>NC_088718.1:28773876-29479376 GCF_963576615.1 Watersipora subatra | reverse complement strand
TTGTCAAACTACACTTGAGAATGGGTAGTTCTTTGCTGTAAACCGCAAAACTTTAGCGTTAAGTTTTAGAAGAATTGTTTCTTAATGTAAATGAAAAACCTCATTTAAATAATGATTCACCAAAATTAGTAGTTGTTTCCCTTGTCGAATGTAAATTTGATTTTTTTTGATGCACCTGATTGTGTTCTAAATTTTAAGCAATATGTGGTCTGAAATGTTTTATTTTGTTATACTTCATTTGGAAATCTTAAATGTTTTTGTTGGCAAACGTTGCTTAAAACAATACGCAAGATGACATTGTTTTATAATATCCTGTTTAAAATATAGGACCACTGCAATGATACTGAATTGCTAAACTAAGTGCAAATTGTTGCGATCTGAACGCACACACTGCTCGAGTAGTTTTTAAAGGTAAGTTTGCTCTAGTACAGTTAACTTAGCGATGATTGTATTGCACCAGTTTGGGTGGTGGAGAGTCACACATAGTGGCTTGCATGTTACCCTGTGGCCAACGGTCCAGTAGTTCTTTACTACTGCTACTGTATATAACTAAAACAACTAATGGTTTTTTTTCCATGTGACACTTGTAGACTCTCCTGCGAAAAATATTTTCTCAATCTTTCCTAATAGCATCATCATACTCTTTTTTATTGGCACGGTATAGAACATAATGATTTTTGCATCACTCTCATAAAGAGAGAATTGATAAAGAAAAATTGGACAAGCTGTCCTGCAAAACAAACCCTCGTTATATTCAAAATTACTAAGAAAGTAGTTTTATATCTGTAAACACTAACATCAAAACGCACGAAATTATAGATTAAAGCTTTATCAGTGTGTAAGCAATTATCTAAAGCTAATCAGTATTTTAGGTTACAAAAAAGCTTAAAAATATTAAAGCGTAGAAAAAGTGTCTCAAGAAATAGAAAAGGTTATATTGCTTGCGTACCACTTTTGCCTTATCTAACTCAACCACGGACTTCAATGCTGATAGTATACTTCTTGACCTTAAACACACATAAATATGAAGGTACATACTGTAAAATTGATTAAGCGGCTATGTTTGCAAACATTGCTTGAAACAATAAGCAGTATGACATTGTTTCAACATTAACTGTTTAAAATATAGGACCTCTGAAATGAAATTGTATTGCTAAACAAAGTGCAATTCTTTGCAATCTAAACGCAAACACTGCTTGAGTAGTTTTTAAAGGTAAGTGTGCTCTAGTACAGTCAAACTAGTGATGATAGTTTCTTTTACAGCTTAAACACACTTGACTATAGATTTACATGATGTATAATTGATTAAAGGGATCTGTGAATGGAAAGTACTCAAAACAACATTGAACCTATATTATCTCAACTTGATCGTCAAGCCTTTAGATAACAATAATTGTTGGTGTACTTTCACTGAATCTGCCAAAAATAAATAATTCAAGTGAAAAGCCTTTCTTTACAAATTAGAATGCTGCAGACGGGCGTTTCAATTGTCAATACATACTAAAACCTTTTGTAAAGAAATGTGAAACTACGCTTGGGAATGGTTAATTCTTTGCTGTTACCCACAAAACTTTATTTTTCATTTTTAAAAAATTGTGGCCAGATAAAAATGTAAAATCCCATTTGAAAATTGACTTACTAAAATTAGTAGTTGTTCTCCTTGCCAAATGAAAATCTGATTTTTTCGATACATCTGATTGAGTTCTAAGTTTTAAGCATACTGTCATGTAAAATTTTTTATTTTCTTATACTTCATTTTGAAATCTTAAATGATTTTGTTTGCAAACATCACATTTAAACAATTAGCAGGATGACATTGCTTTAACATTTACTGTTTAAAACATAGGACCTCTGCAATAAAACTGTATTACTTAACAAAGTGAGATTCACTTCAATCTAAACGCACACGTTGCATGATTAATTTTTAAAGGGAAGTTTACTCTGGTACAGTCAACCCAGCGGTGATTGTATTGCACCTGCTTTGGCGGTGGAGAGTCACACATAGTGGCTTTTGTGTTGCCCTGTGGCCCATGGTCCAGTAGTTCCTTACTACTGGTACTGTAATTAATAACTAAAACAACCGAATGGCTTTTTACCATGTTCTGACACTTGTAGACTCTCTTGTGAAAACTACTTTTTTAACATTTTCAATAGTATAAACGTGCTCTTTATTGTGAGCATGCTATAGAACATGATAATTTCTGCATTATTCTCATAAAGAGAAAATCCACAAACAAAAATTGGACAAGCTGTTATGCAAAACAAACCCTCGTTTTATTCAAAACAAATGAGAAAGTAGTTTTATTTCTGTAAACATTAACATCTGATTGCACGAAGTTACGGATTAAATTTTATCAGTGTGTAAACGACTATCTAAAGCTAATCAGTATTTCAGGATTCAAAAAAGCTTCAGAATATTAGAGTGTAAAACAAGAGTCTCAAGAACTAAAAAAGGTTAGATTGTTTGCGTACAATTTTTGCCATATCTATCGTAACCATAGACTCCAGTACTGATATTTTCTTTTCCAGTTTAAACACACTTGACTATGGATGTACAAGATGTATAATTAATTAGAGGGATCTGTGAATGGAAACTGAAAATTTTCGCAACAACATTGAACCTACAATATGTCAACTTGATCGTCAAGCCTATAGATGACAATAACTGTTGGTGTATTTTCATTGAAGCTGCCAGAAATAACTAATTCAAGTGAAAAGAAGTTCTTTACAATTTAGAATGCTTGCAGTAGGGCGTCTCAATTGTCAATGATGCTCATACTTTACATCATAAAACTTTTTGTAAATAATTGTGAAACTACACTTGGGAATCGGTTATTCTTTGCTATAAACCACAAAACTTTATTCTTCAGTTTTGAAAAACGTGGCCTAATGAAAATGTAAATTTCCATTTGAATAATGATATACTAAAATTAGTAGTTGTTACCCATGCCAAATGAAAATCTGATTTTTTCGATGACTCTGATGTAGTTCTAATATTTTAGCATACTGTCATTTGAAATGTTTTATTTTCTTATACTTCATTTTGAAATCGTAAATGTTTTTGTTTGCAAACACCGCATTGAGACTATAAGCAGGGTGACATTGTTTTAACCTTTACTGTTTAAATCATAGGACCTCTGCAATAAAACTGGATTGCTAAACAACGCGAGTTTCTCCTCAATATAAGCGTAGAAACTGCGAGAGTAAAATTTAAAGGTAAGTTTACTATGTTTCAGTCAAGCCAGTGGTGATTGTATTGCACCTGCTTTGGCGGTCGAGAGTCACTCATAATGACTTTAATGTTACCTTGTGGCCCATGGTTCAGTAGTTCCTTACTACTGGTACTGTAATTAATAACTAAAACAACCGAATGGCTTTTTACCACCTGCTGACACTTGTAGATTATCTTGTGAAATCTACTTCCTCAATCTTTCCTAATAGTATCATCGTGCTCTTCATTGTGGGCATGCTATAGAACATGATGATCTTTGCATTACATTCATAAGAGAGAGTCTATAAAGAAATTATGAACAAGCCGCTCTGCAAAAAAAGCCCTCATCATGTTCAAAATAATTAAGAAAGTAGTTTTATTTTTGTAAACAAAAACAACAAAATGCCTGAAGTTGCGAATTAAAGTTTCTTCAGTGTGTAAGCGATTATCTAAAGCTAATCAGTATTTTAGGTTTAAAAAATCTTCAAAATATTACAACGTAAAAGAAGTGTCTCAAGAAATAGAAAAGGTTATATTGTTTGCGAACCTGTGCTGATAGTTTCTTTTCCAGCTTAAACACACTTGACTTTGTTCGTCAAGCCTATAGATGAAATTCTTTGTTGGTGCATTTTCAATGATTCTGCCAACAATAAATAATTCAAGTGAAAAGAATTTCTTTACAATTTAGACTGTTTGCAGCAGGCTTCTCAATATTGTCAATGATGCTCATATTTTACATCATAAAACCTTTTGTAAAAAATGTGAAAATAGATTTGGGAATGGGTAGTTCTTTGCTGTAAACCACCAAACTTTATTCTTTAGGTTTGCAAAAGTGTGGCCTAATAAAAATGGAAAATCCCATTTGAATAATGAATTACTAAAATTAGTAGTTGTTCCCTTTGCCAAATGAAAATCTGATTTTTGATGCATCTGATTGAGTTCTAAAAATTAAGCATACTGTCATCTGAAATGTTTTATTTTCTCATACTTCACTTTGAAATCTTAAATGTTTTGTTTGCGAATATCGCATTGAAACAATAAGCAGGATGACATCGTTTTAAGATTTACTGTTTTAAACAGAAGACCTCTGCAATAAATTTGAGTTGCTAAACAAAGCGAGATTCTCTTCAATCTAAACACACACTCTGCATGAGTAAATTTTAAAGGTAAGTTTACTCTGGTACAGTCAACCCAGCGGTGATTGTATTGCACCTGCTTTGACAATAGAGAGTCACTTGTAGTGGCTTTCGTGTTACCATGTGGCCCATGTTCAGTAGTTCTTTACTACTGGTACTGTAATTAATACCTAAAACAATCGAACGATTTTTTACCATGTTCTGACACTTGTAGACTCTTTTGTGAAAACTACTTTTCCAATCCTTTTTAATAGTATCATTCTGCTCTCTCTAGTGGACATGCTATAGATCATGATAATTTTTCCATTACTCTCATAAAAAGAGAATCTATAAAGAAAAATTGAACAAGCCGTTCTGCAAAACAAATCCTTGTTATATTCAAAATAATTAAGAAAGTAATTTTATTTCTGTAAATATTAACATCAAAATGCTTGATGTTGCGAATTAAAGTTTTATCAGTGTGTAAGCGATTATGTAAAGCTAATCAGTATTTTAGGTTTCAAAAAAGCTTCAAAATATTACAGCGTAAAACAAGTGTCTCAAGAAATAGAAAAGGTTATAATGTTTGCATACAATTTTTGCCTTATCTAACCTAACCATAAAGTCCAGTGCTGTTATTTGCTTTTCCAGCTTAAACACACTTGACTATGGATGTGCATGATGTATAATTGATTAGAGGGATCCGTGAATGATGAGTGAAAGTATTCGCAACAACATCGAACCTACATTATCTCAACTTGATTGTCAAGCCTATAGATGACAGTAACTGTTGGTGTTTTTTCATTAAAGCTGCCAGAAATTAATATTTTAAGGGAAAATAATTTTTTTACAATTTAGAATGCTTGCAGTAAGGCGTTTCAATTGTCAATGATGCTCATGGTTTACATACTAAAACTACACTTGGGAATGTGTAGTTCTTAGCTGTAAACTGCAAAACTTTATTCTTCAGTTTTGAAAAAATTTGGCCTGATAAAAATGTATAATCCCATTTGAATAATTATATACTAAAATTAATAGTTGTTACCCATGCCAAATGAAAATCTGATTTTTTCAATGCATCTGATGTAGTTCTAAAATTTAAGCATACTGTCATCTGAAATGTTTTATTTTCTTATACTTCATTTTGAAATCTTAAATATTTTTGTTTGCAAACATCGCATTAAAACAATAAGCAGGATGACATCGTTTTAACATTTACTGTTTAAAACATAAGACTTCTGCAATAAAATTGTATTGCTAAACAAAGCCAGATTCTCTTCAATCTAAACCCACACACTGCTTGAGTAAAGTTTAAAGGTAAGTTTACTCAGGTACAGTCAACCCAGCGATGATTCTATTGCACCTTCTTTAGCGGTGGAGAGTCACACAGGGTGCCAGAGATTACGCCTACAAGTGATTTTGCCTACAGGAGATCACGTCTACAAGTGATTTTGCCAACAGGAGATTACGTCTACAAGTGATTTTGCCTACAGGAGATTACGTCTACAAGTGATTTTGCCTACAGGAGATCACGTCTACAAGTGATTTTGCCTACAGGAGATCACGTCTACAAGTGATTTTGCCTACAAGAGATTACGTCTACAAGTGATTTTGCCTACAGGAGATTACGTCTACGAGCTGATAGACTATGCCTACGATCTCGAATATTGCCCTTACTTTAATTCTGTGAATTGTGATGCAGAAAATAACGAATGGCACGATTAATGCATGATATGAATGTGTGTTGATGTATTTTATTATGTAAATCATTTTTTATATCAAATCCTATAATCATCCATATATCAAATCTTTGCAAATATATAAATTTAACTCGAGTTGATTATTGGGAACCATGGTGATTTAACAGCCGTTTATTTGCAACAAAACGTGTTATTGAAGTTAAAACCACATTTTTATTGAATCATTCAGCAAAAAACAAGCGTATGTATTTTTGAAGTGGTTAATCTTATACATGCAGACACATGTCAATAACTGAGTATTTCTACTATATGTTCTCAGCAGCCCATCACAAAAAGTGATCAATGGTCATACCTGCCAATTCTCACGCATTGGGCGTGAGACTCACGCAATCACCCCAAAGAAAAACTGAAAATGCGTGAGAAATGCGTAAGATTTTTGCCCCAGTTTTCACAAATTTATATATACTATCATTGATACATCAATTGCCCTAAAACAAAATCTCACGCATTGCCCCACTCTTGGGTTGGCATGTCTGTCAACGATTGTTGGTCAATATATCATGGCATAACTTTGTAGGTGTTTTTTATCTCCTATTGCATATCATTATGTTCCACTTTTACATGGAGCCTCCCTCACAGCCGGTTAAGATCATCCTTGAGTACATATGCATATATACAGAGTAAATTACAAATACAAGTTATATGATTTACAATAGTGTCATCCATCATAAATGAGCAAAAGAAGGCTTGCATAAAAATCTGATTTTTCTGCATATAACCTGATATTTCACTTTGATACAAAAGAAAATTATTTACTAAACAATACTGTTTTAGCAAGAAAAAATATGACATATAAACGAGCCAACTCTAAATTAACAAAAAGACCACAAAACAATTAAGCACGTTTGATAAAATTATGCTAAAGTGGCCATAGCTTCAACCTCTTTGTAATGCTGTAATAAATATCTTTGAAATGAAGTAAAAACCCATTCTCAATTTCCTTGCATAGCTACTATAACTGCTCCTTATCTTTAGCTTTGCTATATAACAAGTATAGATTAAAAGACTATTTTGAAGTGAATATCATTTAGACTTATACAAAATTACTCACTTTGTATAATTTGGAGGAATTGAGCTACTTTTGTTCACACAACAGTTCATATGCTAAGTACACATCCTTGTAGTATTTTTACTTGCTGAAGTTTTCCCATTTCATCAATTGAATCAATAGATATATTATAAGTTTAGGATTTTTTCTGCAAGAAAATACAAACATCCATTTACAGATTTATTTGCTCCATTTTTTCATTCATCACATATAAGCACCATCATGTCTGTGATACATCTTGAAATGGTAGTATCTGTACTTGTACTAGTATTTGTTCAATAATGTATGTATCGTCATATCACCCTATCTTCTGACTGTCAGCATTCTTTCTCAATCGACTTTCAATGTTCTACAAAGTAGAGTAGAAGGTCATGAAAAAGCAATATGTTTTTTGAGCATATTAGAAAGTATGATCATGCAATTTACTTTCTCTAGCTCGATACATCAAAAACCCAACACTGAGCGGATAAAAGAATTTGCACAGAGTGATGGGGAGAAAAATGGCAGCGATTATAAACAAGTATTGTAAGTGTTTTGGCTCACTATAAATTAATGAGTTAACTTTATATGAGATACAAAAACAATTTCTAAAATTGGTTTCTTTGTAAATACAAATTTGGTAAAATTCACTCAAAAGAACCTTAACCGTAGAGTACTAAGTACTAGAGTACGGGTTGTTCATCTGTGACTGGTTGTCTACAGATTGGTTGTGTAATATGTTTAAGGTGAAAACACTGCAAAAACAACAAAAATTGTCAATGGGATTTACTGCTTGTTTGATAGTAAGTGATAATACTGAATCACAATAATCATGAAATCATAGGCATAGTCATAATCAAAGTATATATCAAGTAAGTTAGATACACCTTGATAAGGAATTTGGAACACTAATGATTAGATTTTTCTAACTGGCATTAATATAGTGTGATTGTATGTGATTCAATTCTATTGTAATTGCATGAAAAAATGAAGCATTCAAATGAAAACCTGTTACATTTTTTCAAAATTTGCTATTGACATTTTATCTACGGAAATGGCTTGACGATATTTTACGAATTGGAAGAAAAAACTTGACATTCAATGAAGCTAGCGGTATACTGTATTTAAAAAAAATCACGTGATGAAGTTTATTATTTACAACCGTTATCCAAGGATGTGTGGATGACGCAGTTTAGATAAAAATGACATGCAATGAAGATTGATGAGTAAACAAGAGCAGATGACTTCTGTTGATTTCGCATAACAGAGAGGGGCTGGCCCACAGTTGTCACTATTTTTCTGCAAGTTGTGTAATGCTCTAATAATATTAATAGCTCTAGACTGATGTTAAAGGAATAAAATTACCAAGCACTCATACACCAGCACTGTCATGGGTGATGCCTGTTTAGAGTAGCAATTTTATGTTGTTGAGAATACCATGGTTTAGATCATTAAAAATGTTTGAGTTTATAAATTTTTGACTTTAGACACAAATAAATTTTATTTATAGTTAATAGTTACCAATATAAAATCAGATATCTTTATACTTTTTAAAATTAAAATAAAATATTATATAAAATAAACATAAAATACTATTTACAAATTCATAATAAATATAAATACATAAATATATTTATATTTGCTATAAACTTTTGAATTTATACCAAATAAAAATATTTGTTATAATTTTTTGAATTTATAACAAATATTTATGGCGCTGTAATGATAACGCACTACTTTTTGATTTGTATGCCAATCACCCGCATTAATAGTATTATTTTATACTACAGAAAGAAAGATTGTATACCCATACCTCTGGCCGAGTCACCTGTCACCGGAATGATCGCCACAGCTGCACCTCTCATTGACAACGTACCATCTCAGATGGAGCAAAATAGAGCACATAGCAGCCATCAAGATATCTCTGAGAGGTATAAATGTGAGGGGGTGCTGTCCTCACACTTATGGGTTCGGCGTGAAACAAGACGTTCACTCTAAGCATTAAGCGAGATAATATATTTGAGTCAGATATAGTGTGTACATAGCAATCACTTGTAAATTAACTGCTCATATAAAGCTAAAAACCGTTCTTATATACAAAAACTGTGACAGCATGATTGACATCAAAGTATAAACATTGCCAAACACAACTTGGTATATGTGGTGCACAACATTAGACAAAATATACATTGTATGTTTTAGACACCGATGGCACGACAAAAGTTCACCGCAGAATATATCATTAGGTATGATGAAATGTATCAAGAATAAATCTTGAAGGCAGAGACAGGATGAGATTGTTGGCTTTAGACATTGTTCATAGTAATTAATGTCAGCAATGACTGTCGATATAAATAAAACAGTAAGCATTGCATAGCTTGCGTAAATGAGCGTTATTCTTGTCTTGGAATGTTACTGTGATGTTATTATGAAGAGATAATGGTTCTCCTATACAGCTGACATATTTAGGTCAACTCCGGCGGTCTTTTTCTTTGAGATATTATGATATCTTACATAAAAACAGTAACATAGCAGTTTAATCCATAAATTTTAGATGAAATTGTCGGAGTCGAATTATGTAGGACTTTTCACTAGCATCAGACTTGACAAAATAACTGCAAGTATCTACAAACTAGGAATTCACTGATTTAGGTTATTAATTAGTTTTGATGCTGGAAATAAATTGCCTTAATGTACATAACATAGAATTAATGGTTAAATGCACATAATTTTTGCAAGATACAGAACAAATCAACCTAAGCTAGGTTATAGGTATAATATTCTAAATTGTTCAAACAGTAATATAATGATTAAACTTTTGCTTCATATTTTGTGAGCCAAAAGCCCTGCTAATCATTGTATGAGCTAGTTTAGCCTGTTTTGACTAGCTTTAAGAAAGGAGTCGTATGTTCAACAACAGCAAAACTCTAACAGACAACTCCCAAACAGCTTGTTGAGAGTCTAGAGCTATTTTTGTGCCTGCTACATATTGCATAAATTGATGCTTGGTAGGCTAAGAGACGAGGTATTAAGGGACTCTATGCGAGTGCCAAGAAAATGGCCAAAGATGAAATGACAACTTAGCTAATAACACAGAGCCTCAACAGCTACACAAGACAAAGCTCCCATGCTGCAACAAGATTTATGCTTTCTTGAATCTTGAGCAAAAATTTGGCACATAAAATTTAATCTACAAAAGTATTACCATCTCTCTATTGGCAAGTCGTCTTTGCCAATGGATACAAATAATTTTCTCATCTTATGTGATCACCATCTTCAAAGTGTGACTTCCAATCCTTATTTTGTGATAGAGTTGCAGAATGATCTGAAATTTAATCAACATATTTTTAAAATTGATTCCGAGGAAGAGCAATTAATCGGCATGCTTACAATGGTTCTGAAAGACGCAGATCAAAAGACAAGAAAGATAGCTAATACTTCACGAGTTAGACCTGGTCCTGAGTATGGGTGCATGGTTTGAGACCCTTACCTTACAAAGGATATTACTTTACTAAAGTGAACTCAAAATGCTGCACTGATATTTCTGTATAGACAAAAAGGCAGAGTTATTTTTTTTCAACTATGAGAAATTAATTATTTTGAAACCTTGAAAAACAGATGAGTTAAACTTTGTCATAGTGTTTTTAGTAAAATTCTGGGTGGTGATATTGACTTATTGATCAGGACCAATATCAATATACTAATATTGACATTGGTCCCATTCGCTACCTGGGACTTGTAATTTAGATGTTGCGCATACAGCTACATACATGGAAAATGTTAGCGTACAGCCTGCTACACGGTGTTGGCTTTTCATAATTTAGTTTTAGACTAATTGTACCGCTCATAAGATAAAGTTTTTAATGTAATGTTACTTATCACAATTAGCCATCCCAAAACAAACAGTTTTAACTCATGATTCAACCTTTCAATCAATCAACCTTGCTTGCAAGACAAAATAATAAAACCACTACATAATTATATGTAATATGTATTATGTATATTGTATACTATACCAAAGATATAATATTACTACTACTATGTATATATTAGCAATGCATAAGACATTGTTAAAACAATGTTTTACAAAGCAAGCTAAAACTAAGCCTTACGTAAAACATTAAAAGTGACCAGAAGAATGGAACAATTTAGTTATAAAACAACGATTTATTGTTTTGTTATTTATTCGCAAATAATCATATTATTTTGTCTGCTTGATTTACAAACAGTCGTTTCACTATTAAATTACTATATGCAGACAGACCAATGCCCAATATATCGACTTATTAATACTAATTCACCGTTAGTTGCGGACTATTAAAGAATTACAAACTCTCAATAAATAATAATTCGTAGTACAACCAATGGTACTATCACCCTAAAAGGGTGACGATTTTATCAGACTCAAAATATCTACCAAAGCTTTGAGATTTTAAGCACACATCCTAGCATTCTTGTGGCTCAGAAGAGACACCAGTAGTAATAGTAGCGGTGGTAGTAATCATTAAGAAAGCCAAGAAAGGAAAGGAGATAATAAATTGTTTTTATTTTACACTTCCACGATTTTCGTTCTGATTAATAGATGACTTTAAGCGGTAGTATATATTTCAATTAATGTTAAGTGAAAACACTATTATTGCATTATGTTTTACCACTTTTCTTACATTCTTTCTTCGGCAATGAATGGTATGCATCATCTTCATAACTGCAGACGTAAGCTCCAGGAAGTGTAGACGTAACCTCCAGGAAGTGTAGAGGTAACCTCCAGGAAGTGTAGACGTAACCTCCAGGAAGTGTAGGCGAAACCTTTTGCAGCCGAATCCTTTTGTAGGCGTAATCTCTGTAATCTGTCATACACAGTGACTTTCGTGTTACCCTGTGGTCCATGGTCCAGTAGTTCCTTACTACTGGTACTGTAATTAATAAATAAAACAACCGAATGGCTTTTTACCACCTGCTGAAGCTTGTAGACTCTCTTTTCAAAACTACTTTCTCAATCCTTCTTAATAGTATCATCCTGCTTTTCATTGTGGGCATGCTATAGAACATGATGACTTTTGCAAAAACTTTCATAAAAAGAAAATCCAAAAAGAAAAATTGAACAAGCCGTTCTGCAAAACAAACCCTCGTTATATTCAAATTAAATAAGAAAGTGGTTTCTTCTTTTGGTAAACATTAACATCTAAATGATTGAAGTTGCGGATAAAAGTTTTATCAGTGTGTAAACGATTATCTAAAGCTACTCAGTATTGTAGGTTTCAAAAAAGCTTCCAAATATTCTAGCGTAAAACAAGTGTCTCAAGAAGTAGAGAAGGTTATATTGTTTGCGTACAATTGTTGCCTTATCTAACCTAACCATAGACTCCAGTGATGATATTTGCTTTTCCAGCTTAAACACACTTGACTATGGATGGACATGATGTATAATTGATTAGAGGGATCCCTGAATGGAGAGTGAAAATATTCGCAACAACATTGAACCTACATTATCTCAACTTGATCGTCAAGCCTATAGATGACAGTAATTGTTGGTGTATTTTCATTGAAGCTGCCAGAAATAAATAATTCAAGTGAAAACAAATTCTTTACAAATTAAAACGCTTGCAGAAAGGCGTCTCAATTGTCAGTGATGCTCATGTTTTACATACTGAACATTTTGTAAAAAAATGTGAAACTACATTTGGGAATGGGTAAGTATTTGCTGTAAATCACAAAACATTATTCTTCAGTTTTGAAAAAATGTGGCCTAAAAAAAACGTAAAATCTAATTTGAGTAACGATTTGCTTAACTTCCTAGTTGTTCTCCATGCCAAACGAAAATCTGATTTTTTGACACATCTGATGTAGTTCTAAAATTTAAGCATACTGTCATGTGAAATTTTATATTTTCTTTTACTTCATTTTGAAATCTTAAATGTTTTTGTTTGCGAACATTGCATTGAACCAATGAGCAAGATGACATCATTTTAAGGTTTACTGTTTAAAACATAGGACCTAGGCAATAAAATTGTATTGCCAAACAAAGCGAGATTCTCTTCAATCTACACGCATACACTGCATGAGTAAAGTTTAAACGTAAGTCTACTCTAGTACAGTCAACCCAGCGATAACTGTATTGCACCTGCTTTGGCGGTAGAGAGTCACACACAGTGACTTCGTGTTACCCTGGGGCCCATGGTCCAGTAGTTCCTTACTAATGGTACTGTGAATTACAACTAAAACGACCAAATGGCTTTATACCACCTGCTGACACTTGTAGACTCTCTTGTAAAAACTACTTTCTCAATCCTTTTTATTAGTAACATCCTGCTCGTTATTGTGGACATGTTCTAGAACATGATGATTTTTGCATTACTCTCATAAAGAGAGATTCCATAAAGAAAGTATGGACAAGCCGCTCTGCAAAACAAACTCTCGATTTATTCAAAGTAAATAAGAAAGTAGTTTTTCTTTCTCTAAACATTAGCATCAAAATGCTTGAAGTTGCGGATTGAAGATTTACCAGTGTGTAAGCAATTATCTAGAGCTAATCCGTATATTAGGTTTCAAAAAAGCTTCAGATTATTCCAGTGTAAAACAAGTGTCCCAAAAAATAGAAAATTTTATACTGTTTGCAAAAAATTTTTGCTTTATCTAACCTAACCATAGACTACAATGCTGATGTTTGCTTTTCCAGCTTAAACACGCTTGACTATGGAAGTACATGATGTAAAACAGATTAGAGCAATCTGCGAATGGAAAGTGAAAGTAATCGCAACAACATTAAACCTACAAGATGTCAGCTTGATTGTCAAGCCTATAGAAGACAGTAACTGTTGGTGTATTTTCATTGAAGCTGCCATAAATAAATAATTCAAGTGAAAAGAACTTTTTTACAATTTAGAATGCTTGCAGTAGGGCGTGTCAATTGTCAATGATGCTCATGTTTTACATACTAAAGTTTTTGTAAAAAAACTGTGAAACTATCCTTGGGAATGGGTAGTTCTTTGCTGTAAACCACAAAACTTTACTCTTCAGTTTTGAAAAAATGTGGCCTGATAAACATGTAAAATCCCAATTGTATAATGATATACTAAAATGAATAGTTCTTCCCCATGCCAACTGCAAACCTGATTTTTTCGATGCATCTGATGTAGTTCCAAAATTTATTCGTAATGTCATCTGAAATGTTTTATTTTCTTATCTGTCACTTTGAAATCATAAATGTTTTTGTTTGCAAACATCCATTGAAACAATAGGAAGGGTGACATCGTTTTAAGATTTACTGTTGAAAACATAGGACCTCTGCAATAAAACTGTATTGCTAAACAGAGTGCAATTCTCTTCAACCTAAACGCACACACTGCATGAGTAAAGTTTAAAGGTAAGTTTACTCTGGTACAGTCAACCCAGCGATGATTGTATTGCACCTGCTTTGGCGGTGGAGAGTCACACATAGTGACTTTAGTGTTACCCTGTGGCCCATGGTCCAGTAGTTCTTTACTACCGGTACTGTAATTAATAACTAAAACAACCGAATGGCTTTTTACCACAGGCTGACACTTGTAGACTCTCTTGTCAAAACTACTTTCTCAGTCCTTCTTAATAGCATTATCCCGCTCTTCATTGTGGGCATGCTATAGAACATGATGATTTTTGCATTACTCTCAAAAAGAGAAAGTCGATAAAGAAAATATAGACAAGCCGTTCTGCAACACAAACATTCGTTATATTCAAAGTAAATAAGAAAGTCAATGTAGTTTACTTCTGTAAACAATAACATCAAAATGCACTAAGTTGCGGAGTAAAATTTTATCAGTGTGTAAGGGATTATCTAAAGCTAATCGATATTTTAGGTTTCAAAAAAGTTTCAAAATATCACAGCGAGAAACAAGTGTCTCAATAAATAGAAAAGGTTATATTGTTTATGAACAGTTTTGGCCTTATCTAATCTAACCATAGACTCCAGTGCTGATGGTTTCTTTCCCAGCTTGAACACACTTGCCTTGGATATACATGATGTATCATTGATTAGAGGGATCTGTGAATGGAAAGTATTCGCAACAACATTGAACATACATTATTTCAACTTGATCATCAAACATATAGATGACAGTACTTGTTGGTGTATTTTCATTGAAGCGATCAAAAACAAATAATTCAAGTGAAAAGATGTTCTATACAGTTTAGAATGCTTGCAGTAGGGCGTCTCAATTGTCAATGATGCTCATATTTTACATACTAAAACTTTATGTGAAAAATGTGAAACTACTCTTCTGAATGGGTTATTCTTTGCTGTAAACCACAACACTTTATTCTTCAGTTTTGCAAAAGTGTGGCCTGGTAAAAATGGAAATTCCCATTTGAATAGCATCATGGACAATTGAGACGCCCTACTGCAAACATTCTTAATTGTAAGGAACTTCTTTTCACTTGAATTATTTATCTTTGACAGCTTAAACGAAAATACACCAACAATTACTGTCATCTATAGGCTTCACGATCAAGTTTAGATAATGTAGGTTCAATGTTGTTGCGAATACTTTCCATTCACAAATCCCTCTGATCAATTATACATCATGTACATCCATAATCAAGTGCGTTTAAGCTGGAATACGAAATTTCAGCACTGGAGTCTAAGGTTAGGTTAGATAAGGCAAAAACTGTTCGTAAACAATATAACCTTTTTTATTTCTTGAGACACTTGTTCCACACTGTAATATTTTAAAACTTTTTTGAAACTTAAAGTAATGATTAGATTTACATAATCGCTTACACACTGATTAAACTTTACTCCGCAACTTAGTGCATTTTGATGTTAAGGTATACAGAAGTAAACTACATTTACTTTTATATTTACTTTGAATACAACGAGGGTTTGTTTTGCAAAACTGCTTGTCTATATTTTCTTTATGGACTCGCTCTTTATGAGAGTAATGCAAAAGTTGTCGTGTTCTAAAACATGCCCACAATGAAGAGCACGATGATATTTTTCATACTAAAACTTGTTGTAAAAAATGTGAAACTACATTTAGGAATGGGTTATACTTTGCTGTAAACCACAAAACTTTATTCTTCAGTTTTGCAAAAGTGTGGCCTAATAAAAATGGAAAGTCACATTTGAATAATGATTTACTAAAATTAGTAGTTGCTCCCCACGCCAAATAAAAATCTGATTCTTTCGATGTGTCTGATTGAAGTCTCAAATTTTAGTAAACTGTCATCTGAAATGTTTTATTTTCTTATATTTCACTGTGAAATTTTAAATGTTTTTGTTTGCGAACATCGCAGTGAAACAATAAGCAGGATGACATTGTATTTTTTAACATTTACTGTTTAAAACATAGGACCTCTGCAATAAAACTGTATTGCTAAACAGAGTGCATATCTTTTCAACCTAAACGCATGCACTGCATGAGTAAATTTTAAAGGTAAGTTTACTCTGATACAGTCAACCCAGCGATGATTGTATTGCACCTGCTTTGGTGGTGGAGAGTCACACATAGTGACTTTAGTGTTACCCTGTGGCCCATGGTCCAGTAGTTCCTTACTACCGGTACTGTAATTAAAAACTAAAACAACCGAAAGGGTTTTTAGCACAGGCTGGCACTTGTAGACTCTCTTTTCAAAACTACTTTCTCAATCTTCTTAATAGTATCATCCCGCTCTTCATTGTGGGCATGCTATAGAACATGATGATTTTTGCATTACTCTAATAAAGAGAGAGTCCATAAAGAACATATAGACAAACCATTTTGCAAAACAAACCCTCAATTTTTTCAAAGTAAATAAGAAAATAATTGTAGTTTTACTTCTGTAAACATTAACATCAAAATGCACTAAGTTGCGGAGTAAAGTTTTATCAGTGTGTAAGCAATTATCTAAAGCTAATCAGTATTTCAGGTTTCAAAAAAGTTAAAAATATTACAGCTTGAAACAAATGTCTCAAGAAATAGAAAAGGTTATATTGTTTACGAACAGAATTTGCCTTATCTAACCTTACCTTAGACTCCAATGCTGATATTTTGTTTTCCAGCTTAAACACACTTGACTATTGGTATACATGATGTATAATTGATTAGAGGGATCTGTGAATGAAAAGTATTCGCGACAACATTGAACATACATTATCTCAACTTGATCGTCAAGCTTATAGATGACAGTAATTGTTGGTGTATTCTCATTGAAGCTCTCAAAAATAAAAAATTCAAGTGAAAATAAGCTCTTTACAATTTAGAATGTTTGCAGTAGGGCGTCTCAATTGTCAACGATGCTCATATTTTACATACTAAAACTTTTTGTTAAAAATTGTGAAACTACACTTGGGAATGGGTTAGTCTTTGCTGTAAACCACAACACTTTATTCTTCAGTTTTGCAAAAGTGTGGCCTGATAAAAATGGAAAATCCCATTTGAATAATGATTAACTGAAAATAGTAGTTGTTCCCCATGCCAAATGAAAAACTGATTCTTTCAATTTGTCTGATTGAATTCTAAAGTTTAAGCAAACTGTCATCTGAAATGTTTTATTTTCTTTTAATTCACTATGAATTCTTAAATGTTTTTGTTTGCGAACATCGCAGTGAAACAATAAGCAGGATGACATTGTTTTAACATTTACTGTTTAAAACATAGGACCTCTGCAATAAAACTGTATTGCTAAACAGAGTGCAATTTTCTTCAACCTAAACGCACACACTGCATGAGTAAATTTTAAAGGTAAGTTTACTCTGGTACAGTCAACCCAGCGATGATTGTATTGCACCAGCTTTGGCGGTGGAGAGTCACACATAGTGACTTTAGTGTTACCCTGTGGCCCATGGTCCAGTAGTTCTTTACTACCGGTACTGTAATTAATAACTAAAACAACCGAAAGGCTTTTTACCACAGGCTGGCACTTGTAGACTCTCTTTTCAAAACTACTTTCTCAATCCTTTTTAATAGTATCATCCCGCTCTTCATTGTGGGCATGCTATAGAACATGATGATTTTTGCATTACTCAAATAAAGAGTGAGTCCATAAAGCAAATATAGACAAGCCATTTTGCAAAACAAACCCTCAATTTTTTCAAAGTAAATAAGAAAGTAATTGTAGTTTTACTTCTGTAAACATTAACATCAAAATGCACTAAGTTGCGGAGTAAAGTTTTATCAGTGTGTAAGCGATTATCTAAAGCTAATCAGTATTTCAGGTTTCAAAAAGGTTAAAAATATTACAGCTTGAAACAAGTGTCTCAAGAAATAGAAAAGGTTAAATTGTTTACGAACAGATTTTGCCTTATCTAACCTTACTTTAGACTCCAATGCTGATATTTTGTTTTCCAGCTTAAACACACTTGACTATTGGTATACATGATGTATAATTGATTAGAGGGATCTGTGAATAGAAAGTATTCGCGACAACATTGAACATACATTATCTCAACTTGATCATCAAGCCTATAGATGGCAGTAATTGTTGGTGTATTTTCATTGAAGCTCTCAAAAGTAAAAAATTCAAGTGAAAAGAAGTTCTTTAAAAATTAGAATGCTTGCAGTAGGGCATTTCAATTGTCAATGATGCTCACATTTTACATACTAAAACTTTTTGTGAAAAAATGTGAAACTACACTTGGGAATGGGTTAGTCTTTGCTGTAACCCACAAAACTTTATTCTTCAGTTTTGCGAAAGTGTGGCCTAATAAAAATGGAAAATCCCATTTGAATAATGATTTACTGAAATTAGTAGTTGTTCCCCACGCCAAATGAAAATCTGATACTTTCAATTTGTCTGATGGAATTCTAAAACTTAAGCTTACTGTCATCTGAAATGTTTTATTTTCATATATTTCATTATGAATTCTTAAATGTTTTCGTTTGCGAGCATCGCAGTGAAACAATAAGCAGGATGACGTTGTTTTAACATTTACTGTTTAAAACGTAGGACCTCTGCATTAAAACTGTAATGCTAAACAGAGTGCAATTCTCTTCAACCTAAACGCACACACTGCATGAGTAAATTTTAAAGGTAAGTTTACTCTGGTACAGTCAACCCAGCGATGATTGTATTGCACCTGCTTTGGCGGTGCAGAGTCACACATAGTGACTTTAGTGTTACCCTGTGGCCCATGGTCTAGTAGTTCCTTACTACCGGTACTGTAATTAATAACTAAAACAACTGAAAAGCTTTTTACCACAGGCTGACACTTGTAAACTCTCTTTTCAAAACTACCTTCTCAATCCTTCTTGATAGTATCATCCCGCTCTTCATTGTGGGCATGCTATAGAACATGATGATTTTTGCATTACTCAAATAAAGAGTGAGTCCATTAAGCAAATATAGACAAGCCATTTTGCAAAACAAACCCTCAATTTATTCAAAGTAAATAAGAAAGTAATGGTAGTTTTACTTCTGTAAACATTAACATCAAAATGCACTAAGTTGCGGAGTAAAATTTTATCAGTGTGTAAGGGATTATCTAAAGCTAATCGATATTTTAGGTTTCAAAAAAGTTTCAAAATATCACAGCGAGAAACAAGTGTCTCAATAAATAGAAAAGGTTATATTGTTTGTGAACAGTTTTGGCCTTATCTAATCTAACCATAGACTCCAGTGCTGATGGTTTCTTTCCCAGCTTGAACACACTTGCCTTGGATATACATGATGTATCATTGATTAGAGGGATCTGTGAATGGAAAGTATTCGCAACAACATTGAACATACATTATTTCAACTTGATCATCAAACATATAGATGACAGTACTTGTTAGTGTATTTTCATTGAAGCGATCAAAAACAAATAATTCAAGTGAAAAGATGTTCTATACAATTTAGAATGCTTGCAGTAGGGCGTCTCAATTGTCAATGATGCTCATATTTTACATACTAAAACTTTATGTGAAAAATGTGAAACTACTCTTCTGAATGGGTTATTCTTTGCTGTAAACCACAACACTTTATTCTTCAGTTTTGCAAAAGTGTGGCCTGGTAAAAATGGAAATTCCCATTTGAATAGCATCATGGACAATTGAGACGCCCTACTGCAAACATTCTTAATTGTAAGGAACTTCTTTTCACTTGAATTATTTATCTTTGACAGCTTAAACGAAAATACACCAACAATTACTGTCATCTATAGGCTTCACGATCAAGTTTAGATAATGTAGGTTCAATGTTGTTGCGAATACTTTCCATTCACAAATCCCTCTGATCAATTATACATCATGTACATCCATAATCAAGTGCGTTTAAGCTGGAATACGAAATTTCAGCACTGGAGTCTAAGGTTAGGTTAGATAAGGCAAAAACTGTTCGTAAACAATATAACCTTTTTTATTTCTTGAGACACTTGTTCCACACTGTAATATTTTAAAACTTTTTTGAAACTTAAAGTAATGATTAGATTTACATAATCGCTTACACACTGATTAAACTTTACTCCGCAACTTAGTGCATTTTGATGTTAAGGTTTACAGAAGTAAACTACATTTACTTTTATATTTACTTTGAATACAACGAGGGTTTGTTTTGCAAAACTGCTTGTCTATATTTTCTTTATGGACTTGCTCTTTATGAGAGTAATGCAAAAGTTGTCGTGTTCTAAAACATGCCCACAATGAAGAGCACGATGATATTTTTCATACTAAAACTTGTTGTAAAAAATGTGAAACTACATTTAGGAATGGGTTATACTTTGCTGTAAACCACAAAACTTTATTCTTCAGTTTTGCAAAAGTGTGGCCTAATAAAAATGGAAAGTCACATTTGAATAATGATTTACTAAAATTAGTAGTTGCTCCCCACGCCAAATAAAAATCTGATTCTTTCGATGTGTCTGATTGAAGTCTCAAATTTTAGTAAACTGTCATCTGAAATGTTTTATTTTCTTATATTTCACTGTGAAATTTTAAATGTTTTTGTTTGCGAACATCGCAGTGAAACAATAAGCAGGATGACATTGTATTTTTTAACATTTACTGTTTAAAACATAGGACCTCTGCAATAAAACTGTATTGCTAAACAGAGTGCATATCTTTTCAACCTAAACGCATGCACTGCATGAGTAAATTTTAAAGGTAAGTTTACTCTGATACAGTCAACCCAGCGATGATTGTATTGCACCTGCTTTGGTGGTGGAGAGTCACACATAGTGACTTTAGTGTTACCCTGTGGCCCATGGTCCAGTAGTTCCTTACTACCGGTACTGTAATTAAAAACTAAAACAACCGAAAGGGTTTTTAGCACAGGCTGGCACTTGTAGACTCTCTTTTCAAAACTACTTTCTCAATCCTTCTTAATAGTATCATCCCGCTCTTCATTGTGGGCATGCTATAGAACATGATGATTTTTGCATTACTCTAATAAAGAGAGAGTCCATAAAGAACATATAGACAAACCATTTTGCAAAACAAACCCTCAATTTTTTCAAAGTAAATAAGAAAATAATTGTAGTTTTACTTCTGTAAACATTAACATCAAAATGCACTAAGTTGCGGAGTAAAGTTTTATCAGTGTGTAAGCAATTATCTAAAGCTAATCAGTATTTCAGGTTTCAAAAAAGTTAAAAATATTACAGCTTGAAACAAATGTCTCAAGAAATAGAAAAGGTTATATTGTTTACGAACAGAATTTGCCTTATCTAACCTTACCTTAGACTCCAATGCTGATATTTTGTTTTCCAGCTTAAACACACTTGACTATTGGTATACATGATGTATAATTGATTAGAGGGATCTGTGAATGAAAAGTATTCGCGACAACATTGAACATACATTATCTCAACTTGATCGTCAAGCTTATAGATGACAGTAATTGTTGGTGTATTCTCATTGAAGCTCTCAAAAATAAAAAATTCAAGTGAAAATAAGCTCTTTACAATTTAGAATGTTTGCAGTAGGGCGTCTCAATTGTCAACGATGCTCATATTTTACATACTAAAACTTTTTGTTAAAAATTGTGAAACTACACTTGGGAATGGGTTAGTCTTTGCTGTAAACCACAACACTTTATTCTTCAGTTTTGCAAAAGTGTGGCCTGATAAAAATGGAAAATCCCATTTGAATAATGATTAACTGAAAATAGTAGTTGTTCCCCATGCCAAATGAAAAACTGATTCTTTCAATTTGTCTGATTGAATTCTAAAGTTTAAGCAAACTGTCATCTGAAATGTTTTATTTTCTTTTAATTCACTATGAATTCTTAAATGTTTTTGTTTGCGAACATCGCAGTGAAACAATAAGCAGGATGACATTGTTTTAACATTTACTGTTTAAAACATAGGACCTCTGCAATAAAACTGTATTGCTAAACAGAGTGCAATTTTCTTCAACCTAAACGCACACACTGCATGAGTAAATTTTAAAGGTAAGTTTACTCTGGTACAGTCAACCCAGCGATGATTGTATTGCACCAGCTTTGGCGGTGGAGAGTCACACATAGTGACTTTAGTGTTACCCTGTGGCCCATGGTCCAGTAGTTCTTTACTTACTGTAATTAATAACTAAAACAACCGAAAGGCTTTTTACCACAGGCTGGCACTTGTAGACTCTCTTTTCAAAACTACTTTCTCAATCCTTTTTAATAGTATCATCCCGCTCTTCATTGTGGGCATGCTATAGAACATGATGATTTTTGCATTACTCAAATAAAGAGTGAGTCCATAAAGCAAATATAGACAAGCCATTTTGCAAAACAAACCCTCAATTTTTTCAAAGTAAATAAGAAAGTAATTGTAGTTTTACTTCTGTAAACATTAACATCAAAATGCACTAAGTTGCGGAGTAAAGTTTTATCAGTGTGTAAGCGATTATCTAAAGCTAATCAGTATTTCAGGTTTCAAAAAGGTTAAAAATATTACAGCTTGAAACAAGTGTCTCAAGAAATAGAAAAGGTTAAATTGTTTACGAACAGATTTTGCCTTATCTAACCTTACTTTAGACTCCAATGCTGATATTTTGTTTTCCAGCTTAAACACACTTGACTATTGGTATACATGATGTATAATTGATTAGAGGGATCTGTGAATAGAAAGTATTCGCGACAACATTGAACATACATTATCTCAACTTGATCATCAAGCCTATAGATGGCAGTAATTGTTGGTGTATTTTCATTGAAGCTCTCAAAAGTAAAAAATTCAAGTGAAAAGAAGTTCTTTAAAAATTAGAATGCTTGCAGTAGGGCATTTCAATTGTCAATGATGCTCACATTTTACATACTAAAACTTTTTGTGAAAAAATGTGAAACTACACTTGGGAATGGGTTAGTCTTTGCTGTAACCCACAAAACTTTATTCTTCAGTTTTGCGAAAGTGTGGCCTAATAAAAATGGAAAATCCCATTTGAATAATGATTTACTGAAATTAGTAGTTGTTCCCCACGCCAAATGAAAATCTGATACTTTCAATTTGTCTGATTGAATTCTAAAACTTAAGCTTACTGTCATCTGAAATGTTTTATTTTCATATATTTCATTATGAATTCTTAAATGTTTTCGTTTGCGAGCATCGCAGTGAAACAATAAGCAGAATGACGTTGTTTTAACATTTACTGTTTAAAACGTAGGACCTCTGCATTAAAACTGTAATGCTAAACAGAGTGCAATTCTCTTCAACCTAAACGCACACACTGCATGAGTAAATTTTAAAGGTAAGTTTACTCTGGTACAGTCAACCCAGCGATGATTGTATTGCACCTGCTTTGGCGGTGGAGAGTCACACATAGTGACTTTAGTGTTACCCTGTGGCCCATGGTCTAGTAGTTCCTTACTACCGGTACTGTAATTAATAACTAAAACAACTGAAAGGCTTTTTACCACAGGCTGACACTTGTAAACTCTCTTTTCAAAACTACCTTCTCAATCCTTCTTGATAGTATCATCCCGCTCTTCATTGTGGGCATGCTATAGAACATGATGATTTTTGCATTACTCAAATAAAGAGTGAGTCCATTAAGCAAATATAGACAAGCCATTTTGCAAAACAAACCCTCAATTTATTCAAAGTAAATAAGAAAGTAATGGTAGTTTTACTTCTGTAAACATTAACATCAAAATGCACTAAGTTGCGGAGTAAAGTTTTATCAGTGTGTAAGCGATTATCTAAAGCTAATCAGTATTTCAGGTTTCAAAAAAGTTAAAAATGTTGCAGCTTGAAACAAGTGTCTCAAGAAATAGAAAAGGTTATATTGTTTACGAACAGATTTTGCCTTATCTAACCTTACCTTAGACTCCAATGCTGATATTTTGTTTTCCAGCTTAAACACACTTGACTATTGGTATACATGATGTATAATTGATTAGAGGGATCTGTGAATGGAAAGTATTCGCGACAACATTGAACATACATTATCTCAACTTGATCGTCAAGCTTGTAGATGACAGTAATTGTTGGTGTATTTTCATTGAAGCTCTCAAAAATAAATAATTCAAGTGAGAAGAAGTTCTTTAAAAATTAGAATGCTTGCAGCAAGACATCTCAATTGTCAATGATGCTCATATTTTACATACTAAAACTTTTTGTGAAAAAATGTGAAACTACACTTGGGAATGGGTTATTCTTTGCTCTAAACCACAAAACTTTATTCTTCAGTTTTGCAAAAGTGTGGCCTGATAAAAATGGAAAATCCCATTTGAATAATGATTTACTGAAATTAGTAGTTGTTCCCCACGCCAAATGAAAAACTGATTCTTTCAATTTGTCTGATTGAATTCTAAAACTTAAGCTTACTGTCATCTGAAATGTTTTATTTTCATATATTTCACTATGAAATCTTAAATGTTTTTGTTTGCGAACATCGCAGTGAAACAATAAGCAGGATGACATTGTTTTAACATTTACTGTTTACAACATAGGACCTCTGCAGTAAAACTGGATTGCTAAACAGAGTGCAATTCTCTTCAACCTAAACGCACACACTGCATGAGAAAATTTAAAGGTAAGTTTACTCTGGTACAGTCAACCCAGCGATGATTGTATTGCACCCGCTGTGGCGGTGAAGAGTCACACATAGTGACTTTAGTGTTACCCTGTGGCCCATGGGCCAGTAGTTCCTTACTACCAGTACTGTAATTAATAACTAAAACAACTGAAAGGCTTTTTACCACAGGCTGGCAATTGTAGACTCTCTTTTCAAAACTACTTTCTCAATCCTTCTTAATAGTATCATCCCGCTCTTCATTGTGGGCATGCTATAGAACATGATGATTTTTGCATTAATCTCATTAAGAGTGAGTCCATAAAGAAAATATAGACAAGCCATTTTGCAAAACAAACCCTCAATTTATTCAAAGTAAATAAGAAAGTAATTGTAGTTTTACTTCTGTAAACATTAACATCAAAATGCACTAAGTTGCGGAGTAAAGTTTTATCAGTGTGTAAGCGATTATCTAAAGCTAATCAGTATTTCAGGTTTCAAAAAAGTTAAAAATATTACAGCTTGAAACAAGTGTCTCAAGAAATAGAAAAGGTTAAATTGTTTACGAACAGAGTTTGCTTTATCTAACTTTACCTTAGACTCCAATGCTGATATTTTGTTTTCCAGCTTAAACACACTTGACTATTGGTATACATGATGTATAATTGATTAGAGGGATCTGTGAATGGAAAGTATTCGCGACAACATTGAACATACATTATCTCAACTTGGTCATCAAGCCTATAGATGACAGTAATTGTTGGTGTATTTTCATTGAAGCTCTCAAAAATAAATAATTCAAGCAAAAAGAAGCTCTTTACAATTTAGAATGCTTGCAGTAGGGCGTCTCAATTGTCAATGATGCTCATATTTTACATACTAAAACTTTTTGTGAAAAATGTGAAACTTGTGATGGAACGTTAGGTTGCCATCCTTATGTATAAATTTTAGTGGGAGTTATATTCCCTTTTTGCTGTCTCTGTAGCCACGCCCCTAAAGAAGGCTGGTCCTTGTACTTCATTTACATAATCTAATGTATTTAAGGCAGGGCCTCGGCTCTTATTAGTTGTTCAAATATATGCATTGCATTTGGAACCATACCTCTTCTGTTACCTTGAGCGATAGCAGAACCACACCAAGCATATAGCTAACTCCGTAGACCTAGTCTATGGGCTGTGCTGGGGTGATACATTCATAGAAGCATCGTCGACCCCGTCGACCTCCGGTCGACTTTGTCGACCTGGTACAAAACCCACTCTGGGAGCTATCCTTTGTGCAAGGTGGTTGATGTTGACCGGTGGTGTAAGTCGACCTAGTCGCCTCCGCGTGTTGGTCACGGGCAACCCGCACACAGCCCCTGTGAAGGGTGAATGCAGACCGGTAGAATAAGCCGACCTAGTCGCCTCTACGTGTTGGTCGCAGGATCCAACACACTGGTGGCAGCAGTGGGATCTGACTGCGGTAATTCGGACTTATAAGACAAACCTTGTAACCATGCCAAACAGCCGACGGAGTGCTACCAGAGATCTGGCTAAGGCAGAGTTACAGCAGGTCGACCAGATTAGTCAGCTGACAGAGGCTATTACTAGAGCCTTACAAATGCCAAAGAAGGAAGCTAGCTTCAAGCCACCGAAGTTCGATGGGAATGAGGATGTGGAACTGTTCATCTCCCAGTTCGAGGAGGTTGCCGAAGCTAATGAGTGGAATGAGAAGGCCACTCTCCTCCACCTGCGTGAGACATTGAAGGAGGGAGCCAGAGGTTGTAGTCGAGGAGACTCGCCTGCCTCCATCTTCTCGGCCTTACACACCAAGTACGGGCTCTCCCCGAGAGAGGCTAAGAGCAGGCTCCACCTCAAGAGGGAACCCAAGACTAGCCTCCAAGAACATGCAACGGAGATGAAGCGGCTAGTGAAGATAGCATACGCTGACCTTCCGGATTCCTACCAAGCTAATATGGCCATGGATGCGTTTTCCCTGACTCTGGAAAACACGCACCTCCAACGCCATCTTTTAGCAGTAAGAGCACAGAGCTTAGAGGAAGCAGTGCAGGCAGGGCATGAGTTCCTGCAAATTCAGCCCACCCTTCCTCGGTCTGGTGCTCGACCCATAGTAATGACAGTAGAGGAGGAGGAGACTACCCCTGCTACAGTCGCCCCCGTCCACTCGGATCTTCCATCAGCCACCCTGAATGACGTCTTAATGGCTATAAAAGGGTTAACAGATGGACTAAAAGAAGGAAACCGACTGGGGCAACGGGGAGCCGAGAAAAGGGACCCTAACTGTTGGGGTTGCGGCCAGACAGGACATGTACAACGCCGGTGTCCTCAAGTTATCTAAGGACAATCACCTCAAGCCATGAGGTCGGGAAACGGTTCCCATCCACAGCAGTAGGGGGAAGTGCTGACTGTGGATCTACCATACCAAGGCAAGGCCAGTGGCAACGGCCCCGACGGACTAGGCGACACAGGCTCCCCTTCTGCTCGCCACCGGTCCCCTTGCATAACCAATATCAGCCCTTATCTGAGTGCGCAGGTCTCCCACCCTCAGAAACCAAGGAGGAAACATACGTCTGGCCAAAGCCGTCTCGGCCTTCCCAAAAAGGCCCCCAGAGAGTGAGTAAAGCCAGACGAACTCATGGAGATAAATCGTGGAAGCCACATAATAGCAGCTATTTCTTGCCAGGTCGCATCGGAGGGCAGCCCGTCCAGTTTCTCGTGGACACCGGATGCACATCTAATCTGTTGGGACAGCATGTCTTTGAACGCTTACCCAAGGATGTCAAGAGCCGATTAGAGGTTCGAGAAGACTATGGGCTGATGGCAGATGGTACACGGCTGCAATTTCACGGACTCATCACTCTCCCAGTCAGAGTCAGGAGTGTCCAAGTCACTGTATCTCTAGTGGTGTGTGCCCTGAAGGAGGATGCCATCCTGGGCATGCCATTCTTGGTCGACCACCACTGTGAGATGAATTTTCAGCAACCCACGTTGGTGTTAAATGGGCAGAAATTGACTTGCACTGACAGAGAGGGTCGACCCCTGACAAGTGGGGTTCAAATAATGCGAGCCACAACACTTCCCCCTCGAACCGAAGTCCTGGTTGCTGGGCGTCTCACGTCCTCATCCTATCAGCCGGTCGGGTTAATCGAGGGAGTACGAGGTAGTTACATGGTGGCCGCCAGCCTACATCAACCCGGTAAAAAGGGGAGAGTGGCCATCCGCTGCATGAATCCTACCGACCATCCAGTCAGTGTCACGGCAGGGACGATTGTAGGACAATACACTGGAGTAGGACCGGTCGAAATAGGGGTTCCCTGGACAGCGAAAAGGGATGACGAGACCCCTAAGGAACCTCCCCCTTCTCCTTCAAGCGTGCCCCCCTACATGCAAGACTTGCTCCAACAGGCGGCACCACATTGCTCGTCCCCTACCGAGCATCGAAAGATGGAAGACCTTTTGGTCCGTTATGCGGATGTGTTCAGCCAAGGAAGCGAAGACGTGGGGCGTACCACCCTGGTACAACATGAAATCCCCCTTCTCCCAGAGGCACAACCCATCCGTCAACACCCATACCGAGTAGGACACGAGAAAGAAGCCGAAATCGAGCGACAGGTTTCGGCCCTGGAGAAACAGGGCATGATTGAACCCGCTCATGGGGCCTGGAGCTCTCCAGTGGTCTTGGTGAGGAAGAAGGATGGGGCGTGGCAATTATGTGTGGACTATAGAAAGCTCAATAGTGTCACCCGCCAGGACGCCTACCCCCTTCCTCGGATTGACGAGAGTTTAGATGCCTTGTCCGGCAGCAAGTTTTTCAGTACCCTGGATATGATGAGCGGGTATTGGCAGGTCCCTCTCTCTGCCGAGGCCCAGGAACGGTCAGCATTCACCACACGCAGTGGATTATGGAGATGGAAGGTGCTCCCCTTTGGGCTGACCTCCGCTCCGGCTCCCTTCCAGCGGCTAATGGAACGCGTCCTCCAAGGGTTACACTGGAAAACCTTGCTGTTATACCTAGACGACATCATCGTCATGTCGGCAGATTTCTCTAGTCATGTAACCAGGCTGGCAGAGGTGTTGGAACGATTGAGGCAAGCAGGGTTAAAATTGAAGCCCTCTAAATGCAGTCTGTTCCAGACCCAAGTTAAGTACCTGGGCCACATAGTCAGCGACACTGGAGTGGCTACCGACCCTGAGAAAGTTCAGGCCATCAGTGAATGGGCAGCACCACAGGATGTGACTCAGTTAAGGTCGTATTTGGGTACCACTGGGTACTACCACCGATACGTACCTGACTACGCCTCGATCGCCAAACCTCTCACCTTGTTGACAAGCGAGGGGGTCCCCTGGAAGTGGGAGGAAGACGAACAGGAAGCTTTCCTTAAGCTCAAGTGGTCACTGACGCACGCTCCAGTACTGGCATATCCTGATCCCTCTTTACCCTACGTACTCGATACTGATGCTAGTAACGTAGGGACCGGAGCTGTGTTATCCCAGGTCCAGCAAGGCAAGGAGCGACCTATAGCCTACTATAGCAAGACCCTCTCCCCGCCGAACGCAACTACTGCGTGACGAGAAGAGAGCTGCTGGCAGTCATGCTAGCTGTCCGACATTTCCGGCCCTACCTATACGGCAGAGAGTTTACTATCCGGACAGATCATGCCTCCTTGGTTTGGCTGCACCGGAGGAAGGAACCCTCTTGCCAGGTGGCCCGGTGGTTGGAGAGCCTAGCCGAGCACAAGTATCGAATCATCCATCGAAAAGGCGTTAAGCACGGTAACGCCGATGGGTTGAGTCGACAACAGTGCATCGACTGCCGGCAGTGTGCTGCCATTGAGAAGCGGGATCGGGGGCCCACTAGGTCGCAAGTGTGTGACTCTCTAGTAACCCCTGGGACAAATTGGGAAACTACTGTACCAGTGGACCCAATTATGGTACAGCCACCAAGAGGCACAGGAGGACCCAATCCTAGCGCCCACCAGTTGGACGAGAACGAATGGCCTCGACTACCCAGCCTCAGACGTACAGGGCCCAGTCTCCCGACTCCCACACCAGCCAGCCTAGTTCCAGTACGGCTGCCATGCGGTGCGGGGTCACCGAGAGTGCTGGACAACCCCCTCAGGAAGTCTCAAAACCCTCGGTTACGGGCCGCCAAGGTGGCGGGTGAACCAGGGCCCGTGGTAGAGACTGATGAAATCGCGGTACCAGCAGACGCTAAAGCCACGAATGTAGACCTCTCACCACCAGTTGTCCCAAAGGTCCCGGAGTTATTGACAGTGGTGCAAACTCCGCTGGATGAGGTACGAGCACTGCAACAGAGACCCGCTACCGACCTAGGGATAATTTACCAGGCCATCAGAAACCGGCAAAGAATCGAAGAGGCCGTACTACAAGTAGGTAGCCCCGAGTTGCAGCGATTGGCCCGGATGTTCCATCAGCTCCAGATTGACGAATCAGGTGTATTGACCCTTCATCTCATTCAGAATGGGCGAGAAAGGGTGGTGGTGGTATGCCCCCAAACGCTGAGACAAGAGATTCTGTGGAAGGCCCACGAACAAACTCACTGCGGTGTGGAAAGGACCCTGAAGCGCGTCCAGCTGGATTGGTACTGGCCGGGCATGACTGGAGATATCAGGAGGGCCGTTCTCTCTTGCGAAGTTTGCCAGCGAGCTAAGACGGGAAAGGGCAGGACCTTCGGGAACCGACAGCGGCTGTACGCCGGGCGGCCATGGCAGCGTCTAGCCGTAGATTTGGTGGGACCTTTACCTCAGACACCTCGAGGAAATAGCTGGGTGTTGGTACTCACTGACCATTTCACTCGGTGGTCGGATGCCTTAGCCATCCCTGACGCTACAGCACCAACGGTGGCCCAGGTCTTGGATGAGCGAGTATTTAGTTACTTCGGTCTGCCCGAAATTATTCACACCGACCAGGGGAGCCAATTCGAGTCCTCCTTGTTCCAAGAGCTATGTGACTTATGGGGAGTCGACAAATCTAGGACCACTCCGTACCACCCCGAAGGGAACGGTGTGGTTGAAAGAAACAATCGGGTATTGGGTGACTCCCTACGAGCCCTTTTACTGGACAGAGGACAAGAGGACTGGGATCAATTACTGCCACAGATCATGCGGACGTTGCGAGGGCTACCGCACTCCGCCACTAAGGAAACACCAAATTATTTAATGTTGGGTCGGGAGCTTCGTCTTCCTGACCAGTTGCTGCATGGAAACAGGATGGAATCATTTAAGAGCACACACGAGTACGTTCAGACTGTTCACGACCGGTTGATGCAGGCCCATACTCTCCTCCGAGATAGACAGAAGGAGATTGTATCAACCGATGTGAAAGAGCCTCCGCTATTCAATGAGGGTGACCTCGTATGGTTGCTAAGCAAGAGGCGAAGAAGAGGGGAAAATCCGAAATTAGCGGCCAAGTATGTGGGGCCCTATCGCGTACTAAGGAGTCACGAAAACCATACCTACGAAATAGAAAGATATGGACAGCGATCCACTCAGGCTGAAGGAAGATTAAGGCTCTGTCGCCCCAGCCCGGTGCAACAAGGACGAGCCCCAGCTGAAGTCGAACCTGTCCGACGTCCCAACATGAGAGGTTACCCCCGGAGACGAGTACCGCGAGAGAACGGTAATCTAGAGGCCGTTATTTCAGAATCACTTCTGCCTAGTCGACTGATGGAATTACCAATACCACAATCGCCGGGAAGATTGGAATCACTTCGGCTTCTCAGCGAGGATTTTTTGGTCTCTCCAGGGGAACACAACCCTAACTCGAGGGCTGGCCCCGACCCTGGTTGCGAATTGGCAACCGAGGAAGCAAGAACTACGGGGAACGTAGGAGCCCAGGCTAGTACCGCTGGGGCTGGGAACACCACACGGCCCCAACGAATCAGAAAGCCCCCTGCGTATTTGGCAGAATATGACACCAGTACTGTCCAATCAGGAGAAGCCAGAAGGGGTCAAGGTCAGAGGGCAGCCATTTTGGAAACTAAAGAAAGCGCGCTCATTGCTTGTTACAGCTCGATACGCACATACGCACGTATCTACACCCTCCAGCCATGGAAGTGACCAACGAAACCGTCAAGGAGGCCTCTCCAATTACAGGAGCCTTGCCTCTATTATCGGAGTTAGTGATCCCATTGGAGCTACACCCGGCTCCCAATGAAACATTAGACGATAAGGAGTCCGACTCGATGAAGGAAGAGTCCACCCCGAATTCTTGTCTGCCGACCAAGTGGATCTCAAAAGAAACGGCCAAGAGGATCCTGAAGTTATGCCGGGAAGGCGGTATCAACTGTCCGTTATGCCAACAATTATTGTCCACCCCCCGACGGCGCCGGATTCATATTGTGCAACATTTTACCAGATTCTTTTGTAAATGCGGTAGAAACTCGACTTCAAGGGACACTATCGCTAAGCATCAATCCAGAATAAAGGATGTAGAAATCCGGAAAGCCCACAGTGGAACAGGCATTAAGATTTATGAGGTCGACCGCACCAGCTACCCCGCCTAGAGCAAGAGAGTCCGATTGGTCAACCCCCCGGCCTTCGATAAACCTACACCCTATGGTCCAGTTAGGACGAAGCCACCTGTGAGGAGGGGACCACAGGCATCCTTTCCCTCTCCCCCGAAGAAAAAGCAGACAGCTCAGAAAGGTAGTCCGCCCAAAATGGGGAGACCCATACCGGCTCCCAGAAAGACATTAACGATGGTCGGGAGCATACAGAGCCGACTGGGAGACGTTCGACCCCGAGTCACGGTAGATACCCTTCGGGAGGAGGCCTCTAATCTCCGACGGACGGCCCGTCGCCTAGAAGAATTGGCCAATCGAATGTCGACACAATGAAGATTACGACCGAATCCGTTAAAGACATGGACTGTCTCCATTTTATGGTGTGTTCTAGTTTGTTTGTGTTTCCTTATATTACTTTATTATTTTTTGTTTTTGTTTGGTTTTTATATAGCCGATTGTCGTCTATAGGGGCGGCGTGTGTGATGGAACGTTAGGTTGCCATCCTTATGTATAAATTTTAGTGGGAGTTATATTCCCTTTTTGCTCTCTCTGTAGCCACGCCCCTAAAGAAGGCTGGTCCTTGTACTTCATTTACATAAGCTAATGTATTTAAGGCAGGGCCTCGGCTCTTATTAGTTGTTCAAATATATGCATTGCTTTTGGAACCATACTTCTTCTGTTACCTTGAGCGATAGCAGAACCACACCAAGCAAATAGCTAACTCCGTAGACCTAGTCTATGGGCTGTGCTGGGGTGATAAATTCATAGAAGCATCGTCGACCCCGTCGACCTCCGGTCAACCTTGTCGACCTGGTACAAAACCCACTCTGGGAGCTATCCCTTGTGCAAGGTGGTTGATGTTGACCGGTGGTGTAAGTCGACCTAGTCGCCTCCGCGTGTTGGTCACGGGCAACCCGCACACAGCCCCTGTGAAGGGTGAATGCAGACCGGTAGAATAAGCCGACCTAGTCACCTCTACGTGTTGGTCGCAGGATCCAACACAAACTACACTTGGAAATGAGTTATTCTTTGCTGTAAACCACAACACTTTATTCTTCAGTTTTGCAAAAGTGTGGCCTGATAAAAATGGAAAATGCCATTTGAATAATGATTTACTGAAATTAGTAGTTGTTCCCCACGCCAAATGAAAATCTGATTCTTTCAATTTGTCTGATTGAATTCTAAAATTTAAGCTTACTGTCATCTGAAATGTTCTATTTTCATATATTTCACTATGAAATCTTAAATGTTTTCGTTCGCGAACATCACAGTGAAACAATAAGCAGGATGACATTGTTTTAACATTTACTGTTTAAAACATAGGACCTCTGCAGTAAAACTGTATTGCTAAACAGAGTGCAATTCTCTTCAACCTAAACGCACACACTGCATGAGTAAATTTTAAAGGTAAGTTTACTCTGGTACAGTCAACCCAGCGATGATTGTATTGCACCAGCTTTGGCGGTGAAGAGTCACACATAGTGACTTTAGTGTTACCCTGTGGCCCATGGTCCAGTAGTTCTTTACTACCGGTACTGTAATTAATAACTAAAACAACGGAAAGGCTTTTTACCACAGGCTGGCACTTGTAGACTCTCTTTTCAAAACTACTTTCTCAATCCTTCTAATAGTATCATCCCGCCTTTCATTGTGGGCATGCTATAGAACATGATGATTTTTGCATTACTCTCATAAAGAGTGAGTCCATAAAGAAAATATAGACAAGCCATTTTGCAAAACAAACCCTCAATTTTTTCAAAGTAAATAAGAAAGTAAATGTAGTTTTACTTCTGTAAACATTAACATCAAAATGCACTAAGTTGCGGAGTAAAGTTTTATCAGTGTGTAAGCGATTATCTAAAGCTAATCAGTATTTCAGGTTTCAAAAAAGTTAAAAATATTACAGCTTGAAACAAGTGTCTCAAGAAATAGAAAAGGTTAAATTGTTTACGAACAGATTTTGCCTTATCTAACCTTACCTTAGACTTCAGTGCTGATATTTTGTTTTCCAGCTTAAACACACTCGACTATGGGTATACATGATGTATAATTGATTAGAGGGATCTGTGAATGGAAAGTATTCGCGACGACATTGAACATACATTATTTCAACTTGATCGTCAAGCTTATAGATGACAGTAATTGTTGGTGTATTTTCATTGAAGCTTTCAAAAATAAATAATTCAAGGGAAAAGAAGTTCTTTAAAAATTAGAATGCTTGCAGTAGGGCATCTCAATTGTCAATGATGCCCATATTTTACATACTAAAACTTTTTGTGAAAAAATGTGAAACTACACTTGGGAATGGGTTAGTCTTTGCTGTAAACCACAAAACTTTATTCTTCAGTTTTGCAAAAGTGTGGCCTGATAAAAATGGAAATCCCATTTGAATAATGATTTACTGAAATTAGTAGTTGCTCCCCACGCCAAATGAAAATCTGATATTTTCAATTTGTCTGATTGAATTCTAAAACTTAAGCTTACTGTCATCTGAAATGTTTTATTTTCATATATTTCACTATGAAATCTTAAATGTTTTTGTTTGCGAACATCGCAGTGAAACAATAAGCAGGATGACATTGTTTTAACATTTACTGTTTAAAAAATAGGTTCTCTGCAATAAAACTGTAATGCTAAACAGAGTGCAATTCTCTTCAACCTAAACGCACACACTGCATGAGTAAAGTTTAAAGGTAAGTTTACTCTGGTACAGTCAACCCAGCGATGATTGTATTGCACCTGCTTTGGCGGTGGAGAGTCACACATAGTGACTTTAGTGTTACCCTGTGGCCCATGGTCCAGTAGTTTCTTACTACCGGTAATGTAATTAATAACTGAAACAACCGAATGGCTTTTTACCACAGGCTGACACTTGTAGACTCTCTTGTCAAAACTACTTTCTCAATCCTTCTTAATAGCATCATCCCGCTCTTCATTGTAGGCATGCTATAGAGCATGATGATTTTTGCATTACTCTCTCCAAAAAAAAGTCCATAAAGAAAATATAGACAAGTCGTTTTGCAAAACAAACCCTCATTATATTCAAAGTAAATAAGAAAGTAAATGTAGTTTTACTTTTGTAAACATTAACATCAAAATGCACTAAGTTGCGAAGTAAAGTTTTATCAGTGTGTGAGCGATTGTCTAAAGATAATCAATATTTTAGGTTTCAAAAAAAGTTTTAATTTGTTACAGCTTGAAACAAGTGTCTCAAGAAATAACAAAGGTTATATTGTTTATGAACAGATTTTGCCTTATTCAACCTAACCTTAGACTCTAGTGCGGATATTTTGTTTTCCAGCTTAAACACACTTGCCTATAGATATACATGATGTATAATTGATTAGAAGGATCTGTGAACGAAAAGTATTCGCAACAACATTGAACCTATATTATCTCAACTTGATCGTCAAGCCTATAGATGACAGTAATTGTTGGTGTAATTTCATTTAGGCGGCCAAAAATAAATACTTCAAGTGAAAAGAAGTTCTTTACAGTTTAGAATGCTTGCAATAGGGCGTCTCAATTGTCAATGATGCTCATATTTTACATACTAAAACATTTTGCAAAAAGATGTGAAACTATATTTGGGAATGGGTTATTCTTTGCTGTAAACTGCGACACTTTATTTTTCAGTTTTGCAAAAGTATGGCCTGATAAAAATGGAAAATCCCATTTGAATAATGATTTAATGAAATTGGTAGTTGTTCCCCACGCCAAATGAAAATCTGATTCTTTCGATGCATCTGATTGAGTTCTAAAATTTAGGCTTACTGTCGTCTGAAATGTTTTATTTTCTTATATTTCACTGTGAAATCTTAAATGTTTTTGTTTGCGAACATCGCAGTGAAACAATAAGCAGGATGACATTGTTTTAACATTTACTGTTTAAAACATAGGACCTTTGCAATAAAATTGTATTGCTAAACAGAGTGCAATTCTCTTCAGCCTAAACCCACGCACTGCATGAGTAATTTTTAAAGGTAAGTTTACTCTGGTACAGTCAACCTAGCGATGATTGTATTCCACCTGCTTTGGCGGTGGAGAGTCACACATAGTGACTTTAGTGTTACCCTGTGGCCCATGGTCCAGTAGTTTCTTACTACCGGTACTGTAATTAATAACTGAAACAACCGAATGGCTTTTTACCACAGGCTGACACTTGTAGACTCTCTTGTCAAAACTACTTTCTCAATTCTTCTTAATAGTATCATCCCGCTCTTCATTGTAGGCATGCTATAGAACATGATGATTTTTGCATTACTCTCAAAAAGAGAAAGTCCATAAACAAAATATAGACAAGCCGTTTTGCAAAACAAACCCTCATTATATTCAAAGTAAATAAGAAAGTAAATGTAGTTTTACTTTTGTAAACATTAACATCAAAATGCACTAAGTTGCGAAATAAAGTTTTATCAGTGTGTAAGCGATTATCTAAAGCAAATAAACGTTTAAAGTTTTAAAAACGTTTTAAAATATTACAGCTTGAAACAAGTGTCTCAAGAAATAAAAAACGTTATATTGTTTACGAAGAGATTTTGCCTTATCTGACCTAACCTTAGACTTCAGTGCTGATAGTTTCTTTTCCAGCTTAAACACACTTGCCTATAGATATACATGATGTATAATTGATTAGAGGGATCTGTGAATGAAAAGTATTCGCAACAACATTGAACCTATATTATCTCAACTTGATCGTCAAGCCTATAGATGACAGTAATTGTTGGTGTAATTTCATTTAAGTGGCCAAAAATAAATACTTCAAGTGAAAAGAAGTTCTTTACAGTTTAGAATGCTTGCAATAGGGCGTCTCAATTGTCAATGATGCTCATATTTTACATACTAAAACATTTTGCAAAAAGATGTGAAACTATATTTGGGAACGGGTTAATCTTTGCTGTAAACTACGACACTTTATTTTTCAGTTTTGCAAAAGTATGGCCTGATAAAAATGGAAAATCCCATTTGAATAATGATTTACTGAATTTAGTAGTTGTTCCCCACGCCAAATGAAAATCTGATTCCTTCGATGCATCTGATTGAGTTCTAAAATTTAGGCTTACTGTCGTCTGAAATGTTTTATTTTCTTATATTTCACCGTGAAATCTTAAATGTTTTTGTTTGCGAACATCACAGTGAAACAATAAGCAGTATGACATTGTTTTAACATTTACTGTTTCAAACATAGGACCTCTGCAATAAAACTGTATTGCTAAACAGAGTGCAATTCTCTTCAACCTAAACGCACACACTGCATGGGTGAAGTTTAAAGGTACGTTTACTCTGGTACAGTCAACCCAGCGATGATTGTATTGCACCTGCTTTGGCGGTGGAGAGTCACACATAGTGACTTTAGTGTTACCCTGTGGCCCATGGTCCAGTAGCTTCTTACTACCGGTACTGTAATTAATAACTGAAACAACCGAATGGCTTTTTACCACAGGCTGACACTTGTAGACTCTCTTTTCAAAACTACTTTCTCAATCCGTTTTAATAGTATCATCCCGCTCTTCATTGCGGGCATGTTATAGAACATGATGATTTTTGCATTACTCTAATAAAGAGTGAGTCCATAAAGAACATATAGACAAGCCATTTTGCAAAACAAACCCTCATTTTATTCAAAGTAAATAAGAAAGTAAATGTAGTTTTACTTCTGTAAACATTAACATCAAAATGCACTAAGTTGCGGAGTAAAGTTTTATCAGTGTGTAAGCAATTATCTAAAGCTAATCAGTATTTCAGGTTTCAAAAAAGTTAAAAATATTACAGCTTGAAACAAGTGTCTCAAGAAATAGAAGAGGTTAAATTGTTTACGAACAGATTTTGCCTTATCTAACTTTACCTTAGACTCCAGTGCTGATATTTTGTTTGCCAGCTTAAACACACTTGACTATTGGTATACATGATGTATAATTGATCAGAGGGATCTGTGAATGGAAAGTATTCACGACAACATTGAACATACATTATCTCAACTTGATCATCAAGCTTATAGATGACAGTAATTGTTGGTGTATTTTCATTGAAGCTCTCAAAAATAAAAAATTCAAGCGAAAAGAAGCTCTTTACAATTTAGAATGCTTGTGGTAGGGCATCTCAATTGTCAATGATGCTCATAATTTACATACTAAAACTTTTTGTGAAAAAATGTGAAACTACACTTGGGAATGGGTTAGTCTTTGCTGTAAACCACAAAACTTTATTCTTCAGTTTTGCAAAAGTGTGGCCTGATAAAAATGGAAATCTCATTTGAATAATGATTTACTGAAATTAGTAGTTGCTCCCCACGCCAAATGAAAATCTGATATTTTCAATTTGTCTGATTGAATTCTAAAACTTAAGCTTACTGTCATCTGAAATGTTTTATTTTCATATATTTCACTATGAAATCTTAAATGTTTTTGTTTGCGAACATCGCAGTGAAACAATAAGCAGGATGACATTGTTTTAACATTTACTGTTTAAAAAATAGGTTCTCTGCAATAAAACTGTAATGCTAAACAGAGTGCAATTCTCTTCAACCTAAACGCACACACTGCATGAGTAAAGTTTAAAGGTACGTTTACTCTGGTACAGTCAACCCAGCGATGATTGTATTGCACCTGCTTTGGCGGTGGAGAGTCACACATAGTGACTTTAGTGTTACCCTGTGGCCCATGGTCCAGTAGTTTCTTACTACCGGTACTGTAATTAATAACTGAAACAACGGAATGGCTTTTTACCACAGGCTGACACTTGTAGACTCTCTTGTCAAAACTACTTTCTCAATCCTTCTTAATAGCATCATCCCGCTCTTCATTGTAGGCATGCTATAGAGCATGATGATTTTTGCATTACTCTCTCAAAAAGAAAGTCCATGAAGAAAATATAGACAAGTCGTTTTGCAAAACAAACCCTCATTATATTCAAAGTAAATAAGAAAGTAAATGTAGTTTTACTTTTGTAAACATTAACATCAAAATGCACTAAGTTGCGAAGTAAAGTTTTATCAGTGTGTGAGCGATTGTCTAAAGATAACCAATATTTTAGGTTTCAAAAAAAGTTTTAATTTGTTACATCTTGAAACAAGTGTCTCAAGAAATAACAAAGGTTATATTGTTTATGAACAGATTTTGCCTTATTCAACCTAACCTTAGACTCTAGTGCGGATATTTTGTTTTCCAGCTTAAACACACTTGCCTATAGATATACATGATGTATAATTGATTAGAAGGATCTGTGAACGAAAAGTATTCGCAACAACATTGAACCTATATTATCTCAACTCGATCGTCAAGCCTATAGATGACAGTAATTGTTGGTGTAATTTCATTTAGGCGGCCAAAAATAAATACTTCAAGTGAAAAGAAGTTCTTTACAGTTTAGAATGCTTGCAATAGGGCGTCTCAATTGTCAATGATGCTCATATTTTACATACTAAAACATTTTGCAAAAAGATGTGAAACTATATTTGGGAATGGGTTATTCTTTGCTGTAAACTGCGACACTTTATTTTTCAGTTTTGCAAAAGTATGGCCTGATAAAAATGGAAAATCCCATTTGAATAATGATTTAATGAAATTGGTAGTTGTTCCCCACGCCAAATGAAAATCTGATTCTTTCGATGCATCTGATTGAGTTCTAAAATTTAGGCTTACTGTCGTCTGAAATGTTTTATTTTCTTATATTTCACCGTGAAATCTTAAATGTTTTTGTTTGCGAACATCGCAGTGAAACAATAAGCAGGATGACATTGTTTTAACATTTACTGTTTAAAACATAGGACCTTTGCAATAAAATTGTATTGCTAAACAGAGTGCAATTCTCTTCAGCCTAAACCCACGCACTGCATGAGTAATTTTTAAAGGTAAGTTTACTCTGGTACAGTCAACCTAGCGATGATTGTATTGCACCTGCTTTGGCGGTGGAGAGTCACACATAGTGACTTTAGTGTTACCCTGTGGCCCATGGTCCAGTAGTTTTTTACTACCGGTACTGTAATTAATAACTGAGACAACCGAATGACTTTTTACCACAGGCTGACACTTGTAGACTCTCTTGTCAAAACTACTTTCTCAATTCTTTTTAATAGCATCATCCCGCTCTTCATTGTAGGCATGCTATAGTACATGATGATTTTTGCATTACTCTCAAAAAGAGAAAGTCCATAAAAAAAATATAGACAAGCCGTTTTGCAAAACAAACCCTCATTATATTCAAAGTAAATAAGAAAGTAAATGTAGTTTTACTTTTGTAAACATTAACATCAAAATGCACTAAGTTGCGAAGTAAAGTTTCATCAGTGTGTGAGCGATTATCTAAAGCTAATAAACATTTAAGATTTTAAAAACGTTTTAAAATATTACAGCTTGAAACAAGTGTCTCAAGAAATAAAAAAGGTTATATTGTCTATGAACAGATTTTGCCTTTTTCAACCTAACCTTAGACTCCAGTGCTGATATTTTGTTTTCCAGCTTAAACACACTTGCCTATAGATATACATGATGTATAATTGATTAGAGGGATCTGTGAATGGAAAGTATTCGCAACAACATTGAACCTATATTATCTCAACTTGATCGTCAAGCCTATAGATGACAGTAATTGTTGGTGTAATTTCATTCAAGCGGCCAAAAATAAATACTTCAAGTGAAAAGAAGTTCTTTACAAATTAGAATGCTTGCAGTAGGGCGTCTCAATTGTCAATGATGCTCGTATTTTACATACTAAAACTTTTTGCAAAAAGATGTGAAACTATATTTGGGAACGGGTTAATCTTTGCTGTAAACTACGACACTTTATTTTTCAGTTTTGCAAAGGTATGGCCTGATAAAAATGGAAAATCCCATTTGAATAATGATTTACTGAAATTAGTAGTTGTTCCCCACGCCAAATGAAAATCTGATTCTTTCGATGCATCTGATTGAGTTCTAAAATTTAGGCTTACTGTCGTCTGAAATGTTTTATTTTCTTATATTTCACTGTGAAATCTTAAATGTTTTTGTTTGCGAACATCGCAGTGAAACAATAAGCAGGATGACATTGTTTTAACATTTACTGTTTAAAACATAGGACCTTTGCAATAAAATTGTATTGCTAAACAGAGTGCAATTCTCTTCAGCCTAAACCCATGCACTGCATGGGTAATTTTTAAAGGTAAGTTTACTCTGGTGCAGTCAACCTAGCGATGATTGTATTGCACCTGCTTTGGCGGTGGAGAGTCACACATAGTGACTTTAGTGTTACCCTGTGGCCCATGGTCCAGTAGTTTTTTGCTGCCGGTACTGTAATTAATAACTGAGACAACCGAATGGCTTTTTACCACAGGCTGACACTTGTAGACTCTCTTGTCAAAACTACTTTCTCAATCCTTCTTAATAGCATCATCCCGCTCTTCATTGTAGGCATGCTATAGAACATGATGATTTTTGCATTACTCTCTCAAAGAGAAAGTCCATAAACAAAATATAGACAAGCCGTTTTGCAAAACAAACCCTCATTATATTCAAAGTAAATAAGAAAGTAAATGTAGTTTTACTTTTGTAAACATTAACATCAAAATGCACTAAGTTGCGAAATAAAGTTTTATCAGTGTGTAAGCGATTATCTAAAGCAAATAAACGTTTAAAGTTTTAAAAACGTTTTAAAATATTACAGCTTGAAACAAGTGTCTCAAGAAATAAAAAACGTTATATTGTTTACGAAGAGATTTTGCCTTATCTGACCTAACCTTAGACTTCAGTGCTGATAGTTTCTTTTCCAGCTTAAACACACTTGCCTATAGATATACATGATGTATAATTGATTAGAGGGATCTGTGAATGAAAAGTATTCGCAACAACATTGAACCTATATTATCTCAACTTGATCGTCAAGCCTATAGATGACAGTAATTGTTGGTGTAATTTCATTTAAGTGGCCAAAAATAAATACTTCAAGTGAAAAGAAGTTCTTTACAGTTTAGAATGCTTGCAATAGGGCGTCTCAATTGTCAATGATGCTCATATTTTACATACTAAAACATTTTGCAAAAAGATGTGAAACTATATTTGGGAACGGGTTAATCTTTGCTGTAAACTACGACACTTTATTTTTCAGTTTTGCAAAAGTATGGCCTGATAAAAATGGAAAATCCCATTTGAATAATGATTTACTGAATTTAGTAGTTGTTCCCCACGCCAAATGAAAATCTGATTCCTTCGATGCATCTGATTGAGTTCTAAAATTTAGGCTTACTGTCGTCTGAAATGTTTTATTTTCTTATATTTCACCGTGAAATCTTAAATGTTTTTGTTTGCGAACATCACAGTGAAACAATAAGCAGTATGACATTGTTTTAACATTTACTGTTTCAAACATAGGACCTCTGCAATAAAACTGTATTGCTAAACAGAGTGCAATTCTCTTCAACCTAAACGCACACACTGCATGGGTGAAGTTTAAAGGTACGTTTACTCTGGTACAGTCAACCCAGCGATGATTGTATTGCACCTGCTTTGGCGGTGGAGAGTCACACATAGTGACTTTAGTGTTACCCTGTGGCCCATGGTCCAGTAGCTTCTTACTACCGGTACTGTAATTAATAACTGAAACAACCGAATGGCTTTTTACCACAGGCTGACACTTGTAGACTCTCTTTTCAAAACTACTTTCTCAATCCGTTTTAATAGTATCATCCCGCTCTTCATTGCGGGCATGTTATAGAACATGATGATTTTTGCATTACTCTAATAAAGAGTGAGTCCATAAAGAACATATAGACAAGCCATTTTGCAAAACAAACCCTCATTTTATTCAAAGTAAATAAGAAAGTAAATGTAGTTTTACTTCTGTAAACATTAACATCAAAATGCACTAAGTTGCGGAGTAAAGTTTTATCAGTGTGTAAGCAATTATCTAAAGCTAATCAGTATTTCAGGTTTCAAAAAAGTTAAAAATATTACAGCTTGAAACAAGTGTCTCAAGAAATAGAAGAGGTTAAATTGTTTACGAACAGATTTTGCCTTATCTAACTTTACCTTAGACTCCAGTGCTGATATTTTGTTTGCCAGCTTAAACACACTTGACTATTGGTATACATGATGTATAATTGATCAGAGGGATCTGTGAATGGAAAGTATTCACGACAACATTGAACATACATTATCTCAACTTGATCATCAAGCTTATAGATGACAGTAATTGTTGGTGTATTTTCATTGAAGCTCTCAAAAATAAAAAATTCAAGCGAAAAGAAGCTCTTTACAATTTAGAATGCTTGTGGTAGGGCATCTCAATTGTCAATGATGCTCATAATTTACATACTAAAACTTTTTGTGAAAAAATGTGAAACTACACTTGGGAATGGGTTAGTCTTTGCTGTAAACCACAAAACTTTATTCTTCAGTTTTGCAAAAGTGTGGCCTGATAAAAATGGAAATCTCATTTGAATAATGATTTACTGAAATTAGTAGTTGCTCCCCACGCCAAATGAAAATCTGATATTTTCAATTTGTCTGATTGAATTCTAAAACTTAAGCTTACTGTCATCTGAAATGTTTTATTTTCATATATTTCACTATGAAATCTTAAATGTTTTTGTTTGCGAACATCGCAGTGAAACAATAAGCAGGATGACATTGTTTTAACATTTACTGTTTAAAAAATAGGTTCTCTGCAATAAAACTGTAATGCTAAACAGAGTGCAATTCTCTTCAACCTAAACGCACACACTGCATGAGTAAAGTTTAAAGGTACGTTTACTCTGGTACAGTCAACCCAGCGATGATTGTATTGCACCTGCTTTGGCGGTGGAGAGTCACACATAGTGACTTTAGTGTTACCCTGTGGCCCATGGTCCAGTAGTTTCTTACTACCGGTACTGTAATTAATAACTGAAACAACGGAATGGCTTTTTACCACAGGCTGACACTTGTAGACTCTCTTGTCAAAACTACTTTCTCAATCCTTCTTAATAGCATCATCCCGCTCTTCATTGTAGGCATGCTATAGAGCATGATGATTTTTGCATTACTCTCTCAAAAAGAAAGTCCATGAAGAAAATATAGACAAGTCGTTTTGCAAAACAAACCCTCATTATATTCAAAGTAAATAAGAAAGTAAATGTAGTTTTACTTTTGTAAACATTAACATCAAAATGCACTAAGTTGCGAAGTAAAGTTTTATCAGTGTGTGAGCGATTGTCTAAAGATAACCAATATTTTAGGTTTCAAAAAAAGTTTTAATTTGTTACATCTTGAAACAAGTGTCTCAAGAAATAACAAAGGTTATATTGTTTATGAACAGATTTTGCCTTATTCAACCTAACCTTAGACTCTAGTGCGGATATTTTGTTTTCCAGCTTAAACACACTTGCCTATAGATATACATGATGTATAATTGATTAGAAGGATCTGTGAACGAAAAGTATTCGCAACAACATTGAACCTATATTATCTCAACTCGATCGTCAAGCCTATAGATGACAGTAATTGTTGGTGTAATTTCATTTAGGCGGCCAAAAATAAATACTTCAAGTGAAAAGAAGTTCTTTACAGTTTAGAATGCTTGCAATAGGGCGTCTCAATTGTCAATGATGCTCATATTTTACATACTAAAACATTTTGCAAAAAGATGTGAAACTATATTTGGGAATGGGTTATTCTTTGCTGTAAACTGCGACACTTTATTTTTCAGTTTTGCAAAAGTATGGCCTGATAAAAATGGAAAATCCCATTTGAATAATGATTTAATGAAATTGGTAGTTGTTCCCCACGCCAAATGAAAATCTGATTCTTTCGATGCATCTGATTGAGTTCTAAAATTTAGGCTTACTGTCGTCTGAAATGTTTTATTTTCTTATATTTCACCGTGAAATCTTAAATGTTTTTGTTTGCGAACATCGCAGTGAAACAATAAGCAGGATGACATTGTTTTAACATTTACTGTTTAAAACATAGGACCTTTGCAATAAAATTGTATTGCTAAACAGAGTGCAATTCTCTTCAGCCTAAACCCACGCACTGCATGAGTAATTTTTAAAGGTAAGTTTACTCTGGTACAGTCAACCTAGCGATGATTGTATTGCACCTGCTTTGGCGGTGGAGAGTCACACATAGTGACTTTAGTGTTACCCTGTGGCCCATGGTCCAGTAGTTTTTTACTACCGGTACTGTAATTAATAACTGAGACAACCGAATGACTTTTTACCACAGGCTGACACTTGTAGACTCTCTTGTCAAAACTACTTTCTCAATTCTTTTTAATAGCATCATCCCGCTCTTCATTGTAGGCATGCTATAGTACATGATGATTTTTGCATTACTCTCAAAAAGAGAAAGTCCATAAAAAAAATATAGACAAGCCGTTTTGCAAAACAAACCCTCATTATATTCAAAGTAAATAAGAAAGTAAATGTAGTTTTACTTTTGTAAACATTAACATCAAAATGCACTAAGTTGCGAAATAAAGTTTTATCAGTGTGTAAGCGATTATCTAAAGCAAATAAACGTTTAAAGTTTTAAAAACGTTTTAAAATATTACAGCTTGAAACAAGTGTCTCAAGAAATAAAAAAGGTTATATTGTTTACGAAGAGATTTTGCCTTATCTGACCTAACCTTAGACTTCAGTGCTGATAGTTTCTTTTCCAGCTTAAACACACTTGCCTATAGATATACATGATGTATAATTGATTAGAGGGATCTGTGAATGAAAAGTATTCGCAACAACATTGAACCTATATTATCTCAACTTGATCGTCAAGCCTATAGATGACAGTAATTGTTGGTGTAATTTCATTTAAGTGGCCAAAAATAAATACTTCAAGTGAAAAGAAGTTCTTTACAGTTTAGAATGCTTGCAATAGGGCGTCTCAATTGTCAATGATGCTCATATTTTACATACTAAAACATTTTGCAAAAAGATGTGAAACTATATTTGGGAACGGGTTAATCTTTGCTGTAAACTACGACACTTTATTTTTCAGTTTTGCAAAAGTATGGCCTGATAAAAATGGAAAATCCCATTTGAATAATGATTTACTGAATTTAGTAGTTGTTCCCCACGCCAAATGAAAATCTGATTCCTTCGATGCATCTGATTGAGTTCTAAAATTTAGGCTTACTGTCGTCTGAAATGTTTTATTTTCTTATATTTCACCGTGAAATCTTAAATGTTTTTGTTTGCGAACATCACAGTGAAACAATAAGCAGTATGACATTGTTTTAACATTTACTGTTTCAAACATAGGACCTCTGCAATAAAACTGTATTGCTAAACAGAGTGCAATTCTCTTCAACCTAAACGCACACACTGCATGGGTGAAGTTTAAAGGTACGTTTACTCTGGTACAGTCAACCCAGCGATGATTGTATTGCACCTGCTTTGGCGGTGGAGAGTCACACATAGTGACTTTAGTGTTACCCTGTGGCCCATGGTCCAGTAGCTTCTTACTACCGGTACTGTAATTAATAACTGAAACAACCGAATGGCTTTTTACCACAGGCTGACACTTGTAGACTCTCTTTTCAAAACTACTTTCTCAATCCGTTTTAATAGTATCATCCCGCTCTTCATTGCGGGCATGTTATAGAACATGATGATTTTTGCATTACTCTAATAAAGAGTGAGTCCATAAAGAACATATAGACAAGCCATTTTGCAAAACAAACCCTCATTTTATTCAAAGTAAATAAGAAAGTAAATGTAGTTTTACTTCTGTAAACATTAACATCAAAATGCACTAAGTTGCGGAGTAAAGTTTTATCAGTGTGTAAGCAATTATCTAAAGCTAATCAGTATTTCAGGTTTCAAAAAAGTTAAAAATATTACAGCTTGAAACAAGTGTCTCAAGAAATAGAAGAGGTTAAATTGTTTACGAACAGATTTTGCCTTATCTAACTTTACCTTAGACTCCAGTGCTGATATTTTGTTTGCCAGCTTAAACACACTTGACTATTGGTATACATGATGTATAATTGATCAGAGGGATCTGTGAATGGAAAGTATTCACGACAACATTGAACATACATTATCTCAACTTGATCATCAAGCTTATAGATGACAGTAATTGTTGGTGTATTTTCATTGAAGCTCTCAAAAATAAAAAATTCAAGCGAAAAGAAGCTCTTTACAATTTAGAATGCTTGTGGTAGGGCATCTCAATTGTCAATGATGCTCATAATTTACATACTAAAACTTTTTGTGAAAAAATGTGAAACTACACTTGGGAATGGGTTAGTCTTTGCTGTAAACCACAAAACTTTATTCTTCAGTTTTGCAAAAGTGTGGCCTGATAAAAATGGAAATCTCATTTGAATAATGATTTACTGAAATTAGTAGTTGCTCCCCACGCCAAATGAAAATCTGATATTTTCAATTTGTCTGATTGAATTCTAAAACTTAAGCTTACTGTCATCTGAAATGTTTTATTTTCATATATTTCACTATGAAATCTTAAATGTTTTTGTTTGCGAACATCGCAGTGAAACAATAAGCAGGATGACATTGTTTTAACATTTACTGTTTAAAAAATAGGTTCTCTGCAATAAAACTGTAATGCTAAACAGAGTGCAATTCTCTTCAACCTAAACGCACACACTGCATGAGTAAAGTTTAAAGGTACGTTTACTCTGGTACAGTCAACCTAGCGATGATTGTATTGCACCTGCTTTGGCGGTGGAGAGTCACACATAGTGACTTTAGTGTTACCCTGTGGCCCATGGTCCAGTAGTTTCTTACTACCGGTACTGTAATTAATAACTGAAACAACGGAATGGCTTTTTACCACAGGCTGACACTTGTAGACTCTCTTGTCAAAACTACTTTCTCAATCCTTCTTAATAGCATCATCCCGCTCTTCATTGTAGGCATGCTATAGAGCATGATGATTTTTGCATTACTCTCTCAAAAAGAAAGTCCATGAAGAAAATATAGACAAGTCGTTTTGCAAAACAAACCCTCATTATATTCAAAGTAAATAAGAAAGTAAATGTAGTTTTACTTTTGTAAACATTAACATCAAAATGCACTAAGTTGCGAAGTAAAGTTTTATCAGTGTGTGAGCGATTGTCTAAAGATAACCAATATTTTAGGTTTCAAAAAAAGTTTTAATTTGTTACATCTTGAAACAAGTGTCTCAAGAAATAACAAAGGTTATATTGTTTATGAACAGATTTTGCCTTATTCAACCTAACCTTAGACTCTAGTGCGGATATTTTGTTTTCCAGCTTAAACACACTTGCCTATAGATATACATGATGTATAATTGATTAGAAGGATCTGTGAACGAAAAGTATTCGCAACAACATTGAACCTATATTATCTCAACTCGATCGTCAAGCCTATAGATGACAGTAATTGTTGGTGTAATTTCATTTAGGCGGCCAAAAATAAATACTTCAAGTGAAAAGAAGTTCTTTACAGTTTAGAATGCTTGCAATAGGGCGTCTCAATTGTCAATGATGCTCATATTTTACATACTAAAACATTTTGCAAAAAGATGTGAAACTATATTTGGGAATGGGTTATTCTTTGCTGTAAACTGCGACACTTTATTTTTCAGTTTTGCAAAAGTATGGCCTGATAAAAATGGAAAATCCCATTTGAATAATGATTTAATGAAATTGGTAGTTGTTCCCCACGCCAAATGAAAATCTGATTCTTTCGATGCATCTGATTGAGTTCTAAAATTTAGGCTTACTGTCGTCTGAAATGTTTTATTTTCTTATATTTCACCGTGAAATCTTAAATGTTTTTGTTTGCGAACATCGCAGTGAAACAATAAGCAGGATGACATTGTTTTAACATTTACTGTTTAAAACATAGGACCTTTGCAATAAAATTGTATTGCTAAACAGAGTGCAATTCTCTTCAGCCTAAACCCACGCACTGCATGAGTAATTTTTAAAGGTAAGTTTACTCTGGTACAGTCAACCTAGCGATGATTGTATTGCACCTGCTTTGGCGGTGGAGAGTCACACATAGTGACTTTAGTGTTACCCTGTGGCCCATGGTCCAGTAGTTTTTTACTACCGGTACTGTAATTAATAACTGAGACAACCGAATGACTTTTTACCACAGGCTGACACTTGTAGACTCTCTTGTCAAAACTACTTTCTCAATTCTTTTTAATAGCATCATCCCGCTCTTCATTGTAGGCATGCTATAGTACATGATGATTTTTGCATTACTCTCAAAAAGAGAAAGTCCATAAAAAAAATATAGACAAGCCGTTTTGCAAAACAAACCCTCATTATATTCAAAGTAAATAAGAAAGTAAATGTAGTTTTACTTTTGTAAACATTAACATCAAAATGCACTAAGTTGCGAAGTAAAGTTTCATCAGTGTGTGAGCGATTATCTAAAGCTAATAAACATTTAAGATTTTAAAAACGTTTTAAAATATTACAGCTTGAAACAAGTGTCTCAAGAAATAAAAAAGGTTATATTGTCTATGAACAGATTTTGCCTTTTTCAACCTAACCTTAGACTCCAGTGCTGATATTTTGTTTTCCAGCTTAAACACACTTGCCTATAGATATACATGATGTATAATTGATTAGAGGGATCTGTGAATGGAAAGTATTCGCAACAACATTGAACCTATATTATCTCAACTTGATCGTCAAGCCTATAGATGACAGTAATTGTTGGTGTAATTTCATTCAAGCGGCCAAAAATAAATACTTCAAGTGAAAAGAAGTTCTTTACAAATTAGAATGCTTGCAGTAGGGCGTCTCAATTGTCAATGATGCTCGTATTTTACATACTAAAACTTTTTGCAAAAAGATGTGAAACTATATTTGGGAACGGGTTAATCTTTGCTGTAAACTACGACACTTTATTTTTCAGTTTTGCAAAGGTATGGCCTGATAAAAATGGAAAATCCCATTTGAATAATGATTTACTGAAATTAGTAGTTGTTCCCCACGCCAAATGAAAATCTGATTCTTTCGATGCATCTGATTGAGTTCTAAAATTTAGGCTTACTGTCGTCTGAAATGTTTTATTTTCTTATATTTCACTGTGAAATCTTAAATGTTTTTGTTTGCGAACATCGCAGTGAAACAATAAGCAGGATGACATTGTTTTAACATTTACTGTTTAAAACATAGGACCTTTGCAATAAAATTGTATTGCTAAACAGAGTGCAATTCTCTTCAGCCTAAACCCATGCACTGCATGGGTAATTTTTAAAGGTAAGTTTACTCTGGTGCAGTCAACCTAGCGATGATTGTATTGCACCTGCTTTGGCGGTGGAGAGTCACACATAGTGACTTTAGTGTTACCCTGTGGCCCATGGTCCAGTAGTTTTTTGCTGCCGGTACTGTAATTAATAACTGAGACAACCGAATGGCTTTTTACCACAGGCTGACACTTGTAGACTCTCTTGTCAAAACTACTTTCTCAATCCTTCTTAATAGCATCATCCCGCTCTTCATTGTAGGCATGCTATAGAACATGATGATTTTTGCATTACTCTCTCAAAGAGAAAGTCCATAAAGAAAATATAGTCAAGTCGTTTTGCAAAACAAACCCTCACTATATTCAAAGTAAATAAGAAAGTAAATGTAGTTTTACTTTTGTAAACATTAACATCAAAATGCACTAAGTTGCGAAGTAAAGTTTTATCAGTGTGTGAGCGATTATCTAAAGCTAATAAACATTTAAGGTTTTAAAAAAGTTTTAAAATATTACAGTGTGAAACAAGTGTCTGAAGAAATAAAAAGGTTATGCTGTTTATGAACAGATTTTGCCTTATTCAACCTAACCTTAGACTCCAGTGCTGATATTTTGTTTTCCAGCTTAAACACACTTGCCTATAGATATACATGATGTATAATTGATTAGAGGGATCTGTGAATGGAAAGTATTCGCAACAACATTGAACCTATATTATCTCAACTTGATCGTCAAGCCTATAGATGACAGTAATTGTTGGTGTAATTTCATTTAAGCGGCCAAAAATAAATACTTCAAGTGAAAAGAAGTTTTTTACAATTTAGAATGCTTGCAGTAGGGTGTCTCAATTGTCAATGATGTTCATATTTTACATACTAAAACTTTTTGCAAAAAGATGTGAAACTATATTTGGGAACGGGTTAATCTTTGCTGTAAACTACGACACTTTATTTTTCAGTTTTGCAAAAGTATGGCCTGATAAAAATGGAAAATCCCATTTGAATAATGATTTACTGAAATTAGTAGTTGTTCCCCACGCCAAATGAAAATCTGATTCCTTCGATGCATCTGATTGAGTTCTAAAATTTAGGCTTACTATCGTCTGAAATGTTTTATTTTCTTATATTTCACCGTGAAATCTTAAATGTTTTTGTTTGCGAACATCGCAGTGAAACAATAAGCAGGATGACATTGTTTTAACATTTACTGTTTAAAACATAGGACCTCTGCAATAAAACTGTATTGCTAAACAGAGTGCAATTCTCTTCAACCTAAACGCACACACTGCATGAGGAAAGTTTAAAGGTACGTTTACTCTGGTACAGTCAACCCAGCGATGATTGTATTGCACCTGCTTTGGCGGTGGAGAGTCACACATAGTGACTTTAGTGTTACCCTGTGGCCCATGGTCCAGTAGCTTCTTACTACCGGTACTGTAATTAATAACTGAAACAACCGAATGGCTTTTTACCACAGGCTGACACTTGTAGACTCTCTTGTCAAAACTACTTTCTCAATCCTTTTTAATAGCATCATCCCGCTCTTCATTGTAGGCATGCTATAGAACATGATGATTTTTGCATTACTCTCTCAAAGAGAAAGTCCATAAAGAAAATATAGTCAAGTCGTTTTGCAAAACAAACCCTCATTATATTCAAAGTAAATAAGAAAGTAAATGTAGTTTTACTTTTGCAAACATTAACATCAAAATGCACTAAGTTGCGAAGTAAAGTTTTATCAGTGTGTGAGCGATTATCTAAAGCTAATAAACATTTAAGGTTTTAAAAAAGTTTTAAAATATTACAGTGTGAAACAAGTGTCTGAAGAAATAAAAAGGTTATGCTGTTTATGAACAGATTTTGCCTTATTCAACCTAACCTTAGACTCCAGTGCTGATATTTTGTTTTCCAGCTTAAACACACTTGCCTATAGATATACATGATGTATAATTGATTAGAGGGATCTGTGAATGGAAAGTATTCGCAACAACATTGAACCTATATTATCTCAACTTGATCGTCAAGCCTATAGATGACAGTAATTGTTGGTGTAATTTCATTTAAGCGGCCAAAAATAAATACTTCAAGTGAAAAGAAGTTTTTTACAATTTAGAATGCTTGCAGTAGGGTGTCTCAATTGTCAATGATGTTCATATTTTACATACTAAAACTTTTTGCAAAAAGATGTGAAACTATATTTGGGAACGGGTTAATAATTGCTGTAAACTACGACACTTTATTTTTCAGTTTTGCAAAAGTATGGCCTGATAAAAATGGAAAATCCCATTTGAATAATGATTTACTGAAATTAGTAGTTGTTCCCCACGCCAAATGAAAATCTGATTCCTTCGATGCATCTGATTGAGTTCTAAAATTTAGGCTTACTATCGTCTGAAATGTTTTATTTTCTTATATTTCACCGTGAAATCTTAAATGTTTTTGTTTGCGAACATCGCAGTGAAACAATAAGCAGGATGACATTGTTTTAACATTTACTGTTTAAAACATAGGACCTCTGCAATAAAACTGTATTGCTAAACAGAGTGCAATTCTCTTCAACCTAAACGCACACACTGCATGAGGAAAGTTTAAAGGTACGTTTACTCTGGTACAGTCAACCCAGCGATGATTGTATTGCACCTGCTTTGGCGGTGGAGAGTCACACATAGTGACTTTAGTGTTACCCTGTGGCCCATGGTCCAGTAGCTTCTTACTACCGGTACTGTAATTAATAACTGAAACAACCGAATGGCTTTTTACCACAGGCTGACACTTGTAGACTCTCTTGTCAAAACTACTTTCTCAATCCTTCTTAATAGCATCATCCCGCTCTTCATTGTAGGCATGCTATAGAACATGATGATTTTTGCATTACTCTCTCAAAGAGAAAGTCCATAAAGAAAATATAGTCAAGTCGTTTTGCAAAACAAACCCTCATTATATTCAAAGTAAATAAGAAAGTAAATGTAGTTTTACTTTTGCAAACATTAACATCAAAATGCACTAAGTTGCGAAGTAAAGTTTTATCAGTGTGTGAGCGATTGTCTAAAGATAATCAATATTTTAGGTTTCAAAACAAGTTTTAATTTGTTACAGCTTGAAACAAGTGTCTCAAGAAATAAAAAAGGTTATATTGTTTATGAACAGATTTTGCCTTATTCAACCTAACCTTAGACTCTAGTGCTGATATTTTGTTTTCCAGCTTAAACACACTTGCCTATAGATATACATGATGTATAATTGATTAGAGGGATCTGTGAATGAAAAGTATTCGCAACAACATTGAACCTATATTATCTCAACTTGATCGTCAAGCCTATAGATGACAGTAATTGTTGGTGTAATTTCATTTAAGCGGCCAAAAATAAATACTTCAAGTGAAAAGAAGTTCTTTACAGTTTAGAATGCTTGCAATAGGGCGTCTCAATTGTCAATGATGCTCATATTTTACATACTAAAACATTTTGCAAAAAGATGTGAAACTATATTTGGGAATGGGTTATTCTTTGCTGTAAACTACGACACTTTATTTTTCAGTTTTTCAAAAGTATGGCCTGATAAAAATGGAAAATCCCATTTGAATAATGATTTACTGAAATTAGTAGTTGTTCCCCACGCCAAATGAAAATCTGATTCTTTCGATGCATCTGATTGAGTTCTAAAATTTAGGCTTACTGTCGTCTGAAATGTTTTATTTTCTTATATTTCACTGTGAAATCTTAAATATTTTTGTTTGCGAACATCGCAGTGAAACAATAAGCAGGATGACATTGTTTTAACATTTACTGTTTAAAACATAGGACCTTTGCAATAAAATTGTATTGCTAAACAGAGTGCAATTCTCTTCAGCCTAAACGCACGCACTGCATGAGTAATTTTTAAAGGTAAGTTTACTCTGGTACAGTCAACCTAGCGATGATTGTATTGCACCTGCTTTGGCGGTGGAGAGTCACACATAGTGACTTTAGTGTTACCCTGTGGCCCATGGTCCAGTAGTTTCTTACTACCGGTACTGTAATTAATAACTGAGACAACCGAATGGCTTTTTACCACAGGCTGACACTTGTAGACTCTCTTGTCAAAACTACTTTCTCAATCCTTCTTAATAGTATCATCCCGCTCTTCATTGTGGGCATGCTATAGAACATGATGATTTTTGCATTACTCTCAAAAAGAAAAAGTCCATAAAGAAAATATAGACAAGCCGTTCTGCAAAACAAACCCTCATTATATTCAAAGTAAATAAGAAAGTAAATGTAGTTTTACTTTTGTAAACATTAACATCAAAATGCACTAAGTTGCGAAGTAAAGTTTCATCAGTGTGTGAGCGATTATCTAAAGCTAATAAACATTTAAGGTTTTAAAAACGTTTTAAAATATTACAGCTTGAAACAAGTGTCTCAAGAAATAAAAAAGGTTATATTGTCTATGAACAGATTTTGCCTTATTCAACCTAACCTTAGACTCCAGTGCTGATATTTTGTTTTCCAGCTTAAACACACTTGCCTATAGATATACATGATGTATAATTGATTAGAGGGATCTGTGAATGAAAAGTATTCGCAACAACATTGAACCTATATTATCTCAACTTGATCGTCAAGCCTATAGATGACAGTAATTGTTGGTGTAATTTCATTTAAGCGGCCAAAAATAAATACTTCAAGTGAAAAGAAGTTTTTTACAATTTAGAATGCTTGCAGTAGGGTGTCTCAATTGTCAATGATGTTCATATTTTACATACTAAAACTTTTTGCAAAAAGATGTGAAACTATATTTGGGAACGGGTTAATCTTTGCTGTAAACTACGACACTTTATTTTTCAGTTTTGCAAAAGTATGGCCTGATAAAAATGGAAAATCCCATTTGAATAATGATTTACTGAAATTAGTAGTTGTTCCCCACGCCAAATGAAAATCTGATTCCTTCGATGCATCTGATTGAGTTCTAAAATTTAGGCTTACTATCGTCTGAAATGTTTTATTTTCTTATATTTCACCGTGAAATCTTAAATGTTTTTGTTTGCGAACATCGCAGTGAAACAATAAGCAGGATGACATTGTTTTAACATTTACTGTTTAAAACATAGGACCTCTGCAATAAAACTGTATTGCTAAACAGAGTGCAATTCTCTTCAACCTAAACGCACACACTGCATGAGGAAAGTTTAAAGGTACGTTTACTCTGGTACAGTCAACCCAGCGATGATTGTATTGCACCTGCTTTGGCGGTGGAGAGTCACACATAGTGACTTTAGTGTTACCCTGTGGCCCATGGTCCAGTAGCTTCTTACTACCGGTACTGTAATTAATAACTGAAACAACCGAATGGCTTTTTACCACAGGCTGACACTTGTAGACTCTCTTGTCAAAACTACTTTCTCAATCCTTCTTAATAGCATCATCCCGCTCTTCATTGTAGGCATGCTATAGAACATGATGATTTTTGCATTACTCTCTCAAAGAGAAAGTCCATAAAGAAAATATAGTCAAGTCGTTTTGCAAAAGAAACCCTCATTATATTCAAAGTAAATAAGAAAGTAAATGTAGTTTTACTTTTGCAAACATTAACATCAAAATGCACTAAGTTGCGAAGTAAAGTTTCATCAGTGTGTGAGCGATTATCTAAAGCTAATAAACATTTAAGGTTTTAAAAACGTTTTAAAATATTACAGCTTGAAACAAGTGTCTCAAGAAATAAAAAAGGTTATATTGTCTATGAACAGATTTTGCCTTATTCAACCTAACCTTAGACTCCAGTGCTGATATTTTGTTTTCCAGCTTAAACACACTTGCCTATAGATATACATGATGTATAATTGATTAGAGGGATCTGTGAATGAAAAGTATTCGCAACAACATTGAACCTATATTATCTCAACTTGATCGTCAAGCCTATAGATGACAGTAATTGTTGGTGTAATTTCATTTAAGCGGCCAAAAATAAATACTTCAAGTGAAAAGAAGTTTTTTACAATTTAGAATGCTTGCAGTAGGGTGTCTCAATTGTCAATGATGTTCATATTTTACATACTAAAACTTTTTGCAAAAAGATGTGAAACTATATTTGGGAACGGGTTAATCTTTGCTGTAAACTACGACACTTTATTTTTCAGTTTTGCAAAAGTATGGCCTGATAAAAATGGAAAATCCCATTTGAATAATGATTTACTGAAATTAGTAGTTGTTCCCCACGCCAAATGAAAATCTGATTCCTTCGATGCATCTGATTGAGTTCTAAAATTTAGGCTTACTATCGTCTGAAATGTTTTATTTTCTTATATTTCACCGTGAAATCTTAAATGTTTTTGTTTGCGAACATCGCAGTGAAACAATAAGCAGGATGACATTGTTTTAACATTTACTGTTTAAAACATAGGACCTCTGCAATAAAACTGTATTGCTAAACAGAGTGCAATTCTCTTCAACCTAAACGCACACACTGCATGAGGAAAGTTTAAAGGTACGTTTACTCTGGTACAGTCAACCCAGCGATGATTGTATTGCACCTGCTTTGGCGGTGGAGAGTCACACATAGTGACTTTAGTGTTACCCTGTGGCCCATGGTCCAGTAGCTTCTTACTACCGGTACTGTAATTAATAACTGAAACAACCGAATGGCTTTTTACCACAGGCTGACACTTGTAGACTCTCTTGTCAAAACTACTTTCTCAATCCTTCTTAATAGCATCATCCCGCTCTTCATTGTGGGCATGCTATAGAACATGATGATTTTTGCATTACTCTCAAAAAGAAAAAGTCCATAAAGAAAATATAGACAAGCCGTTCTGCAAAACAAACCCTCATTATATTCAAAGTAAATAAGAAAGTAAATGTAGTTTTACTTTTGTAAACATTAACATCAAAATGCACTAAGTTGCGAAGTAAAGTTTCATCAGTGTGTGAGCGATTATCTAAAGCTAATAAACATTTAAGGTTTTAAAAACGTTTTAAAATATTACAGCTTGAAACAAGTGTCTCAAGAAATAAAAAAGGTTATATTGTCTATGAACAGATTTTGCCTTATTCAACCTAACCTTAGACTCCAGTGCTGATATTTTGTTTTCCAGCTTAAACACACTTGCCTATAGATATACATGATGTATAATTGATTAGAGGGATCTGTGAATGAAAAGTATTCGCAACAACATTGAACCTATATTATCTCAACTTGATCGTCAAGCCTATAGATGACAGTAATTGTTGGTGTAATTTCATTTAAGCGGCCAAAAATAAATACTTCAAGTGAAAAGAAGTTTTTTACAATTTAGAATGCTTGCAGTAGGGTGTCTCAATTGTCAATGATGTTCATATTTTACATACTAAAACTTTTTGCAAAAAGATGTGAAACTATATTTGGGAACGGGTTAATCTTTGCTGTAAACTACGACACTTTATTTTTCAGTTTTGCAAAAGTATGGCCTGATAAAAATGGAAAATCCCATTTGAATAATGATTTACTGAAATTAGTAGTTGTTCCCCACGCCAAATGAAAATCTGATTCCTTCGATGCATCTGATTGAGTTCTAAAATTTAGGCTTACTATCGTCTGAAATGTTTTATTTTCTTATATTTCACCGTGAAATCTTAAATGTTTTTGTTTGCGAACATCGCAGTGAAACAATAAGCAGGATGACATTGTTTTAACATTTACTGTTTAAAACATAGGACCTCTGCAATAAAACTGTATTGCTAAACAGAGTGCAATTCTCTTCAACCTAAACGCACACACTGCATGAGGAAAGTTTAAAGGTACGTTTACTCTGGTACAGTCAACCCAGCGATGATTGTATTGCACCTGCTTTGGCGGTGGAGAGTCACACATAGTGACTTTAGTGTTACCCTGTGGCCCATGGTCCAGTAGCTTCTTACTACCGGTACTGTAATTAATAACTGAAACAACCGAATGGCTTTTTACCACAGGCTGACACTTGTAGACTCTCTTGTCAAAACTACTTTCTCAATCCTTCTTAATAGCATCATCCCGCTCTTCATTGTAGGCATGCTATAGAACATGATGATTTTTGCATTACTCTCTCAAAGAGAAAGTCCATAAAGAAAATATAGTCAAGTCGTTTTGCAAAAGAAACCCTCATTATATTCAAAGTAAATAAGAAAGTAAATGTAGTTTTACTTTTGCAAACATTAACATCAAAATGCACTAAGTTGCGAAGTAAAGTTTCATCAGTGTGTGAGCGATTATCTAAAGCTAATAAACATTTAAGGTTTTAAAAACGTTTTAAAATATTACAGCTTGAAACAAGTGTCTCAAGAAATAAAAAAGGTTATATTGTCTATGAACAGATTTTGCCTTATTCAACCTAACCTTAGACTCCAGTGCTGATATTTTGTTTTCCAGCTTAAACACACTTGCCTATAGATATACATGATGTATAATTGATTAGAGGGATCTGTGAATGAAAAGTATTCGCAACAACATTGAACCTATATTATCTCAACTTGATCGTCAAGCCTATAGATGACAGTAATTGTTGGTGTAATTTCATTTAAGCGGCCAAAAATAAATACTTCAAGTGAAAAGAAGTTTTTTACAATTTAGAATGCTTGCAGTAGGGTGTCTCAATTGTCAATGATGTTCATATTTTACATACTAAAACTTTTTGCAAAAAGATGTGAAACTATATTTGGGAACGGGTTAATCTTTGCTGTAAACTACGACACTTTATTTTTCAGTTTTGCAAAAGTATGGCCTGATAAAAATGGAAAATCCCATTTGAATAATGATTTACTGAAATTAGTAGTTGTTCCCCACGCCAAATGAAAATCTGATTCCTTCGATGCATCTGATTGAGTTCTAAAATTTAGGCTTACTATCGTCTGAAATGTTTTATTTTCTTATATTTCACCGTGAAATCTTAAATGTTTTTGTTTGCGAACATCGCAGTGAAACAATAAGCAGGATGACATTGTTTTAACATTTACTGTTTAAAACATAGGACCTCTGCAATAAAACTGTATTGCTAAACAGAGTGCAATTCTCTTCAACCTAAACGCACACACTGCATGAGGAAAGTTTAAAGGTACGTTTACTCTGGTACAGTCAACCCAGCGATGATTGTATTGCACCTGCTTTGGCGGTGGAGAGTCACACATAGTGACTTTAGTGTTACCCTGTGGCCCATGGTCCAGTAGCTTCTTACTACCGGTACTGTAATTAATAACTGAAACAACCGAATGGCTTTTTACCACAGGCTGACACTTGTAGACTCTCTTGTCAAAACTACTTTCTCAATCCTTCTTAATAGCATCATCCCGCTCTTCATTGTAGGCATGCTATAGAACATGATGATTTTTGCATTACTCTCTCAAAGAGAAAGTCCATAAAGAAAATATAGTCAAGTCGTTTTGCAAAAGAAACCCTCATTATATTCAAAGTAAATAAGAAAGTAAATGTAGTTTTACTTTTGCAAACATTAACATCAAAATGCACTAAGTTGCGAAGTAAAGTTTCATCAGTGTGTGAGCGATTATCTAAAGCTAATAAACATTTAAGGTTTTAAAAACGTTTTAAAATATTACAGCTTGAAACAAGTGTCTCAAGAAATAAAAAAGGTTATATTGTCTATGAACAGATTTTGCCTTATTCAACCTAACCTTAGACTCCAGTGCTGATATTTTGTTTTCCAGCTTAAACACACTTGCCTATAGATATACATGATGTATAATTGATTAGAGGGATCTGTGAATGAAAAGTATTCGCAACAACATTGAACCTATATTATCTCAACTTGATCGTCAAGCCTATAGATGACAGTAATTGTTGGTGTAATTTCATTTAAGCGGCCAAAAATAAATACTTCAAGTGAAAAGAAGTTTTTTACAATTTAGAATGCTTGCAGTAGGGTGTCTCAATTGTCAATGATGTTCATATTTTACATACTAAAACTTTTTGCAAAAAGATGTGAAACTATATTTGGGAACGGGTTAATCTTTGCTGTAAACTACGACACTTTATTTTTCAGTTTTGCAAAAGTATGGCCTGATAAAAATGGAAAATCCCATTTGAATAATGATTTACTGAAATTAGTAGTTGCTCCCCACGCCAAATGAAAATCTGATATTTTCAATTTGTCTGATTGAATTCTAAAACTTAAGCTTACTGTCATCTGAAATGTTTTATTTTCATATATTTCACTATGAAATCTTAAATGTTTTTGTTTGCGAACATCGCAGTGAAACAATAAGCAGGATGACATTGTTTTAACATTTACTGTTTAAAAAATAGGTTCTCTGCAATAAAACTGTAATGCTAAACAGAGTGCAATTCTCTTCAACCTAAACGCACACACTGCATGAGTAAAGTTTAAAGGTACGTTTACTCTGGTACAGTCAACCCAGCGATGATTGTATTGCACCTGCTTTGGCGGTGGAGAGTCACACATAGTGACTTTAGTGTTACCCTGTGGCCCATGGTCCAGTAGTTTCTTACTACCGGTACTGTAATTAATAACTGAAACAACGGAATGGCTTTTTACCACAGGCTGACACTTGTAGACTCTCTTGTCAAAACTACTTTCTCAATCCTTCTTAATAGCATCATCCCGCTCTTCATTGTAGGCATGCTATAGAACATGATGATTTTTGCATTACTCTCTCAAAAAGAAAGTCCATGAAGAAAATATAGACAAGTCGTTTTGCAAAACAAACCCTCATTATATTCAAAGTAAATAAGAAAGTAAATGTAGTTTTACTTTTGTAAACATTAACATCAAAATGCACTAAGTTGCGAAGTAAAGTTTTATCAGTGTGTGAGCGATTGTCTAAAGATAACCAATATTTTAGGTTTCAAAAAAAGTTTTAATTTGTTACATCTTGAAACAAGTGTCTCAAGAAATAACAAAGGTTATATTGTTTATGAACAGATTTTGCCTTATTCAACCTAACCTTAGACTCTAGTGCGGATATTTTGTTTTCCAGCTTAAACACACTTGCCTATAGATATACATGATGTATAATTGATTAGAAGGATCTGTGAACGAAAAGTATTCGCAACAACATTGAACCTATATTATCTCAACTCGATCGTCAAGCCTATAGATGACAGTAATTGTTGGTGTAATTTCATTTAGGCGGCCAAAAATAAATACTTCAAGTGAAAAGAAGTTCTTTACAGTTTAGAATGCTTGCAATAGGGCGTCTCAATTGTCAATGATGCTCATATTTTACATACTAAAACATTTTGCAAAAAGATGTGAAACTATATTTGGGAATGGGTTATTCTTTGCTGTAAACTGCGACACTTTATTTTTCAGTTTTGCAAAAGTATGGCCTGATAAAAATGGAAAATCCCATTTGAATAATGATTTAATGAAATTGGTAGTTGTTCCCCACGCCAAATGAAAATCTGATTCTTTCGATGCATCTGATTGAGTTCTAAAATTTAGGCTTACTGTCGTCTGAAATGTTTTATTTTCTTATATTTCACCGTGAAATCTTAAATGTTTTTGTTTGCGAACATCGCAGTGAAACAATAAGCAGGATGACATTGTTTTAACATTTACTGTTTAAAACATAGGACCTTTGCAATAAAATTGTATTGCTAAACAGAGTGCAATTCTCTTCAGCCTAAACCCACGCACTGCATGAGTAATTTTTAAAGGTAAGTTTACTCTGGTACAGTCAACCTAGCGATGATTGTATTGCACCTGCTTTGGCGGTGGAGAGTCACACATGGTGACTTTAGTGTTACCCTGTGGCCCATGGTCCAGTAGTTTTTTACTACCGGTACTGTAATTAATAACTGAGACAACCGAATGACTTTTTACCACAGGCTGACACTTGTAGACTCTCTTGTCAAAACTACTTTCTCAATTCTTCTTAATAGCATCATCCCGCTCTTCATTGTAGGGATGCTATAGTACATGATGATTTTTGCATTACTCTCAAAAAGAGAAAGTCCATAAAGAAAATATAGACAAGCCGTTTTGCAAAACAAACCCTCATTATATTCAAAGTAAATAAGAAAGTAAATGTAGTTTTACTTTTGTAAACATTAACATCAAAATGCACTAAGTTGCGAAGTAAAGTTTCATCAGTGTGTGAGCGATTATCTAAAGCTAATAAACATTTAAGATTTTAAAAACGTTTTAAAATATTACAGCTTGAAACAAGTGTCTCAAGAAATAAAAAAGGTTATATTGTCTATGAACAGATTTTGCCTTTTTCAACCTAACCTTAGACTCCAGTGCTGATATTTTGTTTTCCAGCTTAAACACACTTGCCTATAGATATACATGATGTATAATTGATTAGAGGGATCTGTGAATGGAAAGTATTCGCAACAACATTGAACCTATATTATCTCAACTTGATCGTCAAGCCTATAGATGACAGTAATTGTTGGTGTAATTTCATTCAAGCGGCCAAAAATAAATACTTCAAGTGAAAAGAAGTTCTTTACAAATTAGAATGCTTGCAGTAGGGCGTCTCAATTGTCAATGATGCTCGTATTTTACATACTAAAACTTTTTGCAAAAAGATGTGAAACTATATTTGGGAACGGGTTAATCTTTGCTGTAAACTACGACACTTTATTTTTCAGTTTTGCAAAGGTATGGCCTGATAAAAATGGAAAATCCCATTTGAATAATGATTTACTGAAATTAGTAGTTGTTCCCCACGCCAAATGAAAATCTGATTCTTTCGATGCATCTGATTGAGTTCTAAAATTTAGGCTTACTGTCGTCTGAAATGTTTTATTTTCTTATATTTCACTGTGAAATCTTAAATGTTTTTGTTTGCGAACATCGCAGTGAAACAATAAGCAGGATGACATTGTTTTAACATTTACTGTTTAAAACATAGGACCTTTGCAATAAAATTGTATTGCTAAACAGAGTGCAATTCTCTTCAGCCTAAACCCATGCACTGCATGGGTAATTTTTAAAGGTAAGTTTACTCTGGTGCAGTCAACCTAGCGATGATTGTATTGCACCTGCTTTGGCGGTGGAGAGTCACACATAGTGACTTTAGTGTTACCCTGTGGCCCATGGTCCAGTAGTTTTTTGCTGCCGGTACTGTAATTAATAACTGAGACAACCGAATGGCTTTTTACCACAGGCTGACACTTGTAGACTCTCTTGTCAAAACTACTTTCTCAATCCTTCTTAATAGCATCATCCCGCTCTTCATTGTAGGCATGCTATAGAACATGATGATTTTTGCATTACTCTCTCAAAGAGAAAGTCCATAAAGAAAATATAGTCAAGTCGTTTTGCAAAACAAACCCTCATTATATTCAAAGTAAATAAGAAAGTAAATGTAGTTTTACTTTTGCAAACATTAACATCAAAATGCACTAAGTTGCGAAGTAAAGTTTTATCAGTGTGTGAGCGATTGTCTAAAGATAATCAATATTTTAGGTTTCAAAAAAAGTTTTAATTTGTTACAGCTTGAAACAAGTGTCTCAAGAAATAAAAAAGGTTATATTGTTTATGAACAGATTTTGCCTTATTCAACCTAACCTTAGACTCTAGTGCTGATATTTTGTTTTCCAGCTTAAACACACTTGCCTATAGATATACATGATGTATAATTGATTAGAGGGATCTGTGAATGAAAAGTATTCGCAACAACATTGAACCTATATTATCTCAACTTGATCGTCAAGCCTATAGATGACAGTAATTGTTGGTGTAATTTCATTTAAGCGGCCAAAAATAAATACTTCAAGGGAAAAGAAGTTCTTTACAGTTTAGAATGCTTGCAATAGGGCGTCTCAATTGTCAATGATGCTCATATTTTACATACTAAAACATTTTGCAAAAAGATGTGAAACTATATTTGGGAATGGGTTATTCTTTGCTGTAAACTGCGACACTTTATTTTTCAGTTTTGCAAAAGTATGGCCTGATAAAAATGGAAAATCCCATTTGAATAATGATTTAATGAAATTGGTAGTTGTTCCCACGCCAAATGAAAATCTGATTCTTTCGATGCATCTGATTGAGTTCCCAAATTTAGGCTTACTGTCGTCTGAAATGTTTTATTTTCTTATATTTCACTGTGAAATCTTAAATGTTTTTGTTTGCGAACATCGCAGTGAAACAATAAGCAGGATGACATTGTTTTAACATTTACTGTTTAAAACATAGGACCTTTGCAATAAAATTGTATTGCTAAACAGAGTTCAATTCTCTTCAGCCTAAACGCACGCACTGCATGAGTAATTTTTAAAGGTAAGTTTACTCTGGTACAGTCAACCTAGCGATGATTGTATTGCACTTGCTTTGGCGGTGGAGAGTCACACATAGTGACTTTAGTGTTACCCTGTGGCCCATGGTCCAGTAGTTTCTTACTACCGGTACTGTAATTAATAACTGAGACAACCGAATGGCTTTTTACCACAGGCTGACACTTGTAGACTCTCTTGTCAAAACTACTTTCTCAATCCTTCTTAATAGCATCATCCCGCTTTTCATTGTAGGCATGCTATAGAACATGATGATTTTTGCATTACTCTCTCAAAGAGAAAGTCCATAAAGAAAATATAGACAAGTCGTTTTGCAAAACAAACCCTCATTATATTCAAAGTAAATAAGAAAGTAAATGTAGTTTTACTTTTGTAAACATTAACATCAAAATGCACTAAGTTGCGAAGTAAAGTTTTATCAGTGTGTGAGCGATTGTCTAAAGATAATCAATATTATAGGTTTCAAAAAAAGTTTTAATTTGTTACAGCTTGAAACAAGTGTCTCAAGAAATGGAAAAGGTTATATTGTTTACGAAGAGATTTTGCCTTATCTGACCTAACCTTAGACTTCAGTGCTGATATTTTGTTTTCCAGCTTAAACACACTTGCCTATAGATATACATGATGTATAATTGATTAGAGGGATCTGTGAACGAAAAGTATTCGCAACAACATTGAACCTATATTATCTCAACTTGATCGTCAAGCCTATAGATGACAGTAATTGTTGGTGTAATTTCATTCAAGCGGCCAAAAATAAATACTTCAAGTGAAAAGAAGTTTTTTACAATTTAGAATGCTTGCAGTAGGGCGTCTCAATTGTCAATGATGCTCATATTTTACATACTAAAACTTTTTGCAAAAAGATGTGAAACTATATTTGGGAATGGGTTATTCTTTGCTGTAAACTACGACACTTTATTTTTCAGTTTTGCAAAAGCATGGCCTGATAAAAATGGAAAATCCCATTTGAATAATGATTTACTGAAATTAGTAGTTGTTCCCCACGCCAAATGAAAATCTGATTCTTTCGATGCATCTGATTGAGTTCTAAAATTTAGGCTTACTGTCGTCTGAAATGTTTTATTTTCTTATATTTCACTGTGAAATCTTAAATATTTTTGTTTGCAAACATCGCAGTGAAACAATAAGCAGGATGACATTGTTTTAACATTTACTGTTTAAAACATAGGACCTTTGCAACAAAATTGTATTGCTAAACAGAGTGCAATTCTCTTCAGCCTAAACGCACGCACTGCATGAGTAATTTTTAAAGGTAAGTTTACTCTGGTACAGTCAACCTAGCGATGATTGTATTGCACCTGCTTTGGCGGTGGAGAGTCACACATAGTGACTTTAGTGTTACCCTGTGGCCCATGGTCCAGTAGTTTCTTACTACCGGTACTGTAATTAATAACTGAGACAACTGAATGGCTTTTTACCACAGGCTGACACTTGTAGACTCTCTTGTCAAAACTACTTTCTCAATCCTTCTTAATAGTATCATCCCGCTCTTCATTGTGGGCATGCTATAGAACATGATGATTTTTGCATTACTCTCAAAAAGAGAAAGTCCATAAAGAAAATATAGACAAGCCGTTCTGCAAAACAAACCCTCACTATATTCAAAGTAAATAAGAAAGTAAATGTAGTTTTACTTTTGTAAACATTAACATCAAAATGCACTAAGTTGCGAAGTAAAGTTTTATCAGTGTGTGAGCGATTATCTAAAGCTAATAAACATTTAAGGTTTTAAAAAAGTTTTAAAATATTACAGTGTGAAACAAGTGTCTGAAGAAATAAAAAGGTTATGCTGTTTATGAACAGATTTTGCCTTATTCAACCTAACCTTAGACTCCAGTGCTGATATTTTGTTTTCCAGCTTAAACACACTTGCCTATAGATATACATGATGTATAATTGATTAGAGGGATCTGTGAATGGAAAGTATTCGCAACAACATTGAACCTATATTATCTCAACTTGATCGTCAAGCCTATAGATGACAGTAATTGTTGGTGTAATTTCATTTAAGCGGCCAAAAATAAATACTTCAAGTGAAAAGAAGTTTTTTACAATTTAGAATGCTTGCAGTAGGGTGTCTCAATTGTCAATGATGTTCATATTTTACATACTAAAACTTTTTGCAAAAAGATGTGAAACTATATTTGGGAACGGGTTAATCTTTGCTGTAAACTACGACACTTTATTTTTCAGTTTTGCAAAAGTATGGCCTGATAAAAATGGAAAATCCCATTTGAATAATGATTTACTGAAATTAGTAGTTGTTCCCCACGCCAAATGAAAATCTGATTCCTTCGATGCATCTGATTGAGTTCTAAAATTTAGGCTTACTATCGTCTGAAATGTTTTATTTTCTTATATTTCACCGTGAAATCTTAAATGTTTTTGTTTGCGAACATCGCAGTGAAACAATAAGCAGGATGACATTGTTTTAACATTTACTGTTTAAAACATAGGACCTCTGCAATAAAACTGTATTGCTAAACAGAGTGCAATTCTCTTCAACCTAAACGCACACACTGCATGAGGAAAGTTTAAAGGTACGTTTACTCTGGTACAGTCAACCCAGCGATGATTGTATTGCACCTGCTTTGGCGGTGGAGAGTCACACATAGTGACTTTAGTGTTACCCTGTGGCCCATGGTCAAGTAGCTTCTTACTACCGGTACTGTAATTAATAACTGAAACAACCGAATGGCTTTTTACCACAGGCTGACACTTGTAGACTCTCTTGTCAAAACTACTTTCTCAATCCTTCTTAATAGCATCATCCCGCTCTTCATTGTAGGCATGCTATAGAACATGATGATTTTTGCATTACTCTCTCAAAGAGAAAGTCAATAAAGAAAATATAGTCAAGTCGTTTTGCAAAACAAACCCTCATTATATTCAAAGTAAATAAGAAAGTAAATGTAGTTTTACTTTTGCAAACATTAACATCAAAATGCACTAAGTTGCGAAGTAAAGTTTTATCAGTGTGTGAGCGATTATCTAAAGCTAATAAACATTTAAGGTTTTAAAAAAGTTTTAAAATATTACAGTGTGAAACAAGTGTCTGAAGAAATAAAAAGGTTATGCTGTTTATGAACAGATTTTGCCTTATTCAACCTAACCTTAGACTCCAGTGCTGATATTTTCTTTTCCAGCTTAAACACACTTGCCTATAGATATACATGATGTATAATTGATTAGAGGGATCTGTGAATGGAAAGTATTCGCAACAACATTGAACCTATATTATCTCAACTTGATCGTCAAGCCTATAGATGACAGTAATTGTTGGTGTAATTTCATTCAAGCGGCCAAAAATAAATACTTCAAGTGAAAAGAAGTTTTTTACAATTTAGAATGCTTGCAGTAGGGTGTCTCAATTGTCAATGATGTTCATATTTTACATACTAAAACTTTTTGCAAAAAGATGTGAAACTATATTTGGGAACGGGTTAATAATTGCTGTAAACTACGACACTTTATTTTTCAGTTTTGCAAAAGTATGGCCTGATAAAAATGGAAAATCCCATTTGAATAATGATTTACTGAAATTAGTAGTTGTTCCCCACGCCAAATGAAAATCTGATTCCTTCGATGCATCTGATTGAGTTCTAAAATTTAGGCTTACTATCGTCTGAAATGTTTTATTTTCTTATATTTCACCGTGAAATCTTAAATGTTTTTGTTTGCGAACATCGCAGTGAAACAATAAGCAGGATGACATTGTTTTAACATTTACTGTTTAAAACATAGGACCTCTGCAATAAAACTGTATTGCTAAACAGAGTGCAATTCTCTTCAACCTAAACGCACACACTGCATGAGGAAAGTTTAAAGGTACGTTTACTCTGGTACAGTCAACCCAGCGATGATTGTATTGCACCTGCTTTGGCGGTGGAGAGTCACACATAGTGACTTTAGTGTTACCCTGTGGCCCATGGTCCAGTAGCTTCTTACTACCGGTACTGTAATTAATAACTGAAACAACCGAATGGCTTTTTACCACAGGCTGACACTTGTAGACTCTCTTGTCAAAACTACTTTCTCAATCCTTCTTAATAGCATCATCCCGCTCTTCATTGTAGGCATGCTATAGAACATGATGATTTTTGCATTACTCTCTCAAAGAGAAAGTCCATAAAGAAAATATAGTCAAGTCGTTTTGCAAAACAAACCCTCATTATATTCAAAGTAAATAAGAAAGTAAATGTAGTTTTACTTTTGCAAACATTAACATCAAAATGCACTAAGTTGCGAAGTAAAGTTTTATCAGTGTGTGAGCGATTGTCTAAAGATAATCAATATTTTAGGTTTCAAAAAAAGTTTTAATTTGTTACAGCTTGAAACAAGTGTCTCAAGAAATAAAAAAGGTTATATTGTTTATTAACAGATTTTGCCTTATTCAACCTAACCTTAGACTCTAGTGCTGATATTTTGTTTTCCAGCTTAAACACACTTGCCTATAGATATACATGATGTATAATTGATTAGAGGGATCTGTGAATGAAAAGTATTCGCAACAACATTGAACCTATATTATCTCAACTTGATCGTCAAGCCTATAGATGACAGTAATTGTTGGTGTAATTTCATTTAAGCGGCCAAAAATAAATACTTCAAGTGAAAAGAAGTTCTTTACAGTTTAGAATGCTTGCAATAGGGCGTCTCAATTGTCAATGATGCTCATATTTTACATACTAAAACATTTTGCAAAAAGATGTGAAACTATATTTGGGAATGGGTTATTCTTTGCTGTAAACTACGACACTTTATTTTTCAGTTTTGCAAAAGTATGGCCTGATAAAAATGGAAAATCCCATTTGAATAATGATTTACTGAAATTAGTAGTTGTTCCCCACGCCAAATGAAAATCTGATTCTTTCGATGCATCTGATTGAGTTCTAAAATTTAGGCTTACTGTCGTCTGAAATGTTTTATTTTCTTATATTTCACTGTGAAATCTTAAATATTTTTGTTTGCGAACATCGCAGTGAAACAATAAGCAGGATGACATTGTTTTAACATTTACTGTTTAAAACATAGGACCTTTGCAATAAAATTGTATTGCTAAACAGAGTGCAATTCTCTTCAGCCTAAACGCACGCACTGCATGAGTAATTTTTAAAGGTAAGTTTACTCTGGTACAGTCAACCTAGCGATGATTGTATTGCACCTGCTTTGGCGGTGGAGAGTCACACATAGTGACTTTAGTGTTACCCTGTGGCCCATGGTCCAGTAGTTTCTTACTACCGGTACTGTAATTAATAACTGAGACAACCGAATGGCTTTTTACCACAGGCTGACACTTGTAGACTCTCTTGTCAAAACTACTTTCTCAATCCTTCTTAATAGTATCATCCCGCTCTTCATTGTGGGCATGCTATAGAACATGATGATTTTTGCATTACTCTCAAAAAGAGAAAGTCCATAAAGAAAATATAGACAAGCCGTTCTGCAAAACAAACCCTCATTATATTCAAAGTAAATAAGAAAGTAAATGTAGTTTTACTTTTGTAAACATTAACATCAAAATGCACTAAGTTGCGAAGTAAAGTTTCATCAGTGTGTGAGCGATTATCTAAAGCTAATAAACATTTAAGGTTTTAAAAACGTTTTAAAATATTACAGCTTGAAACAAGTGTCTCAAGAAATAAAAAAGGTTATATTGTCTATGAACAGATTTTGCCTTATTCAACCTAACCTTAGACTCCAGTGCTGATATTTTGTTTTCCAGCTTAAACACACTTGCCTATAGATATACATGATGTATAATTGATTAGAGGGATCTGTGAATGGAAAGTATTCGTAACAACATTGAACCTATATTATCTCAACTTGATCGTCAAGCCTATAGATGACAGTAATTGTTGGTGTAATTTCATTTAAGCGGCCAAAAATAAATACTTCAAGTGAAAAGAAGTTTTTTACAATTTAGAATGCTTGCAGTAGGGTGTCTCAATTGTCAATGATGTTCATATTTTACATACTAAAACTTTTTGCAAAAAGATGTGAAACTATATTTGGGAACGGGTTAATCTTTGCTGTAAACTACGACACTTTATTTTTCAGTTTTGCAAAAGTATGGCCTGATAAAAATGGAAAATCCCATTTGAATAATGATTTACTGAAATTAGTAGTTGTTCCCCACGCCAAATGAAAATCTGATTCCTTCGATGCATCTGATTGAGTTCTAAAATTTAGGCTTACTATCGTCTGAAATGTTTTATTTTCTTATATTTCACCGTGAAATCTTAAATGTTTTTGTTTGCGAACATCGCAGTGAAACAATAAGCAGGATGACATTGTTTTAACATTTACTGTTTAAAACATAGGACCTCTGCAATAAAACTGTATTGCTAAACAGAGTGCAATTCTCTTCAACCTAAACGCACACACTGCATGAGGAAAGTTTAAAGGTACGTTTACTCTGGTACAGTCAACCCAGCGATGATTGTATTGCACCTGCTTTGGCGGTGGAGAGTCACACATAGTGACTTTGGTGTTACCCTGTGGCCCATGGTCCAGTAGCTTCTTACTACCGGTACTGTAATTAATAACTGAAACAACCGAATGGCTTTTTACCACAGGCTGACACTTGTAGACTCTCTTGTCAAAACTACTTTCTCAATCCTTCTTAATAGCATCATCCCGCTCTTCATTGTAGGCATGCTATAGAACATGATGATTTTTGCATTACTCTCTCAAAGAGAAAGTCCATAAAGAAAATATAGTCAAGTCGTTTTGCAAAAGAAACCCTCATTATATTCAAAGTAAATAAGAAAGTAAATGTAGTTTTACTTTTGCAAACATTAACATCAAAATGCACTAAGTTGCGAAGTAAAGTTTTATCAGTGTGTGAGCGATTGTCTAAAGATAATCAATATTTTAGGTTTCAAAAAAAGTTTTAATTTGTTACAGCTTGAAACAAGTGTCTCAAGAAATAAAAAAGGTTATATTGTTTATGAACAGATTTTGCCTTATTCAACCTAACCTTAGACTCTAGTGCTGATATTTTGTTTTCCAGCTTAAACACACTTGCCTATAGATATACATGATGTATAATTGATTAGAGGGATCTGTGAATGAAAAGTATTCGCAACAACATTGAACCTATATTATCTCAACTTGATCGTCAAGCCTATAGATGACAGTAATTGTTGGTGTAATTTCATTTAAGCGGCCAAAAATAAATACTTCAAGTGAAAAGAAGTTCTTTACAGTTTAGAATGCTTGCAATAGGGCGTCTCAATTGTCAATGATGCTCATATTTTACATACTAAAACATTTTGCAAAAAGATGTGAAACTATATTTGGGATTGGGTTATTCTTTGCTGTAAACTGCGACACTTTATTTTTCAGTTTTGCAAAAGTATGGCCTGATAAAAATGGAAAATCCCATTTGAATAATGATTTAATGAAATTGGTAGTTGTTCCCACGCCAAATGAAAATCTGATTCTTTCGATGCATCTGATTGAGTTTCCAAATTTAGGCTTACTGTCGTCTGAAATGTTTTATTTTCTTATATTTCACTGTGAAATCTTAAATGTTTTTGTTTGCGAACATCGCAGTGAAACAATAAGCAGGATGACATTGTTTTAACATTTACTGTTTAAAACATAGGACCTCTGCAATAAAACTGTATTGCTAAACAGAGTGCAATTCTCTTCAACCTAAACGCACACACTGCATGAGGAAAGTTTAAAGGTACGTTTACTCTGGTACAGTCAACCCAGCGATGATTGTATTGCACCTGCTTTGGCGGTGGAGAGTCACACATAGTGACTTTAGTGTTACCCTGTGGCCCATGGTCAAGTAGCTTCTTACTACCGGTACTGTAATTAATAACTGAAACAACCGAATGGCTTTTTACCACAGGCTGACACTTGTAGACTCTCTTGTCAAAACTACTTTCTCAATCCTTCTTAATAGCATCATCCCGCTCTTCATTGTAGGCATGCTATAGAACATGATGATTTTTGCATTACTCTCTCAAAGAGAAAGTCAATAAAGAAAATATAGTCAAGTCGTTTTGCAAAACAAACCCTCATTATATTCAAAGTAAATAAGAAAGTAAATGTAGTTTTACTTTTGCAAACATTAACATCAAAATGCACTAAGTTGCGAAGTAAAGTTTTATCAGTGTGTGAGCGATTATCTAAAGCTAATAAACATTTAAGGTTTTAAAAAAGTTTTAAAATATTACAGTGTGAAACAAGTGTCTGAAGAAATAAAAAGGTTATGCTGTTTATGAACAGATTTTGCCTTATTCAACCTAACCTTAGACTCCAGTGCTGATATTTTCTTTTCCAGCTTAAACACACTTGCCTATAGATATACATGATGTATAATTGATTAGAGGGATCTGTGAATGGAAAGTATTCGCAACAACATTGAACCTATATTATCTCAACTTGATCGTCAAGCCTATAGATGACAGTAATTGTTGGTGTAATTTCATTCAAGCGGCCAAAAATAAATACTTCAAGTGAAAAGAAGTTTTTTACAATTTAGAATGCTTGCAGTAGGGTGTCTCAATTGTCAATGATGTTCATATTTTACATACTAAAACTTTTTGCAAAAAGATGTGAAACTATATTTGGGAACGGGTTAATAATTGCTGTAAACTACGACACTTTATTTTTCAGTTTTGCAAAAGTATGGCCTGATAAAAATGGAAAATCCCATTTGAATAATGATTTACTGAAATTAGTAGTTGTTCCCCACGCCAAATGAAAATCTGATTCCTTCGATGCATCTGATTGAGTTCTAAAATTTAGGCTTACTATCGTCTGAAATGTTTTATTTTCTTATATTTCACCGTGAAATCTTAAATGTTTTTGTTTGCGAACATCGCAGTGAAACAATAAGCAGGATGACATTGTTTTAACATTTACTGTTTAAAACATAGGACCTCTGCAATAAAACTGTATTGCTAAACAGAGTGCAATTCTCTTCAACCTAAACGCACACACTGCATGAGGAAAGTTTAAAGGTACGTTTACTCTGGTACAGTCAACCCAGCGATGATTGTATTGCACCTGCTTTGGCGGTGGAGAGTCACACATAGTGACTTTAGTGTTACCCTGTGGCCCATGGTCCAGTAGCTTCTTACTACCGGTACTGTAATTAATAACTGAAACAACCGAATGGCTTTTTACCACAGGCTGACACTTGTAGACTCTCTTGTCAAAACTACTTTCTCAATCCTTCTTAATAGCATCATCCCGCTCTTCATTGTAGGCATGCTATAGAACATGATGATTTTTGCATTACTCTCTCAAAGAGAAAGTCCATAAAGAAAATATAGTCAAGTCGTTTTGCAAAACAAACCCTCATTATATTCAAAGTAAATAAGAAAGTAAATGTAGTTTTACTTTTGCAAACATTAACATCAAAATGCACTAAGTTGCGAAGTAAAGTTTTATCAGTGTGTGAGCGATTGTCTAAAGATAATCAATATTTTAGGTTTCAAAAAAAGTTTTAATTTGTTACAGCTTGAAACAAGTGTCTCAAGAAATAAAAAAGGTTATATTGTTTATTAACAGATTTTGCCTTATTCAACCTAACCTTAGACTCTAGTGCTGATATTTTGTTTTCCAGCTTAAACACACTTGCCTATAGATATACATGATGTATAATTGATTAGAGGGATCTGTGAATGAAAAGTATTCGCAACAACATTGAACCTATATTATCTCAACTTGATCGTCAAGCCTATAGATGACAGTAATTGTTGGTGTAATTTCATTTAAGCGGCCAAAAATAAATACTTCAAGTGAAAAGAAGTTCTTTACAGTTTAGAATGCTTGCAATAGGGCGTCTCAATTGTCAATGATGCTCATATTTTACATACTAAAACATTTTGCAAAAAGATGTGAAACTATATTTGGGAATGGGTTATTCTTTGCTGTAAACTACGACACTTTATTTTTCAGTTTTGCAAAAGTATGGCCTGATAAAAATGGAAAATCCCATTTGAATAATGATTTACTGAAATTAGTAGTTGTTCCCCACGCCAAATGAAAATCTGATTCTTTCGATGCATCTGATTGAGTTCTAAAATTTAGGCTTACTGTCGTCTGAAATGTTTTATTTTCTTATATTTCACTGTGAAATCTTAAATATTTTTGTTTGCGAACATCGCAGTGAAACAATAAGCAGGATGACATTGTTTTAACATTTACTGTTTAAAACATAGGACCTTTGCAATAAAATTGTATTGCTAAACAGAGTGCAATTCTCTTCAGCCTAAACGCACGCACTGCATGAGTAATTTTTAAAGGTAAGTTTACTCTGGTACAGTCAACCTAGCGATGATTGTATTGCACCTGCTTTGGCGGTGGAGAGTCACACATAGTGACTTTAGTGTTACCCTGTGGCCCATGGTCCAGTAGTTTCTTACTACCGGTACTGTAATTAATAACTGAGACAACCGAATGGCTTTTTACCACAGGCTGACACTTGTAGACTCTCTTGTCAAAACTACTTTCTCAATCCTTCTTAATAGTATCATCCCGCTCTTCATTGTGGGCATGCTATAGAACATGATGATTTTTGCATTACTCTCAAAAAGAGAAAGTCCATAAAGAAAATATAGACAAGCCGTTCTGCAAAACAAACCCTCATTATATTCAAAGTAAATAAGAAAGTAAATGTAGTTTTACTTTTGTAAACATTAACATCAAAATGCACTAAGTTGCGAAGTAAAGTTTCATCAGTGTGTGAGCGATTATCTAAAGCTAATAAACATTTAAGGTTTTAAAAACGTTTTAAAATATTACAGCTTGAAACAAGTGTCTCAAGAAATAAAAAAGGTTATATTGTCTATGAACAGATTTTGCCTTATTCAACCTAACCTTAGACTCCAGTGCTGATATTTTGTTTTCCAGCTTAAACACACTTGCCTATAGATATACATGATGTATAATTGATTAGAGGGATCTGTGAATGGAAAGTATTCGTAACAACATTGAACCTATATTATCTCAACTTGATCGTCAAGCCTATAGATGACAGTAATTGTTGGTGTAATTTCATTTAAGCGGCCAAAAATAAATACTTCAAGTGAAAAGAAGTTTTTTACAATTTAGAATGCTTGCAGTAGGGTGTCTCAATTGTCAATGATGTTCATATTTTACATACTAAAACTTTTTGCAAAAAGATGTGAAACTATATTTGGGAACGGGTTAATCTTTGCTGTAAACTACGACACTTTATTTTTCAGTTTTGCAAAAGTATGGCCTGATAAAAATGGAAAATCCCATTTGAATAATGATTTACTGAAATTAGTAGTTGTTCCCCACGCCAAATGAAAATCTGATTCCTTCGATGCATCTGATTGAGTTCTAAAATTTAGGCTTACTATCGTCTGAAATGTTTTATTTTCTTATATTTCACCGTGAAATCTTAAATGTTTTTGTTTGCGAACATCGCAGTGAAACAATAAGCAGGATGACATTGTTTTAACATTTACTGTTTAAAACATAGGACCTCTGCAATAAAACTGTATTGCTAAACAGAGTGCAATTCTCTTCAACCTAAACGCACACACTGCATGAGGAAAGTTTAAAGGTACGTTTACTCTGGTACAGTCAACCCAGCGATGATTGTATTGCACCTGCTTTGGCGGTGGAGAGTCACACATAGTGACTTTGGTGTTACCCTGTGGCCCATGGTCCAGTAGCTTCTTACTACCGGTACTGTAATTAATAACTGAAACAACCGAATGGCTTTTTACCACAGGCTGACACTTGTAGACTCTCTTGTCAAAACTACTTTCTCAATCCTTCTTAATAGCATCATCCCGCTCTTCATTGTAGGCATGCTATAGAACATGATGATTTTTGCATTACTCTCTCAAAGAGAAAGTCCATAAAGAAAATATAGTCAAGTCGTTTTGCAAAAGAAACCCTCATTATATTCAAAGTAAATAAGAAAGTAAATGTAGTTTTACTTTTGCAAACATTAACATCAAAATGCACTAAGTTGCGAAGTAAAGTTTTATCAGTGTGTGAGCGATTGTCTAAAGATAATCAATATTTTAGGTTTCAAAAAAAGTTTTAATTTGTTACAGCTTGAAACAAGTGTCTCAAGAAATAAAAAAGGTTATATTGTTTATGAACAGATTTTGCCTTATTCAACCTAACCTTAGACTCTAGTGCTGATATTTTGTTTTCCAGCTTAAACACACTTGCCTATAGATATACATGATGTATAATTGATTAGAGGGATCTGTGAATGAAAAGTATTCGCAACAACATTGAACCTATATTATCTCAACTTGATCGTCAAGCCTATAGATGACAGTAATTGTTGGTGTAATTTCATTTAAGCGGCCAAAAATAAATACTTCAAGTGAAAAGAAGTTCTTTACAGTTTAGAATGCTTGCAATAGGGCGTCTCAATTGTCAATGATGCTCATATTTTACATACTAAAACATTTTGCAAAAAGATGTGAAACTATATTTGGGATTGGGTTATTCTTTGCTGTAAACTGCGACACTTTATTTTTCAGTTTTGCAAAAGTATGGCCTGATAAAAATGGAAAATCCCATTTGAATAATGATTTAATGAAATTGGTAGTTGTTCCCACGCCAAATGAAAATCTGATTCTTTCGATGCATCTGATTGAGTTTCCAAATTTAGGCTTACTGTCGTCTGAAATGTTTTATTTTCTTATATTTCACTGTGAAATCTTAAATGTTTTTGTTTGCGAACATCGCAGTGAAACAATAAGCAGGATGACATTGTTTTAACATTTACTGTTTAAAACATAGGACCTTTGCAATAAAATTGTATTGCTAAACAGAGTGCAATTCTCTTCAGCCTAAACCCATGCACTGCATGAGTAATTTTTAAAGGTAAGTTTACTCTGGTGCAGTCAACCTAGCGATGATTGTATTGCACCTGCTTTGGCGGTGGAGAGTCACACATAGTGACTTTAGTGTTACCCTGTGGCCCATGGTCCAGTAGTTTCTTACTACCGGTACTGTAATTAATAACTGAAACAACCGAATGGATTTTTACCACAGGCTGACACTTGTAGACTCTCTTGTCAAAACTACTTTCTCAATTCTTCTTAATAGTATCATCCCGCTCTTCATTGTAGGCATGCTATAGAACATGATGATTTTTGCATTACTCTCAAAAAGAGAAAGTCCATAAAGAAAATATAGACAAGCCGTTTTGCAAAACAAACCCTCATTATATTCAAAGTAAATAAGAAAGTAAATGTAGTTTTACTTTTGTAAACATTAACATCAAAATGCACTAAGTTGCGAAGTAAAGTTTTATCAGTGTGTGAGCGATTATCTAAAGCTAATAAACATTTAAGGTTTTAAAAACGTTTTAAAATATTACAGTGTGAAACAAGTGTCTGAAGAAATAAAAAGGTTATGCTGTTTATGAACAGATTTTGCCTTATTCAACCTAACCTTAGACTCCACTGCTGATATTTTGTTTTCCAGCTTAAACACACTTGCCTATAGATATACATGATGTATAATTGATTAGAGGGATCTGTGAATGGAAAGTATTCGCAACAACATTGAACCTATATTATCTCAACTTGATCGTCAAGCCTATAGATGACAGTAATTGTTGGTGTAATTTCATTCAAGCGGCCAAAAATAAATACTTCAAGTGAAAAGAAGTTTTTTACAATTTAGAATGCTTGCAGTAGGGTGTCTCAATTGTCAATGATGTTCATATTTTACATACTAAAACTTTTTGCAAAAAGATGTGAAACTATATTTGGGAACGGGTTAATAATTGCTGTAAACTACGACACTTTATTTTTCAGTTTTGCAAAAGTATGGCCTGATAAAAATGGAAAATCCCATTTGAATAATGATTTACTGAAATTAGTAGTTGTTCCCCACGCCAAATGAAAATCTGATTCCTTCGATGCATCTGATTGAGTTCTAAAATTTAGGCTTACTATCGTCTGAAATGTTTTATTTTCTTATATTTCACCGTGAAATCTTAAATGTTTTTGTTTGCGAACATCGCAGTGAAACAATAAGCAGGATGACATTGTTTTAACATTTACTGTTTAAAACATAGGACCTCTGCAATAAAACTGTATTGCTAAACAGAGTGCAATTCTCTTCAACCTAAACGCACACACTGCATGAGGAAAGTTTAAAGGTACGTTTACTCTGGTACAGTCAACCCAGCGATGATTGTATTGCACCTGCTTTGGCGGTGGAGAGTCACACATAGTGACTTTGGTGTTACCCTGTGGCCCATGGTCCAGTAGCTTCTTACTACCGGTACTGTAATTAATAACTGAAACAACCGAATGGCTTTTTACCACAGGCTGACACTTGTAGACTCTCTTGTCAAAACTACTTTCTCAATCCTTCTTAATAGCATCATCCCGCTCTTCATTGTAGGCATGCTATAGAACATGATGATTTTTGCATTACTCTCTCAAAGAGAAAGTCCATAAAGAAAATATAGTCAAGTCGTTTTGCAAAAGAAACCCTCATTATATTCAAAGTAAATAAGAAAGTAAATGTAGTTTTACTTTTGCAAACATTAACATCAAAATGCACTAAGTTGCGAAGTAAAGTTTTATCAGTGTGTGAGCGATTGTCTAAAGATAATCAATATTTTAGGTTTCAAAAAAAGTTTTAATTTGTTACAGCTTGAAACAAGTGTCTCAAGAAATAAAAAAGGTTATATTGTTTATGAACAGATTTTGCCTTATTCAACCTAACCTTAGACTCTAGTGCTGATATTTTGTTTTCCAGCTTAAACACACTTGCCTATAGATATACATGATGTATAATTGATTAGAGGGATCTGTGAATGAAAAGTATTCGCAACAACATTGAACCTATATTATCTCAACTTGATCGTCAAGCCTATAGATGACAGTAATTGTTGGTGTAATTTCATTTAAGCGGCCAAAAATAAATACTTCAAGTGAAAAGAAGTTCTTTACAGTTTAGAATGCTTGCAATAGGGCGTCTCAATTGTCAATGATGCTCATATTTTACATACTAAAACATTTTGCAAAAAGATGTGAAACTATATTTGGGATTGGGTTATTCTTTGCTGTAAACTGCGACACTTTATTTTTCAGTTTTGCAAAAGTATGGCCTGATAAAAATGGAAAATCCCATTTGAATAATGATTTAATGAAATTGGTAGTTGTTCCCACGCCAAATGAAAATCTGATTCTTTCGATGCATCTGATTGAGTTTCCAAATTTAGGCTTACTGTCGTCTGAAATGTTTTATTTTCTTATATTTCACTGTGAAATCTTAAATGTTTTTGTTTGCGAACATCGCAGTGAAACAATAAGCAGGATGACATTGTTTTAACATTTACTGTTTAAAACATAGGACCTTTGCAATAAAATTGTATTGCTAAACAGAGTGCAATTCTCTTCAGCCTAAACCCATGCACTGCATGAGTAATTTTTAAAGGTAAGTTTACTCTGGTGCAGTCAACCTAGCGATGATTGTATTGCACCTGCTTTGGCGGTGGAGAGTCACACATAGTGACTTTAGTGTTACCCTGTGGCCCATGGTCCAGTAGTTTCTTACTACCGGTACTGTAATTAATAACTGAAACAACCGAATGGATTTTTACCACAGGCTGACACTTGTAGACTCTCTTGTCAAAACTACTTTCTCAATTCTTCTTAATAGTATCATCCCGCTCTTCATTGTAGGCATGCTATAGAACATGATGATTTTTGCATTACTCTCAAAAAGAGAAAGTCCATAAAGAAAATATAGACAAGCCGTTTTGCAAAACAAACCCTCATTATATTCAAAGTAAATAAGAAAGTAAATGTAGTTTTACTTTTGTAAACATTAACATCAAAATGCACTAAGTTGCGAAGTAAAGTTTTATCAGTGTGTGAGCGATTATCTAAAGCTAATAAACATTTAAGGTTTTAAAAACGTTTTAAAATATTACAGTGTGAAACAAGTGTCTGAAGAAATAAAAAGGTTATGCTGTTTATGAACAGATTTTGCCTTATTCAACCTAACCTTAGACTCCACTGCTGATATTTTGTTTTCCAGCTTAAACACACTTGCCTATAGATATACATGATGTATAATTGATTAGAGGGATCTGTGAATGGAAAGTATTCGCAACAACATTGAACCTATATTATCTCAACTTGATCGTCAAGCCTATAGATGACAGTAATTGTTGGTGTAATTTCATTCAAGCGGCCAAAAATAAATACTTCAAGTGAAAAGAAGTTTTTTACAATTTAGAATGCTTGCAGTAGGGTGTCTCAATTGTCAATGATGTTCATATTTTACATACTAAAACTTTTTGCAAAAAGATGTGAAACTATATTTGGGAACGGGTTAATAATTGCTGTAAACTACGACACTTTATTTTTCAGTTTTGCAAAAGTATGGCCTGATAAAAATGGAAAATCCCATTTGAATAATGATTTACTGAAATTAGTAGTTGTTCCCCACGCCAAATGAAAATCTGATTCCTTCGATGCATCTGATTGAGTTCTAAAATTTAGGCTTACTATCGTCTGAAATGTTTTATTTTCTTATATTTCACCGTGAAATCTTAAATGTTTTTGTTTGCGAACATCGCAGTGAAACAATAAGCAGGATGACATTGTTTTAACATTTACTGTTTAAAACATAGGACCTCTGCAATAAAACTGTATTGCTAAACAGAGTGCAATTCTCTTCAACCTAAACGCACACACTGCATGAGGAAAGTTTAAAGGTACGTTTACTCTGGTACAGTCAACCCAGCGATGATTGTATTGCACCTGCTTTGGCGGTGGAGAGTCACACATAGTGACTTTAGTGTTACCCTGTGGCCCATGGTCAAGTAGCTTCTTACTACCGGTACTGTAATTAATAACTGAAACAACCGAATGGCTTTTTACCACAGGCTGACACTTGTAGACTCTCTTGTCAAAACTACTTTCTCAATCCTTCTTAATAGCATCATCCCGCTCTTCATTGTAGGCATGCTATAGAACATGATGATTTTTGCATTACTCTCTCAAAGAGAAAGTCAATAAAGAAAATATAGTCAAGTCGTTTTGCAAAACAAACCCTCATTATATTCAAAGTAAATAAGAAAGTAAATGTAGTTTTACTTTTGCAAACATTAACATCAAAATGCACTAAGTTGCGAAGTAAAGTTTTATCAGTGTGTGAGCGATTATCTAAAGCTAATAAACATTTAAGGTTTTAAAAAAGTTTTAAAATATTACAGTGTGAAACAAGTGTCTGAAGAAATAAAAAGGTTATGCTGTTTATGAACAGATTTTGCCTTATTCAACCTAACCTTAGACTCCAGTGCTGATATTTTCTTTTCCAGCTTAAACACACTTGCCTATAGATATACATGATGTATAATTGATTAGAGGGATCTGTGAATGGAAAGTATTCGCAACAACATTGAACCTATATTATCTCAACTTGATCGTCAAGCCTATAGATGACAGTAATTGTTGGTGTAATTTCATTCAAGCGGCCAAAAATAAATACTTCAAGTGAAAAGAAGTTTTTTACAATTTAGAATGCTTGCAGTAGGGTGTCTCAATTGTCAATGATGTTCATATTTTACATACTAAAACTTTTTGCAAAAAGATGTGAAACTATATTTGGGAACGGGTTAATAATTGCTGTAAACTACGACACTTTATTTTTCAGTTTTGCAAAAGTATGGCCTGATAAAAATGGAAAATCCCATTTGAATAATGATTTACTGAAATTAGTAGTTGTTCCCCACGCCAAATGAAAATCTGATTCCTTCGATGCATCTGATTGAGTTCTAAAATTTAGGCTTACTATCGTCTGAAATGTTTTATTTTCTTATATTTCACCGTGAAATCTTAAATGTTTTTGTTTGCGAACATCGCAGTGAAACAATAAGCAGGATGACATTGTTTTAACATTTACTGTTTAAAACATAGGACCTCTGCAATAAAACTGTATTGCTAAACAGAGTGCAATTCTCTTCAACCTAAACGCACACACTGCATGAGGAAAGTTTAAAGGTACGTTTACTCTGGTACAGTCAACCCAGCGATGATTGTATTGCACCTGCTTTGGCGGTGGAGAGTCACACATAGTGACTTTAGTGTTACCCTGTGGCCCATGGTCCAGTAGCTTCTTACTACCGGTACTGTAATTAATAACTGAAACAACCGAATGGCTTTTTACCACAGGCTGACACTTGTAGACTCTCTTGTCAAAACTACTTTCTCAATCCTTCTTAATAGCATCATCCCGCTCTTCATTGTAGGCATGCTATAGAACATGATGATTTTTGCATTACTCTCTCAAAGAGAAAGTCCATAAAGAAAATATAGTCAAGTCGTTTTGCAAAACAAACCCTCATTATATTCAAAGTAAATAAGAAAGTAAATGTAGTTTTACTTTTGCAAACATTAACATCAAAATGCACTAAGTTGCGAAGTAAAGTTTTATCAGTGTGTGAGCGATTGTCTAAAGATAATCAATATTTTAGGTTTCAAAAAAAGTTTTAATTTGTTACAGCTTGAAACAAGTGTCTCAAGAAATAAAAAAGGTTATATTGTTTATTAACAGATTTTGCCTTATTCAACCTAACCTTAGACTCTAGTGCTGATATTTTGTTTTCCAGCTTAAACACACTTGCCTATAGATATACATGATGTATAATTGATTAGAGGGATCTGTGAATGAAAAGTATTCGCAACAACATTGAACCTATATTATCTCAACTTGATCGTCAAGCCTATAGATGACAGTAATTGTTGGTGTAATTTCATTTAAGCGGCCAAAAATAAATACTTCAAGTGAAAAGAAGTTCTTTACAGTTTAGAATGCTTGCAATAGGGCGTCTCAATTGTCAATGATGCTCATATTTTACATACTAAAACATTTTGCAAAAAGATGTGAAACTATATTTGGGAATGGGTTATTCTTTGCTGTAAACTACGACACTTTATTTTTCAGTTTTGCAAAAGTATGGCCTGATAAAAATGGAAAATCCCATTTGAATAATGATTTACTGAAATTAGTAGTTGTTCCCCACGCCAAATGAAAATCTGATTCTTTCGATGCATCTGATTGAGTTCTAAAATTTAGGCTTACTGTCGTCTGAAATGTTTTATTTTCTTATATTTCACTGTGAAATCTTAAATATTTTTGTTTGCGAACATCGCAGTGAAACAATAAGCAGGATGACATTGTTTTAACATTTACTGTTTAAAACATAGGACCTTTGCAATAAAATTGTATTGCTAAACAGAGTGCAATTCTCTTCAGCCTAAACGCACGCACTGCATGAGTAATTTTTAAAGGTAAGTTTACTCTGGTACAGTCAACCTAGCGATGATTGTATTGCACCTGCTTTGGCGGTGGAGAGTCACACATAGTGACTTTAGTGTTACCCTGTGGCCCATGGTCCAGTAGTTTCTTACTACCGGTACTGTAATTAATAACTGAGACAACCGAATGGCTTTTTACCACAGGCTGACACTTGTAGACTCTCTTGTCAAAACTACTTTCTCAATCCTTCTTAATAGTATCATCCCGCTCTTCATTGTGGGCATGCTATAGAACATGATGATTTTTGCATTACTCTCAAAAAGAGAAAGTCCATAAAGAAAATATAGACAAGCCGTTCTGCAAAACAAACCCTCATTATATTCAAAGTAAATAAGAAAGTAAATGTAGTTTTACTTTTGTAAACATTAACATCAAAATGCACTAAGTTGCGAAGTAAAGTTTCATCAGTGTGTGAGCGATTATCTAAAGCTAATAAACATTTAAGGTTTTAAAAACGTTTTAAAATATTACAGCTTGAAACAAGTGTCTCAAGAAATAAAAAAGGTTATATTGTCTATGAACAGATTTTGCCTTATTCAACCTAACCTTAGACTCCAGTGCTGATATTTTGTTTTCCAGCTTAAACACACTTGCCTATAGATATACATGATGTATAATTGATTAGAGGGATCTGTGAATGGAAAGTATTCGTAACAACATTGAACCTATATTATCTCAACTTGATCGTCAAGCCTATAGATGACAGTAATTGTTGGTGTAATTTCATTTAAGCGGCCAAAAATAAATACTTCAAGTGAAAAGAAGTTTTTTACAATTTAGAATGCTTGCAGTAGGGTGTCTCAATTGTCAATGATGTTCATATTTTACATACTAAAACTTTTTGCAAAAAGATGTGAAACTATATTTGGGAACGGGTTAATCTTTGCTGTAAACTACGACACTTTATTTTTCAGTTTTGCAAAAGTATGGCCTGATAAAAATGGAAAATCCCATTTGAATAATGATTTACTGAAATTAGTAGTTGTTCCCCACGCCAAATGAAAATCTGATTCCTTCGATGCATCTGATTGAGTTCTAAAATTTAGGCTTACTATCGTCTGAAATGTTTTATTTTCTTATATTTCACCGTGAAATCTTAAATGTTTTTGTTTGCGAACATCGCAGTGAAACAATAAGCAGGATGACATTGTTTTAACATTTACTGTTTAAAACATAGGACCTCTGCAATAAAACTGTATTGCTAAACAGAGTGCAATTCTCTTCAACCTAAACGCACACACTGCATGAGGAAAGTTTAAAGGTACGTTTACTCTGGTACAGTCAACCCAGCGATGATTGTATTGCACCTGCTTTGGCGGTGGAGAGTCACACATAGTGACTTTGGTGTTACCCTGTGGCCCATGGTCCAGTAGCTTCTTACTACCGGTACTGTAATTAATAACTGAAACAACCGAATGGCTTTTTACCACAGGCTGACACTTGTAGACTCTCTTGTCAAAACTACTTTCTCAATCCTTCTTAATAGCATCATCCCGCTCTTCATTGTAGGCATGCTATAGAACATGATGATTTTTGCATTACTCTCTCAAAGAGAAAGTCCATAAAGAAAATATAGTCAAGTCGTTTTGCAAAAGAAACCCTCATTATATTCAAAGTAAATAAGAAAGTAAATGTAGTTTTACTTTTGCAAACATTAACATCAAAATGCACTAAGTTGCGAAGTAAAGTTTTATCAGTGTGTGAGCGATTGTCTAAAGATAATCAATATTTTAGGTTTCAAAAAAAGTTTTAATTTGTTACAGCTTGAAACAAGTGTCTCAAGAAATAAAAAAGGTTATATTGTTTATGAACAGATTTTGCCTTATTCAACCTAACCTTAGACTCTAGTGCTGATATTTTGTTTTCCAGCTTAAACACACTTGCCTATAGATATACATGATGTATAATTGATTAGAGGGATCTGTGAATGAAAAGTATTCGCAACAACATTGAACCTATATTATCTCAACTTGATCGTCAAGCCTATAGATGACAGTAATTGTTGGTGTAATTTCATTTAAGCGGCCAAAAATAAATACTTCAAGTGAAAAGAAGTTCTTTACAGTTTAGAATGCTTGCAATAGGGCGTCTCAATTGTCAATGATGCTCATATTTTACATACTAAAACATTTTGCAAAAAGATGTGAAACTATATTTGGGATTGGGTTATTCTTTGCTGTAAACTGCGACACTTTATTTTTCAGTTTTGCAAAAGTATGGCCTGATAAAAATGGAAAATCCCATTTGAATAATGATTTAATGAAATTGGTAGTTGTTCCCACGCCAAATGAAAATCTGATTCTTTCGATGCATCTGATTGAGTTTCCAAATTTAGGCTTACTGTCGTCTGAAATGTTTTATTTTCTTATATTTCACTGTGAAATCTTAAATGTTTTTGTTTGCGAACATCGCAGTGAAACAATAAGCAGGATGACATTGTTTTAACATTTACTGTTTAAAACATAGGACCTTTGCAATAAAATTGTATTGCTAAACAGAGTGCAATTCTCTTCAGCCTAAACCCATGCACTGCATGAGTAATTTTTAAAGGTAAGTTTACTCTGGTGCAGTCAACCTAGCGATGATTGTATTGCACCTGCTTTGGCGGTGGAGAGTCACACATAGTGACTTTAGTGTTACCCTGTGGCCCATGGTCCAGTAGTTTCTTACTACCGGTACTGTAATTAATAACTGAAACAACCGAATGGATTTTTACCACAGGCTGACACTTGTAGACTCTCTTGTCAAAACTACTTTCTCAATTCTTCTTAATAGTATCATCCCGCTCTTCATTGTAGGCATGCTATAGAACATGATGATTTTTGCATTACTCTCAAAAAGAGAAAGTCCATAAAGAAAATATAGACAAGCCGTTTTGCAAAACAAACCCTCATTATATTCAAAGTAAATAAGAAAGTAAATGTAGTTTTACTTTTGTAAACATTAACATCAAAATGCACTAAGTTGCGAAGTAAAGTTTTATCAGTGTGTGAGCGATTATCTAAAGCTAATAAACATTTAAGGTTTTAAAAACGTTTTAAAATATTACAGTGTGAAACAAGTGTCTGAAGAAATAAAAAGGTTATGCTGTTTATGAACAGATTTTGCCTTATTCAACCTAACCTTAGACTCAACTGCTGATATTTTGTTTTCCAGCTTAAACACACTTGCCTATAGATATACATGATGTATAATTGATTAGAGGGATCTGTGAATGGAAAGTATTCGCAACAACATTGAACCTATATTATCTCAACTTGATCGTCAAGCCTATAGATGACAGTAATTGTTGGTGTAATTTCATTCAAGCGGCCAAAAATAAATACTTCAAGTGAAAAGAAGTTTTTTACAATTTAGAATGCTTGCAGTAGGGTGTCTCAATTGTCAATGATGTTCATATTTTACATACTAAAACTTTTTGCAAAAAGATGTGAAACTATATTTGGGAACGGGTTAATAATTGCTGTAAACTACGACACTTTATTTTTCAGTTTTGCAAAAGTATGGCCTGATAAAAATGGAAAATCCCATTTGAATAATGATTTACTGAAATTAGTAGTTGTTCCCCACGCCAAATGAAAATCTGATTCCTTCGATGCATCTGATTGAGTTCTAAAATTTAGGCTTACTATCGTCTGAAATGTTTTATTTTCTTATATTTCACCGTGAAATCTTAAATGTTTTTGTTTGCGAACATCGCAGTGAAACAATAAGCAGGATGACATTGTTTTAACATTTACTGTTTAAAACATAGGACCTCTGCAATAAAACTGTATTGCTAAACAGAGTGCAATTCTCTTCAACCTAAACGCACACACTGCATGAGGAAAGTTTAAAGGTACGTTTACTCTGGTACAGTCAACCCAGCGATGATTGTATTGCACCTGCTTTGGCGGTGGAGAGTCACACATAGTGACTTTAGTGTTACCCTGTGGCCCATGGTCCAGTAGCTTCTTACTACCGGTACTGTAATTAATAACTGAAACAACCGAATGGCTTTTTACCACAGGCTGACACTTGTAGACTCTCTTGTCAAAACTACTTTCTCAATCCTTCTTAATAGCATCATCCCGCTTTTCATTGTAGGCATGCTATAGAACATGATGATTTTTGCATTACTCTCAAAAAGAAAAAGTCCATAAAGAAAATATAGACAAGCCGTTCTGCAAAACAAACCCTTATTATATTCAAAGTAAATAAGAAAGTAAATGTAGTTTTACTTTTGTAAACATTAACATCAAAATGCACTAAGTTGCGAAGTAAAGTTTTATCAGTGTGTAAGCGATTATCTAAAGCTAATCACTATTTTAGGTTTCAAAAAAAGTTTTAATTTGTTACAGCTTGAAACAAGTGTCTCAAGAAATGGAAAAGGTTATATTGTTTACGAAGAGATTTTGCCTTATCTGACCTAACCTTAGACTTCAGTGCTGATATTTTGTTTTCCAGCTTAAACACACTTGCCTATAGATATACATAATGTATAATTGATTAGAGGGATCTGTGAACGAAAAGTATTCGCAACAACATTGAACCTATATTATCTCAACTTGATCGTCAAGCCTATAGATGACAGTAATTGTTGGTGTAATTTCATTTAAGCGGCCAAAAATAAATACTTCAAGTGAAAAGAAGTTCTTTACAAATTAGAATGCTTGCAGTAGGGCGTCTCAATTGTCAATGATGCTCGTATTTTACATACTAAAACTTTTTGCAAAAAGATGTGAAACTATATTTGGGAACGGGTTAATCTTTGCTGTAAACTACGACACTTTATTTTTCAGTTTTGCAAAAGTATGGCCTGATAAAAATGGAAAATCCCATTTGAATAATGATTTACTGAAATTAGTAGTTGTTCCCCACGTCAAATGAAAATCTGATTCTTTCGATGCATCTGATTGAGTTCTAAAATTTAGGCTAACTGTCGTCTGAAATGTTTTATTTTCTTATATTTCACCGTGAAATCTTAAATGTTTTTGTTTGCGAACATCACAGTGAAACAATAAGCAGGATGACATTGTTTTAACATTTACTGTTTAAAACATAGGACCTCTGCAATAAAACTGTATTGCTAAACAGAGTGAAATTCTCTTCAACCTAAACGCACACACTGCATGAGTAAAGTTTAAAGGTACGTTTACTCTGGTACAGTCAACCCAGCGATGATTGTATTGCACCTGCTTTGGCGGTGGAGAGTCACACATAGTGACTTTAGTGTTACCCTGTGGCCCATGGTCCAGTAGCTTCTTACTACCGGTACTGTAATTAATAACTGAAACAACCGAATGGCTTTTTACCACAGGCTGACACTTGTAGACTCTCTTGTCAAAACTACTTTCTCAATCCTTCTTAATAGCATCATCCCGCTCTTCATTGTAGGCATGCTATAGAACATGATGATTTTTGCATTACTCTCAAAAAAAGAAAGTCCATAAAGAAAATATAGACAAGCCGTTTTGCAAAACAAACCCTCATTATATTCAAAGTAAATAAGAAAGTAAATGTAGTTTTACTTTTGTAAACATTAACATCAAAATGCACTAAGTTGCGAAGTAAAGTTTTATCAGTGTGTGAGCGATTGTCTAAAGATAATCAATATTTTAGGTTTCAAAAAAAGTTTTAATTTGTTACTGCTTGAAACAAGTGTATCAAGAAATGGAAAAGGTTATATTGTTTACGAAGAGATTTTGCCTTATCTGACCTAACCTTAGACTTCAGTGCTGATATTTTGTTTTCCAGCTTAAACACACTTGCCTATAGATATACATGATGTATAATTGATTAGAGGGATCTGTGAATGGAAAGTATTCGCAACAACATTGAACCTATATTATCTCAACTTGATCGTCAAGCCTATAGATGACAGTAATTGTTGGTGTAATTTCATTTAAGCGGCCAAAAATAAATACTTCAAGTGAAAAGAAGTTCTTTACAATTTAGAATGCTTGCAGTAGGGCGTCTCAATTGTCAATGATGCTCATATTTTACATACTAAAACTTTTTGCAAAAAGATGTGAAACTATATTTGGGAATGGGTTATTCTTTGCATTACACTACGACACTTTATTTTTCAGTTTTGCAAAAGTATGGCCTGATAAAAATGGAAAATCCCATTTGAATAATGATTTACTGAAATTAGTAGTTGTTCCCCACGCCAAATGAAAATCTGATTCTTTCGATGCATCTGATTGAGTTCTAAAATTTAGGCTTACTGTCGTCTGAAATGTTTTATTTTCTTATATTTCACTGTGAAATCTTAAATATTTTTGTTTGCGAACATCGCAGTGAAACAATAAGCAGGATGACATCGTTTTAACATTTACTGTTTAAAACATAGGACCTTTGCAATAAAATTGTATTGCTAAACAGAGTGCAATTCTCTTCAGCCTAAACGCACGCACTGCATGAGTAATTTTTAAAGGTAAGTTTACTCTGGTACAGTCAACCTAGCGATGATTGTATTGCACCTGCTTTGGCGGTGGAGAGTCACACATAGTGACTTTAGTGTTACCCTGTGGCCCATGGTCCAGTAGTTTCTTACTACCGGTACTGTAATTAATAACTGAGACAACCGAATGGCTTTTTACCACAGGCTGACACTTGTAGACTCTCTTGTCAAAACTACTTTCTCAATTCTTCTTAATAGTATCATCCCGCTCTTCATTGTAGGCATGCTATAGAACATGATGATTTTTGCATTACTCTCAAAAAAAGAAAGTCCATAAAGAAAATATAGACAAGCCGTTTTGCAAAACAAACCCTCATTATATTCAAAGTAAATAAGAAAGTAAATGTAGTTTTACTTTTGTAAACATTAACATCAAAATGCACTAAGTTGCGAAGTAAAGTTTTATCAGTGTGTGAGCGATTGTCTAAAGATAATCAATATTTTAGGTTTCAAAAAAAGTTTTAATTTGTTACAGCTTGAAACAAGTGTCTCAAGAAATGGAAAGGTTATATTGTTTACGAACAGATTTTGCCTTATTCAACCTAACCTTAGACTCTAGTGCGGATATTTTCTTTTCCAGCTTAAACACACTTGCCTATAGATATACATGATGTATAATTGATTAGAGGGATCTGTGAACGAAAGGTATTCGCAACAACATTGAACCTATATTATCTCAACTTGATCGTCAAGCCTATAGATGACAGTAATTGTTGGTGTAATTTCATTTAAGCGGCCAAAAATAAATACTTCAAGTGAAAAGAAGTTCTTTACAAATTAGAATGCTTGCAGTAGGGCGTCTCAATTGTCAATGATGCTCGTATTTTACATACTAAAACTTTTTGCAAAAAGATGTGAAACTATATTTGGGAACGGGTTAATCTTTGCTGTAAACTACGACACTTTATTTTTCAGTTTTGCAAAGGTATGGCCTGATAAAAATGGAAAATCCCATTTGAATAATGATTTACTGAAATTAGTAGTTGTTCCCCACGCCAAATGAAAATCTGATTCTTTCGATGCATCTGATTGAGTTCTAAAATTTAGGCTTACTGTCGTCTGAAATGTTTTATTTTCTTATATTTCACTGTGAAATCTTAAATATTTTTGTTTGCGAACATCGCAGTGAAACAATAAGCAGGATGACATCGTTTTAACATTTACTGTTTAAAACATAGGACCTTTGCAATAAAATTGTATTGCTAAACAGAGTGCAATTCTCTTCAGCCTAAACGCACGCACTGCATGAGTAAATTTTAAAGGTAAGTTTACTCTGGTACAGTCAACCTAGCGATGATTGTATTGCACCTGCTTTGGCGGTGGAGAGTCACACATAGGGACTTTAGTGTTACCCTGTGGTCCATGGTCCAGTAGTTCCTTACTACCGGTAGTGTAATTAATAACTAAAACAACCGAATGGTTTTTTACCACAGGCTGACACTTGTAGACTCTCTTGTCAAAACTACTTTCTCAATCCTTCTTAATAGTATCATCCCGCTCTTCATTGTGGGCATGCTATAGAACATGATGATTTTTGCATTACTCTCAAAAAGAAAAAGTCCATAAAGAAAATATAGACAAGCCGTTCTGCAAAACAAACCCTCATTATATTCAAAGTAAATAAGAAAGTAAATGTAGTTTTACTTTTGTAAACATTAACATCAAAATGCACTAAGTTGCGAAGTAAAGTTTTATCAGTGTGTGAGCGATTGTCTAAAGATAATCAATATTTTAGGTTTCAAAAAAAGTTTTAATTTGTTACTGCTTGAAACAAGTGTATCAAGAAATGGAAAAGGTTATATTGTTTACGAAGAGATTTTGCCTTATCTGACCTAACCTTAGACTTCAGTGCTGATATTTTGTTTTCCAGCTTAAACACACTTGCCTATAGATATACATGATGTATAATTGATTAGAGGGATCTGTGAACGAAAAGTATTCGCAACAACATTGAACCTATATTATCTCAACTTGATCGTCAAGCCTATAGATGACAGTAATTGTTGGTGTAATTTCATTCAAGCGGCCAAAAATAAATACTTCAAGTGAAAAGAAGTTTTTTACAATTTAGAATGCTTGCAGTAGGGCGTCTCAATTGTCAATGATGCTCATATTTTACATACTAAAACTTTTTGCAGAAAGATGTGAAACTATATTTGGGAATGGGTTATTCTTTGCTGTAAACTACGACACTTTATTTTTCAGTTTTGCAAAAGTATGGCCTGATAAAAATGGAAAATCCCATTTGAATAATGATTTACTGAAATTAGTAGTTGTTCCCCACGTCAAATGAAAATCTGATTCTTTTGATGCATCTGATTGAGTTCTAAAATTTAGGCTAACTGTCGTCTGAAATGTTTTATTTTCTTATATTTCACCGTGAAATCTTAAATGTTTTTGTTTGCGAACATCGCAGTGAAACAATAAGCAGGATGACATTGTTTTAACATTTACTGTTTCAAACCTAGGACCTTTGCAATAAAACTGTATTGCTAAACAGAGTGAAATTCTCTTCAACCTAAACGCACACACTGCATGAGTAAAGTTTAAAGGTACGTTTACTCTGGTACAGTCAACCCAGCGATGATTGTATTGCACCTGCTTTGGCGGTGGAGAGTCACACATAGTGACTTTAGTGTTACCCTGTGGCCCATGGTCCAGTAGCTTCTTACTACCGGTACTGTAATTAATAACTGAAACAACCGAATGGCTTTTTACCACAGGCTGACACTTGTAGACTCTCTTGTCAAAACTACTTTCTCAATTCTTCTTAATAGTATCATCCCGCTCTTCATTGTAGGCATGCTATAGAACATGATGATTTTTGCATTACTCTCAAAAAAAGAAAGTCCATAAAGAAAACATAGACAAGCCGTTTTGCAAAACAAACCCTCATTATATTCAAAGTAAATAAGAAAGTAAATGTAGTTTTACTTTTGTAAACATTAACATCAAAATGCACTAAGTTGCGAAGTAAAGTTTTATCAGTGTGTGAGCGATTGTCTAAAGATAATCAATATTTTAGGTTTCAAAAAAAGTTTTAATTTGTTACTGCTTGAAACAAGTGTATCAAGAAATGGAAAAGGTTATATTGTTTACGAACAGATTTTGCCTTATCTGACCTAACCTTAGACTTCAGTGCTGATATTTTGTTTTCCAGCTTAAACACACTTGCCTATAGATATACATGATGTATAATTGATTAGAGGGATCTGTGAATGGAAAGTATTCGCAACAACATTGAACCTAAATTATCTCAACTTGATTGTCAAGCCTATAGATGACAGTAATTGTTGGTGTAATTTCATTCAAGCGGCCAAAAATAAATACTTCAAGTGAAAAGAAGTTTTTTACAATTTAGAATGCTTGCAGTAGGGCGTCTCAATTGTCAATGATGCTCATATTTTACATACTGAAACTTTTTGCAAAAAGATGTGAAACTATATTTGGGAATGGGTTAATCTTTGCTGTAAACTACGACACTTTATTTTTCAGTTCTGCAAAAGTATGGCCTGATAAAAATGGAAAATCCCATTTGAATAATGATTTACTGAAATTAGTAGTTGTTCCCCACGCCAAATGAAAATCTGATTCCTTCGATGCATCTGAATGAGTTCTAAAGTTTAGGCTAACTGTCGTCTGAAATGTTTTATTTTCTTATATTTCACCGTGAAATCTTAAATGTTTTTGTTTGCGAACATCACAGTGAAACAATAAGCAGGATGACATTGTTTTAACATTTACTGTTTAAAACATAGGACCTCTGCAATAAAACTGTATTGCTAAACAGAGTGCAATTCTCTTCAACCTAAACGCACACACTGCATGAGTAAAGTTTAAAGGTACGTTTACTCTGGTACAGTCAACCCAGCGATGATTGTATTGCACCTGCTTTGGCGGTGGAGAGTCACACATAGTGACTTTAGTGTTACCCTGTGGCCCATGGTCCAGTAGTTTCGTACTACCGGAACTGTAATTAATAACTGAAACAACCGAATGGCTTTTTACCACAGGCTGACACTTGTAGACTCTCTTGTCAAAACTACTTTCTCAATCCTTCTTAATAGCATCATCCCGCTCTTCATTGTAGGCATGCTATAGAACATGATGATTTTTGCATTACTCTCAAAAAGAGAAAGTCCATAAAGAAAATATAGACAAGCCGTTTTGCAAAACAAACTCTCATTATATTCAAAGTAAATAAGAAAGTAAATGTAGTTTTACTTTTGTAAACATTAACATCAAAATGCACTAAGTTGCGAAGTAAAGTTTTATCAGTGTGTGAGCGATTGTCTAAAGATAATCAATATTTTAGGTTTCAAAAAAAGTTTTAATTTGTTACAGCTTGAAACAAGTGTCTCAAGAAATGGAAAGGTTATATTGTTTACGAACAGATTTTGCCTTATTCAACCTAACCTTAGACTCTAGTGCGGATATTTTCTTTTCCAGCTTAAACACACTTGCCTATAGATATACATGATGTATAATTGATTAGAGGGATCTGTGAACGAAAGGTATTCGCAACAACATTGAACCTATATTATCTCAACTTGATCGTCAAGCCTATAGATGACAGTAATTGTTGGTGTAATTTCATTTAAGCGGCCAAAAATAAATACTTCAAGTGAAAAGAAGTTCTTTACATTTTAGAATGCTTGCAATAGGGCGTCTCAATTGTCAATGATGCTCATATTTTACATACTAAAACATTTTGCAAAAAGATGTGAAACTATATTTGGGAATGGGTTATTCTTTGCTGTAAACTACGACACTTTATTTTTCAGTTTTGCAAAAGTATGGCCTGATAAAAATGGAAAATCCCATTTGAATAATGATTTAATGAAATTGGTAGTTGTTCCCACGCCAAATGAAAATCTGATTCTTTCGATGCATCTGATTGAGTTCTAAAATTTAGGCTTACTGTCATCTGAAATGCTTTATTTTCTTATATTTCACCGTGAAATCTTAAATGTTTTTGTTTGCGAACATCGCAGTGAAACAATAAGCAGGATGACATTGTTTTAACATTTACTGTTTAAAACATAGGACCTTTGCAATAAAATTGTATTGCTAAACAGAGTGCAATTCTCTTCAGCCTAAACGCACGCACTGCATGAGTAATTTTTAAAGGTAAGTTTACTCTGGTACAGTCAACCTAGCGATGATTGTATTGCACCTGCTTTGGCGGTGGAGAGTCACACATAGTGACTTTAGTGTTACCCTGTGGCCCATGGTCCAGTAGTTTCTTACTACCGGTACTGTAATTAATAACTGAGACAACCGAATGGCTTTTTACCACAGGCTGACACTTGTAGACTCTCTTGTCAAAACTACTTTCTCAATTCTTCTTAATAGCATCATCCCGCTCTTCATTGTAGGCATGCTATAGAACATGATGATTTTTGCATTACTCTCAAAAAGAGAAAGTCCATAAAGAAAATATAGACAAGCCGTTTTGCAAAACAAACCCTTATTATATTCAAAGTAAATAAGAAAGTAAATGTAGTTTTACTTTTGTAAACATTAACATCAAAATGCACTAAGTTGCAAAGTAAAGTTTCATCAGTGTGTGAGCGATTATCTAAAGCTAATAAACATTTAAGGTTTTAAAAAAGTTTTAAAATATTACAGTGTGAAACAAGTGTCTGAAGAAATAAAAAGGTTATACTGTTTATGAACAGATTTTGCCTTATTCAACCTAACCTTAGACTCCAGTGCTGATATTTTGTTTTCCGGCTTAAAAACACTTGCCTATAGATATACATGATGTATAATTGATTAGAGGGATCTGTGAATGGAAAGTATTCGCAACAACATTGAACCTATATTATCTCAACTTGATCGTCAAGCCTATAGATGACAGTAATTGTTGGTGTAATTTCATTCAAGCGGCCAAAAATAAATACTTCAAGTGAAAAGAAGTTTTTTACAATTTAGAATGCTTGCAGTAGGGCGTCTCAATTGCCAATGATGCTCATATTTTACATACTAAAACTTTTTGCAGAAAGATGTGAAACTATATTTGGGAATGGGTTATTCTTTGCTGTAAACTACGACACTTTATTTTTCAGTTTTGCAAAAGTATGGCCTGATAAAAATGGAAAATCCCATTTGAATAATGATTTACTGAAACTAGTAGTTGTTCCCCACGCCAAATGAAAATCTGATTCTTTCGATGCATCTGATTGAGTTCTAAAATTTAGGCTTACTGTCGTCTGAAATGTTTTATTTTCTTATATTTCACTGTGAAATCTTAAATATTTTTGTTTGCGAACATCGCAGTGAAACAATAAGCAGGATGACATTGTTTTAACATTTACTGTTTAAAACATAGGACCTTTGCAATAAAATTGTATTGCTAAACAGAGTGCAATTCTCTTCAGCCTAAACGCACGCACTGCATGAGTAAATTTTAAAAGTAAGTTTACTCTGGTACAGTCAACCCAGCGATGATTGTATTGCACCTTCTTTGGCGGTGGAGAGTCACACATAGGGACTTTAGTGTTACCCTGTGGTCCATGGTCCAGTAGTTCCTTACTACCGGTAGTGTAATTAATAACTAAAACAACCGAATGGATTTTTACCACAGGCTGACACTTGTAGATTCTCTTGTCAAAACTACTTTCTCAATCCTTCTTAATAGTATCATCCCGCTCTTCATTGTGGGCATGCTATAGAACATGATGATTTTTGCATTACTCTCAAAAAGAAAAAGTCCATAAAGAAAATATAGACAAGCCGTTCTGCAAAACAAACCCTTATTATATTCAAAGTAAATAAGAAAGTAAATGTAGTTTTACTTTTGTAAACATTAACATCAAAATGCACTAAGTTGCGAAGTAAAGTTTTATCAGTGTGTAAGCAATTATCTAAAGCTAATCACTATTTTAGGTTTCAAAAAAAGTTTTAATTTGTTACAGCTTGAAACAAGTGTCTCAAGAAATGGAAAAGGTTAAATTGTTTACGAAGAGATTTTGCCTTATCTGACCTAACCTTAGACTTCAGTGCTGATATTTTGTTTTCCAGCTTAAACACACTTGCCTATAGATATACATAATGTATAATTGATTAGAGGGATCTGTGAACGAAAAGTATTGGCAACAACATTGAACCTATATTATCTCAACTTGATCGTCAAGCCTATAGATGACAGTAATTGTTGGTGTAATTTCATTTAAGCGGCCAAAAATAAATACTTCAAGTGAAAAGAAGTTCTTTACAAATTAGAATGCTTGCAGTAGGGCGTCTCAATTGTCAATGATGCTCGTATTTTACATACTAAAACTTTTTGCAAAAAGTTGTGAAACTATATTTGGGAACGGGTTAATCTTTGCTGTAAACTACGACACTTTATTTTTCAGTTTTGCAAAAGTATGGCCTGATAAAAATGGAAAATCCCATTTGAATAATGATTTACTGAAATTAGTAGTTGTTCCCCACGCCAAATGAAAATCTGATTCTTTCGATGCATCTGATTGAGTTCTAAAATTTAGGCTTACTGTCGTCTGAAATGTTTTATTTTCTTATATTTCACTGTGAAATCTTAAATATTTTTGTTTGCGAACATCGCAGTGAAACAATAAGCAGGATGACATTGTTTTAACATTTACTGTTTAAAACATAGGACCTTTGCAATAAAATTGTATTGCTAAACAGAGTGCAATTCTCTTCAGCCTAAACGCACGCACTGCATGAGTAATTTTTAAAGGTAAGTTCACTCTGGTACAGTCAACCTAGCGATGATTGTATTGCACCTGCTTTGGCGGTGGAGAGTCACACATAGGGACTTTAGTGTTACCCTGTGGTCCATGGTCCAGTAGTTCCTTACTACCGGTAGTGTAATTAATAACTAAAACAACCGAATGGTTTTTTACCACAGGCTGACACTTGTAGACTCTCTTGTCAAAACTACTTTCTCAATTCTTCTTAATAGTATCATCCCGCTCTTCATTGTAGGCATGCTATAGAACATGATGATTTTTGCATTACTCTCAAAAAAAGAAAGTCCATAAAGAAAATATAGACAAGCCGTTTTGCAAAACAAACCCTCATTATATTCAAAGTAAATAAGAAAGTAAATGTAGTTTTACTTTTGTAAACATTAACATCAAAATGCACTAAGTTGCGAAGTAAAGTTTTATCAGTGTGTGAGCGATTGTCTAAAGATAATCAATATTTTAGGTTTCAAAAAAAGTTTTAATTTGTTACAGCTTGAAACAAGTGTCTCAAGAAATGGAAAGGTTATATTGTTTACGAACAGATTTTGCCTTATTCAACCTAACCTTAGACTCTAGTGCGGATATTTTCTTTTCCAGCTTAAACACACTTGCCTATAGATATACATGATGTATAATTGATTAGAGGGATCTGTGAACGAAAGGTATTCGCAACAACATTGAACCTATATTATCTCAACTTGATCGTCAAGCCTATAGATGACAGTAATTGTTGGTGTAATTTCATTTAAGCGGCCAAAAATAAATACTTCAAGTGAAAAGAAGTTCTTTACAAATTAGAATGCTTGCAGTAGGGCGTCTCAATTGTCAATGATGCTCGTATTTTACATACTAAAACTTTTTGCAAAAAGATGTGAAACTATATTTGGGAACGGGTTAATCTTTGCTGTAAACTACGACACTTTATTTTTCAGTTTTGCAAAGGTATGGCCTGATAAAAATGGAAAATCCCATTTGAATAATGATTTACTGAAATTAGTAGTTGTTCCCCACGCCAAATGAAAATCTGATTCTTTCGATGCATCTGATTGAGTTCTAAAATTTAGGCTTACTGTCGTCTGAAATGTTTTATTTTCTTATATTTCACTGTGAAATCTTAAATATTTTTGTTTGCGAACATCGCAGTGAAACAATAAGCAGGATGACATCGTTTTAACATTTACTGTTTAAAACATAGGACCTTTGCAATAAAATTGTATTGCTAAACAGAGTGCAATTCTCTTCAGCCTAAACGCACGCACTGCATGAGTAATTTTTAAAGGTAAGTTTACTCTGGTACAGTCAACCTAGCGATGATTGTATTGCACCTGCTTTGGCGGTGGAGAGTCACACATAGGGACTTTAGTGTTACCCTGTGGTCCATGGTCCAGTAGTTCCTTACTACCGGTAGTGTAATTAATAACTAAAACAACCGAATGGTTTTTTACCACAGGCTGACACTTGTAGACTCTCTTGTCAAAACTACTTTCTCAATCCTTCTTAATAGTATCATCCCGCTCTTCATTGTGGGCATGCTATAGAACATGATGATTTTTGCATTACTCTCAAAAAGAAAAAGTCCATAAAGAAAATATAGACAAGCCGTTCTGCAAAACAAACCCTTATTATATTCAAAGTAAATAAGAAAGTAAATGTAGTTTTACTTTTGTAAACATTAACATCAAAATGCACTAAGTTGCGAAGTAAAGTTTTATCAGTGTGTAAGCGATTATCTAAAGATAATCAATATTTTAGGTTTCAAAAAAAGTTTTAATTTGTTACTGCTTGAAACAAGTGTCTCAAGAAATGGAAAAGGTTATATTGTTTACGAACAGATTTTGCCTTATCTGACCTAACCTTAGACTTCAGTGCTGATATTTTGTTTTCCAGCTTAAACACACTTGCCTATAGATATACATGATGTATAATTGATTAGAGGGATCTGTGAATGGAAAGTATTCGCAACAACATTGAACCTAAATTATCTCAACTTGATCGTCAAGCCTATAGATGACAGTAATTGTTGGTGTAATTTCATTCAAGCGGCCAAAAATAAATACTTCAAGTGAAAAGAAGTTTTTTACAATTTAGAATGCTTGCAGTAGGGCGTCTCAATTGTCAATGATGCTCATATTTTACATACTAAAACTTTTTGCAAAAAGATGTGAAACTATATTTGGGAATGGGTTAATCTTTGCTGTAAACTACGACACTTTATTTTTCAGTTCTGCAAAAGTATGGCCTGATAAAAATGGAAAATCCCATTTGAATAATGATTTACTGAAATTAGTAGTTGTTCCCCACGCCAAATGAAAATCTGATTCCTTCGATGCATCTGAATGAGTTCTAAAGTTTAGGCTAACTGTCGTCTGAAATGTTTTATTTTCTTATATTTCACCGTGAAATCTTAAATGTTTTTGTTTGCGAACATCACAGTGAAACAATAAGCAGGATGACATTGTTTTAACATTTACTGTTTAAAACATAGGACCTCTGCAATAAAACTGTATTGCTAAACAGAGTGCAATTCTCTTCAACCTAAACGCGCACACTGCATGAGTAAAGTTTAAAGGTACGTTTACTCTGGTACAGTCAACCCAGCGATGATTGTATTGCACCTGCTTTGGCGGTGGAGAGTCACACATAGTGACTTTAGTGTTACCCTGTGGCCCATGGTCCAGTAGTTTCGTACTACCGGAACTGTAATTAATAACTGAAACAACCGAATGGCTTTTTACCACAGGCTGAAACTTGTAGACTCTCTTGTCAAAACTACTTTCTCAATCCTTCTTAATAGCATCATCCCGCTCTTCATTGTAGGCATGCTATAGAACATGATGATTTTTGCATTACTCTCAAAAAGAGAAAGTCCATAAAGAAAATATAGACAAGCCGTTTTGCAAAACAAACTCTCATTATATTCAAAGTAAATAAGAAAGTAAATGTAGTTTTACTTTTGTAAACATTAACATCAAAATGCACTAAGTTGCGAAGTAAAGTTTTATCAGTGTGTGAGCGATTGTCTATAGATAATCAATATTTTAGGTTTCAAAAAAAGTTTTAATTTGTTACAGCTTGAAACAAGTGTCTCAAGAAATGGAAAGGTTATATTGTTTACGAACAGATTTTGCCTTATTCAACCTAACCTTAGACTCTAGTGCGGATATTTTCTTTTCCAGCTTAAACACACTTGCCTATAGATATACATGATGTATAATTGATTAGAGGGATCTGTGAACGAAAGGTATTCGCAACAACATTGAACCTATATTATCTCAACTTGATCGTCAAGCCTATAGATGACAGTAATTGTTGGTGTAATTTCATTTAAGCGGCCAAAATAAATACTTCAAGTGAAAAGAAGTTCTTTACATTTTAGAATGCTTGCAATAGGGCGTCTCAATTGTCAATGATGCTCATATTTTACATACTAAAACATTTTGCAAAAAGATGTGAAACTATATTTGGGAATGGGTTATTCTTTGCTGTAAACTACGACACTTTATTTTTCAGTTTTGCAAAAGTATGGCCTGATAAAAATGGAAAATCCCATTTGAATAATGATTTAATGAAATTGGTAGTTGTTCCCACGCCAAATGAAAATCTGATTCTTTCGATGCATCTGATTGAGTTCTAAAATTTAGGCTTACTGTCATCTGAAATGCTTTATTTTCTTATATTTCACTGTGAAATCTTAAATGTTTTTGTTTGCGAACATCGCAGTGAAACAATAAGCAGGATGACATTGTTTTAACATTTACTGTTTAAAACATAGGACCTTTGCAATAAAATTGTATTGCTAAACAGAGTGCAATTCTCTTCAGCCTAAACGCACGCACTGCATGAGTAATTTTTAAAGGTAAGTTTACTCTGGTACAGTCAACCTAGCGATGATTGCATTGCACCTGCTTTGGCGGTGGAGAGTCACACATAGTGACTTTAGTGTTACCCTGTGGCCCATGGTCCAGTAGTTTCTTACTACCGGTACTGTAATTAATAACTGAGACAACCGAATGGCTTTTTACCACAGGCTGACACTTGTAGACTCTCTTGTCAAAACTACTTTCTCAATTCTTCTTAATAGCATCATCCCGCTCTTCATTGTAGGCATGCTATAGAACATGATGATTTTTGCATTACTCTCAAAAAAAGAAAGTCCATAAAGAAAATATAGACAACTCGTTTTGCAAAACAAACCCTCATTATATTCAAAGTAAATAAGAAAGTAAATGTAGTTTTACTTTTGTAAACATTAACATCAAAATGCACTAAGTTGCGAAGTAAAGTTTTATCAGTGTGTGAGCGATTGTCTAAAGATAATCAATATTTTAGGTTTCAAAAAAAGTTTTAATTTGTTACTGCTTGAAACAAGTGTATCAAGAAATGGAAAAGGTTATATTGTTTACGAAGAGATTTTGCCTTATCTGACCTAACCTTAGACTTCAGTGCTGATATTTTGTTTTCCAGCTTAAACACACTTGCCTATAGATATACATGATGTATAATTGATTAGAGGGATCTGTGAATGGAAAGTATTCGCAACAACATTGAACCTATATTATCTCAACTTGATCGTCAAGCCTATAGATGACAGTAATTGTTGGTGTAATTTCATTTAAGCGGCCAAAAATAAATACTTCAAGTGAAAAGAAGTTCTTTACAATTTAGAATGCTTGCAGTAGGGCGTCTCAATTGTCAATGATGCTCATATTTTACATACTAAAACTTTTTGCAAAAAGATGTGAAACTATATTTGGGAATGGGTTATTCTTTGCATTACACTACGACACTTTATTTTTCAGTTTTGCAAAAGTATGGCCTGATAAAAATGGAAAATCCCATTTGAATAATGATTTACTGAAATTAGTAGTTGTTCCCCACGCCAAATGAAAATCTGATTCTTTCGATGCATCTGATTGAGTTCTAAAATTTAGGCTTACTGTCGTCTGAAATGTTTTATTTTCTTATATTTCACTGTGAAATCTTAAATATTTTTGTTTGCGAACATCGCAGTGAAACAATAAGCAGGATGACATTGTTTTAACATTTACTGTTTAAAACATAGGACCTTTGCAATAAAATTGTATTGCTAAACAGAGTGCAATTCTCTTCAGCCTAAACGCACGCACTGCATGAGTAATTTTTAAAGGTAAGTTTACTCTGGTACAGTCAACCCAGCGATGATTGTATTGCACCTGCTTTGGCGGTGGAGAGTCACACATAGTGACTTTAGTGTTACCCTGTGGCCCATGGTCCAGTAGCTTCTTACTACCGGTACTGTAATTAATAACTGAAACAACCGAATGGCTTTTTACCACAGGCTGACACTTGTAGACTCTCTTGTCAAAACTACTTTCTCAATCCTTCTTAATAGCATCATCCCGCTCTTCATTGTAGGCATGCTATAGAACATGATGATTTTTGCATTACTCTCAAAAAAAGAAAGTCCATAAAGAAAATATAGACAAGCCGTTTTGCAAAACAAACCCTCATTATATTCAAAGTAAATAAGAAAGTAAATGTAGTTTTACTTTTGTAAACATTAACATCAAAATGCACTAAGTTGCGAAGTAAAGTTTTATCAGTGTGTGAGCGATTGTCTAAAGATAATCAATATTTTAGGTTTCAAAAAAAGTTTTAATTTGTTACTGCTTGAAACAAGTGTATCAAGAAATGGAAAAGGTTATATTGTTTACGAAGAGATTTTGCCTTATCTGACCTAACCTTAGACTTCAGTGCTGATATTTTGTTTTCCAGCTTAAACACACTTGCCTATAGATATACATGATGTATAATTGATTAGAGGGATCTGTGAATGGAAAGTATTTGCAACAACATTGAACCTATATTATCTCAACTTGATCGTCAAGCCTATAGATGACAGTAATTGTTGGTGTAATTTCATTTAAGCGGCCAAAAATAAATACTTCAAGTGAAAAGAAGTTCTTTACATTTTAGAATGCTTGCAATAGGGCGTCTCAATTGTCAATGATGCTCATATTTTACATACTAAAACATTTTGCAAAAAGATGTGAAACTATATTTGGGAATGGGTTATTCTTTGCTGTAAACTACGACACTTTATTTTTCAGTTTTGCAAAAGTATGGCCTGATAAAAATGGAAAATCCCATTTGAATAATGATTTAATGAAATTGGTAGTTGTTCCCACGCCAAATGAAAATCTGATTCTTTCGATGCATCTGATTGAGTTCTAAAATTTAGGCTTACTGTCATCTGAAATGCTTTATTTTCTTATATTTCACTGTGAAATCTTAAATGTTTTTGTTTGCGAACATCGCAGTGAAACAATTAGCAGGATGACATTGTTTTAACATTTACTGTTTAAAACATAGGACCTTTGCAATAAAATTGTATTGCTAAACAGAGTGCAATTCTCTTCAGCCTAAACGCACGCACTGCATGAGTAATTTTTAAAGGTAAGTTTACTCTGGTACAGTCAACCTAGCGATGATTGCATTGCACCTGCTTTGGCGGTGGAGAGTCACACATAGTGACTTTAGTGTTACCCTGTGGCCCATGGTCCAGTAGTTTCTTACTACCGGTACTGTAATTAATAACTGAGACAACCGAATGGCTTTTTACCACAGGCTGACACTTGTAGACTCTCTTGTCAAAACTACTTTCTCAATTCTTCTTAATAGCATCATCCCGCTCTTCATTGTAGGCATGCTATAGAACATGATGATTTTTGCATTACTCTCAAAAAGAGAAAGTCCATAAAGAAAATATAGACAAGCCGTTTTGCAAAACAAACCCTCATTATATTCAAAGTAAATAAGAAAGTAAATGTAGTTTTACTTTTGTAAACATTAACATCAAAATGCACTAAGTTGCGAAGTAAAGTTTCATCAGTGTGTGAGCGATTATCTAAAGCTAATAAACATTTAAGGTTTTAAAAAAGTTTTAAAATATTACAGTGTGAAACAAGTGTCTGAAGAAATAAAAAGGTTATACTGTTTATGAACAGATTTTGCCTTATTCAACCTAACCTTAGACTTCAGTGCTGATAGTTTGTTTTCCAGCTTAAACACACTTGCCTATAGATATACATGATGTATAATTGATTAGAGGGATCTGTGAACGAAAAGTATTCGCAACAACATTGAACCTATATTATCTCAACTTGATCGTCAAGCCTATAGATGACAGTAATTGTTGGTGTAATTTCATTCAAGCGGCCAAAAATAAATACTTCAAGTGAAAAGAAGTTTTTTACAATTTAGAATGCTTGCAGTAGGGCGTCTCAATTGTCAATGATGCTCATATTTTACATACTAAAACTTTTTGCAAAAAGATGTGAAACTATATTTGGGAATGGGTTATTCTTTGCTGTAAACTACGACACTTTATTTTTCAGTTTTGCAAAAGTATGGCCTGATAAAAATGGAAAATCCCATTTGAATAATGATTTACTGAAATTAGTAGTTGTTCCCCACGCCAAATGAAAATCTGATTCTTTCGATGCATCTGATTGAGTTCTAAAGTTTAGGCTTACTGTCGTCTGAAATGTTTTATTTTCTTATATTTCACTGTGAAATCTTAAATATTTTTGTTTGCGAACATCGCAGTGAAACAATAAGCAGGATGACATCGTTTTAACATTTACTGTTTAAAACATAGGACCTTTGCAATAAAATTGTATTGCTAAACAGAGTGCAATTCTCTTCAGCCTAAACGCACGCACTGCACGAGTAAATTTTAAAAGTAAGTTTACTCTGGTACAGTCAACCCAGCGATGATTGTATTACACCTGCTTTGGCGGTGGAGAGTCACACATAGTGACTTTAGTGTTACCCTGTGGTCCATGGTCCAGTAGTTCCTTACTACCGGTAGTGTAATTAATAACTAAAACAACCGAATGGTTTTTTACCACAGGCTGACACTTGTAGACTCTCTTGTCAAAACTACTTTCTCAATCCTTCTTAATAGTATCATCCCGCTCTTCATTGTGGGCATGCTATAGAACATGATGATTTTTGCATTACTCTCAAAAAGAAAAAGTCCATAAAGAAAATATAGACAAGCCGTTCTGCAAAACAAACCCTTATTATATTCAAAGTAAATAAGAAAGTAAATGTAGTTTTACTTTTGTAAACATTAACATCAAAATGCACTAAGTTGCGAAGTAAAGTTTTATCAGTGTGTAAGCGATTATCTAAAGCTAATCACTATTTTAGGTTTCAAAAAAAGTTTTAATTTGTTACAGCTTGAAACAAGTGTCTCAAGAAATGGAAAAGGTTATTGTGTTTACGAACAGATTTTGCCTTATCTGACCTAACCTTAGACTTCAGTGCTGATATTTTGTTTTCCAGCTTAAACACACTTGCCTATAGATATACATGATGTATAATTGATTAGAGGGATCTGTGAATGGAAAGTATTCGCAACAACATTGAACCTAAATTATCTCAACTTGATCGTCAAGCCTATAGATGACAGTAATTGTTGGTGTAATTTCATTCAAGCGGCCAAAAATAAATACTTCAAGTGAAAAGAAGTTTTTTACAATTTAGAATGCTTGCAGTAGGGCGTCTCAATTGTCAATGATGCTCATATTTTACATACTAAAACTTTTTGCAAAAAGATGTGAAACTATATTTGGGAATGGGTTAATCTTTGCTGTAAACTACGACACTTTATTTTTCAGTTCTGCAAAAGTATGGCCTGATAAAAATGGAAAATCCCATTTGAATAATGATTTACTGAAATTAGTAGTTGTTCCCCACGCCAAATGAAAATCTGATTCCTTCGATGCATCTGAATGAGTTCTAAAGTTTAGGCTAACTGTCGTCTGAAATGTTTTATTTTCTTATATTTCACCGTGAAATCTTAAATGTTTTTGTTTGCGAACATCACAGTGAAACAATAAGCAGGATGACATTGTTTTAACATTTACTGTTTAAAACATAGGACCTCTGCAATAAAACTGTATTGCTAAACAGAGTGCAATTCTCTTCAACCTAAACGCGCACACTGCATGAGTAAAGTTTAAAGGTACGTTTACTCTGGTACAGTCAACCCAGCGATGATTGTATTGCACCTGCTTTGGCGGTGGAGAGTCACACATAGTGACTTTAGTGTTACCCTGTGGCCCATGGTCCAGTAGTTTCGTACTACCGGAACTGTAATTAATAACTGAAACAACCGAATGGCTTTTTACCACAGGCTGAAACTTGTAGACTCTCTTGTCAAAACTACTTTCTCAATCCTTCTTAATAGCATCATCCCGCTCTTCATTGTAGGCATGCTATAGAACATGATGATTTTTGCATTACTCTCAAAAAGAGAAAGTCCATAAAGAAAATATAGACAAGCCGTTTTGCAAAACAAACTCTCATTATATTCAAAGTAAATAAGAAAGTAAATGTAGTTTTACTTTTGTAAACATTAACATCAAAATGCACTAAGTTGCGAAGTAAAGTTTTATCAGTGTGTGAGCGATTGTCTATAGATAATCAATATTTTAGGTTTCAAAAAAAGTTTTAATTTGTTACAGCTTGAAACAAGTGTCTCAAGAAATGGAAAGGTTATATTGTTTACGAACAGATTTTGCCTTATTCAACCTAACCTTAGACTCTAGTGCGGATATTTTCTTTTCCAGCTTAAACACACTTGCCTATAGATATACATGATGTATAATTGATTAGAGGGATCTGTGAACGAAAGGTATTCGCAACAACATTGAACCTATATTATCTCAACTTGATCGTCAAGCCTATAGATGACAGTAATTGTTGGTGTAATTTCATTTAAGCGGCCAAAATAAATACTTCAAGTGAAAAGAAGTTCTTTACATTTTAGAATGCTTGCAATAGGGCGTCTCAATTGTCAATGATGCTCATATTTTACATACTAAAACATTTTGCAAAAAGATGTGAAACTATATTTGGGAATGGGTTATTCTTTGCTGTAAACTACGACACTTTATTTTTCAGTTTTGCAAAAGTATGGCCTGATAAAAATGGAAAATCCCATTTGAATAATGATTTAATGAAATTGGTAGTTGTTCCCACGCCAAATGAAAATCTGATTCTTTCGATGCATCTGATTGAGTTCTAAAATTTAGGCTTACTGTCATCTGAAATGCTTTATTTTCTTATATTTCACTGTGAAATCTTAAATGTTTTTGTTTGCGAACATCGCAGTGAAACAATAAGCAGGATGACATTGTTTTAACATTTACTGTTTAAAACATAGGACCTTTGCAATAAAATTGTATTGCTAAACAGAGTGCAATTCTCTTCAGCCTAAACGCACGCACTGCATGAGTAATTTTTAAAGGTAAGTTTACTCTGGTACAGTCAACCTAGCGATGATTGCATTGCACCTGCTTTGGCGGTGGAGAGTCACACATAGTGACTTTAGTGTTACCCTGTGGCCCATGGTCCAGTAGTTTCTTACTACCGGTACTGTAATTAATAACTGAGACAACCGAATGGCTTTTTACCACAGGCTGACACTTGTAGACTCTCTTGTCAAAACTACTTTCTCAATTCTTCTTAATAGCATCATCCCGCTCTTCATTGTAGGCATGCTATAGAACATGATGATTTTTGCATTACTCTCAAAAAAAGAAAGTCCATAAAGAAAATATAGACAACTCGTTTTGCAAAACAAACCCTCATTATATTCAAAGTAAATAAGAAAGTAAATGTAGTTTTACTTTTGTAAACATTAACATCAAAATGCACTAAGTTGCGAAGTAAAGTTTTATCAGTGTGTGAGCGATTGTCTAAAGATAATCAATATTTTAGGTTTCAAAAAAAGTTTTAAATTGTTACTGCTTGAAACAAGTGTATCAAGAAATGGAAAAGGTTATATTGTTTACGAAGAGATTTTGCCTTATCTGACCTAACCTTAGACTTCAGTGCTGATATTTTGTTTTCCAGCTTAAACACACTTGCCTATAGATATACATGATGTATAATTGATTAGAGGGATCTGTGAATGGAAAGTATTCGCAACAACATTGAACCTATATTATCTCAACTTGATCGTCAAGCCTATAGATGACAGTAATTGTTGGTGTAATTTCATTTAAGCGGCCAAAAATAAATACTTCAAGTGAAAAGAAGTTCTTTACAATTTAGAATGCTTGCAGTAGGGCGTCTCAATTGTCAATGATGCTCATATTTTACATACTAAAACTTTTTGCAAAAAGATGTGAAACTATATTTTGGAATGGGTTATTCTTTGCATTACACTACGACACTTTATTTTTCAGTTTTGCAAAAGTATGGCCTGATAAAAATGGAAAATCCCATTTGAATAATGATTTACTGAAATTAGTAGTTGTTCCCCACGCCAAATGAAAATCTGATTCTTTCGATGCATCTGATTGAGTTCTAAAATTTAGGCTTACTGTCGTCTGAAATGTTTTATTTTCTTATATTTCACTGTGAAATCTTAAATATTTTTGTTTGCGAACATCGCAGTGAAACAATAAGCAGGATGACATTGTTTTAACATTTACTGTTTAAAACATAGGACCTTTGCAATAAAATTGTATTGCTAAACAGAGTGCAATTCTCTTCAGCCTAAACGCACGCACTGCATGAGTAATTTTTAAAGGTAAGTTTACTCTGGTACAGTCAACCCAGCGATGATTGTATTGCACCTGCTTTGGCGGTGGAGAGTCACACATAGTGACTTTAGTGTTACCCTGTGGCCCATGGTCCAGTAGCTTCTTACTACCGGTACTGTAATTAATAACTGAAACAACCGAATGGCTTTTTACCACAGGCTGACACTTGTAGACTCTCTTGTCAAAACTACTTTCTCAATCCTTCTTAATAGCATCATCCCGCTCTTCATTGTAGGCATGCTATAGAACATGATGATTTTTGCATTACTCTCAAAAAAAGAAAGTCCATAAAGAAAATATAGACAAGCCGTTTTGCAAAACAAACCCTCATTATATTCAAAGTAAATAAGAAAGTAAATGTAGTTTTACTTTTGTAAACATTAACATCAAAATGCACTAAGTTGCGAAGTAAAGTTTTATCAGTGTGTGAGCGATTGTCTAAAGATAATCAATATTTTAGGTTTCAAAAAAAGTTTTAATTTGTTACTGCTTGAAACAAGTGTATCAAGAAATGGAAAAGGTTATATTGTTTACGAAGAGATTTTGCCTTATCTGACCTAACCTTAGACTTCAGTGCTGATATTTTGTTTTCCAGCTTAAACACACTTGCCTATAGATATACATGATGTATAATTGATTAGAGGGATCTGTGAATGGAAAGTATTTGCAACAACATTGAACCTATATTATCTCAACTTGATCGTCAAGCCTATAGATGACAGTAATTGTTGGTGTAATTTCATTTAAGCGGCCAAAAATAAATACTTCAAGTGAAAAGAAGTTCTTTACATTTTAGAATGCTTGCAATAGGGCGTCTCAATTGTCAATGATGCTCATATTTTACATACTAAAACATTTTGCAAAAAGATGTGAAACTATATTTGGGAATGGGTTATTCTTTGCTGTAAACTACGACACTTTATTTTTCAGTTTTGCAAAAGTATGGCCTGATAAAAATGGAAAATCCCATTTGAATAATGATTTAATGAAATTGGTAGTTGTTCCCACGCCAAATGAAAATCTGATTCTTTCGATGCATCTGATTGAGTTCTAAAATTTAGGCTTACTGTCATCTGAAATGCTTTATTTTCTTATATTTCACTGTGAAATCTTAAATGTTTTTGTTTGCGAACATCGCAGTGAAACAATTAGCAGGATGACATTGTTTTAACATTTACTGTTTAAAACATAGGACCTTTGCAATAAAATTGTATTGCTAAACAGAGTGCAATTCTCTTCAGCCTAAACGCACGCACTGCATGAGTAATTTTTAAAGGTAAGTTTACTCTGGTACAGTCAACCTAGCGATGATTGCATTGCACCTGCTTTGGCGGTGGAGAGTCACACATAGTGACTTTAGTGTTACCCTGTGGCCCATGGTCCAGTAGTTTCTTACTACCGGTACTGTAATTAATAACTGAGACAACCGAATGGCTTTTTACCACAGGCTGACACTTGTAGACTCTCTTGTCAAAACTACTTTCTCAATTCTTCTTAATAGCATCATCCCGCTCTTCATTGTAGGCATGCTATAGAACATGATGATTTTTGCATTACTCTCAAAAAGAGAAAGTCCATAAAGAAAATATAGACAAGCCGTTTTGCAAAACAAACCCTCATTATATTCAAAGTAAATAAGAAAGTAAATGTAGTTTTACTTTTGTAAACATTAACATCAAAATGCACTAAGTTGCGAAGTAAAGTTTCATCAGTGTGTGAGCGATTATCTAAAGCTAATAAACATTTAAGGTTTTAAAAAAGTTTTAAAATATTACAGTGTGAAACAAGTGTCTGAAGAAATAAAAAGGTTATACTGTTTATGAACAGATTTTGCCTTATTCAACCTAACCTTAGACTTCAGTGCTGATAGTTTGTTTTCCAGCTTAAACACACTTGCCTATAGATATACATGATGTATAATTGATTAGAGGGATCTGTGAACGAAAAGTATTCGCAACAACATTGAACCTATATTATCTCAACTTGATCGTCAAGCCTATAGATGACAGTAATTGTTGGTGTAATTTCATTCAAGCGGCCAAAAATAAATACTTCAAGTGAAAAGAAGTTTTTTACAATTTAGAATGCTTGCAGTAGGGCGTCTCAATTGTCAATGATGCTCATATTTTACATACTAAAACTTTTTGCAAAAAGATGTGAAACTATATTTGGGAATGGGTTATTCTTTGCTGTAAACTACGACACTTTATTTTTCAGTTTTGCAAAAGTATGGCCTGATAAAAATGGAAAATCCCATTTGAATAATGATTTACTGAAATTAGTAGTTGTTCCCCACGCCAAATGAAAATCTGATTCTTTCGATGCATCTGATTGAGTTCTAAAGTTTAGGCTTACTGTCGTCTGAAATGTTTTATTTTCTTATATTTCACTGTGAAATCTTAAATATTTTTGTTTGCGAACATCGCAGTGAAACAATAAGCAGGATGACATCGTTTTAACATTTACTGTTTAAAACATAGGACCTTTGCAATAAAATTGTATTGCTAAACAGAGTGCAATTCTCTTCAGCCTAAACGCACGCACTGCACGAGTAAATTTTAAAAGTAAGTTTACTCTGGTACAGTCAACCCAGCGATGATTGTATTGCACCTGCTTTGGCGGTGGAGAGTCACACATAGTGACTTTAGTGTTACCCTGTGGTCCATGGTCCAGTAGTTCCTTACTACCGGTAGTGTAATTAATAACTAAAACAACCGAATGGTTTTTTACCACAGGCTGACACTTGTAGACTCTCTTGTCAAAACTACTTTCTCAATCCTTCTTAATAGTATCATCCCGCTCTTCATTGTGGGCATGCTATAGAACATGATGATTTTTGCATTACTCTCAAAAAGAAAAAGTCCATAAAGAAAATATAGACAAGCCGTTCTGCAAAACAAACCCTTATTATATTCAAAGTAAATAAGAAAGTAAATGTAGTTTTACTTTTGTAAACATTAACATCAAAATGCACTAAGTTGCGAAGTAAAGTTTTATCAGTGTGTAAGCGATTATCTAAAGCTAATCACTATTTTAGGTTTCAAAAAAAGTTTTAATTTGTTACAGCTTGAAACAAGTGTCTCAAGAAATGGAAAAGGTTATATTGTTTACGAAGAGATTTTGCCTTATCTGACCTAACCTTAGACTTCAGTGCTGATATTTTGTTTTCCAGCTTAAACACACTTGCCTATAGATATACATGATGTATAATTGATTAGAGGGATCTGTGAACGAAAAGTATTCGCAACAACATTGAACCTATATTATCTCAACTTGATCGTCAAGCCTATAGATGACAGTAATTGTTGGTGTAATTTCATTCAAGCGGCCAAAAATAAATACTTCAAGTGAAAAGAAGTTTTTTACAATTTAGAATGCTTGCAGTAGGGCGTCTCAATTGTCAATGATGCTCATATTTTACATACTAAAACTTTTTGCAGAAAGATGTGAAACTATATTTGGGAATGGGTTATTCTTTGCTGTAAACTACGACACTTTACTTTTCAGTTTTGCAAAAGTATGGCCTGATAAAAATGGAAAATCCCATTTGAATAATGATTTACTGAAATTAGTAGTTGTTCCCCACGTCAAATGAAAATCTGATTCCTTCGATGCATCTGATTGAGTTCTAAAATTTAGGCTAACTGTCGTCTGAAATGTTTTATTTTCTTATATTTCACCGTGAAATCTTAAATGTTTTTGTTTGCGAACATCGCAGTGAAACAATAAGCAGGATGACATTGTTTTAACATTTACTGTTTCAAACCTAGGACCTCTGCAGTAAAACTGTATTGCTAAACAGAGTGCAATTCTCTTCAGCCTAAACGCACGCACTGCATGAGTAAATTTTAAAAGTAAGTTTACTCTGGTACAGTCAACCCAGCGATGATTGTATTGCACCTGCTTTGGCGGTGGAGAGTCACACATAGTGACTTTAGTGTTACCCTGTGGTCCATGGTCCAGTAGTTCCTTACTACCGGTAGTGTAATTAATAACTAAAACAACCGAATGGTTTTTTACCACAGGCTGACACTTGTAGACTCTCTTGTCAAAACTACTTTCTCAATCCTTCTTAATAGTATCATCCCGCTCTTCATTGTGGGCATGCTATAGAACATGATGATTTTTGCATTACTCTCAAAAAGAAAAAGTCCATAAAGAAAATATAGACAAGCCGTTCTGCAAAACAAACCCTTATTATATTCAAAGTAAATAAGAAAGTAAATGTAGTTTTACTTTTGTAAACATTAACATCAAAATGCACTAAGTTGCGAAGTAAAGTTTTATCAGTGTGTAAGCGATTATCTAAAGCTAATCACTATTTTAGGTTTCAAAAAAAGTTTTAATTTGTTACAGCTTGAAACAAGTGTCTCAAGAAATGGAAAAGGTTATATTGTTTACGAAGAGATTTTGCCTTATCTGACCTAACCTTAGACTTCAGTGCTGATATTTTGTTTTCCAGCTTAAACACACTTGCCTATAGATATACATGATGTATAATTGATTAGAGGGATCTGTGAATGGAAAGTATTCGCAACAACATTGAACCTAAATTATCTCAACTTGATCGTCAAGCCTATAGATGACAGTAATTGTTGGTGTAATTTCATTCAAGCGGCCAAAAATAAATACTTCAAGTGAAAAGAAGTTTTTTACAATTTAGAATGCTTGCAGTAGGGCGTCTCAATTGTCAATGATGCTCATATTTTACATACTAAAACTTTTTGCAAAAAGATGTGAAACTATATTTGGGAATGGGTTATTCTTTGCTGTAAACTACGACACTTTATTTTTCAGTTTTGCAAAAGTATGGCCTGATAAAAATGGAAAATCCCATTTGAATAATGATTTACTGAAATTAGTAGTTGTTCCCCACGCCAAATGAAAATCTGATTCTTTCGATGCATCTGATTGAGTTCTAAAGTTTAGGCTTACTGTCGTCTGAAATGTTTTATTTTCTTATATTTCACTGTGAAATCTTAAATATTTTTGTTTGCGAACATCGCAGTGAAACAATAAGCAGGATGACATCGTTTTAACATTTACTGTTTAAAACATAGGACCTTTGCAATAAAATTGTATTGCTAAACAGAGTGCAATTCTCTTCAGCCTAAACGCACGCACTGCACGAGTAAATTTTAAAAGTAAGTTTACTCTGGTACAGTCAACCCAGCGATGATTGTATTGCACCTGCTTTGGCGGTGGAGAGTCACACATAGTGACTTTAGTGTTACCCTGTGGTCCATGGTCCAGTAGTTCCTTACTACCGGTAGTGTAATTAATAACTAAAACAACCGAATGGTTTTTTACCACAGGCTGACACTTGTAGACTCTCTTGTCAAAACTACTTTCTCAATCCTTCTTAATAGTATCATCCCGCTCTTCATTGTGGGCATGCTATAGAACATGATGATTTTTGCATTACTCTCAAAAAGAAAAAGTCCATAAAGAAAATATAGACAAGCCGTTCTGCAAAACAAACCCTTATTATATTCAAAGTAAATAAGAAAGTAAATGTAGTTTTACTTTTGTAAACATTAACATCAAAATGCACTAAGTTGCGAAGTAAAGTTTTATCAGTGTGTAAGCGATTATCTAAAGCTAATCACTATTTTAGGTTTCAAAAAAAGTTTTAATTTGTTACAGCTTGAAACAAGTGTCTCAAGAAATGGAAAAGGTTATATTGTTTACGAAGAGATTTTGCCTTATCTGACCTAACCTTAGACTTCAGTGCTGATATTTTGTTTTCCAGCTTAAACACACTTGCCTATAGATATACATGATGTATAATTGATTAGAGGGATCTGTGAACGAAAAGTATTCGCAACAACATTGAACCTATATTATCTCAACTTGATCGTCAAGCCTATAGATGACAGTAATTGTTGGTGTAATTTCATTCAAGCGGCCAAAAATAAATACTTCAAGTGAAAAGAAGTTTTTTACAATTTAGAATGCTTGCAGTAGGGCGTCTCAATTGTCAATGATGCTCATATTTTACATACTAAAACTTTTTGCAGAAAGATGTGAAACTATATTTGGGAATGGGTTATTCTTTGCTGTAAACTACGACACTTTATTTTTCAGTTTTGCAAAAGTATGGCCTGATAAAAATGGAAAATCCCATTTGAATAATGATTTACTGAAATTAGTAGTTGTTCCCCACGCCAAATGAAAATCTGATTCTTTCGATGCATCTGATTGAGTTCTAAAATTTAGGCTTACTGTCGTCTGAAATGTTTTATTTTCTTATATTTCACTGTGAAATCTTAAATATTTTTGTTTGCGAACATCGCAGTGAAACAATAAGCAGGATGACATCGTTTTAACATTTACTGTTTAAAACATAGGACCTTTGCAATAAAATTGTATTGCTAAACAGAGTGCAATTCTCTTCAGCCTAAACGCACGCACTGCATGAGTAATTTTTAAAGGTAAGTTTACTCTGGTACAGTCAACCTAGCGATGATTGTATTGCACCTGCTTTGGCGGTGGAGAGTCACACATAGTGACTTTAGTGTTACCCTGTGGCCCATGGTCCAGTAGTTTCTTACTACCGGTACTGTAATTAATAACTGAGACAACCGAATGGCTTTTTACCACAGGCTGACACTTGTAGACTCTCTTGTCAAAACTACTTTCTCAATTCTTCTTAATAGTATCATCCCGCTCTTCATTGTAGGCATGCTATAGAACATGATGATTTTTGCATTACTCTCAAAAAAAGAAAGTCCATAAAGAAAATATAGACAAGCCGTTTTGCAAAACAAACCCTCATTATATTCAAAGTAAATAAGAAAGTAAATGTAGTTTTACTTTTGTAAACATTAACATCAAAATGCACTAAGTTGCGAAGTAAAGTTTTATCAGTGTGTGAGCGATTGTCTAAAGATAATCAATATTTTAGGTTTCAAAAAAAGTTTTAATTTGTTACTGCTTGAAACAAGTGTCTCAAGAAATGGAAAAGGTTATATTGTTTACGAACAGATTTTGCCTTATCTGACCTAACCTTAGACTTCAGTGCTGATATTTTGTTTTCCAGCTTAAACACACTTGCCTATAGATATACATGATGTATAATTGATTAGAGGGATCTGTGAACGAAAGGTATTCGCAACAACATTGAACCTATATTATCTCAACTTGATCGTCAAGCCTATAGATGACAGTAATTGTTGGTGTAATTTCATTTAAGCGGCCAAAAATAAATACTTCAAGTGAAAAGAAGTTCTTTACAAATTAGAATGCTTGCAGTAGGGCGTCTCAATTGTCAATGATGCTCGTATTTTACATACTAAAACTTTTTGCAAAAAGATGTGAAACTATATTTGGGAACGGGTTAATCTTTGCTGTAAACTACGACACTTTATTTTTCAGTTTTGCAAAGGTATGGCCTGATAAAAATGGAAAATCCCATTTGAATAATGATTTACTGAAATTAGTAGTTGTTCCCCACGCCAAATGAAAATCTGATTCTTTCGATGCATCTGATTGAGTTCTAAAATTTAGGCTTACTGTCGTCTGAAATGTTTTATTTTCTTATATTTCACTGTGAAATCTTAAATATTTTTGTTTGCGAACATCGCAGTGAAACAATAAGCAGGATGACATCGTTTTAACATTTACTGTTTAAAACATAGGACCTTTGCAATAAAATTGTATTGCTAAACAGAGTGCAATTCTCTTCAGCCTAAACGCACACACTGCATGAGTAAATTTTAAAGGTAAGTTTACTCTGGTACAGTCAACCTAGCGATGATTGTATTGCACCTGCTTTGGCGGTGGAGAGTCACACATAGGGACTTTAGTGTTACCCTGTGGTCCATGGTAATGTAGTTCCTTACTACCGGTAGTGTAATTAATAACTAAAACAACCGAATGGTTTTTTACCACAGGCTGACACTTGTAGACTCTCTTGTCAAAACTACTTTCTCAATCCTTCTTAATAGTATCATCCCGCTCTTCATTGTGGGCATGCTATAGAACATGATGATTTTTGCATTACTCTCAAAAAGAAAAAGTCCATAAAGAAAATATAGACAAGCCGTTCTGCAAAACAAACCCTTATTATATTCAAAGTAAATAAGAAAGTAAATGTAGTTTTACTTTTGTAAACATTAACATCAAAATGCACTAAGTTGCGAAGTAAAGTTTTATCAGTGTGTAAGCGATTATCTAAAGCTAATCACTATTTTAGGTTTCAAAAAAAGTTTTAATTTGTTACAGCTTGAAACAAGTGTCTCAAGAAATGGAAAAGGTTATATTGTTTACGAAGAGATTTTGCCTTATCTGACCTAACCTTAGACTTCAGTGCTGATATTTTGTTTTCCAGCTTAAACACACTTGCCTATAGATATACATGATGTATAATTGATTAGAGGGATCTGTGAACGAAAAGTATTCGCAACAACATTGAACCTATATTATCTCAACTTGATCGTCAAGCCTATAGATGACAGTAATTGTTGGTGTAATTTCATTCAAGCGGCCAAAAATAAATACTTCAAGTGAAAAGAAGTTTTTTACAATTTAGAATGCTTGCAGTAGGGCGTCTCAATTGTCAATGATGCTCATATTTTACATACTAAAACTTTTTGCAGAAAGATGTGAAACTATATTTGGGAATGGGTTATTCTTTGCTGTAAACTACGACACTTTATTTTTCAGTTTTGCAAAAGTATGGCCTGATAAAAATGGAAAATCCCATTTGAATAATGATTTACTGAAACTAGTAGTTGTTCCCCACGCCAAATGAAAATCTGATTCTTTCGATGCATCTGATTGAGTTCTAAAATTTAGGCTTACTGTCGTCTGAAATGTTTTATTTTCTTATATTTCACTGTGAAATCTTAAATATTTTTGTTTGCGAACATCGCAGTGAAACAATAAGCAGGATGACATTGTTTTAACATTTACTGTTTAAAACATAGGACCTTTGCAATAAAATTGTATTGCTAAACAGAGTGCAATTCTCTTCAGCCTAAACGCACGCACTGCATGAGTAAATTTTAAAAGTAAGTTTACTCTGGTACAGTCAACCCAGCGATGATTGTATTGCACCTGCTTTGGCGGTGGAGAGTCACACATAGGGACTTTAGTGTTACCCTGTGGTCCATGGTCCAGTAGTTCCTTACTACCGGTAGTGTAATTAATAACTAAAACAACCGAATGGTTTTTTACCACAGGCTGACACACTCTCTTGTCAAAACTACTTTCTCAATCCTTCTTAATAGTATCATCCCGCTCTTCATTGTGGGCATGCTATAGAACATGATGATTTTTGCATTACTCTCAAAAAGAAAAAGTCCATAAAGAAAATATAGACAAGCCGTTCTGCAAAACAAACCCTTATTATATTCAAAGTAAATAAGAAAGTAAATGTAGTTTTACTTTTGTAAACATTAACATCAAAATGCACTAAGTTGCGAAGTAAAGTTTTATCAGTGTGTAAGCAATTATCTAAAGCTAATCACTATTTTAGGTTTCAAAAAAAGTTTTAATTTGTTACAGCTTGAAACAAGTGTCTCAAGAAATGGAAAGGTTATATTGTTTACGAACAGATTTTGCCTTATTCAACCTAACCTTAGACTCTAGTGCGGATATTTTCTTTTCCAGCTTAAACACACTTGCCTATAGATATACATGATGTATAATTGATTAGAGGGATCTGTGAACGAAAGGTATTCGCAACAACATTGAACCTATATTATCTCAACTTGATCGTCAAGCCTATAGATGACAGTAATTGTTGGTGTAATTTCATTTAAGCGGCCAAAAATAAATACTTCAAGTGAAAAGAAGTTCTTTACAAATTAGAATGCTTGCAGTAGGGTGTCTCAATTGTCAATGATGCTCGTATTTTACATACTAAAACTTTTTGCAAAAAGATGTGAAACTATATTTGGGAATGGGTTAATCTTTGCTGTAAACTACGACACTTTATTTTTCAGTTTTGCAAAGGTATGGCCTGATAAAAATGGAAAATCCCATTTGAATAATGATTTACTGAAATTAGTAGTTGTTCCCCACGCCAAATGAAAATCTGATTCTTTCGATGCATCTGATTGAGTTCTGAAATTTAGGCTTACTGTCGTCTGAAATGTTTTATTTTCTTATATTTCACTGTGAAATCTTAAATATTTTTGTTTGCGAACATCGCAGTGAAACAATAAGCAGGATGACATCGTTTTAACATTTACTGTTTAAAACATAGGACCTTTGCAATAAAATTGTATTGCTAAACAGAGTGCAATTCTCTTCAGCCTAAACGCACGCACTGCATGAGTAATTTTTAAAGGTAAGTTTACTCTGGTACAGTCAACCTAGCGATGATTGTATTGCACCTGCTTTGGCGGTGGAGAGTCACACATAGGGACTTTAGTGTTACCCTGTGGTCCATGGTCCAGTAGTTCCTTACTACCGGTAGTGTAATTAATAACTAAAACAACCGAATGGTTTTTTACCACAGGCTGACACTTGTAGACTCTCTTGTCAAAACTACTTTCTCAATCCTTCTTAATAGTATCATCCCGCTCTTCATTGTGGGCATGCTATAGAACATGATGATTTTTGCATTACTCTCAAAAAGAAAAAGTCCATAAAGAAAATATAGACAAGCCGTTCTGCAAAACAAACCCTTATTATATTCAAAGTAAATAAGAAAGTAAATGTAGTTTTACTTTTGTAAACATTAACATCAAAATGCACTAAGTTGCGAAGTAAAGTTTTATCAGTGTGTAAGCGATTATCTAAAGATAATCAATATTTTAGGTTTCAAAAAAAGTTTTAATTTGTTACTGCTTGAAACAAGTGTCTCAAGAAATGGAAAAGGTTATATTGTTTACGAACAGATTTTGCCTTATCTGACCTAACCTTAGACTTCAGTGCTGATATTTTGTTTTCCAGCTTAAACACACTTGCCTATAGATATACATGATGTATAATTGATTAGAGGGATCTGTGAATGGAAAGTATTCGCAACAACATTGAACCTAAATTATCTCAACTTGATCGTCAAGCCTATAGATGACAGTAATTGTTGGTGTAATTTCATTCAAGCGGCCAAAAATAAATACTTCAAGTGAAAAGAAGTTTTTTACAATTTAGAATGCTTGCAGTAGGGCGTCTCAATTGTCAATGATGCTCATATTTTACATACTAAAACTTTTTGCAAAAAGATGTGAAACTATATTTGGGAATGGGTTAATCTTTGCTGTAAACTACGACACTTTATTTTTCAGTTCTGCAAAAGTATGGCCTGATAAAAATGGAAAATCCCATTTGAATAATGATTTACTGAAATTAGTAGTTGTTCCCCACGCCAAATGAAAATCTGATTCCTTCGATGCATCTGAATGAGTTCTAAAGTTTAGGCTAACTGTCGTCTGAAATGTTTTATTTTCTTATATTTCACCGTGAAATCTTAAATGTTTTTGTTTGCGAACATCACAGTGAAACAATAAGCAGGATGACATTGTTTTAACATTTACTGTTTAAAACATAGGACCTCTGCAATAAAACTGTATTGCTAAACAGAGTGCAATTCTCTTCAACCTAAACGCGCACACTGCATGAGTAAAGTTTAAAGGTACGTTTACTCTGGTACAGTCAACCCAGCGATGATTGTATTGCACCTGCTTTGGCGGTGGAGAGTCACACATAGTGACTTTAGTGTTACCCTGTGGCCCATGGTCCAGTAGTTTCGTACTACCGGAACTGTAATTAATAACTGAAACAACCGAATGGCTTTTTACCACAGGCTGACACTTGTAGACTCTCTTGTCAAAACTACTTTCTCAATCCTTCTTAATAGCATCATCCCGCTCTTCATTGTAGGCATGCTATAGAACATGATGATTTTTGCATTACTCTCAAAAAGAGAAAGTCCATAAAGAAAATATAGACAAGCCGTTTTGCAAAACAAACTCTCATTATATTCAAAGTAAATAAGAAAGTAAATGTAGTTTTACTTTTGTAAACATTAACATCAAAATGCACTAAGTTGCGAAGTAAAGTTTTATCAGTGTGTGAGCGATTGTCTATAGATAATCAATATTTTAGGTTTCAAAAAAAGTTTTAATTTGTTACAGCTTGAAACAAGTGTCTCAAGAAATGGAAAGGTTATATTGTTTACGAACAGATTTTGCCTTATTCAACCTAACCTTAGACTCTAGTGCGGATATTTTCTTTTCCAGCTTAAACACACTTGCCTATAGATATACATGATGTATAATTGATTAGAGGGATCTGTGAACGAAAGGTATTCGCAACAACATTGAACCTATATTATCTCAACTTGATCGTCAAGCCTATAGATGACAGTAATTGTTGGTGTAATTTCATTTAAGCGGCCAAAAATAAATACTTCAAGTGAAAAGAAGTTCTTTACAATTTAGAATGCTTGCAGTAGGGCGTCTCAATTGTCAATGATGCTCATATTTTACATACTAAAACTTTTTGCAAAAAGATGTGAAACTATATTTGGGAATGGGTTATTCTTTGCATTACACTACGACACTTTATTTTTCAGTTTTGCAAAAGTATGGCCTGATAAAAATGGAAAATCCCATTTGAATAATGATTTACTGAAATTAGTAGTTGTTCCCCACGCCAAATGAAAATCTGATTCTTTTGATGCATCTGATTGAGTTCTAAAATTTAGGCTTACTGTCGTCTGAAATGTTTTATTTTCTTATATTTCACTGTGAAATCTTAAATATTTTTGTTTGCGAACATCGCAGTGAAACAATAAGCAGGATGACATTGTTTTAACATTTACTGTTTAAAACATAGGACCTTTGCAATAAAATTGTATTGCTAAACAGAGTGCAATTCTCTTCAGCCTAAACGCACGCACTGCATGAGTAATTTTTAAAGGTAAGTTTACTCTGGTACAGTCAACCCAGCGATGATTGTATTGCACCTGCTTTGGCGGTGGAGAGTCACACATAGTGACTTTAGTGTTACCCTGTGGCCCATGGTCCAGTAGCTTCTTACTACCGGTACTGTAATTAATAACTGAAACAACCGAATGGCTTTTTACCACAGGCTGACACTTGTAGACTCTCTTGTCAAAACTACTTTCTCAATCCTTCTTAATAGCATCATCCCGCTCTTCATTGTAGGCATGCTATAGAACATGATGATTTTTGCATTACTCTCAAAAAAAGAAAGTCCATAAAGAAAATATAGACAAGCCGTTTTGCAAAACAAACCCTCATTATATTCAAAGTAAATAAGAAAGTAAATGTAGTTTTACTTTTGTAAACATTAACATCAAAATGCACTAAGTTGCGAAGTAAAGTTTTATCAGTGTGTGAGCGATTGTCTAAAGATAATCAATATTTTAGGTTTCAAAAAAAGTTTTAATTTGTTACTGCTTGAAACAAGTGTATCAAGAAATGGAAAAGGTTATATTGTTTACGAAGAGATTTTGCCTTATCTGACCTAACCTTAGACTTCAGTGCTGATATTTTGTTTTCCAGCTTAAACACACTTGCCTATAGATATACATGATGTATAATTGATTAGAGGGATCTGTGAATGGAAAGTATTTGCAACAACATTGAACCTATATTATCTCAACTTGATCGTCAAGCCTATAGATGACAGTAATTGTTGGTGTAATTTCATTTAAGCGGCCAAAAATAAATACTTCAAGTGAAAAGAAGTTCTTTACATTTTAGAATGCTTGCAATAGGGCGTCTCAATTGTCAATGATGCTCATATTTTACATACTAAAACATTTTGCAAAAAGATGTGAAACTATATTTGGGAATGGGTTATTCTTTGCTGTAAACTACGACACTTTATTTTTCAGTTTTGCAAAAGTATGGCCTGATAAAAATGGAAAATCCCATTTGAATAATGATTTAATGAAATTGGTAGTTGTTCCCACGCCAAATGAAAATCTGATTCTTTCGATGCATCTGATTGAGTTCTAAAATTTAGGCTTACTGTCATCTGAAATGCTTTATTTTCTTATATTTCACTGTGAAATCTTAAATGTTTTTGTTTGCGAACATCGCAGTGAAACAATTAGCAGGATGACATTGTTTTAACATTTACTGTTTAAAACATAGGACCTTTGCAATAAAATTGTATTGCTAAACAGAGTGCAATTCTCTTCAGCCTAAACGCACGCACTGCATGAGTAATTTTTAAAGGTAAGTTTACTCTGGTACAGTCAACCTAGCGATGATTGCATTGCACCTGCTTTGGCGGTGGAGAGTCACACATAGTGACTTTAGTGTTACCCTGTGGCCCATGGTCCAGTAGTTTCTTACTACCGGTACTGTAATTAATAACTGAGACAACCGAATGGCTTTTTACCACAGGCTGACACTTGTAGACTCTCTTGTCAAAACTACTTTCTCAATTCTTCTTAATAGCATCATCCCGCTCTTCATTGTAGGCATGCTATAGAACATGATGATTTTTGCATTACTCTCAAAAAGAGAAAGTCCATAAAGAAAATATAGACAAGCCGTTTTGCAAAACAAACCCTCATTATATTCAAAGTAAATAAGAAAGTAAATGTAGTTTTACTTTTGTAAACATTAACATCAAAATGCACTAAGTTGCGAAGTAAAGTTTCATCAGTGTGTGAGCGATTATCTAAAGCTAATAAACATTTAAGGTTTTAAAAAAGTTTTAAAATATTACAGTGTGAAACAAGTGTCTGAAGAAATAAAAAGGTTATACTGTTTATGAACAGATTTTGCCTTATTCAACCTAACCTTAGACTCCAGTGCTGATATTTTGTTTTCCGGCTTAAAAACACTTGCCTATAGATATACATGATGTATAATTGATTAGAGGGATCTGTGAATGGAAAGTATTCGCAACAACATTGAACCTATATTATCTCAACTTGATCGTCAAGCCTATAGATGACAGTAATTGTTGGTGTAATTTCATTCAAGCGGCCAAAAATAAATACTTCAAGTGAAAAGAAGTTTTTTACAATTTAGAATGCTTGCAGTAGGGCGTCTCAATTGTCAATGATGCTCATATTTTACATACTAAAACTTTTTGCAGAAAGATGTGAAACTATATTTGGGAATGGGTTATTCTTTGCTGTAAACTACGACACTTTATTTTTCAGTTTTGCAAAAGTATGGCCTGATAAAAATGGAAAATCCCATTTGAATAATGATTTACTGAAACTAGTAGTTGTTCCCCACGCCAAATGAAAATCTGATTCTTTCGACGCATCTGATTGAGTTCTAAAATTTAGGCTTACTGTCGTCTGAAATGTTTTATTTTCTTATATTTCACTGTGAAATCTTAAATATTTTTGTTTGCGAACATCGCAGTGAAACAATAAGCAGGATGACATTGTTTTAACATTTACTGTTTAAAACATAGGACCTTTGCAATAAAATTGTATTGCTAAACAGAGTGCAATTCTCTTCAGCCTAAACGCACGCACTGCATGAGTAAATTTTAAAAGTAAGTTTACTCTGGTACAGTCAACCCAGCGATGATTGTATTGCACCTGCTTTGGCGGTGGAGAGTCACACATAGGGACTTTAGTGTTACCCTGTGGTCCATGGTCCAGTAGTTCCTTACTACCGGTAGTGTAATTAATAACTAAAACAACCGAATGGTTTTTTACCACAGGCTGACACTTGTAGACTCTCTTGTCAAAACTACTTTCTCAATTCTTCTTAATAGTATCATCCCGCTCTTCATTGTGGGCATGCTATAGAACATGATGATTTTTGCATTACTCTCAAAAAGAAAAAGTCCATAAAGAAAATATAGACAAGCCGTTCTGCAAAACAAACCCTTATTATATTCAAAGTAAATAAGAAAGTAAATGTAGTTTTACTTTTGTAAACATTAACATCAAAATGCACTAAGTTGCGAAGTAAAGTTTTATCAGTGTGTAAGCGATTATCTAAAGCTAATCACTATTTTAGGTTTCAAAAAAAGTTTTAATTTGTTACAGCTTGAAACAAGTGTCTCAAGAAATGGAAAAGGTTATATTGTTTACGAAGAGATTTTGCCTTATCTGACCTAACCTTAGACTTCAGTGCTGATATTTTGTTTTCCAGCTTAAACACACTTGCCTATAGATATACATAATGTATAACTGATTAGAGGGATCTGTGAACGAAAAGTATTCGCAACAACATTGAACCTATATTATCTCAACTTGATCGTCAAGCCTATAGATGACAGTAATTGTTGGTGTAATTTCATTCAAGCGGCCAAAAATAAATACTTCAAGTGAAAAGAAGTTTTTTACAATTTAGAATGCTTGCAGTAGGGCGTCTCAATTGTCAATGATGCTCATATTTTACATACTAAAACTTTTTGCAGAAAGATGTGAAACTATATTTGGGAATGGGTTATTCTTTGCTGTAAACTACGACACTTTACTTTTCAGTTTTGCAAAAGTATGGCCTGATAAAAATGGAAAATCCCATTTGAATAATGATTTACTGAAATTAGTAGTTGTTCCCCACGTCAAATGAAAATCTGATTCCTTCGATGCATCTGATTGAGTTCTAAAATTTAGGCTAACTGTCGTCTGAAATGTTTTATTTTCTTATATTTCACCGTGAAATCTTAAATGTTTTTGTTTGCGAACATCGCAGTGAAACAATAAGCAGGATGACATTGTTTTAACATTTACTGTTTCAAACCTAGGACCTCTGCAGTAAAACTGTATTGCTAAACAGAGTGCAATTCTCTTCAGCCTAAACGCACGCACTGCATGAGTAAATTTTAAAAGTAAGTTTACTCTGGTACAGTCAACCCAGCGATGATTGTAATGCACCTGCTTTGGCGGTGGAGAGTCACACATAGGGACTTTAGTGTTACCCTGTGGCCCATGGTCCAGTAGTTCCTTACTACCGGTAGTGTAATTAATAACTAAAACAACCGAATGGCTTTTTACCACAGGCTGACACTTGTAGACTCTCTTGTCAAAACTACTTTCTCAATCCTTCTTAATAGTATCATCCCGCTCTTCATTGTAGGCATGCTATAGAACATGATGATTTTTGCATTACTCTCAAAAAGAAAAAGTCCATAAAGAAAATATAGACAAGCCGTTCTGCAAAACAAACCCTTATTATATTCAAAGTAAATAAGAAAGTAAATGTAGTTTTACTTTTGTAAACATTAACATCAAAATGCACTAAGTTGCGAAGTAAAGTTTTATCAGTGTGTAAGCGATTATCTAAAGCTAATCAATATTTTAGGTTTCAAAAAAAGTTTTAATTTGTTACAGCTTGAAACAAGTGTCTCAAGAAATGGAAAAGGTTATATTGTTTACGAAGAGATTTTGCCTTATCTGACCTAACCTTAGACTTCAGTGCTGATATTTTGTTTTCCAGCTTAAACACACTTGCCTATAGATATACATAATGTATAACTGATTAGAGGGATCTGTGAACGAAAAGTATTCGCAACAACATTGAACCTATATTATCTCAACTTGATCGTCAAGCCTATAGATGACAGTAATTGTTGGTGTAATTTCATTCAAGCGGCCAAAAATAAATACTTCAAGTGAAAAGAAGTTTTTTACAATTTAGAATGCTTGCAGTAGGGCGTCTCAATTGTCAATGATGCTCATATTTTACATACTAAAACTTTTTGCAGAAAGATGTGAAACTATATTTGGGAATGGGTTATTCTTTGCTGTAAACTACGACACTTTACTTTTCAGTTTTGCAAAAGTATGGCCTGATAAAAATGGAAAATCCCATTTGAATAATGATTTACTGAAATTAGTAGTTGTTCCCCACATCAAATGAAAATCTGATTCCTTCGATGCATCTGATTGAGTTCTAAAATTTAGGCTAACTGTCGTCTGAAATGTTTTATTTTCTTATATTTCACCGTGAAATCTTAAATGTTTTTGTTTGCGAACATCGCAGTGAAACAATAAGCAGGATGACATTGTTTTAACATTTACTGTTTCAAACCTAGGACCTCTGCAGTAAAACTGTATTGCTAAACAGAGTGCAATTCTCTTCAACCTAAACGCACACACTGCATGAGTAAAGTTTAAAGGTACGTTTACTCTGGTACAGTCAACCCAGCGATGATTGTATTGCACCTGCTTTGGCGGTGGAGAGTCACACATAGTGACTTTAGTGTTACCCTGTGGCCCATGGTCCAGTAGCTTCTTACTACCGGTACTGTAATTAATAACTAAAACAACCGAATGGCTTTTTACCACAGGCTGACACTTGTAGACTCTCTTGTCAAAACTACTTTCTCAATCCTTCTTAATAGCATCATCCCGCTCTTCATTGTAGGCATGCTATAGAACATGATGATTTTTGCATTACTCTCTCAAAGAGAAAGTCCATAAAGAAAATATAGACAACTCGTTTTGCAAAACAAACCCTCATTATATTCAAAGTAAATAAGAAAGTAAATGTAGTTTTACTTTTGTAAACATTAACATCAAAATGCACTAAGTTGCGAAGTAAAGTTTTATCAGTGTGTGAGCGATTGTCTAAAGATAATCAATATTTTAGGTTTCAAAGAAAGTTTTAATTTGTTACAGCTTGAAACAAGTGTCTCAAGAAATGGAAAAGGTTATATTGTTTACGAACAGATTTTGCCTTATCTGACCTAACCTTAGACTTCAGTGCTGATATTTTGTTTTCCAGCTTAAACACACTTGCCTATAGATATACATGATGTATAATTGATTAGAGGGATCTGTGAACGAAAAGTATTCGCAACAACATTGAACCTATATTATCTCAACTTGATCGTCAAGCTTATAGATGACAGTAATTGTTGGTGTAATTTCATTTAAGCGGCCAAAAATAAATACTTCAAGTGAAAAGAAGTTCTTTACAATTTAGAATGCTTGCAGTAGGGCGTCTCAATTGTCAATGATGCTCATATTTTACATACTAAAACTTTTTGCAAAAAAATGTGAAACTATATTTGGGATTGGGTTATTCTTTGCTGTAAACTACGACACTTTATTTTTCAGTTTTGCAAAAGTATGGCCTGATAAAAATGGAAAATCCCATTTGAATAATGATTTACTGAAATTAGTAGTTGTTCCCCACGCCAAATGAAAATCTGATTCTTTCGATGCATCTGATTGAGTTCTAAAATTTAGGCTTACTGTCGTCTGAAATGTTTTATTTTCTTATATTTCACTGTGAAATCTTAAATATTTTTGTTTGCGAACATCGCAGTGAAACAATAAGCAGGATGACATTGTTTTAACATTTACTGTTTAAAACATAGGACCTTTGCAATAAAATTGTATTGCTAAACAGAGTGCAATTCTCTTCAGCCTAAACGCACGCACTACATGAGTAAATTTTAAAAGTAAGTTTACTCTGGTACAGTCAACCCAGCGATGATTGTAATGCACCTGCTTTGGCGGTGGAGAGTCACACATAGGGACTTTAGTGTTACCCTGTGGCCCATGGTCCAGTAGTTCCTTACTACCGGTAGTGTAATTAATAACTAAAACAACCGAATGGCTTTTTACCACAGGCTGACACTTGTAGACTCTCTTGTCAAAACTACTTTCTCAATCCTTCTTAATAGTATCATCCCGCTCTTCATTGTAGGCATGCTATAGAACATGATGATTTTTGCATTACTCTCAAAAAGAAAAAGTCCATAAAGAAAATATAGACAAGCCGTTCTGCAAAACAAACCCTTATTATATTCAAAGTAAATAAGAAAGTAAATGTAGTTTTACTTTTGTAAACATTAACATCAAAATGCACTAAGTTGCGAAGTAAAGTTTTATCAGTGTGTAAGCGATTATCTAAAGCTAATCAATATTTTAGGTTTCAAAAAAAGTTTTAATTTGTTACAGCTTGAAACAAGTGTCTCAAGAAATGGAAAAGGTTATATTGTTTACGAAGAGATTTTGCCTTATCTGACCTAACCTTAGACTTCAGTGCTGATATTTTGTTTTCCAGCTTAAACACACTTGCCTATAGATATACATGATGTATAATTGATTAGAGGGATCTGTGAACGAAAAGTATTCGCAACAACATTGAACCTATATTATCTCAACTCGATCGTCAAGCCTATAGATGACAGTAATTGTTGGTGTAATTTCATTCAAGCGGCCAAAAATAAATACTTCAAGTGAAAAGAAGTTTTTTACAATTTAGAATGCTTGCAGTAGGGCGTCTCAATTGTCAATGATGCTCATATTTTACATACTAAAACTTTTTGCAAAAAGATGTGAAACTATATTTGGGAATGGGTTATTCTTTGCTGTAAACTACGACACTTTATTTTTCAGTTTTGCAAAAGTATGGCCTGATAAAAATGGAAAATCCCATTTGAATAATGATTTACTGAAATTAGTAGTTGTTCCCCACGCCAAATGAAAATCTGATTCTTTCGATGCATCTGATTGAGTTCTAAAATTTAGGCTTACTGTCGTCTGAAATGTTTTATTTTCTTATATTTCACTGTGAAATCTTAAATATTTTTGTTTGCGAACATCGCAGTGAAACAATAAGCAGGATGACATTGTTTTAACATTTACTGTTTAAAACATAGGACCTTTGCAATAAAATTGTATTGCTAAACAGAGTGCAATTCTCTTCAGCCTAAACGCACGCACTGCATGAGTAAATTTTAAAAGTAAGTTTGCTCTGGTACAGTCAACCCAGCGATGATTGTATTGCACCTGCTTTGGCGGTGGAGAGTCACACATAGTGACTTTAGTGTTACCCTGTGGTCCATGGTCCAGTAGTTCCTTACTACCGGTAGTGTAATTAATAACTAAAACAACCGAATGGTTTTTTACCACAGGCTGACACTTGTAGACTCTCTTGTCAAAACTACTTTCTCAATCCTTCTTAATAGTATCATCCCGCTCTTCATTGTGGGCATGCTATAGAACATGATGATTTTTGCATTACTCTCAAAAAGAAAAAGTCCATAAAGAAAATATAGACAAGCCGTTCTGCAAAACAAACCCTTATTATATTCAAAGTAAATAAGAAAGTAAATGTAGTTTTACTTTTGTAAACATTAACATCAAAATGCACTAAGTTGCGAAGTAAAGTTTTATCAGTGTGTAAGCGATTATCTAAAGCTAATCACTATTTTAGGTTTCAAAAAAAGTTTTAATTTGTTACAGCTTGAAACAAGTGTCTCAAGAAATGGAAAAGGTTATATTGTTTACGAAGAGATTTTGCCTTATCTGACCTAACCTTAGACTTCAGTGCTGATATTTTGTTTTCCAGCTTAAACACACTTGCCTATAGATATACATGATGTATAATTGATTAGAGGGATCTGTGAACGAAAAGTATTCGCAACAACATTGAACCTATATTATCTCAACTTGATCGTCAAGCTTATAGATGACAGTAATTGTTGGTGTAATTTCATTCAAGCGGCCAAAAATAAATACTTCAAGTGAAAAGAAGTTTTTTACAATTTAGAATGCTTGCAGTAGGGCGTCTCAATTGTCAATGATGCTCATATTTTACATACTAAAACTTTTTGCAAAAAGATGTGAAACTATATTTGGGAATGGGTTATTCTTTGCTGTAAACTACGACACTTTATTTTTCAGTTTTGCAAAAGTATGGCCTGATAAAAATGGAAAATCCCATTTGAATAATGATTTACTGAAATTAGTAGTTGTTCCCCCCGCCAAATGAAAATCTGATTCTTTCGATGCATCTGATTGAGTTCTAAAGTTTAGGCTTACTGTCGTCTGAAATGTTTTATTTTCTTATATTTCACTGTGAAATCTTAAATATTTTTGTTTGCGAACATCGCAGTGAAACAATAAGCAGGATGACATCGTTTTAACATTTACTGTTTAAAACATAGGACCTTTGCAATAAAATTGTATTGCTAAACAGAGTGCAATTCTCTTCAGCCTAAACGCACGCACTGCATGAGTAATTTTTAAAGGTAAGTTTACTCTGGTACAGTCAACCTAGCGATGATTGTATTGCACCTGCTTTGGCGGTGGAGAGTCACACATAGTGACTTTAGTGTTATCCTGTGGCCCATGGTCCAGTAGTTTCTTACTACCGGTACTGTAATTAATAACTGAGACAACCGAATGGCTTTTTACCACAGGCTGACACTTGTAGACTCTCTTGTCAAAACTACTTTCTCAATTCTTCTTAATAGTATCATCCCGCTCTTCATTGTAGGCATGCTATAGAACATGATGATTTTTGCATTACTCTCAAAAAAAGAAAGTCCATAAAGAAAATATAGACAAGCCGTTTTGCAAAACAAACCCTCATTATATTCAAAGTAAATAAGAAAGTAAATGTAGTTTTACTTTTGTAAACATTAACATCAAAATGCACTAAGTTGCGAAGTAAAGTTTTATCAGTGTGTGAGCGATTGTCTAAAGATAATCAATATTTTAGGTTTCAAAAAAAGTTTTAATTTGTTACAGCTTGAAACAAGTGTCTCAAGAAATGGAAAGGTTATATTGTTTACGAACAGATTTTGCCTTATTCAACCTAACCTTAGACTCTAGTGCGGATATTTTCTTTTCCAGCTTAAACACACTTGCCTATAGATATACATGATGTATAATTGATTAGAGGGATCTGTGAACGAAAGGTATTCGCAACAACATTGAACCTATATTATCTCAACTTGATCGTCAAGCCTATAGATGACAGTAATTGTTGGTGTAATTTCATTTAAGCGGCCAAAAATAAATACTTCAAGTGAAAAGAAGTTCTTTACATTTTAGAATGCTTGCAATAGGGCGTCTCAATTGTCAATGATGCTCATATTTTACATACTAAAACATTTTGCAAAAAGATGTGAAACTATATTTGGGAATGGGTTATTCTTTGCTGTAAACTACGACACTTTAATTTTCAGTTTTGCAAAAGTATGGCCTGATAAAAATGGAAAATCCCATTTGAATAATGATTTAATGAAATTGGTAGTTGTTCCCACGCCAAATGAAAATCTGATTCTTTCGATGCATCTGATTGAGTTCTAAAATTTAGGCTTACTGTCATCTGAAATGCTTTATTTTCTTATATTTCACTGTGAAATCTTAAATGTTTTTGTTTGCGAACATCGCAGTGAAACAATAAGCAGGATGACATTGTTTTAACATTTACTGTTTAAAACATAGGACCTTTGCAATAAAATTGTATTGCTAAACAGAGTGCAATTCTCTTCAGCCTAAACGCACGCACTGCATGAGTAATTTTTAAAGGTAAGTTTACTCTGGTACAGTCAACCTAGCGATGATTGCATTGCACCTGCTTTGGCGGTGGAGAGTCACACATAGTGACTTTAGTGTTACCCTGTGGCCCATGGTCCAGTAGTTTCTTACTACCGGTACTGTAATTAATAACTGAGACAACCGAATGGCTTTTTACCACAGGCTGACACTTGTAGACTCTCTTGTCAAAACTACTTTCTCAATTCTTCTTAATAGCATCATCCCGCTCTTCATTGTAGGCATGCTATAGAACATGATGATTTTTGCATTACTCTCAAAAAGAGAAAGTCCATAAAGAAAATATAGACAAGCCGTTTTGCAAAACAAACCCTCATTATATTCAAAGTAAATAAGAAAGTAAATGTAGTTTTACTTTTGTAAACATTAACATCAAAATGCACTAAGTTGCGAAGTAAAGTTTCATCAGTGTGTGAGCGATTATCTAAAGCTAATAAACATTTAAGGTTTTAAAAAAGTTTTAAAATATTACAGTGTGAAACAAGTGTCTGAAGAAATAAAAAGGTTATACTGTTTATGAACAGATTTTGCCTTATTTGACCTAACCTTAGACTTCAGTGCTGATATTTTGTTTTCCAGCTTAAACACACTTGCCTATAGATATACATAATGTATAACTGATTAGAGGGATCTGTGAACGAAAAGTATTCGCAACAACATTGAACCTATATTATCTCAACTTGATCGTCAAGCCTATAGATGACAGTAATTGTTGGTGTAATTTCATTCAAGCGGCCAAAAATAAATACTTCAAGTGAAAAGAAGTTTTTTACAATTTAGAATGCTTGCAGTAGGGCGTCTCAATTGTCAATGATGCTCATATTTTACATACTAAAACTTTTTGCAGAAAGATGTGAAACTATATTTGGGAATGGGTTATTCTTTGCTGTAAACTACGACACTTTATTTTTCAGTTTTGCAAAAGTATGGCCTGATAAAAATGGAAAATCCCATTTGAATAATGATTTACTGAAACTAGTAGTTGTTCCCCACGCCAAATGAAAATCTGATTCTTTCGATGCATCTGATTGAGTTCTAAAATTTAGGCTTACTGTCGTCTGAAATGTTTTATTTTCTTATATTTCACTGTGAAATCTTAAATATTTTTGTTTGCGAACATCGCAGTGAAACAATAAGCAGGATGACATTGTTTTAACATTTACTGTTTAAAACATAGGACCTTTGCAATAAAATTGTATTGCTAAACAGAGTGCAATTCTCTTCAGCCTAAACGCACGCACTGCATGAGTAAATTTTAAAAGTAAGTTTACTCTGGTACAGTCAACCCAGCGATGATTGTATTGCACCTGCTTTGGCGGTGGAGAGTCACACATAGGGACTTTAGTGTTACCCTGTGGTCCATGGTCCAGTAGTTCCTTACTACCGGTAGTGTAATTAATAACTAAAACAACCGAATGGTTTTTTACCACAGGCTGACACTTGTAGACTCTCTTGTCAAAACTACTTTCTCAATCCTTCTTAATAGTATCATCCCGCTCTTCATTGTGGGCATGCTATAGAACATGATGATTTTTGCATTACTCTCAAAAAGAAAAAGTCCATAAAGAAAATATAGACAAGCCGTTCTGCAAAACAAACCCTTATTATATTCAAAGTAAATAAGAAAGTAAATGTAGTTTTACTTTTGTAAACATTAACATCAAAATGCACTAAGTTGCGAAGTAAAGTTTTATCAGTGTGTAAGCGATTATCTAAAGCTAATCACTATTTTAGGTTTCAAAAAAAGTTTTAATTTGTTACAGCTTGAAACAAGTGTCTCAAGAAATGGAAAAGGTTATATTGTTTACGAAGAGATTTTGCCTTATCTGACCTAACCTTAGACTTCAGTGCTGATATTTTGTTTTCCAGCTTAAACACACTTGCCTATAGATATACATAATGTATAACTGATTAGAGGGATCTGTGAACGAAAAGTATTCGCAACAACATTGAACCTATATTATCTGAACTTGATCGTCAAGCCTATAGATGACAGTAATTGTTGCTGTAATTTCATTCAAGCGGCCAAAAATAAATACTTCAAGTGAAAAGAAGTTTTTTACAATTTAGAATGCTTGCAGTAGGGCGTCTCAATTGTCAATGATGCTCATATTTTACATACTAAAACTTTTTGCAGAAAGATGTGAAACTATATTTGGGAATGGGTTATTCTTTGCTGTAAACTACGACACTTTACTTTTCAGTTTTGCAAAAGTATGGCCTGATAAAAATGGAAAATCCCATTTGAATAATGATTTACTGAAATTAGTAGTTGTTCCCCACGTCAAATGAAAATCTGATTCCTTCGATGCATCTGATTGAGTTCTAAAATTTAGGCTTACTGTCGTCTGAAATGTTTTATTTTCTTATATTTCACCGTGAAATCTTAAATGTTTTTGTTTGCGAACATCGCAGTGAAACAATAAGCAGGATGACATTGTTTTAACATTTACTGTTTCAAACCTAGGACCTCTGCAGTAAAACTGTATTGCTAAACAGAGTGCAATTCTCTTCAACCTAAACGCACACACTGCATGAGTAAAGTTTAAAGGTACGTTTACTCTGGTACAGTCAACCCAGCGATGATTGTATTGCACCTGCTTTGGCGGTGGAGAGTCACACATAGTGACTTTAGTGTTACCCTGTGGCCCATGGTCCAGTAGCTTCTTACTACCGGTACTGTAATTAATAACTGAAACAACCGAATGGCTTTTTACCACAGGCTGACACTTGTAGACTCTCTTGTCAAAACTACTTTCTCAATCCTTCTTAATAGCATCATCCCGCTCTTCATTGTAGGCATGCTATAGAACATGATGATTTTTGCATTACTCTCTCAAAGAAAAAGTCCATAAAGAAAATATAGACAACTCGTTTTGCAAAACAAACCCTCATTATATTCAAAGTAAATAAGAAAGTAAATGTAGTTTTACTTTTGTAAACATTAACATCAAAATGCACTAAGTTGCGAAGTAAAGTTTTATCAGTGTGTGAGCGATTGTCTAAAGATAATCAATATTTTAGGTTTCAAAAAAAGTTTTAATTTGTTACAGCTTGAAACAAGTGTCTCAAGAAATGGAAAAGGTTATATTGTTTACGAAGAGATTTTGCCTTATCTGACCTAACCTTAGACTTCAGTGCTGATATTTTGTTTTCCAGCTTAAACACACTTGCCTATAGATATACATAATGTATAACTGATTAGAGGGATCTGTGAACGAAAAGTATTCGCAACAACATTGAACCTATATTATCTCAACTTGATCGTCAAGCCTATAGATGACAGTAATTGTTGGTGTAATTTCATTCAAGCGGCCAAAAATAAATACTTCAAGTGAAAAGAAGTTTTTTACAATTTAGAATGCTTGCAGTAGGGCGTCTCAATTGTCAATGATGCTCATATTTTACATACTAAAACTTTTTGCAAAAAAATGTGAAACTATATTTGGGATTGGGTTATTCTTTGCTGTAAACTACGACACTTTATTTTTCAGTTTTGCAAAAGTATGGCCTGATAAAAATGGAAAATCCCATTTGAATAATGATTTACTGAAATTAGTAGTTGTTCCCCACGCCAAATGAAAATCTGATTCTTTCGATGCATCTGATTGAGTTCTAAAATTTAGGCTTACTGTCGTCTGAAATGTTTTATTTTCTTATATTTCACTGTGAAATCTTAAATATTTTTGTTTGCGAACATCGCAGTGAAACAATAAGCAGGATGACATTGTTTTAACATTTACTGTTTAAAACATAGGACCTTTGCAATAAAATTGTATTGCTAAACAGAGTGCAATTCTCTTCAGCCTAAACGCACGCACTGCATGAGTAAATTTTAAAAGTAAGTTTACTCTGGTACAGTCAACCCAGCGATGATTGTAATGCACCTGCTTTGGCGGTGGAGAGTCACACATAGGGACTTTAGTGTTACCCTGTGGCCCATGGTCCAGTAGTTCCTTACTACCGGTAGTGTAATTAATAACTAAAACAACCGAATGTCTTTTTACCACAGGCTGACACTTGTAGACTCTCTTGTCAAAACTACTTTCTCAATCCTTCTTAATAGTATCATCCCGCTCTTCATTGTAGGCATGCTATAGAACATGATGATTTTTGCATTACTCTCAAAAAGAAAAAGTCCATAAAGAAAATATAGACAAGCCGTTCTGCAAAACAAACCCTTATTATATTCAAAGTAAATAAGAAAGTAAATGTAGTTTTACTTTTGTAAACATTAACATCAAAATGCACTAAGTTGCGAAGTAAAGTTTTATCAGTGTGTAAGCGATTATCTAAAGCTAATCAATATTTTAGGTTTCAAAAAAAGTTTTAATTTGTTACAGCTTGAAACAAGTGTCTCAAGAAATGGAAAAGGTTATATTGTTTACGAACAGATTTTGCCTTATCTGACCTAACCTTAGACTTCAGTGCTGATATTTTGTTTTCCAGCTTAAACACACTTGCCTATAGATATACATGATGTATAATTGATTAGAGGGATCTGTGAACGAAAAGTATTCGCAACAACATTGAACCTATATTATCTCAACTTGATCGTCAAGCCTATAGATGACAGTAATTGTTGGTGTAATTTCATTCAAGCGGCCAAAAATAAATACTTCAAGTGAAAAGAAGTTCTTTACAATTTAGAATGCTTGCAGTAGGGCGTCTCAATTGTCAATGATGCTCATATTTTACATACTAAAACTTTTTGCAAAAAAATGTGAAACTATATTTGGGATTGGGTTATTCTTTGCTGTAAACTACGACACTTTATTTTTCAGTTTTGCAAAAGTATGGCCTGATAAAAATGGAAAATCCCATTTGAATAATGATTTACTGAAATTAGTAGTTGTTCCCCACGCCAAATGAAAATCTGATTCTTTCGATGCATCTGATTGAGTTCTAAAATTTAGGCTTACTGTCGTCTGAAATGTTTTATTTTCTTATATTTCACTGTGAAATCTTAAATATTTTTGTTTGCGAACATCGCAGTGAAACAATAAGCAGGATGACATTGTTTTAACATTTACTGTTTAAAACATAGGACCTTTGCAATAAAATTGTATTGCTAAACAGAGTGCAATTCTCTTCAGTCTAAACGCACGCACTGCATGAGTAATTTTTAAAGGTAAGTTTACTCTGGTACAGTCAACCTAGCGATGATTGTATTGCACCTGCTTTGGCGGTGGAGAGTCACACATAGTGACTTTAGTGTTACCCTGTGGCCCATGGTCCAGTAGTTTCTTACTACCGGTACTGTAATTAATAACTGAGACAACCGAATGGCTTTTTACCACAGGCTGACACTTGTAGACTCTCTTGTCAAAACTACTTTCTCAATCCTTTTTAATAGCATCATCCCGCTCTTCATTGTAGGCATGCTATAGAACATGATGATTTTTGCATTACTCTCTCAAAGAGAAAGTCCATAAAGAAAATATAGACAAGTCGTTTTGCAAAACAAACCCTCATTATATTCAAAGTAAATAAGAAAGTAAATGTAGTTTTACTTTTGTAAACATTTACATCAAATTGCACTAAGTTGCGAAGTAAAGTTTTATCAGTGTGTAAGCGATTGTCTAAAGATAATCAATATTTTAGGTTTCAAAAAAAGTTTTAATTTGTTACAGCTTGAAACAAGTGTCTCAAGAAATGGAAAAGGTTATATTGTTTACGAAGAGATTTTGCCTTATCTGACCTAACCTTAGACTTCAGTGCTGATATTTTGTTTTCCAGCTTAAACACACTTGCCTATAGATATACATGATGTATAATTGATTAGAGGGATCTGTGAACGAAAAGTATTCGCAACAACATTGAACCTATATTATCTCAACTTGATCGTCAAGCCTATAGATGACAGTAATTGTTGGTGTAATTTCATTCAAGCGGCCAAAAATAAATACTTCAAGTGAAAAGAAGTTTTTTACAATTTAGAATGCTTGCAGTAGGGCGTCTCAATTGTCAATGATGCTCATATTTTACATACTAAAACTTTTTGCAAAAAGATGTGAAACTATATTTGGGAATGGGTTATTCTTTGCTGTAAACTACGACACTTTATTTTTCAGTTTTGCAAAAGTATGGCCTGATAAAAATGGAAAATCCCATTTGAATAATGATTTACTGAAATTAGTAGTTGTTCCCCACGCCAAATGAAAATCTGATTCTTTCGATGCATCTGATTGAGTTCTAAAGTTTAGGCTTACTGTCGTCTGAAATGTTTTATTTTCTTATATTTCACTGTGAAATCTTAAATATTTTTGTTTGCGAACATCGCAGTGAAACAATAAGCAGGATGACATCGTTTTAACATTTACTGTTTAAAACATAGGACCTTTGCAATAAAATTGTATTGCTAAACAGAGTGCAATTCTCTTCAGCCTAAACGCACGCACTGCACGAGTAAATTTTAAAAGTAAGTTTACTCTGGTACAGTCAACCCAGCGATGATTGTATTGCACCTGCTTTGGCGGTGGAGAGTCACACATAGTGACTTTAGTGTTACCCTGTGGTCCATGGTCCAGTAGTTCCTTACTACCGGTAGTGTAATTAATAACTAAAACAACCGAATGGTTTTTTACCACAGGCTGACACTTGTAGACTCTCTTGTCAAAACTACTTTCTCAATCCTTCTTAATAGTATCATCCCGCTCTTCATTGTGGGCATGCTATAGAACATGATGATTTTTGCATTACTCTCAAAAAGAAAAAGTCCATAAAGAAAATATAGACAAGCCGTTCTGCAAAACAAACCCTTATTATATTCAAAGTAAATAAGAAAGTAAATGTAGTTTTACTTTTGTAAACATTAACATCAAAATGCACTAAGTTGCGAAGTAAAGTTTTATCAGTGTGTAAGCGATTATCTAAAGCTAATCACTATTTTAGGTTTCAAAAAAAGTTTTAATTTGTTACAGCTTGAAACAAGTGTCTCAAGAAATGGAAAAGGTTATATTGTTTACGAAGAGATTTTGCCTTATCTGACCTAACCTTAGACTTCAGTGCTGATATTTTGTTTTCCAGCTTAAACACACTTGCCTATAGATATACATGATGTATAATTGATTAGAGGGATCTGTGAACGAAAAGTATTCGCAACAACATTGAACCTATATTATCTCAACTTGATCGTCAAGCCTATAGATGACAGTAATTGTTGGTGTAATTTCATTCAAGCGGCCAAAAATAAATACTTCAAGTGAAAAGAAGTTTTTTACAATTTAGAATGCTTGCAGTAGGGCGTCTCAATTGTCAATGATGCTCATATTTTACATACTAAAACTTTTTGCAGAAAGATGTGAAACTATATTTGGGAATGGGTTATTCTTTGCTGTAAACTACGACACTTTACTTTTCAGTTTTGCAAAAGTATGGCCTGATAAAAATGGAAAATCCCATTTGAATAATGATTTACTGAAATTAGTAGTTGTTCCCCACGCCAAATGAAAATCTGATTCTTTCGATGCATCTGATTGAGTTCTAAAATTTAGGCTTACTGTCGTCTGAAATGTTTTATTTTCTTATATTTCACTGTGAAATCTTAAATATTTTTGTTTGCGAACATCGCAGTGAAACAATAAGCAGGATGACATTGTTTTAACATTTACTGTTTAAAACATAGGACCTTTGCAATAAAATTGTATTGCTAAACAGAGTGCAATTCTCTTCAGCCTAAACGCACGCACTGCATGAGTAAATTTTAAAAGTAAGTTTACTCTGGTACAGTCAACCCAGCGATGATTGTAATGCACCTGCTTTGGCGGTGGAGAGTCACACATAGGGACTTTAGTGTTACCCTGTGGCCCATGGTCCAGTAGTTTCTTACTACCGGTACTGTAATTAATAACTAAAACAACCGAATGGCTTTTTACCACAGGCTGACACTTGTAGACTCTCTTGTCAAAACTACTTTCTCAATCCTTTTTAATAGCATCATCCCGCTCTTCATTGTAGGCATGCTATAGAACATGATGATTTTTGCATTACTCTCTCAAAGAGAAAGTCCATAAAGAAAATATAGACAAGTCGTTTTGCAAAACAAACCCTCATTATATTCAAAGTAAATAAGAAAGTAAATGTAGTTTTACTTTTGTAAACATTAACATCAAAATGCACTAAGTTGCGAAGTAAAGTTTTATCAGTGTGTGAGCGATTGTCTAAAGATAATCAATATTTTAGGTTTCAAAAAAAGTTTTAATTTGTTACAGCTTGAAACAAGTGTCTCAAGAAATGGAAAAGGTTATATTGTTTACGAAGAGATTTTGCCTTATCTGACCTAACCTTAGACTTCAGTGCTGATATTTTGTTTTCCAGCTTAAACACACTTGCCTATAGATATACATGATGTATAATTGATTAGAGGGATCTGTGAACGAAAAGTATTCGCAACAACATTGAACCTATATTATCTCAACTTGATCGTCAAGCTTATAGATGACAGTAATTGTTGGTGTAATTTCATTCAAGCGGCCAAAAATAAATACTTCAAGTGAAAAGAAGTTTTTTACAATTTAGAATGCTTGCAGTAGGGCGTCTCAATTGTCAATGATGCTCATATTTTACATACTAAAACTTTTTGCAAAAATATGTGAAACTATATTTGGGAATGGGTTATTCTTTGCTGTAAACTACGACACTTTATTTTTCAGTTTTGCAAAAGTATGGCCTGATAAAAATGGAAAATCCCATTTGAATAATGATTTACTGAAATTAGTAGTTGTTCCCCACGCCAAATGAAAATCTGATTCTTTCGATGCATCTGATTGAGTTCTAAAGTTTAGGCTTACTGTCGTCTGAAATGTTTTATTTTCTTATATTTCACTGTGAAATCTTAAATATTTTTGTTTGCGAACATCGCAGTGAAACAATAAGCAGGATGACATCGTTTTAACATTTACTGTTTAAAACATAGGACCTTTGCAATAAAATTGTATTGCTAAACAGAGTGCAATTCTCTTCAGCCTAAACGCACGCACTGCATGAGTAAATTTTAAAAGTAAGTTTACTCTGGTACAGTCAACCCAGCGATGATTGTATTGCACCTGCTTTGGCGGTGGAGAGTCACACATAGTGACTTTAGTGTTACCCTGTGGTCCATGGTCCAGTAGTTCCTTACTACCGGTAGTGTAATTAATAACTAAAACAACCGAATGGTTTTTTACCACAGGCTGACACTTGTAGACTCTCTTGTCAAAACTACTTTCTCAATCCTTCTTAATAGTATCATCCCGCTCTTCATTGTGGGCATGCTATAGAACATGATGATTTTTGCATTACTCTCAAAAAGAAAAAGTCCATAAAGAAAATATAGACAAGCCGTTCTGCAAAACAAACCCTTATTATATTCAAAGTAAATAAGAAAGTAAATGTAGTTTTACTTTTGTAAACATTAACATCAAAATGCACTAAGTTGCGAAGTAAAGTTTTATCAGTGTGTAAGCGATTATCTAAAGCTAATCACTATTTTAGGTTTCAAAAAAAGTTTTAATTTGTTACAGCTTGAAACAAGTGTCTCAAGAAATGGAAAAGGTTATATTGTTTACGAAGAGATTTTGCCTTATCTGACCTAACCTTAGACTTCAGTGCTGATATTTTGTTTTCCAGCTTAAACACACTTGCCTATAGATATACATGATGTATAATTGATTAGAGGGATCTGTGAACGAAAAGTATTCGCAACAACATTGAACCTATATTATCTCAACTTGATCGTCAAGCCTATAGATGACAGTAATTGTTGGTGTAATTTCATTCAAGCGGCCAAAAATAAATACTTCAAGTGAAAAGAAGTTTTTTACAATTTAGAATGCTTGCAGTAGGGCGTCTCAATTGTCAATGATGCTCATATTTTACATACTAAAACTTTTTGCAGAAAGATGTGAAACTATATTTGGGAATGGGTTATTCTTTGCTGTAAACTACGACACTTTACTTTTCAGTTTTGCAAAAGTATGGCCTGATAAAAATGGAAAATCCCATTTGAATAATGATTTACTGAAATTAGTAGTTGTTCCCCACGCCAAATGAAAATCTGATTCTTTCGATGCATCTGATTGAGTTCTAAAATTTAGGCTTACTGTCGTCTGAAATGTTTTATTTTCTTATATTTCACTGTGAAATCTTAAATATTTTTGTTTGCGAACATCGCAGTGAAACAATAAGCAGGATGACATTGTTTTAACATTTACTGTTTAAAACATAGGACCTTTGCAATAAAATTGTATTGCTAAACAGAGTGCAATTCTCTTCAGCCTAAACGCACGCACTGCATGAGTAAATTTTAAAAGTAAGTTTACTCTGGTACAGTCAACCCAGCGATGATTGTAATGCACCTGCTTTGGCGGTGGAGAGTCACACATAGGGACTTTAGTGTTACCCTGTGGCCCATGGTCCAGTAGTTTCTTACTACCGGTACTGTAATTAATAACTAAAACAACCGAATGGCTTTTTACCACAGGCTGACACTTGTAGACTCTCTTGTCAAAACTACTTTCTCAATCCTTTTTAATAGCATCATCCCGCTCTTCATTGTAGGCATGCTATAGAACATGATGATTTTTGCATTACTCTCTCAAAGAGAAAGTCCATAAAGAAAATATAGACAAGTCGTTTTGCAAAACAAACCCTCATTATATTCAAAGTAAATAAGAAAGTAAATGTAGTTTTACTTTTGTAAACATTAACATCAAAATGCACTAAGTTGCGAAGTAAAGTTTTATCAGTGTGTGAGCGATTGTCTAAAGATAATCAATATTTTAGGTTTCAAAAAAAGTTTTAATTTGTTACAGCTTGAAACAAGTGTCTCAAGAAATGGAAAAGGTTATATTGTTTACGAAGAGATTTTGCCTTATCTGACCTAACCTTAGACTTCAGTGCTGATATTTTGTTTTCCAGCTTAAACACACTTGCCTATAGATATACATGATGTATAATTGATTAGAGGGATCTGTGAACGAAAAGTATTCGCAACAACATTGAACCTATATTATCTCAACTTGATCGTCAAGCTTATAGATGACAGTAATTGTTGGTGTAATTTCATTCAAGCGGCCAAAAATAAATACTTCAAGTGAAAAGAAGTTTTTTACAATTTAGAATGCTTGCAGTAGGGCGTCTCAATTGTCAATGATGCTCATATTTTACATACTAAAACTTTTTGCAAAAATATGTGAAACTATATTTGGGAATGGGTTATTCTTTGCTGTAAACTACGACACTTTATTTTTCAGTTTTGCAAAAGTATGGCCTGATAAAAATGGAAAATCCCATTTGAATAATGATTTACTGAAATTAGTAGTTGTTCCCCACGCCAAATGAAAATCTGATTCTTTCGATGCATCTGATTGAGTTCTAAAGTTTAGGCTTACTGTCGTCTGAAATGTTTTATTTTCTTATATTTCACTGTGAAATCTTAAATATTTTTGTTTGCGAACATCGCAGTGAAACAATAAGCAGGATGACATCGTTTTAACATTTACTGTTTAAAACATAGGACCTTTGCAATAAAATTGTATTGCTAAACAGAGTGCAATTCTCTTCAGCCTAAACGCACGCACTGCATGAGTAAATTTTAAAAGTAAGTTTACTCTGGTACAGTCAACCCAGCGATGATTGTATTGCACCTGCTTTGGCGGTGGAGAGTCACACATAGTGACTTTAGTGTTACCCTGTGGTCCATGGTCCAGTAGTTCCTTACTACCGGTAGTGTAATTAATAACTAAAACAACCGAATGGTTTTTTACCACAGGCTGACACTTGTAGACTCTCTTGTCAAAACTACTTTCTCAATCCTTCTTAATAGTATCATCCCGCTCTTCATTGTGGGCATGCTATAGAACATGATGATTTTTGCATTACTCTCAAAAAGAAAAAGTCCATAAAGAAAATATAGACAAGCCGTTCTGCAAAACAAACCCTTATTATATTCAAAGTAAATAAGAAAGTAAATGTAGTTTTACTTTTGTAAACATTAACATCAAAATGCACTAAGTTGCGAAGTAAAGTTTTATCAGTGTGTAAGCGATTATCTAAAGCTAATCACTATTTTAGGTTTCAAAAAAAGTTTTAATTTGTTACAGCTTGAAACAAGTGTCTCAAGAAATGGAAAAGGTTATATTGTTTACGAAGAGATTTTGCCTTATCTGACCTAACCTTAGACTTCAGTGCTGATATTTTGTTTTGCAGCTTAAACACACTTGCCTATAGATATACATGATGTATAATTGATTAGAGGGATCTGTGAACGAAAAGTATTCGCAACAACATTGAACCTATATTATCTCAACTTGATCGTCAAGCCTATAGATGACAGTAATTGTTGGTGTAATTTCATTCAAGCGGCCAAAAATAAATACTTCAAGTGAAAAGAAGTTTTTTACAATTTAGAATGCTTGCAGTAGGGCGTCTCAATTGTCAATGATGCTCATATTTTACATACTAAAACTTTTTGCAGAAAGATGTGAAACTATATTTGGGAATGGGTTATTCTTTGCTGTAAACTACGACACTTTACTTTTCAGTTTTGCAAAAGTATGGCCTGATAAAAATGGAAAATCCCATTTGAATAATGATTTACTGAAATTAGTAGTTGTTCCCCACGTCAAATGAAAATCTGATTCCTTCGATGCATCTGATTGAGTTCTAAAATTTAGGCTAACTGTCGTCTGAAATGTTTTATTTTCTTATATTTCACCGTGAAATCTTAAATGTTTTTGTTTGCGAACATCGCAGTGAAACAATAAGCAGGATGACATTGTTTTAACATTTACTGTTTCAAACCTAGGACCTCTGCAATAAAACTGTATTGCTAAACAGAGTGCAATTCTCTTCAACCTAAACGCACACACTGCATGAGTAAAGTTTAAAGGTACGTTTACTCTGGTACAGTCAACCCAGCGATGATTGTATTGCACCTGCTTTGGCGGTGGAGAGTCACACATAGTGACTTTAGTGTTACCCTGTGGCCCATGGTCCAGTAGTTTCTTACTACCGGTACTGTAATTAATAACTGAAACAACCGAATGGCTTTTTACCACAGGCTGACACTTGTAGACTCTCTTGTCAAAACTACTTTCTCAATCCTTCTTAATAGCATCATCCCGCTCTTCATTGTAGGCATGCTATAGAACATGATGATTTTTGCATTACTCTCTCAAAGAGAAAGTCCATAAAGAAAATATAGACAACTCGTTTTGCAAAACAAACCCTCATTATATTCAAAGTAAATAAGAAAGTAAATGTAGTTTTACTTTTGTAAACATTAACATCAAAATGCACTAAGTTGCGAAGTAAAGTTTTATCAGTGTGTGAGCGATTGTCTAAAGATAGTCAATATTTTAGGTTTCAAAAAAAGTTTTAATTTGTTACAGCTTGAAACAAGTGTCTCAAGAAATGGAAAAGTTTATATTGTTTACGAAGAGATTTTGCCTTATCTGACCTAACCTTAGACTTCAGTGCTGATATTTTGTTTTCCAGCTTAAACACACTTGCCTATAGATATACATGATGTATAATTGATTAGAGGGATCTGTGAACGAAAAGTATTCGCAACAACATTGAACCTATATTATCTCAACTTGATCGTCAAGCTTATAGATGACAGTAATTGTTGGTGTAATTTCATTCAAGCGGCCAAAAATAAATACTTCAAGTGAAAAGAAGTTCTTTACAATTTAGAATGCTTGCAGTAGGGCGTCTCAATTGTCAATGATGCTCATATTTTACATACTAAAACTTTTTGCAAAAAGATGTGAAACTATATTTGGGAATGGGTTATTCTTTGCTGTACACTACGACACTTTATTTTTCAGTTTTGCAAAAGTATGGCCTGATAAAAATGGAAAATCCCATTTGAATAATGATTTACTGAAATTAGTAGTTGTTCCCCACGCCAAATGAAAATCTGATTCTTTCGATGCATCTGATTGAGTTCTAAAATTTAGGCTTACTGTCGTCTGAAATGTTTTATTTTCTTATTTTTCACTGTGAAATCTTAAATGTTTTTGTTTGCGAACATCGCAGTGAAACAATAAGCAGGATGACATCGTTTTAACATTTACTGTTTAAAACATAGGACCTTTGCAATAAAATTGTATTGCTAAACAGAGTGCAATTCTCTTCAGCCTAAACGCACGCACTGCATGAGTAATTTTTAAAGGTAAGTTTACTCTGGTACAGTCAACCTAGCGATGATTGTATTGCACCTGCTTTGGCGGTGGAGAGTCACACATAGTGACTTTAGTGTTACCCTGTGGCCCATGGTCCAGTAGTTTCTTACTACCGGTACTGTAATTAATAACTGAGACAACCGAATGGCTTTTTACCACAGGCTGACACTTGTAGACTCTCTTGTCAAAACTACTTTCTCAATTCTTCTTAATAGTATCATCCCGCTCTTCATTGTAGGCATGCTATAGAACATGATGATTTTTGCATTACTCTCAAAAAAAGAAAGTCCATAAAGAAAATATAGACAAGCCGTTTTGCAAAACAAACCCTCATTATATTCAAAGTAAATAAGAAAGTAAATGTAGTTTTACTTTTGTAAACATTAACATCAAAATGCACTAAGTTGCGAAGTAAAGTTTTATCAGTGTGTGAGCGATTGTCTAAAGATAATCAATATTTTAAGTTTCAAAAAAAGTTTTAATTTGTTACAGCTTGAAACAAGTGTATCAAGAAATGGAAAAGGTTATATTGTTTACGAAGAGATTTTGCCTTATCTGACCTAACCTTAGACTTCAGTGCTGATATTTTGTTTTCCAGCTTAAACACACTTGCCTATAGATATACATGATGTATAATTGATTAGAGGGATCTGTGAATGGAAAGTATTCGCAACAACATTGAACCTAAATTATCTCAACTTGATCGTCAAGCCTATAGATGACAGTAATTGTTGGTGTAATTTCATTCAAGCGGCCAAAAATAAATACTTCAAGTGAAAAGAAGTTTTTTACAATTTAGAATGCTTGCAGTAGGGCGTCTCAATTGTCAATGATGCTCATATTTTACATACTAAAACTTTTTGCAAAAAGATGTGAAACTATATTTGGGAACGGGTTAATCTTTGCTGTACACTACGACAATTTATTTTTCAGTTTTGCAAAAGTATGGCCTGATAAAAATGGAAAATCCCATTTGAATAATGATTTACTGAAATTAGTAGTTGTTCCCCACGCCAAATGAAAATCTGATTCTTTCGATGCATCTGATTGAGTTCTAAAATTTAGGCTTACTGTCGTCTGAAATGTTTTATTTTCTTATATTTCACTGTGAAATCTTAAATATTTTTGTTTCCGAACATCGCAGTGAAACAATAAGCAGGATGACATTGTTTTAACATTTACTGTTTAAAACATAGGACCTTTGCAATAAAATTGTATTGCTAAACAGAGTGCAATTCTCTTCAGCCTAAACGCACGCACTGCATGAGTAATTTTTAAAGGTAAGTTTACTCTGGTACAGTCAACCTAGCGATGATTGTATTGCACCTGCTTTGGCGGTGGAGAGTCACACATAGTGACTTTAGTGTTACCCTGTGGCCCATGGTCCAGTAGTTTCTTACTACCGGTACTGTAATTAATAACTGAGACAACCGAATGGCTTTTTACCACAGGCTGACACTTGTAGACTCTCTTGTCAAAACTACTTTCTCAATCCTTTTTAATAGCATCATCCCGCTCTTCATTGTAGGCATGCTATAGAACATGATGATTTTTGCATTACTCTCAAAAAGAAAAAGTCCATAAAGAAAATATAGACAAGCCGTTCTGCAAAACAAACCCTTATTATATTCAAAGTAAATAAGAAGGTAAATGTAGTTTTACTTTTGTAAACATTAACATCAAAATGCACTAAGTTGCGAAGTAAAGTTTTATCAGTGTGTAAGCGATTATCTAAAGCTAATCACTATTTTAGGTTTCAAAAAAAGTTTTAATTTGTTACAGCTTGAAACAAGTGTCTCAAGAAATGGAAAAGGTTATATTGTTTACGAAGAGATTTTGCCTTATCTGACCTAACCTTAGACTTCAGTGCTGATATTTTGTTTTCCAGCTTAAACACACTTGCCTATAGATATACATGATGTATAATTGATTAGAGGGATCTGTGAACGAAAAGTATTCGCAACAACATTGAACCTATATTATCTCAACTTGATCGTCAAGCCTATAGATGACAGTAATTGTTGGTGTAATTTCATTCAAGCGGCCAAAAATAAATACTTCAAGTGAAAAGAAGTTTTTTACAATTTAGAATGCTTGCAGTAGGGCGTCTCAATTGTCAATGATGCTCATATTTTACATACTAAAACTTTTTGCAGAAAGATGTGAAACTATATTTGGGAATGGGTTATTCTTCGCTGTAAACTACGACACTTTACTTTTCAGTTTTGCAAAAGTATGGCCTGATAAAAATGGAAAATCCCATTTGAATAATGATTTACTGAAATTAGTAGTTGTTCCCCACGCCAAATGAAAATCTGATTCTTTCGATGCATCTGATTGAGTTCTAAAATTTAGGCTTACTGTCGTCTGAAATGTTTTATTTTCTTATATTTCACTGTGAAATCTTAAATATTTTTGTTTGCGAACATCGCAGTGAAACAATAAGCAGGATGACATTGTTTTAACATTTACTGTTTAAAACATAGGACCTTTGCAATAAAATTGTATTGCTAAACAGAGTGCAATTCTCTTCAGCCTAAACGCACGCACTGCATGAGTAAATTTTAAAAGTAAGTTTACTCTGGTACAGTCAACCCAGCGATGATTGTAATGCACCTGCTTTGGCGGTGGAGAGTCACACATAGGGACTTTAGTGTTACCCTGTGGCCCATGGTCCAGTAGTTTCTTACTACCGGTACTGTAATTAATAACTGAGACAACCGAATGGCTTTTTACCACAGGCTGACACTTGTAGACTCTCTTGTCAAAACTACTTTCTCAATCCTTTTTAATAGCATCATCCCGCTCTTCATTGTAGGCATGCTATAGAACATGATGATTTTTGCATTACTCTCTCAAAGAGAAAGTCAATAAAGAAAATATAGACAAGTCGTTTTGCAAAACAAACCCTCATTATATTCAAAGTAAATAAGAAAGTAAATGTAGTTTTACTTTTGTAAACATTTACATCAAATTGCACTAAGTTGCGAAGTAAAGTTTTATCAGTGTGTGAGCGATTGTCTAAAGATAATCAATATTTTAGGTTTCAAAAAAAGTTTTAATTTGTTACAGCTTGAAACAAGTGTCTCAAGAAATGGAAAAGGTTATATTGTTTACGAAGAGATTTTGCCTTATCTGACCTAACCTTAGACTTCAGTGCTGATATTTTGTTTTCCAGCTTAAACACACTTGCCTATAGATATACATGATGTATAATTGATTAGAGGGATCTGTGAACGAAAAGTATTCGCAACAACATTGAACCTATATTATCTCAACTTGATCGTCAAGCTTATAGATGACAGTAATTGTTGGTGTAATTTCATTCAAGCGGCCAAAAATAAATACTTCAAGTGAAAAGAAGTTTTTTACAATTTAGAATGCTTGCAGTAGGGCGTCTCAATTGTCAATGATGCTCATATTTTACATACTAAAACTTTTTGCAAAAATATGTGAAACTATATTTGGGAATGGGTTATTCTTTGCTGTAAACTACGACACTTTATTTTTCAGTTTTGCAAAAGTATGGCCTGATAAAAATGGAAAATCCCATTTGAATAATGATTTACTGAAATTAGTAGTTGTTCCCCACGCCAAATGAAAATCTGATTCTTTCGATGCATCTGATTGAGTTCTAAAGTTTAGGCTTACTGTCGTCTGAAATGTTTTATTTTCTTATATTTCACTGTGAAATCTTAAATATTTTTGTTTGCGAACATCGCAGTGAAACAATAAGCAGGATGACATCGTTTTAACATTTACTGTTTAAAACATAGGACCTTTGCAATAAAATTGTATTGCTAAACAGAGTGCAATTCTCTTCAGCCTAAACGCACGCACTGCATGAGTAAATTTTAAAAGTAAGTTTACTCTGGTACAGTCAACCTAGCGATGATTGTATTGCACCTGCTTTGGCGGTGGAGAGTCACACATAGTGACTTTAGTGTTACCCTGTGGTCCATGGTCCAGTAGTTCCTTACTACCGGTAGTGTAATTAATAACTAAAACAACCGAATGGTTTTTTACCACAGGCTGACACTTGTAGACTCTCTTGTCAAAACTACTTTCTCAATCCTTCTTAATAGTATCATCCCGCTCTTCATTGTGGGCATGCTATAGAACATGATGATTTTTGCATTACTCTCAAAAAGAAAAAGTCCATAAAGAAAATATAGACAAGCCGTTCTGCAAAACAAACCCTTATTATATTCAAAGTAAATAAGAAAGTAAATGTAGTTTTACTTTTGTAAACATTAACATCAAAATGCACTAAGTTGCGAAGTAAAGTTTTATCAGTGTGTAAGCGATTATCTAAAGCTAATCACTATTTTAGGTTTCAAAAAAAGTTTTAATTTGTTACAGCTTGAAACAAGTGTCTCAAGAAATGGAAAAGGTTATATTGTTTACGAAGAGATTTTGCCTTATCTGACCTAACCTTAGACTTCAGTGCTGATATTTTGTTTTCCAGCTTAAACACACTTGCCTATAGATATACATGATGTATAATTGATTAGAGGGATCTGTGAACGAAAAGTATTCGCAACAACATTGAACCTATATTATCTCAACTTGATCGTCAAGCCTATAGATGACAGTAATTGTTGGTGTAATTTCATTCAAGCGGCCAAAAATAAATACTTCAAGTGAAAAGAAGTTTTTTTACAATTTAGAATGCTTGCAGTAGGGCGTCTCAATTGTCAATGATGCTCATATTTTACATACTAAAACTTTTTGCAGAAAGATGTGAAACTATATTTGGGAATGGGTTATTCTTTGCTGTAAACTACGACACTTTACTTTTCAGTTTTGCAAAAGTATGGCCTGATAAAAATGGAAAATCCCATTTGAATAATGATTTACTGAAATTAGTAGTTGTTCCCCACGTCAAATGAAAATCTGATTCCTTCGATGCATCTGATTGAGTTCTAAAATTTAGGCTAACTGTCGTCTGAAATGTTTTATTTTCTTATATTTCACCGTGAAATCTTAAATGTTTTTGTTTGCGAACATCGCAGTGAAACAATAAGCAGGATGACATTGTTTTAACATTTACTGTTTCAAACCTAGGACCTCTGCAATAAAACTGTATTGCTAAACAGAGTGCAATTCTCTTCAACCTAAACGCACACACTGCATGAGTAAAGTTTAAAGGTACGTTTACTCTGGTACAGTCAACCCAGCGATGATTGTATTGCACCTGCTTTGGCGGTGGAGAGTCACACATAGTGACTTTAGTGTTACCCTGTGGCCCATGGTCCAGTAGCTTCTTACTACCGGTACTGTAATTAATAACTGAAACAACCGAATGGCTTTTTACCACAGGCTGACACTTGTAGACTCTCTTGTCAAAACTACTTTCTCAATCCTTCTTAATAGCATCATCCCGCTCTTCATTGTAGGCATGCTATAGAACATGATGATTTTTGCATTACTCTCTCAAAGAGAAAGTCCATAAAGAAAATATAGACAACTCGTTTTGCAAAACAAACCCTCATTATATTCAAAGTAAATAAGAAAGTAAATGTAGTTTTACTTTTGTAAACATTAACATCAAAATGCACTAAGTTGCGAAGTAAAGTTTTATCAGTGTGTGAGCGATTGTCTAAAGATAATCAATATTTTAGGTTTCAAAAAAAGTTTTAATTTGTTACAGCTTGAAACAAGTGTCTCAAGAAATGGAAAAGTTTATATTGTTTACGAAGAGATTTTGCCTTATCTGACCTAACCTTAGACTTCAGTGCTGATATTTTGTTTTCCAGCTTAAACACACTTGCCTATAGATATACATGATGTATAATTGATTAGAGGGATCTGTGAACGAAAAGTATTCGCAACAACATTGAACCTATATTATCTCAACTTGATCGTCAAGCTTATAGATGACAGTAATTGTTGGTGTAATTTCATTCAAGCGGCCAAAAATAAATACTTCAAGTGAAAAGAAGTTCTTTACAATTTAGAATGCTTGCAGTAGGGCGTCTCAATTGTCAATGATGCTCATATTTTACATACTAAAACTTTTTGCAAAAAAATGTGAAACTATATTTGGGATTGGGTTATTCTTTGCTGTAAACTACGACACTTTATTTTTCAGTTTTGCAAAAGTATGGCCTGATAAAAATGGAAAATCCCATTTGAATAATGATTTACTGAAATTAGTAGTTGTTCCCCACGCCAAATGAAAATCTGATTCTTTCGATGCATCTGATTGAGTTCTAAAATTTAGGCTTACTGTCGTCTGAAATGTTTTATTTTCTTATATTTCACTGTGAAATCTTAAATATTTTTGTTTCCGAACATCGCAGTGAAACAATAAGCAGGATGACATTGTTTTAACATTTACTGTTTAAAACATAGGACCTTTGCAATAAAATTGTATTGCTAAACAGAGTGCAATTCTCTTCAGCCTAAACGCACGCACTGCATGAGTAATTTTTAAAGGTAAGTTTACTCTGGTACAGTCAACCTAGCGATGATTGTATTGCACCTGCTTTGGCGGTGGAGAGTCACACATAGTGACTTTAGTGTTACCCTGTGGCCCATGGTCCAGTAGTTTCTTACTACCGGTACTGTAATTAATAACTGAGACAACCGAATGGCTTTTTACCACAGGCTGACACTTGTAGACTCTCTTGTCAAAACTACTTTCTCAATCCTTCTTAATAGCATCATCCCGCTCTTCATTGTAGGCATGCTATAGAACATGATGATTTTTGCATTACTCTCAAAAAAAAAAAGTCCATAAAGAAAATATAGACAAGCCGTTTTGCAAAACAAACCCTCATTATATTCAAAGTAAATAAGAAAGTAAATGTAGTTTTACTTTTGTAAACATTAACATCAAAATGCACTAAGTTGCGAAGTAAAGTTTTATCAGTGTGTGAGCGATTGTCTAAAGATAATCAATATTTTAGGTTTCAAAAAAAGTTTTAATTTGTTACTGCTTGAAACAAGTGTATCAAGAAATGGAAAAGGTTATATTGTTTACGAACAGATTTTGCCTTATCTGACCTAACCTTAGCCTTCAGTGCTGATATTTTGTTTTCCAGCTTAAACACACTTGCCTATAGATATACATGATGTATAATTGATTAGAGGGATCTGTGAACGAAAAGTATTCGCAACAACATTGAACCTATATTATCTCAACTTGATCGTCAAGCCTATAGATGACAGTAATTGTTGGTGTAATTTCATTTAAGCTGCCAAAAATAAATACTTCAAGTGAAAAGAAGTTCTTTACAATTTAGAATGCTTGCAGTAGGGCGTCTCAATTGTCAATGATGCTCATATTTTACATACTAAAACTTTTTGCAAAAAGATGTGAAACTATATTTGGGAATGGGTTATTCTTTGCTGTACACTACGACACTTTATTTTTCAGTTTTGCAAAAGTATGGCCTGATAAAAATGGAAAATCCCATTTGAATAATGATTTACTGAAATTAGTAGTTGTTCCCCACGCCAAATGAAAATCTGATTCTTTCGATGCATCTGATTGAGTTCTAAAATTTAGGCTTACTGTCGTCTGAAATGTTTTATTTTCTTATTTTTCACTGTGAAATCTTAAATGTTTTTGTTTGCGAACATCGCAGTGAAACAATAAGCAGGATGACATCGTTTTAACATTTACTGTTTAAAACATAGGACCTTTGCAATAAAATTGTATTGCTAAACAGAGTGCAATTCTCTTCAGCCTAAACGCACGCACTGCATGAGTAATTTTTAAAGGTAAGTTTACTCTGGTACAGTCAACCTAGCGATGATTGTATTGCACCTGCTTTGGCGGTGGAGAGTCACACATAGTGACTTTAGTGTTACCCTGTGGCCCATGGTCCAGTAGTTTCTTACTACCGGTACTGTAATTAATAACTGAGACAACCGAATGGCTTTTTACCACAGGCTGACACTTGTAGACTCTCTTGTCAAAACTACTTTCTCAATTCTTCTTAATAGTATCATCCCGCTCTTCATTGTAGGCATGCTATAGAACATGATGATTTTTGCATTACTCTCAAAAAAAGAAAGTCCATAAAGAAAATATAGACAAGCCGTTTTGCAAAACAAACCCTCATTATATTCAAAGTAAATAAGAAAGTAAATGTAGTTTTACTTTTGTAAACATTAACATCAAAATGCACTAAGTTGCGAAGTAAAGTTTTATCAGTGTGTGAGCGATTGTCTAAAGATAATCAATATTTTAAGTTTCAAAAAAAGTTTTAATTTGTTACAGCTTGAAACAAGTGTATCAAGAAATGGAAAAGGTTATATTGTTTACGAAGAGATTTTGCCTTATCTGACCTAACCTTAGACTTCAGTGCTGATATTTTGTTTTCCAGCTTAAACACACTTGCCTATAGATATACATGATGTATAATTGATTAGAGGGATCTGTGAATGGAAAGTATTCGCAACAACATTGAACCTAAATTATCTCAACTTGATCGTCAAGCCTATAGATGACAGTAATTGTTGGTGTAATTTCATTCAAGCGGCCAAAAATAAATACTTCAAGTGAAAAGAAGTTTTTTACAATTTAGAATGCTTGCAGTAGGGCGTCTCAATTGTCAATGATGCTCATATTTTACATACTAAAACTTTTTGCAAAAAGATGTGAAACTATATTTGGGAACGGGTTAATCTTTGCTGTACACTACGACACTTTATTTTTCAGTTTTGCAAAAGTATGGCCTGATAAAAATGGAAAATCCCATTTGAATAATGATTTACTGAAATTAGTAGTTGTTCCCCACGCCAAATGAAAATCTGATTCTTTCGATGCATCTGATTGAGTTCTAAAGTTTAGGCTTACTGTCGTCTGAAATGTTTTATTTTCTTATATTTCACTGTGAAATCTTAAATATTTTTGTTTGCGAACATCGCAGTGAAACAATAAGCAGGATGACATCGTTTTAACATTTACTGTTTAAAACATAGGACCTTTGCAATAAAATTGTATTGCTAAACAGAGTGCAATTCTCTTCAGCCTAAACGCACGCACTGCATGAGTAATTTTTAAAGGTAAGTTTACTCTGGTACAGTCAACCTAGCGATGATTGTATTGCACCTGCTTTGGCGGTGGAGAGTCACACATAGTGACTTTAGTGTTACCCTGTGGCCCATGGTCCAGTAGTTCCTTACTACCGGTAGTGTAATTAATAACTAAAACGACCGAATGGTTTTTTACCACAGGCTGACACTTGTAGACTCTCTTGTCAAAACTACTTTCTCAATCCTTCTTAATAGTATCATCCCGCTCTTCATTGTAGGCATGCTATAGAACATGATGATTTTTGCATTACTCTCAAAAAGAAAAAGTCCATAAAGAAAATATAGACAAGCCGTTCTGCAAAACAAACCCTTATTATATTCAAAGTAAATAAGAAAGTAAATGTAGTTTTACTTTTGTAAACATTAACATCAAAATGCACTAAGTTGCGAAGTAAAGTTTTATCAGTGTGTAAGCGATTATCTAAAGCTACTCAATATTTTAGGTTTCAAAAAAAGTTTTAATTTGTTACAGCTTGAAACAAGTGTCTCAAGAACTGGAAAAGGTTATATTGTTTACGAACAGATTTTGCCTTATCTGACCTAACCTTAGACTTCAGTGCTGATATTTTGTTTTCCAGCTTAAACACACTTGCCTATAGATATACATGATGTATAATTGATTAGAGGGATCTGTGAACGAAAAGTATTCGCAACAACATTGAACCTATATTATCTCAACTTGATCGTCAAGCCTATAGATGACAGTAATTGTTGGTGTAATTTCATTCAAGCGGCCAAAAATAAATACTTCAAGTGAAAAGAAGTTTTTTACACTTTAGAATGCTTGCAGTAGGGCGTCTCAATTGTCAATGATGCTCATATTTTACATACTAAAACTTTTTGCAAAAAGATGTGAAACTATATTTGGGAATGGGTTATTCTTTGCTGTAAACTACGACACTTTATTTTTCAGTTTTGCAAAAGTATGGCCTGATAAAAATGGAAAATCCCATTTGAATAATGATTTACTGAAATTAGTAGTTGTTCCCCACGCCAAATGAAAATCTGATTCTTTCGATGCATCTGATTGAGTTCTAAAATTTAGGCTTACTGTCGTCTGAAATGTTTTATTTTCTTATATTTCACTGTGAAATCTTAAATATTTTTGTTTGCGAACATCGCAGTGAAACAATAAGCAGGATGACATCGTTTTAACATTTACTGTTTAAAACATAGGACCTTTGCAATAAAATTGTATTGCTAAACAGAGTGCAATTCTCTTCAGCCTAAACGCACGCACTGCATGAGTAAATTTTTAAAGGTAAGTTTACTCTGGTACAGTCAACCTAGCGATGATTGTATTGCACCTGCTTTGGCGGTGGAGAGTCACACATAGTGACTTTAGTGTTACCCTGTGGCCCATGGTCCAGTAGTTTCTTACTACCGGTACTGTAATTAATAACTGAGACAACCGAATGGCTTTTTACCACAGGCTGACACTTGTAGACTCTCTTGTCAAAACTACTTTCTCAATCCTTCTTAATAGCATCATCCCGCTCTTCATTGTAGGCATGCTATAGAACATGATGATTTTTGCATTACTCTCAAAAAGAAAAAGTCCATGAAGAAAATATAGACAAGCCGTTCTGCAAAACAAACCCTTATTATATTCAAAGTAAATAAGAAAGTAAATGTAGTTTTACTTTTGTAAACATTAACATCAAAATGCACTAAGTTGCGAAGTAAAGTTTTATCAGTGTGTGAGCGATTGTCTAAAGATAATCAATATTTTAGGTTTCAAAAAAAGTTTTAATTTGTTACTGCTTGAAACAAGTGTATCAAGAAATGGAAAAGGTTATATTGTTTACGAACAGATTTTGCCTTATCTGACCTAACCTTAGCCTTCAGTGCTGATATTTTGTTTTCCAGCTTAAACACACTTGCCTATAGATATACATGATGTATAATTGATTAGAGGGATCTGTGAATGGAAAGTATTCGCAACAACATTGAACCTATATTATCTCAACTTGATCGTCAAGCCTATAGATGACAGTAATTGTTGGTGTAATTTCATTTAAGCGGCCAAAAATAAATACTTCAAGTGAAAAGAAGTTCTTTACAATTTAGAATGCTTGCAGTAGGGCGTCTCAATTGTCAATGATGCTCATATTTTACATACTAAAACTTTTTGCAAAAAGATGTGAAACTATATTTGGGAATGGGTTATTCTTTGCTGTACACTACGACACTTTATTTTTCAGTTTTGCAAAAGTATGGCCTGATAAAAATGGAAAATCCCATTTGAATAATGATTTACTGAAATTAGTAGTTGTTCCCCACGCCAAATGAAAATCTGATTCTTTCGATGCATCTGATTGAGTTCTAAAATTTAGGCTTACTGTCGTCTGAAATGTTTTATTTTCTTATTTTTCACTGTGAAATCTTAAATGTTTTTGTTTGCGAACATCGCAGTGAAACAATAAGCAGGATGACATCGTTTTAACATTTACTGTTTAAAACATAGGACCTTTGCAATAAAATTGTATTGCTAAACAGAGTGCAATTCTCTTCAGCCTAAACGCACGCACTGCATGAGTAATTTTTAAAGGTAAGTTTACTCTGGTACAGTCAACCTAGCGATGATTGTATTGCACCTGCTTTGGCGGTGGAGAGTCACACATAGTGACTTTAGTGTTACCCTGTGGCCCATGGTCCAGTAGTTTCTTACTACCGGTACTGTAATTAATAACTGAGACAACCGAATGGCTTTTTACCACAGGCTGACACTTGTAGACTCTCTTGTCAAAACTACTTTCTCAATTCTTCTTAATAGTATCATCCCGCTCTTCATTGTGGGCATGCTATAGAACATGATGACTTTGGAATTACTCTCATAAAAAGAGAGTCCATAAAGAAAATTTAGACAAGCCAATTTGCAAAACAAACTCTCATTATATTCAAAGTAAATAAGAAAGTAAATGTAGTTTTACTTTTGTAAACATTTACATCAAAATGCACTAAGTTGCGAAGTAAAGTTTTATCAGTGTGTGAGCGATTGTCTAAAGATAATCAATATTTTAAGTTTCAAAAAAAGTTTTAATTTGTTACAGCTTGAAACAAGTGTATCAAGAAATGGAAAAGGTTATATTGTTTACGAAGAGATTTTGCCTTATCTGACCTAACCTTAGACTTCAGTGCTGATATTTTGTTTTCCAGCTTAAACACACTTGCCTATAGATATACATGATGTATAATTGATTAGAGGGATCTGTGAATGGAAAGTATTCGCAACAACATTGAACCTATATTATCTCAACTTGATCGTCAAGCCTATAGATGACAGTAATTGTTGGTGTAATTTCATTCAAGCGGCCAAAAATAAATACTTCAAGTGAAAAGAAGTTTTTTACAATTTAGAATGCTTGCAGTAGGGCGTCTCAATTGTCAATGATGCTCATATTTTACATACTAAAACTTTTTGCAAAAAGATGTGAAACTATATTTGGGAACGGGTTAATCTTTGCTGTACACTACGACACTTTATTTTTCAGTTTTGCAAAAGTATGGCCTGATAAAAATGGAAAATCCCATTTGAATAATGATTTACTGAAATTAGTAGTTGTTCCCCACGCCAAATGAAAATCTGATTCTTTCGATGCATCTGATTGAGTTCTAAAGTTTAGGCTTACTGTCGTCTGAAATGTTTTATTTTCTTATATTTCACTGTGAAATCTTAAATATTTTTGTTTGCGAACATCGCAGTGAAACAATAAGCAGGATGACATCGTTTTAACATTTACTGTTTAAAACATAGGACCTTTGCAATAAAATTGTATTGCTAAACAGAGTGCAATTCTCTTCAGCCTAAACGCACGCACTGCATGAGTAATTTTTAAAGGTAAGTTTACTCTGGTACAGTCAACCTAGCGATGATTGTATTGCACCTGCTTTGGCGGTGGAGAGTCACACATAGTGACTTTAGTGTTACCCTGTGGCCCATGGTCCAGTAGTTCCTTACTACCGGTAGTGTAATTAATAACTAAAACGACCGAATGGTTTTTTACCACAGGCTGACACTTGTAGACTCTCTTGTCAAAACTACTTTCTCAATCCTTCTTAATAGTATCATCCCGCTCTTCATTGTAGGCATGCTATAGAACATGATGATTTTTGCATTACTCTCAAAAAGAAAAAGTCCATAAAGAAAATATAGACAAGCCGTTCTGCAAAACAAACCCTTATTATATTCAAAGTAAATAAGAAAGTAAATGTAGTTTTACTTTTGTAAACATTAACATCAAAATGCACTAAGTTGCGAAGTAAAGTTTTATCAGTGTGTAAGCGATTATCTAAAGCTACTCAATATTTTAGGTTTCAAAAAAAGTTTTAATTTGTTACAGCTTGAAACAAGTGTCTCAAGAAATGGAAAAGGTTATATTGTTTACGAACAGATTTTGCCTTATCTGACCTAACCTTAGACTTCAGTGCTGATATTTTGTTTTCCAGCTTAAACACACTTGCCTATAGATATACATGATGTATAATTGATTAGAGGGATCTGTGAACGAAAAGTATTCGCAACAACATTGAACCTATATTATCTCAACTTGATCGTCAAGCCTATAGATGACAGTAATTGTTGGTGTAATTTCATTCAAGCGGCCAAAAATAAATACTTCAAGTGAAAAGAAGTTTTTTACACTTTAGAATGCTTGCAGTAGGGCGTCTCAATTGTCAATGATGCTCATATTTTACATACTAAAACTTTTTGCAAAAAGATGTGAAACTATATTTGGGAATGGGTTATTCTTTGCTGTAAACTACGACACTTTATTTTTCAGTTTTGCAAAAGTATGGCCTGATAAAAATGGAAAATCCCATTTGAATAATGATTTACTGAAATTAGTAGTTGTTCCCCACGCCAAATGAAAATCTGATTCTTTCGATGCATCTGATTGAGTTCTAAAATTTAGGCTTACTGTCGTCTGAAATGTTTTATTTTCTTATATTTCACTGTGAAATCTTAAATATTTTTGTTTGCGAACATCGCAGTGAAACAATAAGCAGGATGACATCGTTTTAACATTTACTGTTTAAAACATAGGACCTTTGCAATAAAATTGTATTGCTAAACAGAGTGCAATTCTCTTCAGCCTAAACGCACGCACTGCATGAGTAAATTTTTAAAGGTAAGTTTACTCTGGTACAGTCAACCTAGCGATGATTGTATTGCACCTGCTTTGGCGGTGGAGAGTCACACATAGTGACTTTAGTGTTACCCTGTGGCCCATGGTCCAGTAGTTTCTTACTACCGGTACTGTAATTAATAACTGAGACAACCGAATGGCTTTTTACCACAGGCTGACACTTGTAGACTCTCTTGTCAAAACTACTTTCTCAATCCTTCTTAATAGCATCATCCCGCTCTTCATTGTAGGCATGCTATAGAAGATGATGATTTTTGCATTACTCTCTCAAAGAAAAAGTCCATAAAGAAAATATAGACAAGTCGTTTTGCAAAACAAACTCTCATTTTATTCAAAGTAAATAAGAAAGTAAATGTAGTTTTACTTTTGTAAACATTTACATCAAATTGCACTAAGTTGCGAAGTAAAGTTTTATCAGTGTGTGAGCGATTGTCTAAAGATAATCAATATTTTAGGTTTCAAAAAAAGTTTTAATTTGTTACAGCTTGAAACAAGTGTCTCAAGAAATGGAAAAGGTTATATTGTTTACGAAGAGATTTTGCTTTATCTGACCTAACCTTAGACTTCAGTGCTGATATTTTGTTTTCCAGCTTAAACACACTTGCCTATAGATATACATGATGTATAATTGATTAGAGGGATCTGTGAACGAAAAGTATTCGCAACAACATTGAACCTATATTATCTCAACTTGATCGTCAAGCTTATAGATGACAGTAATTGTTGGTGTAATTTCATTCAAGCGGCCAAAAATAAATACTTCAAGTGAAAAGAAGTTTTTTACAATTTAGAATGCTTGCAGTAGGGCGTCTCAATTGTCAATGATGCTCATATTTTACATACTAAAACTTTTTGCAAAAAGATGTGAAACTATATTTGGGAATGGGTTATTCTTTGCTGTAAACTACGACACTTTATTTTTCAGTTTTGCAAAAGTATGGCCTGATAAAAATGGAAAATCCCATTTGAATAATGATTTACTGAAATTAGTAGTTGTTCCCCACGCCAAATGAAAATCTGATTCTTTCGATGCATCTGATTGAGTTCTAAAATTTAGGCTTACTGTCGTCTGAAATGTTTTATTTTCTTATATTTCACTGTGAAATCTTAAATATTTTTGTTTGCGAACATCGCAGTGAAACAATAAGCAGGATGACATTGTTTTAACATTTACTGTTTAAAACATAGGACCTTTGCAATAAAATTGTATTGCTAAACAGAGTGCAATTCTCTTCAGCCTAAACGCACGCACTGCATGAGTAAATTTTAAAAGTAAGTTTACTCTGGTACAGTCAACCCAGCGATGATTGTAATGCACCTGCTTTGGCGGTGGAGAGTCACACATAGGGACTTTAGTGTTACCCTGTGGCCCATGGTCCAGTAGTTCCTTACTACCGGTAGTGTAATTAATAACTAAAACAACCGAATGGTTTTTTACCACAGGCTGACACTTGTAGACTCTCTTGTCAAAACTACTTTCTCAATCCTTCTTAATAGTATCATCCCGCTCTTCATTGTAGGCATGCTATAGAACATGATGATTTTTGCATTACTTTCAAAAAGAAAAAGTCCATAAAGAAAATATAGACAAGCCGTTCTGCAAAACAAACCCTTATTATATTCAAAGTAAATAAGAAAGTAAATGTAGTTTTACTTTTGTAAACATTAACATCAAAATGCACTAAGTTGCGAAGTAAAGTTTTATCAGTGTGTAAGCGATTATCTAAAGCTAATCAATATTTTAGGTTTCAAAAAAAGTTTTAATTTGTTACAGCTTGAAACAAGTGTCTCAAGAAATGGAAAAGGTTATATTGTTTACGAACAGATTTTGCCTTATCTGACCTAACCTTAGACTTCAGTGCTGATATTTTGTTTTCCAGCTTAAACACACTTGCCTATAGATATACATGATGTATAATTGATTAGAGGGATCTGTGAACGAAAAGTATTCGCAACAACATTGAACCTATATTATCTCAACTTGATCGTCAAGCCTATAGATGACAGTAATTGTTGGTGTAATTTCATTCAAGCGGCCAAAAATAAATACTTCAAGTGAAAAGAAGTTTTTTACACTTTAGAATGCTTGCAGTAGGGCGTCTCAATTGTCAATGATGCTCATATTTTACATACTAAAACTTTTTCAAAAAGATGTGAAACTATATTTGGGAACGAGTTAATCTTTGCTGTACACTACGACACTTTATTTTTCAGTTTTGCAAAAGTATGGCCTGATAAAAATGGAAAATCCCATTTGAATAATGATTTACTGAAATTAGTAGTTGTTCCCCACGCCAAATGAAAATCTGATTCCTTCGATGCATCTGAATGAGTTCTAAAGTTTAGGCTAACGGTCGTCTGAAATGTTTTATTTTCTTATGTTTCACCGTGAAATCTTAAATGTTTTTGTTTGCGAACATCACAGTGAAACAATAAGCAGGATGACATTGTTTTAACATTTACTGTTTAAAACATAGGACCTCTGCAATAAAACTGTATTGCTAAACAGAGTGCAATTCTCTTCAACCTAAACGCACACACTGCATGAGTAAAGTTTAAAGGTACGTTTACTCTGGTACAGTCAACCCAGCGATGATTGTATTGCACCTGCTTTGGCGGTGGAGAGTCACACATAGTGACTTTAGTGTTACCCTGTGGCCCATGGTCCAGTAGTTTCGTACTACCGGAACTGTAATTAATAACTGAAACAACCGAATGGCTTTTTACCACAGGCTGACACTTGTAGACTCTCTTGTCAAAACTACTTTCTCAATCCTTCTTAATAGCATCATCCCGCTCTTCATTGTAGGCATGCTATAGAACATGATGATTTTTGCATTACTCTCAAAAAGAGAAAGTCCATAAAGAAAATATAGACAAGCCGTTTTGCAAAACAAACTCTCATTATATTCAAAGTAAATAAGAAAGTAAATGTAGTTTTACTTTTGTAAACATTAACATCAAAATGCACTAAGTTGCGAAGTAAAGTTTTATCAGTGTGTGAGCGATTGTCTAAAGATAATCAATATTTTAGGTTTCAAAAAAAGTTTTAATTTGTTACAGCTTGAAACAAGTGTCTCAAGAAATGGAAAAGGTTATATTGTTTACGAACAGATTTTGCCTTATTCAACCTAACCTTAGACTCCAGTGCTGATATTTTGTTTTCCAGCTTAAACACACTTGCCTATAGATATACATGATGTATAATTGATTAGAGGGATCTGTGAATGAAAAGTATTCGCAACAACATTGAACCTATATTATCTCAACTTGATCGTCAAGCCTATAGATGACAGTAATTGTTGGTGTAATTTCATTTAAGCGGCCAAAAATAAATACTTCAAGTGAAAAGAAGTTCTTTACATTTTAGAATGCTTGCAATAGGGCGTCTCAATTGTCAATGATGCTCATATTTTACATACTAAAACATTTTGCAAAAAGATGTGAAACTATATTTGGGAATGGGTTATTCTTTGCTGTAAACTACGACACTTTATTTTTCAGTTTTGCAAAAGTATGGCCTGATAAAAATGGAAAATCCCATTTGAATAATGATTTAATGAAATTGGTAGTTGTTCCCACGCCAAATGAAAATCTGATTCTTTCGATGCATCTGATTGAGTTCTAAAATTTAGGCTTACTGTCGTCTGAAATGCTTTATTTTCTTATATTTCACTGTGAAATCTTAAATGTTTTTGTTTGCGAACATCGCAGTGAAACAATAAGCAGGATGACATTGTTTTAACATTTACTGTTTAAAACATAGGACCTTTGCAATAAAATTGTATTGCTAAACAGAGTGCAATTCTCTTCAGCCTAAACGCACGCACTGCATGAGTAATTTTTAAAGGTAAGTTTACTCTGGTACAGTCAACCTAGCGATGATTGCATTGCACCTGCTTTGGCGGTGGAGAGTCACACATAGTGACTTTAGTGTTACCCTGTGGCCCATGGTCCAGTAGTTTCTTACTACCGGTACTGTAATTAATAACTGAGACAACCGAATGGCTTTTTACCACAGGCTGACACTTGTAGACTCTCTTGTCAAAACTACTTTCTCAATTCTTCTTAATAGTATCATCCCGCTCTTCATTGTAGGCATGCTATAGAACATGATGATTTTTGCATTACTCTCAAAAAGAGAAAGTCCATAAAGAAAATATAGACAAGCCGTTTTGCAAAACAAACCCTCATTATATTCAAAGTAAATAAGAAAGTAAATGTAGTTTTACTTTTGTAAACATTAACATCAAAATGCACTAAGTTGCGAAGTAAAGTTTTATCAGTGTGTGAGCGATTGTCTAAAGATAATCAATATTTTAGGTTTCAAAGAAAGTTTTAATTTGTTACTGCTTGAAACAAGTGTATCAAGAAATGGAAAAGGTTATATTGTTTACGAACAGATTTTGCCTTATCTGACCTAACCTTAGACTTCAGTGCTGATATTTTGTTTTCCAGCTTAAACACACTTGCCTATAGATATACATGATGTATAATTGATTAGAGGGATCTGTGAATGGAAAGTATTCGCAACAACATTGAACCTATATTATCTCAACTTGATCGTCAAGCCTATAGATGACAGTAATTGTTGGTGTAATTTCATTTAGGCGGCCAAAAATAAATACTTCAAGTGAAAAGAAGTTCTTTACAATTTAGAATGCTTGCAGTAAGGGGTCTCAATTGTCAATGATGCTCATATTTTACATACTAAAACTTTTTGCAAAAAGATGTGAAACTATATTTGGGAACGGGTTAATCTTTGCTGTAAACTACGAGACTTTGTTTTTCAGTTTTGCAAAAGTATGGCCTGATAAAAATGGAAAATCCCATTTGAATAATGATTTACTGAAATTAGTAGTTGTTCCCCACGCCAAATGAAAATCTGATTCTTTCGATGCATCTGATTGAGTTCTAAAATTTAGGCTAACTGTCGTCTGAAATGTTTTATTTTCTTATATTTCACCGTGAAACCTTAAATGTTTTTGTTTGCAAACATCGCAGTGAAACAATAAGCAGGATGACATTGTTTTAACATTTACTGTTTAAAACATAGGACCTCTGCAATAAAACTGTGTTGCAAAACAGAGTGCAATTCTCTTCAACCTAAACGCACGCACTGCATGAGTAAATTTTAAAGGTAACTTTACTCTGGTACAGTCAACCCAGCGATGATTGTATTGCACCTGCTTTAGCAGTGGAGAGTCACACATAGGGACTCTAGTGTTACCCTGTGGCCCATGGTCCAGTAGTTTCTTACTACCGGTACTGTAATTAATAACTGAAACAACCGAATGGCTTTTTACCACAGGCTGACACTTGTAGACTCTCTTGTCAAAACTACTTTCTCAATTCTTCTTAATAGTATCATCCCGCTCTTCATTGTAGGCATGCTATAGAACATGATGATTTTTGCATTACTCTCAAAAAAAGAAAGTCCATAAAGAAAATATAGACAAGCCGTTTTGCAAAACAAACCCTCATTATATTCAAAGTAAATAAGAAAGTAAATGTAGTTTTACTTTTGTAAACATTAACATCAAAATGCACTAAGTTGCGAAGTAAAGTTTTATCAGTGTGTAAGCGATTATCTAAAGCTAATAAACATTTGAGGTTTTAAAAACGTTTTAAAATATTACAGCTTGAAACAAGTGTCTCAAGAAATAAAAAAGGTTATATTCTTTATGAACAGAGTTTGCCTTATCTGACCTAACCTTAGATTTCAGTGCTGATATTTTGTTTTCCAGCATAAACACACTTGCCTATAGATATACATGATGTATAATTGATTAGAGGGATCTGTGAATGAAAAGTATTCGCAACAACATTGAACCTATATTATCTCAACTTGATCGTCAAGCCTATAGATGACAGTAATTGTTGGTGTAATTTCATTTAAGCGGCCAAAAATAAATACTTCAAGTGAAAAGAAGTTCTTTACAATTTAGAATGCTTGCAGTAGGGTGTCTCAATTGTCAATGATGCTCATATTTTACATACTAAAACTTTTTGCAAAAAAATGTGAAACTATATTTGGGAATGGGTTATTCTTTGCTGTAAACTACGACACTTTATTTTTCAGTTTTGCAAAAGTATGGCCTGATAAAAATGGAAAATCCCATTTGAATAATGATTTACTGAAATTAGTAGTTGTTCCCCACGCCAAATGAAAATCTGATTCTTTCGATGCATCTGATTGAGTTCTAAATTTTAGGCTTACTGTCGTCTGAAATGTTTTATTTTTTATATTTCACTGCGAAATCTTAAATGTTTTTGTTTGCGAACATCGCAGTGAAACAATAAGCAGGATGACATTGTTTTAACATTTACTGTTTAAAACATAGGACCTCTGCAATCAAACTGTATTTCTAAACAGAGTGCAATTCTCTTCAGCCTGAACGCACGCACTGCATGAGTAAATTTTAAAGGTAAGTTTACTCTGGTACAGTCAACCCAGCGATGATTCTATTGCACCTGCTTTAGCGGTGGAGAGTCACACATAGTGACTTTAGTGTTACCCTGTGGCCCATGGTCCAGTAGTTTCGTACTACCGACACTGTAATTAATAACTGAAACAACCGAATGGCTTTTTACCACAGGCTGACACTTGTAGACTCTCTTGTCAAAACTACTTTCTCAATCCTTCTTAATAGCATCATCCCGCTCTTCATTGTAGTCATGCTATAGAACATGATGATTTTTGCATTACTCTCAAAAAGAGAAAGTCCATAAAGAAAATATAGACGAGCCGTTTTGCAAAACAAACCCTCATTATATTCAAAGTAAATAAGAAAGTAAATGTAGTTTTACTTTTGTAAACATTAACATCAAAATGCACTAAGTTGCGAAGTAAAGTTTTATCAGTGTGTAAGCGATTATCTAAAGCTAATCAATATTTTAGGTTTCAAAAAAAGTTTTAATTTGTTACAGCTTGAAACAAGTGTCTCAAGAAATGGAAAAGGTTATATTGTTTACGAACAGATTTTGCCTTATCTGACCTAACCTTAGACTTCAGTGCTGATATTTTGTTTTCCAGCTTAAACACACTTGCCTATAGATATACATGATGTATAATTGATTAGAGGGATCTGTGAACGAAAAGTATTCGCAACAACATTGAACCTATATTATCTCAACTTGATCGTCAAGCCTATAGATGACAGTAATTGTTGGTGTAATTTCATTCAAGCGGCCAAAAATAAATACTTCAAGTGAAAAGAAGTTTTTTACACTTTAGAATGCTTGCAGTAGGGCGTCTCAATTGTCAATGATGCTCATATTTTACATACTAAAACTTTTTCAAAAAGATGTGAAACTATATTTGGGAACGAGTTAATCTTTGCTGTACACTACGACACTTTATTTTTCAGTTTTGCAAAAGTATGGCCTGATAAAAATGGAAAATCCCATTTGAATAATGATTTACTGAAATTAGTAGTTGTTCCCCACGCCAAATGAAAATCTGATTCCTTCGATGCATCTGAATGAGTTCTAAAGTTTAGGCTAACGGTCGTCTGAAATGTTTTATTTTCTTATGTTTCACCGTGAAATCTTAAATGTTTTTGTTTGCGAACATCACAGTGAAACAATAAGCAGGATGACATTGTTTTAACATTTACTGTTTAAAACATAGGACCTCTGCAATAAAACTGTATTGCTAAACAGAGTGCAATTCTCTTCAACCTAAACGCACACACTGCATGAGTAAAGTTTAAAGGTACGTTTACTCTGGTACAGTCAACCCAGCGATGATTGTATTGCACCTGCTTTGGCGGTGGAGAGTCACACATAGTGACTTTAGTGTTACCCTGTGGCCCATGGTCCAGTAGTTTCGTACTACCGGAACTGTAATTAATAACTGAAACAACCGAATGGCTTTTTACCACAGGCTGACACTTGTAGACTCTCTTGTCAAAACTACTTTCTCAATCCTTCTTAATAGCATCATCCCGCTCTTCATTGTAGGCATGCTATAGAACATGATGATTTTTGCATTACTCTCAAAAAGAGAAAGTCCATAAAGAAAATATAGACAAGCCGTTTTGCAAAACAAACTCTCATTATATTCAAAGTAAATAAGAAAGTAAATGTAGTTTTACTTTTGTAAACATTAACATCAAAATGCACTAAGTTGCGAAGTAAAGTTTTATCAGTGTGTGAGCGATTGTCTAAAGATAATCAATATTTTAGGTTTCAAAAAAAGTTTTAATTTGTTACAGCTTGAAACAAGTGTCTCAAGAAATGGAAAAGGTTATATTGTTTACGAACAGATTTTGCCTTATTCAACCTAACCTTAGACTCTAGTGCGGGTATTTTGTTTTCCAGCTTAAACACACTTGCCTATAGATATACATGATGTATAATTGATTAGAGGGATCTGTGAACGAAAGGTATTCGCAACAACATTGAACCTATATTATCTCAACTTGATCGTCAAGCCTATAGATGACAGTAATTGTTGGTGTAATTTCATTTAAGCGGCCAAAAATAAATACTTCAAGTGAAAAGAAGTTCTTTACATTTTAGAATGCTTGCAATAGGGCGTCTCAATTGTCAATGATGCTCATATTTTACATACTAAAACATTTTGCAAAAAGATGTGAAACTATATTTGGGAATGGGTTATTCTTTGCTGTAAACTACGACACTTTATTTTTCAGTTTTGCAAAAGTATGGCCTGATAAAAATGGAAAATCCCATTTGAATAATGATTTAATGAAATTGGTAGTTGTTCCCACGCCAAATGAAAATCTGATTCTTTCGATGCATCTGATTGAGTTCTAAAATTTAGGCTTACTGTCGTCTGAAATGCTTTATTTTCTTATATTTCACTGTGAAATCTTAAATGTTTTTGTTTGCGAACATCGCAGTGAAACAATAAGCAGGATGACATTGTTTTAACATTTACTGTTTAAAACATAGGACCTTTGCAATAAAATTGTATTGCTAAACAGAGTGCAATTCTCTTCAGCCTAAACGCACGCACTGCATGAGTAATTTTTAAAGGTAAGTTTACTCTGGTACAGTCAACCTAGCGATGATTGCATTGCACCTGCTTTGGCGGTGGAGAGTCACACATAGTGACTTTAGTGTTACCCTGTGGCCCATGGTCCAGTAGTTTCTTACTACCGGTACTGTAATTAATAACTGAGACAACCGAATGGCTTTTTACCACAGGCTGACACTTGTAGACTCTCTTGTCAAAACTACTTTCTCAATTCTTCTTAATAGTATCATCCCGCTCTTCATTGTAGGCATGCTATAGAACATGATGATTTTTGCATTACTCTCAAAAAGAGAAAGTCCATAAAGAAAATATAGACAAGCCGTTTTGCAAAACAAACCCTCATTATATTCAAAGTAAATAAGAAAGTAAATGTAGTTTTACTTTTGTAAACATTAACATCAAAATGCACTAAGTTGCGAAGTAAAGTTTTATCAGTGTGTGAGCGATTGTCTAAAGATAATCAATATTTTAGGTTTCAAAGAAAGTTTTAATTTGTTACTGCTTGAAACAAGTGTATCAAGAAATGGAAAAGGTTATATTGTTTACGAACAGATTTTGCCTTATCTGACCTAACCTTAGACTTCAGTGCTGATATTTTGTTTTCCAGCTTAAACACACTTGCCTATAGATATACATGATGTATAATTGATTAGAGGGATCTGTGAATGGAAAGTATTCGCAACAACATTGAACCTATATTATCTCAACTTGATCGTCAAGCCTATAGATGACAGTAATTGTTGGTGTAATTTCATTTAGGCGGCCAAAAATAAATACTTCAAGTGAAAAGAAGTTCTTTACAATTTAGAATGCTTGCAGTAAGGGGTCTCAATTGTCAATGATGCTCATATTTTACATACTAAAACTTTTTGCAAAAAGATGTGAAACTATATTTGGGAACGGGTTAATCTTTGCTGTAAACTACGAGACTTTGTTTTTCAGTTTTGCAAAAGTATGGCCTGATAAAAATGGAAAATCCCATTTGAATAATGATTTACTGAAATTAGTAGTTGTTCCCCACGCCAAATGAAAATCTGATTCTTTCGATGCATCTGATTGAGTTCTAAAATTTAGGCTAACTGTCGTCTGAAATGTTTTATTTTCTTATATTTCACCGTGAAATCTTAAATGTTTTTGTTTGCAAACATCGCAGTGAAACAATAAGCAGGATGACATTGTTTTAACATTTACTGTTTAAAACATAGGACCTCTGCAATAAAACTGTGTTGCAAAACAGAGTGCAATTCTCTTCAACCTAAACGCACGCACTGCATGAGTAAATTTTAAAGGTAACTTTACTCTGGTACAGTCAACCCAGCGATGATTGTATTGCACCTGCTTTAGCAGTGGAGAGTCACACATAGGGACTCTAGTGTTACCCTGTGGCCCATGGTCCAGTAGTTTCTTACTACCGGTACTGTAATTAATAACTGAAACAACCGAATGGCTTTTTACCACAGGCTGACACTTGTAGACTCTCTTGTCAAAACTACTTTCTCAATTCTTCTTAATAGTATCATCCCGCTCTTCATTGTAGGCATGCTATAGAACATGATGATTTTTGCATTACTCTCAAAAAAAGAAAGTCCATAAAGAAAATATAGACAAGCCGTTTTGCAAAACAAACCCTCATTATATTCAAAGTAAATAAGAAAGTAAATGTAGTTTTACTTTTGTAAACATTAACATCAAAATGCACTAAGTTGCGAAGTAAAGTTTTATCAGTGTGTAAGCGATTATCTAAAGCTAATAAACATTTGAGGTTTTAAAAACGTTTTAAAATATTACAGCTTGAAACAAGTGTCTCAAGAAATAAAAAAGGTTATATTCTTTATGAACAGAGTTTGCCTTATCTGACCTAACCTTAGATTTCAGTGCTGATATTTTGTTTTCCAGCATAAACACACTTGCCTATAGATATACATGATGTATAATTGATTAGAGGGATCTGTGAATGAAAAGTATTCGCAACAACATTGAACCTATATTATCTCAACTTGATCGTCAAGCCTATAGATGACAGTAATTGTTGGTGTAATTTCATTTAAGCGGCCAAAAATAAATACTTCAAGTGAAAAGAAGTTCTTTACAATTTAGAATGCTTGCAGTAGGGTGTCTCAATTGTCAATGATGCTCATATTTTACATACTAAAACTTTTTGCAAAAAAATGTGAAACTATATTTGGGAATGGGTTATTCTTTGCTGTAAACTACGACACTTTATTTTTCAGTTTTGCAAAAGTATGGCCTGATAAAAATGGAAAATCCCATTTGAATAATGATTTACTGAAATTAGTAGTTGTTCCCCACGCCAAATGAAAATCTGATTCTTTCGATGCATCTGATTGAGTTCTAAATTTTAGGCTTACTGTCGTCTGAAATGTTTTATTTTTTATATTTCACTGCGAAATCTTAAATGTTTTTGTTTGCGAACATCGCAGTGAAACAATAAGCAGGATGACATTGTTTTAACATTTACTGTTTAAAACATAGGACCTCTGCAATCAAACTGTATTTCTAAACAGAGTGCAATTCTCTTCAGCCTGAACGCACGCACTGCATGAGTAAATTTTAAAGGTAAGTTTACTCTGGTACAGTCAACCCAGCGATGATTCTATTGCACCTGCTTTAGCGGTGGAGAGTCACACATAGTGACTTTAGTGTTACCCTGTGGCCCATGGTCCAGTAGTTTCGTACTACCGACACTGTAATTAATAACTGAAACAACCGAATGGCTTTTTACCACAGGCTGACACTTGTAGACTCTCTTGTCAAAACTACTTTCTCAATCCTTCTTAATAGCATCATCCCGCTCTTCATTGTAGTCATGCTATAGAACATGATGATTTTTGCATTACTCTCAAAAAGAGAAAGTCCATAAAGAAAATATAGACGAGCCGTTTTGCAAAACAAACCCTCATTATATTCAAAGTAAATAAGAAAGTAAATGTAGTTTTACTTTTGTAAACATTAACATCAAAATGCACTAAGTTGCGAAGTAAAGTTTTATCAGTGTGTAAGCGATTATCTAAAGCTAATAAACATTTAAGGTTTTAAAAACGTTTTAAAATATTACAGCTTGAAACAAGTGTCTCAAGAAATAAAAAAGGTTATATTGTTTATGAACAGATTTTGCCTTATTCAACCTAACCTTAGACTCTAGTGCGGATATTTTGTTTTCCAGCATAAACACACTTGCCTATAGATATACATGATGTATAATTGATTAGAGGGATCTGTGAATGAAAAGTATTCGCAACAACTTTGAACCTATATTATCTCAACTTGATCGTCAAGCCTATAGATGACAGTAATTGTTGGTGTAATTTCATTCAAGCGGCCAAAAATAAATACTTCAAGTGAAAAGAAGTTTTTTACAATTTAGAATGCTTGCAGTAGGGTGTCTCAATTGTCAATGATGCTCATATTTTACATACTAAAACTTTTTGCAAAAAAATGTGAAACTATATTTGGGAATGGGTTATTCTTTGCTGTAAACTACGACACTTTATTTTTCAGTTTTGCAAAAGTATGGCCTGATAAAAATGGAAAATCCCATTTGAATAATGATTTACTGAAATTAGTAGTTGTTCCCCACGCCAAATGAAAATCTGATTCTTTCGATGCATCTGATTGAGTTCTAAATTTTAGGCTTACTGTCGTCTGAAATGTTTTATTTTTTATATTTCACTGCGAAATCTTAAATGTTTTTGTTTGCGAACATCGCAGTGAAACAATAAGCAGGATGACATTGTTTTAACATTTACTGTTTAAAACATAGGACCTCTGCAATCAAACTGTATTGCTAAACAGAGTGCAATTCTCTTCGACCTAAACGCACGCACTGCATGAGTAAATTTTAAAGGTAAGTTTACTCTGGTACAGTCAACCCAGCGATGATTCTATTGCACCTGCTTTAGCGGTGGAGAGTCACACATAGTGACTTTAGTGTTACCCTGTGGCCCATGGTCCAGTAGTTTCGTACTACCGACACTGTAATTAATAACTGAAACAACTGAATGGCTTTTTACCACAGGCTGACACTTGTAGACTCTCTTGTCAAAACTACTTTCTCAATCCTTCTTAATAGCATCATCCCGCTCTTCATTGTAGGCATGCTATAGAACATGATGATTTTTGCATTACTCTCAAAAAGAGAAAGTCCATAAAGAAAATATAGACGAGCCGTTTTGCAAAACAAACCCTCATTATATTCAAAGTAAATAAGAAAGTAAATGTAGTTTTACTTTTGTAAACATTAACATCAAAATGCACTAAGTTGCGAAGTAAAGTTTTATCAGTGTGTAAGCGATTATCTAAAGCTAATAAACATTTAAGGTTTTTAAAACGTTTTAAAATATTACAGCTTGAAACAAGTGTCTCAAGAAATAAAAAAGGTTATATTGTTTATGAACAGATTTTGCCTTATTCAACCTAACCTTAGACTCTAGTGCGGATATTTTGTTTTCCAGCATAAACACACTTGCCTATAGATATACATGATGTATAATTGATTAGAGGGATCTGTGAATGAAAAGTATTCGCAACAACATTGAACCTATATTATCTCAACTTGATCGTCAAGCCTATAGATGACAGTAATTGTTGGTGTAATTTCATTTAAGCGGCCAAAAATAAATACTTCAAGTGAAAAGAAGTTCTTTACAATTTAGAATGCTTGCAGTAGGGCGTCTCAATTGTCAATGATGCCCATATTTTACATACTAAAACTTTTTGCAAAAAGATGTGAAACTATATTTGGGAATGGGTTATTCTTTGCTGTACACTACGACACTTTATTTTTCAGTTTTGCAAAAGTATGGCCTGATAAAAATGGAAAATCCCATTTGAATAATGATTTACTGAAATTAGTAGTTGTTCCCCACGCCAAATGAAAATCTGATTCCTTCGATGCATCTGATTGAGTTCTAAACTGTAGGCTTACTGTCGTCTGAAATGTTTTGTTTTTTTATATTTCACTGTGAAATCTTAAATGTTTTTGTTTGCGAACATCGCAGTGAAACAATAAGCAGGATGACATTGTTTTAACATTTACTGTTTAAAACATAGGACCTTTGCAATAAAATTGTTTAGAGTGCAGAGTGCAATTCTCTTCAGAGTGCAATTCTCTTCAGCCTAAACGCACGCACTGCATGAGTAAATTTTAAAGGTAAGTTTACTCTGGTACAGTCAACCCAGCGATGATTGTATTGCACCTGCTTTAGCGGTGGAGAGTCACACATAGTGACTTTAGTGTTACCCTGTGGCCCATGGTCCAGTAGTTTCGTACTGCCGATACTGTAATTAATAACTGAAACAACCGAATGGCTTTTTACCACAGGCTGACACTTGTAGACTCTCTTGTCAAAACTACTTTCTCAATCCTTCTTAATAGCATCATCCCGCTCTTCATTGTAGGCATGCTATAGAACATGATGATTTTTGCATTACTCTCAAAAAGAGAAAGTCCATAAAGAAAATTTAGACAAGCCGTTTTGCAAAACAAACCCTCATTATATTCAAAGTAAATAAGAAAGTAAAAGTAGTTTTACTTTTGTAAACATTAACATCAAAGTGCACTAAGTTGCGAAGTAAAGTTTTATCAGTGTGTAAGCGATTATCTAAAGCTAATAAACATTTAAGGTTTTAAAAACGTTTTAAAATATTACAGCTTGAAACAAGTGTCTCAAGAAATAAAAAAAGTTATATTGTTTATGAACAGATTTTGCCTTATTCAACCTAACCTTAGACTCTAGTGCGGATTATTTTTTTCCAGCATAAACACACTTGCCTATAGATATACATGATGTATAATTGATTAGAGGGATCTGTGAATGAAAAGTATTCGCAACATTGAACCTATATTATCTCAACTTGATCGTCAAGCCTATAGATGACAGTAATTGTTGGTGTAATTTCATTTAAGCGGCCAAAAATAAATACTTCAAGTGAAAAGAAGTTTTTTACAGTTTAGAATGCTTGCAGTAGGGCGTCTCAATGGTCAATGATGCTCATATTTTACATACTAAAACTTTTTGCAAAAAGATGTGAAACTATATTTGGGAACGGGTTATTCTTTGCTGTAAACTACGACACTTTATTTTTCAGTTTTGCAAAAGTATGGCCTGATAAAAATGGAAAATCCCATTTGAATAATGATTTACTGAAATTAGTAGTTGTTCCCCACGCCAAATGAAAATCTGATTTATTCGATGCATCTGATTGAGTTCTAAAATTTAGGCTTACTGTCGTCTGAAATGTTTTATTTTTTTATATTTCACCGTGAAATCTTAAATGTTTTTGTTTGCGAACATCGCAGTGAAACAATAAGCAGGATGACATTGTTTTAACATTTACTGTTTAAAACATAGGACCTTTGCAATAAAATTGTATAGCTAAACAGAGTGCAATTCTCTTCAACCTAAACGCACATACCGCATGAGTAAAGTTTAAAGGTACGTTTACTCTGGTACAGTCAACCCAGCGATGATTGTATTGCACCTGCTTTGGCGGTGGAGAGTCACACATAGGGACTTTAGTGTTACCCTGTAGCCCATGGTCCAGTAGTTTCTTACTACCGGTACTGTAATTAATAACTGAAACAACCGAATGGCTTTTTACCACAGGCTGACACTTGTAGACTCTCTTGTCAAAACTACTTTCTCAATCCTTCTTAATAGCATCATCCCGCTCTTCATTGTAGGCATGCTATAGAACATGATGATTTTTGCATTACTCTCAAAAAGAGAAAGTCCATAAAGAAAATATAGACGAGCCGTTTTGCAAAACAAACCCTCATTATATTCAAAGTAAATAAGAAAGTAAATGTAGTTTTACTTTTGTAAACATTAACATCAAAATGCACTAAGTTGCGAAGTAAAGTTTTATCAGTGTGTAAGCGATTATCTAAAGCTAATAAACATTTAAGGTTTTAAAAACGTTTTAAAATATTACAGCTTGAAACAAGTGTCTCAAGAAATAAAAAGGTTATATTGTTTGTGAACAGATTTTGCCTTATTCAACCTAACCTTAGACTCTAGTGCGGATATTTTGTTTTCTAGCATAAACACACTTGCCTATAGATATACATGATGTATAATTGATTAGAGGGATCTGTGAATGAAAAGTATTCGCAACAACATTTAACCTATATTATCTCAACTTGATCGTCAAGCCTATAGATGACAGTAATTGTTGGTGTAATTTCATTTAAGCGGCCAAAAATAAATACTTCAAGTGAAAAGAAGTTCTTTACAATTTAGAATGCTTGCAGTAGGGCGTCTCAATTGTCAATGATGCTCATATTTTACATACTAAAACTTTTTGCAAAAAGATGTGAAACTATATTTGGGAATGGGTTATTCTTTGCTGTACACTACGACACTTTATTTTTCAGTTTTGCAAAAGTATGGCCTGATAAAAATGGAAAATCCCATTTGAATAATGATTTACTGAAATTAGTAGTTGTTCCCCACGCCAAATGAAAATCTGATTTCTTCGATGCATCTGATTGAGTTCTAAACTTTAGGCTTACTGTCGTCTGAAATGTTTTGTTTTTTTATATTTCACTGTGAAATCTTAAATGTTTTTGTTTGCGAACATCGCAGTGAAACAATAAGCAGGATGACATTGTTTTAACATTTACTGTTTAAAACATAGGACCTTTGCAATAAAATTGTATAGCTAAACAGAGTGCAATTCTCTTCAGCCTAAACGCACGCACGCACTGCATGAGTAAATTTTAAAGGTAAGTTTACTCTGGTACAGTCAACCCAGCGATGATTGTATTGCACCTGCTTTAGCGGTGGAGAGTCACACATAGTGACTTTAGTGTTACCCTGTGGCCCATGGTCCAGTAGTTTCGTACTGCCGATACTGTAATTAATAACTGAAACAACCGAATGGCTTTTTACCACAGGCTGACACTTGTAGACTCTCTTGTCAAAACTACTTTCTCAATCCTTCTTAATAGCATCATCCCGCTCTTCATTGTAGGCATGCTATAGAACATGATGATTTTTGCATTACTCTCAAAAAGAGAAAGTCCATAAAGAAAGTTTAGACAAGCCGTTTTGCAAATCAAACCCTCATTATATTCAAAGTAAAAAGGAAAGTAAATGTAGTTTTACTTTTGTAAACATTAACATCAAAGTGCACTAAGTTGCGAAGTAAAGTTTTATCAGTGTGTAAGCGATTATCTAAAGCTAATAAACATTTGAGGTTTTAAAAACGTTTTAAAATATTACAGCTTGAAACAAGTGTCTCAAGAAATAAAAAAAGTTGTATTGTTTATGAACAGATTTTGCCTTATTCAACCTAACCTTAGACTCTAGTGCGGATTTTTTTTTTCCAGCATAAACACACTTGCCTATAGATATACATGATGTATAATTGATTAGAGGGATCTGTGAATGAAAAGTATTCGCAACAACATTGAACCTATATTATCTCAACTTGATCGTCAAGCCTATAGATGACAGTAATTGTTGGTGTAATTTCATTTAAGCGGCCAAAAATAAATACTTCAAGTGAAAAGAAGTTCTTTACAATTTAGAATGCTTGCAGTAGGGCGTCTCAATTGTCAATGATGCTCATATTTTACATACTAAAACTTTTTGCAAAAAGATGTGAAACTATATTTGGGAACGGGTTATTCTTTGCTGTAAACTACGACACTTTATTTTTCAGTTTTGCAAAAGTATGGCCTGATAAAAATGGAAAATCCCATTTGAATAATGATTTACTGAAATTAGTAGTTGTTCCCCACGCCAAATGAAAATCTGATTCCTTCGATGCATCTGATTGAGTTCTAAAATTTAGGCTTACTGTCGTCTGAAATGTTTTATTTTTTTATATTTCACCGTGAAATCTTAAATGTTTTTGTTTGCGAACATCGCAGTGAAACAATAAGCAGGATGACATTGTTTTAACATTTACTGTTTAAAACATAGGACCTTTGCAATAAAATTTTATAGCTAAGCAGAGTGCAATTCTCTTCAACCTAAACGCACATACTGCATGAGTAAAGTTTAAAGGTACGTTTACTCTGGTACAGTCAACCCAGCGATGATTGTATTGCACCTGCTTTGGCGGTGGAGAGTCACACATAGTGACTTTAGTGTTACCCTGTGGCCCATGGTCCAGTAGTTTCTTACTACCGGTACTGTAATTAATAACTGAAACAACCGAATGGCTTTTTACCACAGGCTGACACTTGTAGACTCTCTTGTCAAAACTACTTTCTCAATCCTTCTTAATAGCATCATCCCGCTCTTCATTGTAGGCATGCTATAGAACATGATGATTTTTGCATTACTCTCAAAAAGAGAAAGTCCATAAAGAAAATTTAGACAAATCGTTTTGCAAAACAAACCCTCATTATATTCAAAGTAAATAAGAAAGTAAATGTAGTTTTACTTTTGTAAACATTAACATCAAAATGCACTAAGTTGCGAAGTAAAGTTTTATCAGTGTGTAAGCGATTATCTAAAGCTAATAAACATTTAAGGTTTTAAAAACGTTTTAAAATATTACAGCTTGAAACAAGTGTCTCAAGAAATAAAAAAAGTTATATTGTTTATGAACAGATTTTGCCTTATTCAACCTAACCTTAGACTCTAGTGCGGATTATTTTTTTCCAGCATAAACACACTTGCCTATAGATATACATGATGTATAATTGATTAGAGGGATCTGTGAATGAAAAGTATTCGCAACAACATTGAACCTATATTATCTCAACTTGATCGTCAAGCCTATAGATGACAGTAATTGTTGGTGTAATTTCATTTAAGCGGCCAAAAATAAATACTTCAAGTGAAAAGAAGTTTTTTACAGTTTAGAATGCTTGCAGTAGGGCGTCTCAATGGTCAATGATGCTCATATTTTACATACTAAAACTTTTTGCAAAAAGATGTGAAACTATATTTGGGAACGGGTTATTCTTTGCTGTAAACTACGACACTTTATTTTTCAGTTTTGCAAAAGTATGGCCTGATAAAAATGGAAAATCCCATTTGAATAATGATTTACTGAAATTAGTAGTTGTTCCCCACGCCAAATGAAAATCTGATTCCTTCGATGCATCTGATTGAGTTCTAAAATTTAGGCTTACTGTCGTCTGAAATGTTTTATTTTTTTATATTTCACCGTGAAATCTTAAATGTTTTTGTTTGCGAACATCGCAGTGAAACAATAAGCAGGATGACATTGTTTTAACATTTACTGTTTAAAACATAGGACCTTTGCAATAAAATTGTATAGCTAAACAGAGTGCAATTCTCTTCAACCTAAACGCACATACTGCATGAGTAAAGTTTAAAGGTACGTTTACTCTGGTACAGTCAACCCAGCGATGATTGTATTGCACCTGCTTTGGCGGTGGAGAGTCACACATAGGGACTTTAGTGTTACCCTGTGGCCCATGGTCCAGTAGTTTCTTACTACCGGTACTGTAATTAATAACTGAAACAACCGAATGGCTTTTTACCACAGGCTGACACTTGTAGACTCTCTTGTCAAAACTACTTTCTCAATCCTTCTTAATAGCATCATCCCGCTCTTCATTGTAGGCATGCTATAGAACATGATGATTTTTGCATTACTCTCAAAAAGAGAAAGTCCATAAAGAAAATATAGACGAGCCGTTTTGCAAAACAAACCCTCATTATATTCAAAGTAAATAAGAAAGTAAATGTAGTTTTACTTTTGTAAACATTAACATCAAAATGCACTAAGTTGCGAAGTAAAGTTTTATCAGTGTGTAAGCGATTATCTAAAGCTAATAAACATTTAAGGTTTTAAAAACGTTTTAAAATATTACAGCTTGAAACAAGTGTCTCAAGAAATAAAAAAGGTTATATTGTTTATGAACAGATTTTGCCTTATTCAACCTAACCTTAGACTCTAGTGCGGATATTTTGTTTTCCAGCATAAACACACTTGCCTATAGATATACATGATGTATAATTGATTAGAGGGATCTGTGAATGAAAAGTATTCGCAACAATATTGAACCTATATTATCTCAACTTGATCGTCAAGCCTATAGATGACAGTAATTGTTGGTGTAATTTCATTTAAGCGGCCAAAAATAAATACTTCAAGTGAAAAGAAGTTCTTTACAATTTAGAATGCTTGCAGTAGGGCGTCTCAATTGTCAATGATGCTCATATTTTACATACTAAAACTTTTTGCAAAAAGATGTGAAACTATATTTGGGAATGGGTTATTCTTTGCTGTACACTACGACACTTTATTTTTCAGTTTTGCAAAAGTATGGCCTGATAAAAATGGAAAATCCCATTTGAATAATGATTTACTGAAATTAGTAGTTGTTCCCCACGCCAAATGAAAATCTGATTTCTTCGATGCATCTGATTGAGTTCTAAACTTTAGGCTTACTGTCGTCTGAAATGTTTTGTTTTTTTATATTTCACTGTGAAATCTTAAATGTTTTTGTTTGCGAACATCGCAGTGAAACAATAAGCAGGATGACATTGTTTTAACATTTACTGTTTAAAACATAGGACCTTTGCAATAAAATTGTATAGCTAAACAGAGTGCAATTCTCTTCAGCCTAAACGCACGCACTGCATGAGTAAATTTTAAAGGTAAGTTTACTCTGGTACAGTCAACCCAGCGATGATTGTATTGCACCTGCTTTAGCGGTGGAGAGTCACACATAGTGACTTTAGTGTTACCCTGTGGCCCATGGTCCAGTAGTTTCGTACTGCCGATACTGTAATTAATAACTGAAACAACCGAATGGCTTTTTACCACAGGCTGACACTTGTAGACTCTCTTGTCAAAACTACTTTCTCAATCCTTCTTAATAGCATCATCCCGCTCTTCATTGTAGGCATGCTATAGAACATGATGATTTTTGCATTACTCTCAAAAAGAGAAAGTCCATAAAGAAAGTTTAGACAAGCCGTTTTGCAAAACAAACCCTCATTATATTCAAAGTAAATAAGAAAGTAAATGTAGTTTTACTTTTGTAAACATTAACATCAAAGTGCACTAAGTTGCGAAGTAAAGTTTTATCAGTGTGTAAGCGATTATCTAAAGCTAATAAACATTTAAGGTTTTAAAAACGTTTTAAAATATTACAGCTTGAAACAAGTGTCTCAAGAAATAAAAAAAGTTATATTGTTTATGAACAGATTTTGCCTTATTCAACCTAACCTTAGACTCTAGTGCGGATTTTTTTTTCCAGCATAAACACACTTGCCTATAGATATACATGATGTATAATTGATTAGAGGGATCTGTGAATGAAAAGTATTCGCAACAACATTGAACCTATATTATCTCAACTTGATCGTCAAGCCTATAGATGACAGTAATTGTTGGTGTAATTTCATTTAAGCGGCCAAAAATAAATACTTCAAGTGAAAAGAAGTTCTTTACAATTTAGAATGCTTGCAGTAGGGCGTCTCAATTGTCAATGATGCTCATATTTTACATACTAAAACTTTTTGCAAAAAGATGTGAAACTATATTTGGGAACGGGTTATTCTTTGCTGTAAACTACGACACTTTATTTTTCAGTTTTGCAAAAGTATGGCCTGATAAAAATGGAAAATCCCATTTGAATAATGATTTACTGAAATTAGTAGTTGTTCCCCACGCCAAATGAAAATCTGATTCCTTCGATGCATCTGATTGAGTTCTAAAATTTAGGCTTACTGTCGTCTGAAATGTTTTATTTTTTTATATTTCACCGTGAAATCTTAAATGTTTTTGTTTGCGAACATCGCAGTGAAACAATAAGCAGGATGACATTGTTTTAACATTTACTGTTTAAAACATAGGACCTTTGCAATAAAATTGTATAGCTAAACAGAGTGCAATTCTCTTCAACCTAAACGCACATACTGCATGAGTAAAGTTTAAAGGTACGTTTACTCTGGTACAGTCAACCCAGCGATGATTGTATTGCACCTGCTTTGGCGGTGGAGAGTCACACATAGGGACTTTAGTGTTACCCTGTGGCCCATGGTCCAGTAGTTTCTTACTACCGGTACTGTAATTAATAACTGAAACAACCGAATGGCTTTTTACCACAGGCTGACACTTGTAGACTCTCTTGTCAAAACTACTTTCTCAATCCTTCTTAATAGCATCATCCCGCTCTTCATTGTAGGCATGCTATAGAACATGATGATTTTTGCATTACTCTCAAAAAGAGAAAGTCCATAAAGAAAATATAGACGAGCCGTTTTGCAAAACAAACCCTCATTATATTCAAAGTAAATAAGAAAGTAAATGTAGTTTTACTTTTGTAAACATTAACATCAAAATGCACTAAGTTGCGAAGTAAAGTTTTATCAGTGTGTAAGCGATTATCTAAAGCTAATAAACATTTAAGGTTTTAAAAACGTTTTAAAATATTACAGCTTGAAACAAGTGTCTCAAGAAATAAAAAAGGTTATATTGTTTATGAACAGATTTTGCCTTATTCAACCTAACCTTAGACTCTAGTGCGGATATTTTGTTTTCCAGCATAAACACACTTGCCTATAGATATACATGATGTATAATTGATTAGAGGGATCTGTGAATGAAAAGTATTCGCAACAACATTGAACCTATATTATCTCAACTTGATCGTCAAGCCTATAGATGACAGTAATTGTTGGTGTAATTTCATTTAAGCGGCCAAAAATAAATACTTCAAGTGAAAAGAAGTTCTTTACAATTTAGAATGCTTGCAGTAGGGCGTCTCAATTGTCAATGATGCTCATATTTTACATACTAAAACTTTTTGCAAAAAGATGTGAAACTATATTTGGGAATGGGTTATTCTTTGCTGTACACTACGACACTTTATTTTTCAGTTTTGCAAAAGTATGGCCTGATAAAAATGGAAAATCCCATTTGAATAATGATTTACTGAAATTAGTAGTTGTTCCCCACGCCAAATGAAAATCTGATTCCTTCGATGCATCTGATTGAGTTCTAAAATTTAGGCTTACTGTCGTCTGAAATGTTTTATTTTTTTATATTTCACCGTGAAATCTTAAATGTTTTTGTTTGCGAACATCGCAGTGAAACAATAAGCAGGATGACATTGTTTTAACATTTACTGTTTAAAACATAGGACCTTTGCAATAAAATTGTATAGCTAAACAGAGTGCAATTCTCTTCAACCTAAACGCACATACTGCATGAGTAAAGTTTAAAGGTACGTTTACTCTGGTACAGTCAACCCAGCGATGATTGTATTGCACCTGCTTTGGCGGTGGAGAGTCACACATAGTGACTTTAGTGTTACCCTGTGGCCCATGGTCCAGTAGTTTCTTACTACCGGTACTGTAATTAATAACTGAAACAACCGAATGGCTTTTTACCACAGGCTGACACTTGTAGACTCTCTTGTCAAAACTACTTTCTCAATCCTTCTTAATAGCATCATCCCGCTCTTCATTGTAGTCATGCTATAGAACATGATGATTTTTGCATTACTCTCAAAAAGAGAAAGTCCATAAAGAAAATATAGACGAGCCGTTTTGCAAAACAAACCCTCATTATATTCAAAGTAAATAAGAAAGTAAATGTAGTTTTACTTTTGTAAACATTAACATCAAAATGCACTAAGTTGCGAAGTAAAGTTTTATCAGTGTGTAAGCGATTATCTAAAGCTAATAAACATTTAAGGTTTTAAAAACGCTTTAAAATATTACAGCTTGAAACAAGTGTCTCAAGAAATAAAAAAGGTTATATTGTTTATGAACAGATTTTGCCTTATTCAACCTAACCTTAGACTCTAGTGCGGATTTTTTTTTTCCAGCATAAACACACTTGCCTATAGATATACATGATGTATAATTGATTAGAGGGATCTGTGAATGAAAAGTATTCGCAACAACATTGAACCTATATTATCTCAACTTGATCGTCAAGCCTATAGATGACAGTAATTGTTGGTGTAATTTCATTTAAGCGGCCAAAAATAAATACTTCAAGTGAAAAGAAGTTCTTTACAATTTAGAATGCTTGCAGTAGGGTGTCTCAATTGTCAATGATGCTCATATTTTACATACTAAAACTTTTTGCAAAAATATGTGAAAGTATATTTGGGAACGGGTTAATCTTTGCTGTAAACTACAACACTTTATTTTTCAGTTTTGCAAAAGTATGGCCTGATAAAAATGGAAAATCCCATTTGAATAATGATTTACTGAAATTAGTAGTTGTCCCCCATGCCAAATGAAAATCTGATTCCTTCAATGCATCTGATTGAGTTCTAAAGTTTAGGCTAACTGTCGTCTGAAATGTTTTATTTTCTTATATTTCACCGTGAAATCTTAAATGTTTTTGTTTGCGAACATCACAGTGAAGCAATAAGCAGGATGACATTGTTTTAACATTTACTGTTTAAAACATAGGACCTCTGCAATAAAACTGTATTGCTAAACAGAGTGCAATTCTCTTTATCCTAAACGCACACACTGCATGAGTAAAGTTTAAAGGTACGTTTACTCTGGTACAGTCAACCCTGCGATGATTGTATTGCACCTGCTTTGGCGGTGGAGAGTCACACATAGTGACTTTAGTGTTACCCTGTGGCCCATGGTCCAGTAGTTTCTTACTACCGGTACTGTAATTAATAACTGAAACAACCAAATGGTTTTTTACCACAGGCTGACACTTGTAGACTCTCTTGTCAAAACTACTTTCTCAATTCTTCTTAATAGTATCATCCCGCTCTTCATTGTAGGCATGCTATAGAACATGATGATTTTTGCATTACTCTCAAAAAGAGAAAGTCCATAAAGAAAATATAGACAAGTCGGTTTGCAAAACAAACCCTCATTATATTCAAAGTAAATAAGAAAGTAAATGTAGTTTTACTTTTGTAAACATTAACATCAAAATGCACTAAGTTGCGAAGTAAAGTTTTATCAGTGTGTGAGCAATTGTCTAAAGATAATCAATATTTTAGGTTTCAAAAAAAGTTTTAATTTGTTACAGCTTGAAACAAGTGTCTCAAGAAATGGAAAAGGTTATATTGTTTACGAAGAGATTTTGCCTTATTCAACCTAACCTTAGACTTCAGTGCTGATAGTTTCTTTTCCAGCTTAAACACACTTGCCTATAGATATACATGATGTATAATTGATTAGAGGGATCTGTGAACGAAAAGTATTCGCAACAACATTGAACCTATATTATCTCAACTTGATCGTCAAGCCTATAGATGACAGTAATTGTTGGTGTAATTTCATTCAAGCGGCCAAAAATAAATACTTCAAGTGAAAAGAAAATCTTTACAGTTTAAAATGCTTGCAATAGGGCGTCTCAATTGTCAATGATGCTCATATTTTACATACTAAAACATTTTGCAAAAAGATGTGAAACTATATTTGGGAATGGGTTATTCTTTGCTGTAAACTACGACACTTTATTTTTCAGTTTTGCAAAAGTATGGCCTGATTGAAATGGAAAATCCCATTTGAATAATGATTTACTGAAATTAGTAGTTGTTCCCCACGCCAAATGAAAATCTGATTCCTTCGATGCATCTGATTGAGTTCTAAAATTTAAGCTTACTGTTGTCTGAAATGTTTTATTTTTTTATATTTCGTCATGAAATCTTAAATGTTTTTGTTTGCGAACATCGCAGTGAAACAATAAGCAGGATGACATTGTTTTAACATTTACTGTTTAAAACATAGGACCTTTGCAATAAAATTGTATAGCTAAACAGAGTGCAATTCTCTTCAGCCTAAACGCACGCACTGCATGAGTAAATTTTAAAGGTAAGTTTACTCTGGTACAGTCAACCCAGCGATGATTGTATTGCACCTGCTTTAGCAGTGGAGAGTCACACATAGGGACTTTAGTGTTACCCTGTGGCCCATGGTCCAGTAGTTTCTTACTACCGGTACTGTAATTAATAACTGAAACAACCGAATGGCTTTTTACCACAGGCTGACACTTGTAGACTCTCTTGTCAAAACTACTTTCTCAATTCTTCTTAATAGTATCATCCCGCTCTTCATTGTAGGCATGCTATAGAACATGATGATTTTTGCATTACTCTCAAAAAGAGAAAGTCCATAAAGAAAATATAGACAAGCCGTTTTGCAAAACAAACCCTCATTATATTCAAAGTAAATAAGAAAGTAAATGTAGTTTTACTTTTGTAAACATTAACATCAAAATGCACTAAGTTGCGAAGTAAAGTTTTATCAGTGTGTAAGCGATTATCTAAAGCTAATAAACATTTAAGGTTTTAAAAACGTTTTAAAATATTACAGCTTGAAACAAGTGTCTCAAGAAATAAAAAAGGTTATATTGTTTATGAACAGATTTTGCCTTATCTGACCTAACCTTAGACTTCAGTGCTGATATTTTGTTTTCCAGCTTAAACACACTTGCCTATAGATATACATGATGTATAATTGATTAGAGGGATCTGTGAATGGAAAGTATTCGCAACAACATTGAACCTATATTATCTCAACTTGATCGTCAAGCTTATAGATGACAGTAATTGTTGGTGTAATTTCATTCAAGCGGCCAAAAATAAATACTTCAAGTGAAAAGAAGTTTCTTACAATTTAGAATGCTTGCAGTAGGGCGTCTCAATTGTCAATGATGCTCATATTTTACATACTAAAACTTTTTGCAAAAAGATGTGAAACTATATTTGGGAACGGGTTATTCTTTGCTGTAAACTACGACACTTTATTTTTCAGTTTTGCAAAAGTATGGCCTGATAAAAATGGAAAATCCCATTTGAATAATGATTTACTGAAATTAGTAGTTGTTCCCCACGCCAAATGAAAATCTGATTCTTTCGATGCATCTGATTGAGTTCTAAAATTTAGGCTTACTGTCGTCTGAAATGTTTTATTTTTTTATATTTCACCGTGAAATCTTAAATGTTTTTGTTTGCGAACATCGCAGTGAAACAATAAGCAGGATGACATTGTTTTAACATTTACTGTTTAAAACATAGGACCTTTGCAATAAAATTGTATAGCTAAACAGAGTGCAATTCTCTTCAACCTAAACGCACATACTGCATGAGTAAAGTTTAAAGGTACGTTTACTCTGGTACAGTCAACCCAGCGATGATTGTATTGCACCTGCTTTGGCGGTGGAGAGTCACACATAGGGACTTTAGTGTTACCCTGTGGCCCATGGTCCAGTAGTTTCTTACTACCGGTACTGTAATTAATAACTGAAACAACCGAATGGCTTTTTACCACAGGCTGACACTTGTAGACTCTCTTGTCAAAACTACTTTCTCAATCCTTCTTAATAGCATCATCCCGCTCTTCATTGTAAGCATGCTATAGAACATGATGATTTTTGCATTACTCTCAAAAAGAGAAAGTCCATAAAGAAAATATAGACGAGCCGTTTTGCAAAACAAACCCTCATTATATTCAAAGTAAATAAGAAAGTAAATGTAGTTTTACTTTTGTAAACATTAACATCAAAATGCACTAAGTTGCGAAGTAAAGTTTTATCAGTGTGTAAGCGATTATCTAAAGCTAATAAACATTTAAGGTTTTAAAAACGTTTTAAAATATTACAGCTTGAAACAAGTGTCTCAAGAAATAAAAAAGGTTATATTGTTTATGAACAGATTTTGCCTTATTCAACCTAACCTTAGACTCTAGTGCGGATATTTTGTTTTCCAGCATAAACACACTTGCCTATAGATATACATGATGTATAATTGATTAGAGGGATCTGTGAATGAAAAGTATTCGCAACAATATTGAACCTATATTATCTCAACTTGATCGTCAAGCCTATAGATGACAGTAATTGTTGGTGTAATTTCATTTAAGCGGCCAAAAATAAATACTTCAAGTGAAAAGAAGTTCTTTACAATTTAGAATGCTTGCAGTAGGGCGTCTCAATTGTCAATGATGCTCATATTTTACATACTAAAACTTTTTGCAAAAAGATGTGAAACTATATTTGGGAATGGGTTATTCTTTGCTGTACACTACGACACTTTATTTTTCAGTTTTGCAAAAGTATGGCCTGATAAAAATGGAAAATCCCATTTGAATAATGATTTACTGAAATTAGTAGTTGTTCCCCACGCCAAATGAAAATCTGATTTCTTCGATGCATCTGATTGAGTTCTAAACTTTAGGCTTACTGTCGTCTGAAATGTTTTGTTTTTTTATATTTCACTGTGAAATCTTAAATGTTTTTGTTTGCGAACATCGCAGTGAAACAATAAGCAGGATGACATTGTTTTAACATTTACTGTTTAAAACATAGGACCTTTGCAATAAAATTGTATAGCTAAACAGAGTGCAATTCTCTTCAGCCTAAACGCACGCACTGCATGAGTAAATTTTAAAGGTAAGTTTACTCTGGTACAGTCAACCCAGCGATGATTGTATTGCACCTGCTTTAGCGGTGGAGAGTCACACATAGTGACTTTAGTGTTACCCTGTGGCCCATGGTCCAGTAGTTTCGTACTGCCGATACTGTAATTAATAACTGAAACAACTGAATGGCTTTTTACCACAGGCTGACACTTGTAGACTCTCTTGTCAAAACTACTTTCTCAATCCTTCTTAATAGCATCATCCCGCTCTTCATTGTAGGCATGCTATAGAACATGATGATTTTTGCATTACTCTCAAAAAGAGAAAGTCCATAAAGAAAGTTTAGACAAGCCGTTTTGCAAAACAAACCCTCATTATATTCAAAGTAAATAAGAAAGTAAATGTAGTTTTACTTTTGTAAACATTAACATCAAAGTGCACTAAGTTGCGAAGTAAAGTTTTATCAGTGTGTAAGCGATTATCTAAAGCTAATAAACATTTAAGGTTTTAAAAACGTTTTAAAATATTACAGCTTGAAACAAGTGTCTCAAGAAATAAAAAAAGTTATATTGTTTATGAACAGATTTTGCCTTATTCAACCTAACCTTAGACTCTAGTGCGGATTTTTTTTTCCAGCATAAACACACTTGCCTATAGATATACATGATGTATAATTGATTAGAGGGATCTGTGAATGAAAAGTATTCGCAACAACATTGAACCTATATTATCTCAACTTGATCGTCAAGCCTATAGATGACAGTAATTGTTGGTGTAATTTCATTTAAGCGGCCAAAAATAAATACTTCAAGTGAAAAGAAGTTCTTTACAATTTAGAATGCTTGCAGTAGGGCGTCTCAATTGTCAATGATGCTCATATTTTACATACTAAAACTTTTTGCAAAAAGATGTGAAACTATATTTGGGAACGGGTTATTCTTTGCTGTAAACTACGACACTTTATTTTTCAGTTTTGCAAAAGTATGGCCTGATAAAAATGGAAAATCCCATTTGAATAATGATTTACTGAAATTAGTAGTTGTTCCCCACGCCAAATGAAAATCTGATTCCTTCGATGCATCTGATTGAGTTCTAAAATTTAGGCTTACTGTCGTCTGAAATGTTTTATTTTTTTATATTTCACCGTGAAATCTTAAATGTTTTTGTTTGCGAACATCGCAGTGAAACAATAAGCAGGATGACATTGTTTTAACATTTACTGTTTAAAACATAGGACCTTTGCAATAAAATTGTATAGCTAAACAGAGTGCAATTCTCTTCAACCTAAACGCACATACTGCATGAGTAAAGTTTAAAGGTACGTTTACTCTGGTACAGTCAACCCAGCGATGATTGTATTGCACCTGCTTTGGCGGTGGAGAGTCACACATAGGGACTTTAGTGTTACCCTGTGGCCCATGGTCCAGTAGTTTCTTACTACCGGTACTGTAATTAATAACTGAAACAACCGAATGGCTTTTTACCACAGGCTGACACTTGTAGACTCTCTTGTCAAAACTACTTTCTCAATCCTTCTTAATAGCATCATCCCGCTCTTCATTGTAGGCATGCTATAGAACATGATGATTTTTGCATTACTCTCAAAAAGAGAAAGTCCATAAAGAAAATATAGACGAGCCGTTTTGCAAAACAAACCCTCATTATATTCAAAGTAAATAAGAAAGTAAATGTAGTTTTACTTTTGTAAACATTAACATCAAAATGCACTAAGTTGCGAAGTAAAGTTTTATCAGTGTGTAAGCGATTATCTAAAGCTAATAAACATTTAAGGTTTTAAAAACGTTTTAAAATATTACAGCTTGAAACAAGTGTCTCAAGAAATAAAAAAGGTTATATTGTTTATGAACAGATTTTGCCTTATTCAACCTAACCTTAGACTCTAGTGCGGATATTTTGTTTTCCAGCATAAACACACTTGCCTATAGATATACATGATGTATAATTGATTAGAGGGATCTGTGAATGAAAAGTATTCGCAACAACATTGAACCTATATTATCTCAACTTGATCGTCAAGCCTATAGATGACAGTAATTGTTGGTGTAATTTCATTTAAGCGGCCAAAAATAAATACTTCAAGTGAAAAGAAGTTCTTTACAATTTAGAATGCTTGCAGTAGGGCGTCTCAATTGTCAATGATGCTCATATTTTACATACTAAAACTTTTTGCAAAAAGATGTGAAACTATATTTGGGAATGGGTTATTCTTTGCTGTACACTACGACACTTTATTTTTCAGTTTTGCAAAAGTATGGCCTGATAAAAATGGAAAATCCCATTTGAATAATGATTTACTGAAATTAGTAGTTGTTCCCCACGCCAAATGAAAATCTGATTCCTTCGATGCATCTGATTGAGTTCTAAAATTTAGGCTTACTGTCGTCTGAAATGTTTTATTTTTTTATATTTCACCGTGAAATCTTAAATGTTTTTGTTTGCGAACATCACAGTGAAGCAATAAGCAGGATGACATTGTTTTAACATTTACTGTTTAAAACATAGGACCTCTGCAATAAAACTGTATTGCTAAACAGAGTGCAATTCTCTTTATCCTAAACGCACACACTGCATGAGTAAAGTTTAAAGGTACGTTTACTCTGGTACAGTCAACCCTGCGATGATTGTATTGCACCTGCTTTGGCGGTGGAGAGTCACACATAGTGACTTTAGTGTTACCCTGTGGCCCATGGTCCAGTAGTTTCTTACTACCGGTACTGTAATTAATAACTGAAACAACCAAATGGTTTTTTACCACAGGCTGACACTTGTAGACTCTCTTGTCAAAACTACTTTCTCAATTCTTCTTAATAGTATCATCCCGCTCTTCATTGTAGGCATGCTATAGAACATGATGATTTTTGCATTACTCTCAAAAAGAGAAAGTCCATAAAGAAAATATAGACAAGTCGGTTTGCAAAACAAACCCTCATTATATTCAAAGTAAATAAGAAAGTAAATGTAGTTTTACTTTTGTAAACATTAACATCAAAATGCACTAAGTTGCGAAGTAAAGTTTTATCAGTGTGTGAGCAATTGTCTAAAGATAATCAATATTTTAGGTTTCAAAAAAAGTTTTAATTTGTTACAGCTTGAAACAAGTGTCTCAAGAAATGGAAAAGGTTATATTGTTTACGAAGAGATTTTGCCTTATTCAACCTAACCTTAGACTTCAGTGCTGATAGTTTCTTTTCCAGCTTAAACACACTTGCCTATAGATATACATGATGTATAATTGATTAGAGGGATCTGTGAACGAAAAGTATTCGCAACAACATTGAACCTATATTATCTCAACTTGATCGTCAAGCCTATAGATGACAGTAATTGTTGGTGTAATTTCATTCAAGCGGCCAAAAATAAATACTTCAAGTGAAAAGAAAATCTTTACAGTTTAGAATGCTTGCAATAGGGCGTCTCAATTGTCAATGATGCTCATATTTTACATACTAAAACATTTTGCAAAAAGATGTGAAACTATATTTGGGAATGGGTTATTCTTTGCTGTAAACTACGACACTTTATTTTTCAGTTTTGCAAAAGTATGGCCTGATTGAAATGGAAAATCCCATTTGAATAATGATTTACTGAAATTAGTAGTTGTTCCCCACGCCAAATGAAAATCTGATTCCTTCGATGCATCTGATTGAGTTCTAAAATTTAAGCTTACTGTTGTCTGAAATGTTTTACTTTTTTATATTTCGTCATGAAATCTTAAATGTTTTTGTTTGCGAACATCGCAGTGAAACAATAAGCAGGATGACATTGTTTTAACATTTACTGTTTAAAACATAGGACCTTTGCAATAAAATTGTATAGCTAAACAGAGTGCAATTCTCTTCAGCCTAAACGCACGCACTGCATGAGTAAATTTTAAAGGTAAGTTTACTCTGGTACAGTCAACCCAGCGATGATTGTATTGCACCTGCTTTAGCAGTGGAGAGTCACACATAGGGACTTTAGTGTTACCCTGTGGCCCATGGTCCAGTAGTTTCTTACTACCGGTACTGTAATTAATAACTGAAACAACCGAATGGCTTTTTACCACAGGCTGACACTTGTAGACTCTCTTGTCAAAACTACTTTCTCAATTCTTCTTAATAGTATCATCCCGCTCTTCATTGTAGGCATGCTATAGAACATGATGATTTTTGCATTACTCTCAAAAAGAGAAAGTCCATAAAGAAAATATAGACAAGCCGTTTTGCAAAACAAACCCTCATTATATTCAAAGTAAATAAGAAAGTAAATGTAGTTTTACTTTTGTAAACATTAACATCAAAATGCACTAAGTTGCGAAGTAAAGTTTTATCAGTGTGTAAGCGATTATCTAAAGCTAATAAACATTTAAGGTTTTAAAAACGTTTTAAAATATTACAGCTTGAAACAAGTGTCTCAAGAAATAAAAAAGGTTATATTGTTTATGAACAGATTTTGCCTTATCTGACCTAACCTTAGACTTCAGTGCTGATATTTTGTTTTCCAGCTTAAACACACTTGCCTATAGATATACATGATGTATAATTGATTAGAGGGATCTGTGAATGGAAAGTATTCGCAACAACATTGAACCTATATTATCTCAACTTGATCGTCAAGCTTATAGATGACAGTAATTGTTGGTGTAATTTCATTCAAGCGGCCAAAAATAAATACTTCAAGTGAAAAGAAGTTTCTTACAATTTAGAATGCTTGCAGTAGGGCGTCTCAATTGTCAATGATGCTCATATTTTACATACTAAAACTTTTTGCAGAAAGATGTGAAACTATATTTGGGAATGGGTTATTCTTTGCTGTAAACTACGACACTTTATTTTTCAGTTTTGCAAAAGTATGGCCTGATAAAAATGGAAAATCCCATTTGAATAATGATTTACTGAAATTAGTAGTTGTTCCCCACGCCAAATGAAAATCTGATTCCTTCGATGCATCTGATTGAGTTCTAAAATTTAAGCTTACTGTTGTCTGAAATGTTTTATTTTTTTATATTTCACCGTGAAATCTTAAATGTTTTTGTTTGCGAACATCGCAGTGAAACAATAAGCAGGATGACATTGTTTTAACATTTACTGTTTAAAACATAGGACCTCTGCAATCAAACTGTATTGCTAAACAGAGTGCAATTCTCTTCGACCTAAACGCACACACTGCATGAGTAAAGTTTAAAGGTATGTTTACTCTGGTGCAGTCAACCCTGCGATGATTGTATTGCACCTGCTTTGGCGGTGGAGAGTCACACATAGTGACTTTAGTGTTACCCTGTGGCCCATGGTCCAGTAGTTTCTTACTGCCGGTACTGTAATTAATAACTGAAACAACCGAATGGCTTTTTACCACAGGCTGACACTTGTAGACTCTCTTGTCAAAACTACTTTCTCAATTCTTCTTAATAGTATCATCCCGCTCTTCATTGTAGGCATGCTATAGAACATGATGATTTTTGCATTACTCTCAAAAAGAGAAAGTCCATAAAGAAAATATAGACAAGCCGTTTTGCAAAACAAACCCTCATTATATTCAAAGTAAATAAGAAAGTAAATGTAGTTTTACTTTTGTAAACATTTACATCAAAATGCACTGAGTTGCGAAGTAAAGTTTTATCAGTGTGTGAGCGATCGTCTAAAGATAATCAATATTTTAGGTTTCAAAAAAAGTTTTAATTTGTTACAGCTTGAAACAAGTGTCTCAAGAAATGGAAAAGGTTATATTGTTTACGAAGAGATTTTGCCTTATCTGACCTAACCTTAGACTTCAGTGCTGATATTTTGTTTTCCAGCTTAAACACACTTGCCTATAGATATACATGATGTATAATTGATTAGAGGGATCTGTGAATGGAAAGTATTCGCAACAACATTGAACCTATATTATCTCAACTTGATCGTCAAGCCTATAGATGACAGTAATTGTTGGTGTAATTTCATTCAAACGGCCAAAAATAAATACTTCAAGTGAAAAGAAGTTTTTTACAATTTAGAATGCTTGCAATAGGGCGTCTCAATTGTCAATGATGCTCATATTTTACATACTAAAACTTTTTGCAAAAAGATGTGAAACTATAATTGGGAATGGGTTATTCTTTGCTGTAAACTACGACACTTTATTTTTCAGTTTTGCAAAAGTATGGCCTGATAAAAATGGAAAATCCCATTTGAATAATGATTTACTGAAATTAGTAGTTGTTCCCCACGCCAAATGAAAATCTGATTCCTTCGATGCATCTGATTGAGTTCTAAAATTTAAGCTTACTGTTGTCTGAAATGTTTTATTTTTTTATATTTCACCGTGAAATCTTAAATGTTTTTGTTTGCGAACATCGCAGTGAAACAACAAGCAGGATGACATTGTTTTAACATTTACTGTTTAAAACATAGGACCTCTGCAATCAAACTGTATTGCTAAACAGAGTGCAATTCTCTTCGACCTAAACGCACGCACTGCATGAGTAAAGTTTAAAGGTACGTTTACTCTGGTACAGTCAACCCTGCGATGATTGTATTGCACCTGCTTTGGCGGTGGAGAGTCACACATAGAGACTTTAGTGTTACCCTGTGGCCCATGGTCCAGTAGTTTCTTACTACCGGTACTGTAATTAATAACTGAAACAACCAAATGGTTTTTTACCACAGGCTGACACTTGTAGACTCTCTTGTCAAAACTACTTTCTCAATTCTTCTTAATAGTATCATCCCGCTCTTCATTGTAGGCATGCTATAGAACATGATGATTTTTGCATTACTCTCAAAAAGAGAAAGTCCATAAAGAAAATATAGACAAGTCGGTTTGCAAAACAAACCCTCATTATATTCAAAGTAAATAAGAAAGTAAATGTAGTTTTACTTTTGTAAACATTAACATCAAAATGCACTAAGTTGCGAAGTAAAGTTTTATCAGTGTGTGAGCGATTGTCTAAAGATAATCAATATGTTAGGTTTCAAAAAAAGTTTTAATTTGTTACAGCTTGAAACAAGTGTCTCAAGAAATGGAAAAGGTTATATTGTTTACGAAGAGATTTTGCCTTATTCAACCTAACCTTAGACTTCAGTGCTGATAGTTTCTTTTCCAGCTTAAACACACTTGCCTATAGATATACATGATGTATAATTGATTAGAGGGATCTGTGAACGAAAAGTATTCGCAACAACATTGAACCTATATTATCTCAACTTGATCGTCAAGCCTATAGATGACAGTAATTGTTGGTGTAATTTCATTCAAGCGGCCAAAAATAAATACTTCAAGTGAAAAGAAAATCTTTACAGTTTAGAATGCTTGCAATAGGGCGTCTCAATTGTCAATGATGCTCATATTTTACATACTAAAACATTTTGCAAAAAGATGTGAAACTATATTTGGGAATGGGTTATTCTTTGCTGTAAACTACGACACTTTATTTTTCAGTTTTGCAAAAGTATGGCCTGATTGAAATGGAAAATCCCATTTGAATAATGATTTACTGAAATTAGTAGTTGTTCCCCAAGCCAAATGAAAATCTGATTCCTTCGATGCATCTGATTGAGTTTTAAAATTTAAGCTTACTGTTGTCTGAAATGTTTTATTTTTTTATATTTCGTCATGAAATCTTAAATGTTTTTGTTTGCGAACATCGCAGTGAAACAATAAGCAGGATGACATTGTTTTAACATTTACTGTTTAAAACATAGGACCTTTGCAATAAAATTGTATAGCTAAACAGAGTGCAATTCTCTTCAGCCTAAACGCACGCACTGCATGAGTAAATTTTAAAGGTAAGTTTACTCTGGTACAGTCAACCTAGCGATGATTGTATTGCACCTGCTTTAGCAGTGGAGAGTCACACATAGGGACTTTAGTGTTACCCTGTGGCCCATGGTCCAGTAGTTTCTTACTACCGGTACTGTAATTAATAACTGAAACAACCGAATGGCTTTTTACCACAGGCTGACACTTGTAGACTCTCTTGTCAAAACTACTTTCTCAATTCTTCTTAATAGTATCATCCCGCTCTTCATTGTAGGCATGCTATAGAACATGATGATTTTTGCATTACTCTCAAAAAGAGAAAGTCCATAAAGAAAATATAGACAAGCCGTTTTGCAAAACAAACCCTCATTATATTCAAAGTAAATAAGAAAGTAAATGTAGTTTTACTTTTGTAAACATTAACATCAAAATGCACTAAGTTGCGAAGTAAAGTTTTATCAGTGTGTAAGCAATTATCTAAAGCTAATAAACATTTAAGGTTTTAAAAACGTTTTAAAATATTACAGCTTGAAACAAGTGTCTCAAGAAATAAAAAAGGTTATATTGTTTATGAACAGATTTTGCCTTATCTGACCTAACCTTAGACTTCAGTGCTGATATTTTGTTTTCCAGCTTAAACACACTTGCCTATAGATATACATGATGTATAATTGATTCGAGGGATCTGTGAATGGAAAGTATTCGCAACAACATTGAACCTATATTATCTCAACTTGATCGTCAAGCCTATAGATGACAGTAATTGTTGGTGTAATTTCATTTAAGCGGCCAAAAATAAATACTTCAAGTGAAAAGAAGTTCTTTACAATTTAGAATGCTTGCAGTAGGGTGTCTCAATTGTCAATAATGCTCATATTTTACGTACTAAAACTTTTTGCAAAAAGATGTGAAACTATATTTGGGAACGGGTTAATCTTTGCTGTAAACTACGACACTTTATTTTTCAGTTTTGCAAAAGTATGGCCTGATAAAAATGGAAAATCCCATTTGAATAATGATTTACTGAAATTAGTAGTTGTTCCCCATGCCAAATGAAAATCTGATTCCTTCGATGCATCTGATTGAGTTCTAAAGTTTAGGCTAACTGTCGTCTGAAATGTTTTATTTTCTTATATTTCACCGTGAAATCTTAAATGTTTTTGTTTGCGAACATCGCAGTGAACCATTAAGCGGGATGACATTGTTTTAACATTTACTGTTTAAAACATAGGACCTCTGCAATAAAACTGTATTTCTAAACAGAGTGCAATTCTCTTCAACCTAAACGCACACACTGCATGAGTAAAGTTTAAAGGTACGTTTACTCTGGTACAGTCAACCCTGCGATGATTGTATTGCACCTGCTTTGGCGGTGGAGAGTCACACATAGTGACTTTAGTGTTACCCTGTGGCCCATGGTCCAGTAGTTTCTTACTACCGGTACTGTAATTAATAACTGAAACAACCGAATGGTTTTTTACCACAGGCTGACACTTGTAGACTCTCTTGTCAAAACTACTTTCTCAATTCTTCTTAATAGTATCATCCCGCTCTTCATTGTAGGCATGCTATAGAACATGATGATTTTTGCATTACTCTCAAAAAGAGAAAGTCCATAAAGAAAATATAGACAAGCCGTTTTGCAAAACAAACCCTCATTATAATCAAAGTAAATAAGAAGGTAAATGTAGTTTTACTTTTGTAAACATTAACATCAAAATGCACTAAGTTGCGAAGTAAAGTTTTATCAGTGTGTCAGCGATTATCTAAAGCTAATAAACATTCAAGGTTTTAAAAACGTTTTAAAATATTACAGCTTGAAACAAAGTGTCTCAAGAAATGGAAAAGGTTATATTGTTTATGAACAGATTTTGCCTTATTCAACCTAACCTTAGACTCTAGTGCTGATATTTTGTTTTCCAGCTTAAACACACTTGCCTATAGATATACATGATGTATAAGTGATTAGAGGGATCTGTGAATGGAAAGTATTCGCAACAAAATTGAAACTATATTATCTCAACTTGATCGTCAAGCCTATAGATGACAGTAATTGTTGGTGTAATTTCATTTAAGCGGCCAAAAATAAACACTTCAAGTGAAAAGAAGTTCTTTACAATTTAGAATGCTTGCAGTAGGGCGTCTCAATTGTCAATGATGCTCATATTTTACATACTAAAACTTTTTGCAAAAAGATGTGAAACTATATTTGGGAATGGGTTATTCTTTGCTGTAAACTACGACACTTTATTTTTCAGTTTTGCAAAAGTATGGCCTGATAAAAATGGAAAATCCCATTTGAATAATGATTTACTGAAATTAGTAGTTGTTCCCCACGCCAAATGAAAATCTGATTCTTTCGATGCATCTGATTGAGTTCTAAAATTTAGGCTTACTGTCGTCTGAAATGTTTTATTTTCTTATATTTCACTGTGAAATCTTAAACATTTTTGTTTGCGAACATCGCAGTGAAACAATAAGCAGGATGACATTGTTTTAACATTTACTGTTTAAAACATAGGACCTTTGCAATAAAATTGTATTGCTAAACAGAGTGCAATTCTCTTCAGCCTAAACGCACGCACTGCATGAGTAATTTTTAAAGGTAAGTTTACTCTGGTACAGTCAACCTAGCGATGATTGTATTGCACCTGCTTTGGCGGTGGAGAGTCACACATAGTGACTTTAGTGTTACCCTGTGGCCCATAGTCCAGTAGTTTCTTACTACCGGTACTGTAATTAATAACTGAGACAACCGAATGGCTTTTTACCACAGGCTGACACTTGTAGACTCTCTTGTCAAAACTACTTTCTCAATCCTTCTTAATAGCATCATCCCGCTCTTCATTGTAGGCATGCTATAGAACATGATGATTTTTGCATTACTCTCAAAAAGAGAAAGTCCGTAAAGAAAATATAGACAAGCCGTTTTGCAAAACAAACCCTCATTATATTCAAAGTAAATAAGAAAGTAAATGTAGTTTTACTTTTGTAAACATTAACATCAAAATGCACTAAGTTGCGAAGTAAAGTTTTATCAGTGTGTGAGCGATTGTCTAAAGATAATCAATATTTTAGGTTTCAAAAAAAGTTTTAATTTGTTACTGCTTGAAACAAGTGTCTCAAGAAATGGAAAAGGTTATATTGTTTACGAACAGATTTTGCCTTATCTGACCTAACCTTAGACTTCAGTGCTGATATTTTGTTTTCCAGCTTAAACACACTTGCCTATAGATATACATGATGTATAATTGATTAGAGGGATCTGTGAATGGAAAGTATTCGCAACAACATTGAACCTATATTATCTCAACTTGATCGTCAAGCCTATAGATGACAGTAATTGTTGGTGTAACTTCATTCAAGCGGCCAAAAATAAATACTTCAAGTGAAAAGAAGTTCTTTACAGTTTAGAATGCTTGCAATAGGGCGTCTCAATTGTCAATGATGCTCATATTTTACATACTAAAACATTTTGCAAAAAGATGTGAAACTATATTTGGGAATGGGTTATTCTTTGCTGTAAACTACGACACTTTATTTTTCAGTTTTGCAAAAGTATGGCCTGATAAAAATGGAAAATCCCATTTGAATAATGATTTACTGAAATTAGTAGTTGTTCCCCACGCCAAATGAAAATCTGATTCCTTCGATGCATCTGATTGAGTTCTAAAGTTTAGGCTAACTGTCGTCTGAAATGTTTTATTTTCTTATATTTCACTGTGAAATCTTAAATGTTTTTGTTTGCGAACATCACAGTGAAACAATAAGCAGGATGACATTGTTTTAACATTTACTGTTTAAAACATAGGACCTCTGCAATAAAACTGTATTGCTAAACAGAGTGCAATTCTCTTCAACCTAAACGCACACACTGCATGAGTAAAGTTTAAAGGTACGTTTACTCTGGTACAGTCAACCCTGCGATGATTGTATTGCACCTGCTTTGGCGGTGGAGAGTCACACATAGTGACTTTAGTGTTACCCTGTGGCCCATGGTCCAGTAGTTTCGTACTACCGGTACTGTAATTAATAACTGAAACAACCGAATGGCTTTTTACCACAGGCTGACACTTGTAGACTCTCTTGTCAAAACTACTTTCTCAATCCTTCTTAATAGCATCATCCCGCTCTTCATTGTAGGCATGCTATAGAACATGATGATTTTTGCATTACTCTCAAAAAGAGAAAGTCCATAAAGAAAATATAGACAAGCCGTTTTGCAAAACAAACCCTCATTATAATCAAAGTAAATAAGAAGGTAAATGTAGTTTTACTTTTGTAAACATTAACATCAAAATGCACTAAGTTGCGAAGTAAAGTTTTATCAGTGTGTGAGCGATTATCTAAAGCTAATAAACATTCAAGGTTTTAAAAACGTTTTAAAATATTACAGCTTGAAACAAAGTGTCTCAAGAAATGGAAAAGGTTATATTGTTTATGAACAGATTTTGCCTTATTCAACCTAACCTTAGACTCTAGTGCGGATATTTTGTTTTCCAGCTTAAACACACTTGCCTATAGATATACATGATGTATAAGTGATTAGAGGGATCTGTGAATGGAAAGTATTCGCAACAAAATTGAAACTATATTATCTCAACTTGATCGTCAAGCCTATAGATGACAGTAATTGTTGGTGTAATTTCATTTAAGCGGCCAAAAATAAACACTTCAAGTGAAAAGAAGTTCTTTACAATTTAGAATGCTTGCAGTAGGGCGTCTCAATTGTCAATGATGCTCATATTTTACATACTAAAACTTTTTGCAAAAAGATGTGAAACTATATTTGGGAATGGGTTATTCTTTGCTGTAAACTACGACACTTTATTTTTCAGTTTTGCAAAAGTATGGCCTGATAAAAATGGAAAATCCCATTTGAATAATGATTTACTGAAATTAGTAGTTGTTCCCCACGCCAAATGAAAATCTGATTCTTTCGATGCATCTGATTGAGTTCTAAAATTTAGGCTTACTGTCGTCTGAAATGTTTTATTTTCTTATATTTCACTGTGAAATCTTAAACATTTTTGTTTGCGAACATCGCAGTGAAACAATAAGCAGGATGACATTGTTTTAACATTTACTGTTTAAAACATAGGACCTTTGCAATAAAATTGTATTGCTAAACAGAGTGCAATTCTCTTCAGCCTAAACGCACGCACTGCATGAGTAATTTTTAAAGGTAAGTTTACTCTGGTACAGTCAACCTAGCGATGATTGTATTGCACCTGCTTTGGCGGTGGAGAGTCACACATAGTGACTTTAGTGTTACCCTGTGGCCCATAGTCCAGTAGTTTCTTACTACCGGTACTGTAATTAATAACTGAGACAACCGAATGGCTTTTTACCACAGGCTGACACTTGTAGACTCTCTTGTCAAAACTACTTTCTCAATCCTTCTTAATAGCATCATCCCGCTCTTCATTGTAGGCATGCTATAGAACATGATGATTTTTGCATTACTCTCAAAAAGAGAAAGTCCATAAAGAAAATATAGACAAGCCGTTTTGCAAAACAAACCCTCATTATATTCAAAGTAAATAAGAAAGTAAATGTAGTTTTACTTTTGTAAACATTAACATCAAAATGCACTAAGTTGCGAAGTAAAGTTTTATCAGTGTGTGAGCGATTGTCTAAAGATAATCAATATTTTAGGTTTCAAAAAAAGTTTTAATTTGTTACTGCTTGAAACAAGTGTCTCAAGAAATGGAAAAGGTTATATTGTTTACGAACAGATTTTGCCTTATCTGACCTAACCTTAGACTTCAGTGCTGATATTTTGTTTTCCAGCTTAAACACACTTGCCTATAGATATACATGATGTATAATTGATTAGAGGGATCTGTGAATGGAAAGTATTCGCAACAACATTGAACCTATATTATCTCAACTTGATCGTCAAGCCTATAGATGACAGTAATTGTTGGTGTAACTTCATTCAAGCGGCCAAAAATAAATACTTCAAGTGAAAAGAAGTTCTTTAGGGTTTAGAATGCTTGCAATAGGGCGTCTCAATTGTCAATGATGCTCATATTTTACATACTAAAACATTTTGCAAAAAGATGTGAAACTATATTTGGGAATGGGTTATTCTTTGCTGTAAACTACGACACTTTATTTTTCAGTTTTGCAAAAGTATGGCCTGATAAAAATGGAAAATCCCATTTGAATAATGATTTAATGAAATTGGTAGTTGTTCCCACGCCAAATGAAAATCTGATTCTTTCGATGCATCTGATTGTGTTCTAAAATTTAGGCTCACTGTCGTCTGAAATGTTTTATTTTCTTATATTTCACTGTGAAATCTTAAATGTTTTTGTTTGCGAACATCGCAGTGAAACAATAAGCAGGATGACATTGTTTTAACATTTACTGTTTAAAACATAGGACCTTTGCAATAAAATTGTATAGCTAAACAGAGTGCAATTCTCTTCAGCCTAAACGCACGCACTGCATGAGTAAATTTTAAAGGTAAGTTTACTCTGGTACAGTCAACCCAGCGATGATTGTATTGCACCTGCTTTAGCGGTGGAGAGTCACACATAGTGACTTTAGTGTTATCCTGTGGCCCATGGTCCAGTAGTTCCTTACTACCGGTACTGTAATTAATAACTGAAACAACCGAATGGTTTTTTACCACAGGCTGACACTTGTAGACTCTCTTGTCAAAACTACTTTCTCAATCCTTCTTAATAGTATCATCCCGCTCTTCATTGTAGGCATGCTATAGAACATGATGATTTTTGCATTACTCTCTCAAAGAGAAAGTCCATAAAGAAAATATAGACAAGCCGTTTTGCAAAACAAACCCTCATTATATTCAAAGTAAATAAGAAAGTAAATGTAGTTTTACTTTTGTAAACATTAACATCAAAATGCACTAAGTTGCGAAGTAAAGTTTCATCAGTGTGTGAGCGATTATCTAAAGCTAATAAACATTTAAGGTTTTAAAAAAGTTTTAAAATATCACAGCGTGAAACAAGTGTCTGAAGAAATAAAAAGGTTATACTGTTTATGAACAGATTTGGCCTCATTCAACCTAACCTTAGACTCCAGCGCGGATATTTTGTTTTCCAGCTTAAACACACTTGCCTATAGATATACATGATGTATAATTGATTAGAGGGATCTGTGAATGGAAAGTATTCGCAACAACATTGAACCTATATTATCTCAACTTGATCGTCAAGCCTATAGATGACAGTAATTGTTGGTGTAACTTCATTCAAGCGGCCAAAAATAAATACTTCAAGTGAAAAGAAGTTCTTTACAGTTTAGAATGCTTGCAATAGGGCGTCTCAATTGTCAATGATGCTCATATTTTACATACTAAAACATTTTGCAAAAAGATGTGAAACTATATTTGGGAATGGGTTATTCTTTGCTGTAAACTACGACACTTTATTTTTCAGTTCTGCAAAAGTATGGCCTGATAAAAATGGAAAATCCCATTTGAATAATGATTTACTGAAATTAGTAGTTGTTCCCCACGCCAAATGAAAATCTGATTCCTTCGATGCATCTGATTGAGTTCTAAAGTTTAGGCTAACTGTCGTCTGAAATGTTTTATTTTCTTATATTTCACCGTGAAATCTTAAATGTTTTTGTTTGCGAACATCACAGTGAAACAATAAGCAGGATGACATTGTTTTAACATTTACTGTTTAAAACATAGGACCTCTGCAATAAAACTGTATTGCTAAACAGAGTGCAATTCTCTTCAACCTAAACGCACACACTGCATGAGTAAAGTTTAAAGGTACGTTTACTCTGGTACAGTCAACCCTGCGATGATTGTATTGCACCGGCTTTGGCGGTGGAGAGTCACACATAGTGACTTTAGTGTTACCCTGTGGCCCATGGTCCAGTAGTTTCGTACTACCGGTACTGTAATTAATAACTGAAACAACCGAATGGCTTTTTACCACAGGCTGACACTTGTAGACTCTCTTGTCAAAACTACTTTCTCAATCCTTCTTAATAGCATCATCCCGCTCTTCATTGTAGGCATGCTATAGAACATGATGATTTTTGCATTACTCTCAAAAAGAGAAAGTCCATAAAGAAAATATAGACAAGCCGTTTTGCAAAACAAACCCTCATTATAATCAAAGTAAATAAGAAAGTAAATGTAGTTTTACTTTTGTAAACATTAACATCAAAATGCACCAAGTTGCGAAGTAAAGTTTTATCAGTGTGTGAGCGATTATCTAAAGCTAATAAACATTCAAGGTTTTAAAAACGTTTTAAAATATTACAGCTTGAAACAAAGTGTCTCAAGAAATGGAAAAGGTTATATTGTTTATGAACAGATTTTGCCTTATTCAACCTAACCTTAGACTCTAGTGCGGATATTTTGTTTTCCAGCTTAAACACACTTGCCTATAGATATACATGATGTATAAGTGATTAGAGGGATCTGTGAATGGAAAGTATTCGCAACAAAATTGAAACTATATTATCTCAACTTGATCGTCAAGCCTATAGATGACAGTAATTGTTGGTGTAATTTCATTTAAGCGGCCAAAAATAAACACTTCAAGTGACAAGAAGTTCTTTACAATTTAGAATGCTTGCAGTAGGGCGTCTCAATTGTCAATGATGCTCATATTTTACATACTAAAACTTTTTGCAAAAAGATGTGAAACTATATTTGGGAATGGGTTATTCTTTGCTGTAAACTACGACACTTTATTTTTCAGTTTTGCAAAAGTATGGCCTGATAAAAATGGAAAATCCCATTTGAATAATGATTTACTGAAATTAGTAGTTGTTCCCCACGCCAAATGAAAATCTGATTCTTTCGATGCATCTGATTGAGTTCTAAAATTTAGGCTTACTGTCGTCTGAAATGTTTTATTTTCTTATATTTCACTGTGAAATCTTAAATGTTTTTGTTTGCGAACATCGCAGTGAAACAATAAGCAGGATGACATTGTTTTAACATTTACTGTTTAAAACATAGGACCTTTGCAATAAAATTGTATTGCTAAACAGAGTGCAATTCTCTTCAGCCTAAACGCACGCACTGCATGAGTAATTTTTAAAGGTAAGTTTACTCTGGTACAGTCAACCTAGCGATGATTGTATTGCACCTGCTTTGGCGGTGGAGAGTCACACATAGTGACTTTAGTGTTACCCTGTGGCCCATAGTCCAGTAGTTTCTTACTACCGGTACTGTAATTAATAACTGAGACAACCGAATGGCTTTTTACCACAGGCTGACACTTGTAGACTCTCTTGTCAAAACTACTTTCTCAATCCTTCTTAATAGTATCATCCCGCTCTTCATTGTGGGCATGCTATAGAACATGATGATTTTTGCATTACTCTCTCAAAGAGAAAGTCCATAAAGAAAATATAGACAAGCCGTTTTGCAAAACAAACCCTCATTATATTCAAAGTAAATAAGAAAGTAAATGTAGTTTTACTTTTGTAAACATTAACATCAAAATACACTAAGTTGCGAAGTAAAGTTTTATCAGTGTGTGAGCGATTGTCTAAAGATAATCAATATTTTAGGTTTCAAAAAAAGTTTTAATTTGTTACTGCTTGAAACAAGTGTCTCAAGAAATGGAAAAGGTTATATTGTTTACGAACAGATTTTGCCTTATCTGACCTAACCTTAGACTTCAGTGCTGATATTTTGTTTTCCAGCTTAAACACACTTGCCTATAGATATACATGATGTATAATTGATTAGAGGGATCTGTGAATGGAAAGTATTCGCAACAACATTGAACCTATATTATCTCAACTTGATCGTCAAGCCTATAGATGACAGTAATTGTTGGTGTAACTTCATTCAAGCGGCCAAAAATAAATACTTCAAGTGAAAAGAAGTTCTTTACAGTTTAGAATGCTTGCAATAGGGCGTCTCAATTGTCAATGATGCTCATATTTTACATACTAAAACATTTTGCAAAAAGATGTGAAACTATATTTGGGAATGGGTTATTCTTTGCTGTAAACTACGACACTTTATTTTTCAGTTTTGCAAAAGTATGGCCTGATAAAAATGGAAAATCCCATTTGAATAATGATTTAATGAAATTGGTAGTTGTTCCCACGCCAAATGAAAATCTGATTCTTTCGATGCATCTGATTGTGTTCTAAAATTTAGGCTCACTGTCGTCTGAAATGTTTTATTTTCTTATATTTCACTGTGAAATCTTAAATGTTTTTGTTTGCGAACATCGCAGTGAAACAATAAGCAGGATGACATTGTTTTAACATTTACTGTTTAAAACATAGGACCTATGCAATAAAATTGTATAGCTAAACAGAGTGCAATTCTCTTCAGCCTAAACGCACGCACTGCATGAGTAAATTTTAAAGGTAAGTTTACTCTGGTACAGTCAACCCAGCGATGATTGTATTGCACCTGCTTTAGCGGTGGAGAGTCACACATAGTGACTTTAGTGTTATCCTGTGGCCCATGGTCCAGTAGTTCCTTACTACCGGTACTGTAATTAATAACTGAAACAACCGAATGGTTTTTTACCACAGGCTGACACTTGTAGACTCTCTTGTCAAAACTACTTTCTCAATCCTTCTTAATAGTATCATCCCGCTCTTCATTGTGGGCATGCTATAGAACATGATGATTTTTGCATTACTCTCTCAAAGAGAAAGTCCATAAAGAAAATATAGACAAGCCGTTTTGCAAAACAAACCCTCATTATATTCAAAGTAAATAAGAAAGTAAATGTAGTTTTACTTTTGTAAACATTAACATCAAAATGCACTAAGTTGCGAAGTAAAGTTTCATCAGTGTGTGAGCGATTATCTAAAGCTAATAAACATTTAAGGTTTTAAAAAAGTTTTAAAATATCACAGCGTGAAACAAGTGTCTGAAGAAATAAAAAGGTTATACTGTTTATGAACAGATTTGGCCTCATTCAACCTAACCTTAGACTCCAGCGCGGATATTTTGTTTTCCAGCTTAAACACACTTGCCTATAGATATACATGATGTATAATTGATTAGAGGGATCTGTGAATGGAAAGTATTCGCAACAACATTGAACCTATATTATCTCAACTTGATCGTCAAGCCTATAGATGACAGTAATTGTTGGTGTAACTTCATTCAAGCGGCCAAAAATAAATACTTCAAGTGAAAAGAAGTTCTTTACAGTTTAGAATGCTTGCAATAGGGCGTCTCAATTGTCAATGATGCTCATATTTTACATACTAAAACATTTTGCAAAAAGATGTGAAACTATATTTGGGAATGGGTTATTTTTTGCTGTAAACTACGACACTTTATTTTTCAGTTCTGCAAAAGTATGGCCTGATAAAAATGGAAAATCCCATTTGAATAATGATTTACTGAAATTAGTAGTTGTTCCCCACGCCAAATGAAAATCTGATTCCTTCGATGCATCTGATTGAGTTCTAAAGTTTAGGCTAACTGTCGTCTGAAATGTTTTATTTTCTTATATTTCACCGTGAAATCTTAAATGTTTTTGTTTGCGAACATCACAGTGAAACAATAAGCAGGATGACATTGTTTTAACATTTACTGTTTAAAACATAGGACCTCTGCAATAAAACTGTATTGCTAAACAGAGTGCAATTCTCTTCAACCTAAACGCACACACTGCATGAGTAAAGTTTAAAGGTACGTTTACTCTGGTACAGTCAACCCTGCGATGATTGTATTGCACCTGCTTTGGCGGTGGAGAGTCACACATAGTGACTTTAGTGTTACCCTGTGGCCCATGGTCCAGTAGTTTCGTACTACCGGTACTGTAATTAATAACTGAAACAACCGAATGGCTTTTTACCACAGGCTGACACTTGTAGACTCTCTTGTCAAAACTACTTTCTCAATCCTTCTTAATAGCATCATCCCGCTCTTCATTGTAGGCATGCTATAGAACATGATGATTTTTGCATTACTCTCAAAAAGAGAAAGTCCATAAAGAAAATATAGACAAGCCGTTTTGCAAAACAAACCCTCATTATAATCAAAGTAAATAAGAAAGTAAATGTAGTTTTACTTTTGTAAACATTAACATCAAAATGCACCAAGTTGCGAAGTAAAGTTTTATCAGTGTGTGAGCGATTATCTAAAGCTAATAAACATTCAAGGTTTTAAAAACGTTTTAAAATATTACAGCTTGAAACAAAGTGTCTCAAGAAATGGAAAAGGTTATATTGTTTATGAACAGATTTTGCCTTATTCAACCTAACCTTAGACTCTAGTGCGGATATTTTGTTTTCCAGCTTAAACACACTTGCCTATAGATATACATGATGTATAAGTGATTAGAGGGATCTGTGAATGGAAAGTATTCGCAACAAAATTGAAACTATATTATCTCAACTTGATCGTCAAGCCTATAGATGACAGTAATTGTTGGTGTAATTTCATTTAAGCGGCCAAAAATAAACACTTCAAGTGAAAAGAAGTTCTTTACAATTTAGAATGCTTGCAGTAGGGCGTCTCAATTGTCAATGATGCTCATATTTTACATACTAAAACTTTTTGCAAAAAGATGTGAAACTATATTTGGGAATGGGTTATTCTTTGCTGTAAACTACGACACTTTATTTTTCAGTTTTGCAAAAGTATGGCCTGATAAAAATGGAAAATCCCATTTGAATAATGATTTACTGAAATTAGTAGTTGTTCCCCACGCCAAATGAAAATCTGATTCTTTCGATGCATCTGATTGAGTTCTAAAATTTAGGCTTACTGTCGTCTGAAATGTTTTATTTTCTTATATTTCACTGTGAAATCTTAAACATTTTTGTTTGCGAACATCGCAGTGAAACAATAAGCAGGATGACATTGTTTTAACATTTACTGTTTAAAACATAGGACCTTTGCAATAAAATTGTATTGCTAAACAGAGTGCAATTCTCTTCAGCCTAAACGCACGCACTGCATGAGTAATTTTTAAAGGTAAGTTTACTCTGGTACAGTCAACCTAGCGATGATTGTATTGCACCTGCTTTGGCGGTGGAGAGTCACACATAGTGACTTTAGTGTTACCCTGTGGCCCATAGTCCAGTAGTTTCTTACTACCGGTACTGTAATTAATAACTGAGACAACCGAATGGCTTTTTACCACAGGCTGACACTTGTAGACTCTCTTGTCAAAACTACTTTCTCAATCCTTCTTAATAGTATCATCCCGCTCTTCATTGTGGGCATGCTATAGAACATGATGATTTTTGCATTACTCTCTCAAAGAGAAAGTCCATAAAGAAAATATAGACAAGCCGTTTTGCAAAACAAACCCTCATTATATTCAAAGTAAATAAGAAAGTAAATGTAGTTTTACTTTTGTAAACATTAACATCAAAATACACTAAGTTGCGAAGTAAAGTTTTATCAGTGTGTGAGCGATTGTCTAAAGATAATCAATATTTTAGATTTCAAAAAAAGTTTTAATTTGTTACTGCTTGAAACAAGTGTCTCAAGAAATGGAAAAGGTTATATTGTTTACGAACAGATTTTGCCTTATCTGACCTAACCTTAGACTTCAGTGCTGATATTTTGTTTTCCAGCTTAAACACACTTGCCTATAGATATACATGATGTATAATTGATTAGAGGGATCTGTGAATGGAAAGTATTCGCAACAACATTGAACCTATATTATCTCAACTTGATCGTCAAGCCTATAGATGACAGTAATTGTTGGTGTAACTTCATTCAAGCGGCCAAAAATAAATACTTCAAGTGAAAAGAAGTTCTTTACAGTTTAGAATGCTTGCAATAGGGCGTCTCAATTGTCAATGATGCTCATATTTTACATACTAAAACATTTTGCAAAAAGATGTGAAACTATATTTGGGAATGGGTTATTCTTTGCTGTAAACTACGACACTTTATTTTTCAGTTTTGCAAAAGTATGGCCTGATAAAAATGGAAAATCCCATTTGAATAATGATTTAATGAAATTGGTAGTTGTTCCCACGCCAAATGAAAATCTGATTCTTTCGATGCATCTGATTGTGTTCTAAAATTTAGGCTCACTGTCGTCTGAAATGTTTTATTTTCTTATATTTCACTGTGAAATCTTAAATGTTTTTGTTTGCGAACATCGCAGTGAAACAATAAGCAGGATGACATTGTTTTAACATTTACTGTTTAAAACATAGGACCTTTGCAATAAAATTGTATAGCTAAACAGAGTGCAATTCTCTTCAGCCTAAACGCACGCACTGCATGAGTAAATTTTAAAGGTAAGTTTACTCTGGTACAGTCAACCCAGCGATGATTGTATTGCACCTGCTTTAGCGGTGGAGAGTCACACATAGTGACTTTAGTGTTATCCTGTGGCCCATGGTCCAGTAGTTCCTTACTACCGGTACTGTAATTAATAACTGAAACAACCGAATGGTTTTTTACCACAGGCTGACACTTGTAGACTCTCTTGTCAAAACTACTTTCTCAATCCTTCTTAATAGTATCATCCCGCTCTTCATTGTGGGCATGCTATAGAACATGATGATTTTTGCATTACTCTCTCAAAGAGAAAGTCCATAAAGAAAATATAGACAAGCCGTTTTGCAAAACAAACCCTCATTATATTCAAAGTAAATAAGAAAGTAAATGTAGTTTTACTTTTGTAAACATTAACATCAAAATGCACTAAGTTGCGAAGTAAAGTTTCATCAGTGTGTGAGCGATTATCTAAAGCTAATAAACATTTAAGGTTTTAAAAAAGTTTTAAAATATCACAGCGTGAAACAAGTGTCTGAAGAAATAAAAAGGTTATACTGTTTATGAACAGATTTGGCCTCATTCAACCTAACCTTAGACTCCAGCGCGGATATTTTGTTTTCCAGCTTAAACACACTTGCCTATAGATATACATGATGTATAATTGATTAGAGGGATCTGTGAATGGAAAGTATTCGCAACAACATTGAACCTATATTATCTCAACTTGATCGTCAAGCCTATAGATGACAGTAATTGTTGGTGTAACTTCATTCAAGCGGCCAAAAATAAATACTTCAAGTGAAAAGAAGTTCTTTACAGTTTAGAATGCTTGCAATAGGGCGTCTCAATTGTCAATGATGCTCATATTTTACATACTAAAACATTTTGCAAAAAGATGTGAAACTATATTTGGGAATGGGTTATTTTTTGCTGTAAACTACGACACTTTATTTTTCAGTTCTGCAAAAGTATGGCCTGATAAAAATGGAAAATCCCATTTGAATAATGATTTACTGAAATTAGTAGTTGTTCCCCACGCCAAATGAAAATCTGATTCCTTCGATGCATCTGATTGAGTTCTAAAGTTTAGGCTAACTGTCGTCTGAAATGTTTTATTTTCTTATATTTCACCGTGAAATCTTAAATGTTTTTGTTTGCGAACATCACAGTGAAACAATAAGCAGGATGACATTGTTTTAACATTTACTGTTTAAAACATAGGACCTCTGCAATAAAACTGTATTGCTAAACAGAGTGCAATTCTCTTCAACCTAAACGCACACACTGCATGAGTAAAGTTTAAAGGTACGTTTACTCTGGTACAGTCAACCCTGCGATGATTGTATTGCACCTGCTTTGGCGGTGGAGAGTCACACATAGTGACTTTAGTGTTACCCTGTGGCCCATGGTCCAGTAGTTTCGTACTACCGGTACTGTAATTAATAACTGAAACAACCGAATGGCTTTTTACCACAGGCTGACACTTGTAGACTCTCTTGTCAAAACTACTTTCTCAATCCTTCTTAATAGCATCATCCCGCTCTTCATTGTAGGCATGCTATAGAACATGATGATTTTTGCATTACTCTCAAAAAGAGAAAGTCCATAAAGAAAATATAGACAAGCCGTTTTGCAAAACAAACTCTCATTATATTCAAAGTAAATAAGAAAGTAAATGTAGTTTTACTTTTGTAAACATTAACATCAAAATGCACTAAGTTGCGAAGTAAAGTTTTATCAGTGTGTGAGCGATTGTCTAAAGATAATCAATATTTTAGGTTTCAAAAAAAGTTTTAATTTGTTACTGCTTGAAACAAGTGTCTCAAGAAATGGAAAAGGTTATATTGTTTACGAAGAGATTTTGCCTTATCTGACCTAACCTTAGACTTCAGTGCTGATATTTTGTTTTCCAGCTTAAACACACTTGCCTATAGATATACATGATGTATAATTGATTAGAGGGATCTATGAATGGAAAGTATTCGCAACAACATTGAACCTATATTATCTCAACTTGATCGTCAAGCCTATAGATGACAGTAATTGTTGGTGTAACTTCATTCAAGCGGCCAAAAATAAATACTTCAAGTGAAAAGAAGTTCTTTACAGTTTAGAATGCTTGCAATAGGGCGTCTCAATTGTCAATGATGCTCATATTTTACATACTAAAACATTTTGCAAAAAGATGTGAAACTATATTTGGGAATGGGTTATTCTTTGCTGTAAACTACGACACTTTATTTTTCAGTTTTGCAAAAGTATGGCCTGATAAAAATGGAAAATCCCATTTGAATAATGATTTAATGAAATTAGTAGTTGTTCCCACGCCAAATGAAAATCTGATTCTTTCGATGCATCTGTTTGTGTTCTAAAATTTAGGCTCACTGTCGTCTGAAATGTTTTATTTTCTTATATTTCACTGTAAAATCTTAAATGTTTTTGTTTGCAAACATCGCAGTGAAACAATAAGCAGGATGACATTGTTTTAACATTTACTGTTTAAAACATAGGACCTTTGCAATAAAATTGTATAGCTAAACAGAGTGCAATTCTCTTCAGCCTAAACGCACGCACTGCATGAGTAAATTTTAAAGGTAAGTTTACTCTGGTACAGTCAACCCAGCGATGATTGTATTGCACCTGCTTTAGCGGTGGAGAGTCACACATAGGGACTTTAGTGTTATCCTGTGGCCCATGGTCCAGTAGTTCCTTACTACCGGTACTGTAATTAATAACTGAAACAACCGAATGGTTTTTTACCACAGGCTGACACTTGTAGACTCTCTTGTCAAAACTACTTTCTCAATCCTTCTTAATAGTATCATCCCGCTCTTCATTGTGGGCATGCTATAGAACATGATGATTTTTGCATTACTCTCTCAAAGAGAAAGTCCATAAAGAAAATATAGACAAGCCGTTTTGCAAAACAAACCCTCATTATATTCAAAGTAAATAAGAAAGTAAATGTAGTTTTACTTTTGTAAACATTAACATCAAAATGCACTAAGTTGCGAAGTAAAGTTTCATCAGTGTGTGAGCGATTATCTAAAGCTAATAAACATTTAAGGTTTTAAAAAAGTTTTAAAATATCACAGCGTGAAACAAGTGTCTGAAGAAATAAAAAGGTTATACTGTTTATGAACAGATTTGGCCTTATTCAACCTAACCTTAGACTCCAGCGCGGATATTTTGTTTTCCAGCTTAAACACACTTGCCTATAGATATACATGATGTATAATTGATTAGAGGGATCTGTGAATGGAAAGTATTCGCAACAACATTGAACCTATATTATCTCAACTTGATCGTCAAGCCTATAGATGACAGTAATTGTTGGTGTAATTTCATTTAAGCGGCCAAAAGTAAATACTTCAAGTGAAAAGAAGTTCTTTACAGTTTAGAATGCTTGCAGTAGGGTGTCTCAATTGTCAATGATGCTCATATTTTACATACTAAAACTTTTTGCAAAAAGATGTGAAACTATATTTGGGAACGGGTTAATCTTTGCTGTAAACTACGACACTTTATTTTTCAGTTCTGCAAAAGTATGGCCTGATAAAAATGGAAAATCCCATTTGAATAATGATTTACTGAAATTAGTAGTTGTTCCCCACGCCAAATGAAAATCTGATTCCTTCGATGCATCTGATTGAGTTCTAAAGTTTAGGCTAACTGTCGTCTGAAATGTTTTATTTTCTTATATTTCACCGTGAAATCTTAAATGTTTTTGTTTGCGAACATCACAGTGAAACAATAAGCAGGATGACATTGTTTTAACATTTACTGTTTAAAACATAGGACCTCTGCAATAAAACTGTATTGCTAAACAGAGTGCAATTCTCTTCAACCTAAACGCACACACTGCATGAGTAAATTTTAAAGGTAAGTTTACTCTGGTACAGTCAACCCAGCGATGATTGTATTGCACCTGCTTTAGCGGTGGAGAGTCACACATAGGGACTTTAGTGTTATCCTGTGGCCCATGGTCCAGTAGTTCCTTACTACCGGTACTGTAATTAATAACTGAAACAACCGAATGGTTTTTTACCACAGGCTGACACTTGTAGACTCTCTTGTCAAAACTACTTTCTCAATCCTTCTTAATAGTATCATCCCGCTCTTCATTGTGGGCATGCTATAGAACATGATGATTTTTGCATTACTCTCTCAAAGAGAAAGTCCATAAAGAAAATATAGACAAGCCGTTTTGCAAAACAAACCCTCATTATATTCAAAGTAAATAAGAAAGTAAATGTAGTTTTACTTTTGTAAACATTAACATCAAAATGCACTAAGTTGCGAAGTAAAGTTTCATCAGTGCGTGAGCGATTATCTAAAGCTAATAAACATTTAAGGTTTAAAAAAAGTTTTAAAATATCACAGCGTGAAACAAGTGTCTGAAGAAATAAAAAGGTTATACTGTTTATGAACAGATTTGGCCTTATTCAACCTAACCTTAGACTCCAGCGCGGATATTTTGTTTTCCAGCTTAAACACACTTGCCTATAGATATACATGATGTATAATTGATTAGAGGGATCTGTGAATGGAAAGTATTCGCAACAACATTGAACCTATATTATCTCAACTTGATCGTCAAGCCTATAGATGACAGTAATTGTTGGTGTAATTTCATTTAAGCGGCCAAAAGTAAATACTTCAAGTGAAAAGAAGTTCTTTACAGTTTAGAATGCTTGCAGTAGGGTGTCTCAATTGTCAATGATGCTCATATTTTACATACTAAAACTTTTTGCAAAAAGATGTGAAACTATATTTGGGAACGGGTTAATCTTTGCTGTAAACTACGACACTTTATTTTTCAGTTCTGCAAAAGTATGGCCTGATAAAAATGGAAAATCCCATTTGAATAATGATTTACTGAAATTAGTAGTTGTTCCCCACGCCAAATGAAAATCTGATTCCTTCGATGCATCTGATTGAGTTCTAAAGTTTAGGCTAACTGTCGTCTGAAATGTTTTATTTTCTTATATTTCACCGTGAAATCTTAAATGTTTTTGTTTGCGAACATCACAGTGAAACAATAAGCAGGATGACATTGTTTTAACATTTACTGTTTAAAACATAGGACCTCTGCAATAAAACTGTATTGCTAAACAGAGTGCAATTCTCTTCAACCTAAACGCACACACTGCATGAGTAAAGTTTAAAGGTACGTTTACTCTGGTACAGTCAACCCTGCGATGATTGTATTGCACCTGCTTTGGCGGTGGAGAGTCACACATAGTGACTTTAGTGTTACCCTGTGGCCCATGGTCCAGTAGTTTCGTACTACCGGTACTGTAATTAATAACTGAAACAACCGAATGGCTTTTTACCACAGGCTGACACTTGTAGACTCTCTTGTCAAAACTACTTTCTCAATCCTTCTTAATAGCATCATCCCGCTCTTCATTGTAGGCATGCTATAGAACATGATGATTTTTGCATTACTCTCAAAAAGAGAAAGTCCATAAAGAAAATATAGACAAGCCGTTTTGCAAAACAAACCCTCATTATATTCAAAGTAAATAAGAAAGTAAATGTAGTTTTACTTTTGTAAACATTAACATCAAAATGCACTAAGTTGCAAAGTAAAGTTTTATCAGTGTGTGAGCGATTGTCTAAAGATAATCAATATTTTAAGTTTCAAAAAAAGTTTTAATTTGTTACAGCTTGAAACAAGTGTCTCAAGAAATGGAAAAGGTTATATTGTTTACGAACAGATTTTGCCTTATTCAACCTAACCTTAGACTCTAGTGCGGATATTTTCTTTTCCAGCTTAAACACACTTGCCTATAGATATACATGATGTATAATTGATTAGAGGGATCTGTGAACGAAAGGTATTCGCAACAACATTGAACCTATATTATCTCAACTTGATCGTCAAGCCTATAGATGACAGTAATTGTTGGTGTAATTTCATTTAAGCGGCCAAAAATAAATACTTCAAGTGAAAAGAAGTTCTTTACAATTTAGAATGCTTGCAATAGGGCGTCTCAATTGTCAATGATGCTCATATTTTACATACTAAAACATTTTGCAAAAAGATGTGAAACTATATTTGGGAATGGGTTATTCTTTGCTGTAAACTACGACACTTTATTTTTCAGTTTTGCAAAAGTATGGCCTGATAAAAATGGAAAATCCCATTTGAATAATGATTTACTGAAATTAGTAGTTGTTCCCCACGCCAAATGAAAATCTGATTCTTTCGATGCATCTGATTGAGTTCTAAAATTTAGGCTTACTGTCGTCTGAAATGTTTTATTTTCTTATATTTCACTGTGAAATCTTAAATATTTTTGTTTGCGAACATCGCAGTGAAACAATAAGCAGGATGACATCGTTTTAACATTTACTGTTTAAAACATAGGACCTTTGCAATAAAATTGTATTGCTAAACAGAGTGCAATTCTCTTCAGCCTAAACGCACGCACTGCATGAGTAATTTTTAAAGGTAAGTTTACTCTGGTACAGTCAACCTAGCGATGATTGTATTGCAACTGTTTTGGCGGTGGAGAGTCACACATAGTGACTTTAGTGTTACCCTGTGGCCCATGGTCCAGTAGTTTCTTACTACCGGTACTGTAATTAATAACTGAGACAACCGAATGGCTTTTTACCACAGGCTGACACTTGTAGACTCTCTTGTCAAAACTACTTTCTCAATTCTTCTTAATAGTATCATCCCGCTCTTCATTGTAGGCATGCTATAGAACATGATGATTTTTGCATTACTCTCAAAAAGAGAAAGTCCATAAAGAAAATATAGACAAGTCGTTTTGCAAAACAAACCCTCATTATATTCAAAGTAAATAAGAAAGTAAATGTAGTTTTACTTTTGTAAACATTAACATCAAAATGCACTATAGCGGTTTACGCTATGTTCGTAGCTGGCAAGTGTATTAAGCTGGAATTGGTTCACTGATTTGGAGATGACTCGTTGATGTTTTATTCAGTCAACACCGAAACCGTGAAATCTACAAATGATTAACATATTTAAAAGTTCTTCCACAGCAATATAAAAAATAACGATATTATAGAAATAGAAAAATATCGACACAAACCTTTTGCCGTCTTTGAAAAACACTCACACAGCTAAATCAAGAAGTCAAACGAAACAAATTAGCGATAAATGCAAAAATGTTCTGAACAGAAAAATCGTCAATTAAATCATCAGTTGCGTGTTACTAGTTGAACTTCAAAAGTCATAATGCCGAGCGTGGATGGAAGATAATTGCAGGAAGTGAAGGCGTGTCGAGACAGGTCAAAACTTGTCGAAACAACCCTTGTGGCGCCTTAAACCCGGATACAGCGATGTTTTACTTAACACAAGACAATAAAATTGGTGAGTTAGTAGAGACAGGAAATGTTAGTAGGGTTCTCTTACACTTCCACCAAATATAAATTCTAATAGATTTTATATTTCCGCTGCACCATGTACGCAATTGAACTCAACAAATGTCCTTTTTTTTTCTTTTCATGTCAGCACCTTTTTTTTGCAAAACCATAGTAGTAATACCAAGGTCATATTCTAATAGAAAACAATAGGTTTGAAGGTTACGTTAGTAATACAAAATATATAAAGTTCTATCCTAACAACAACAAAACCAACACAAGCAACAACAAAAACCAACAAAAACCAAAAAAAAAAAAAAAACTAACATCTAAAGTTGAATTAGCACCACAAACGGAGGCTGCTATTAAACAATATAATATGGGCAACGTAAGTGGGAATTATATATCCTCTAAGAGTTTTACCAATTTTTGTATGGGACGTTGAAGATAAGTTGGTTCTGCCATCTTTCGCCCCTTCTTGTCTAAGTTACAATTTCCCAGCCTCACAGTCACCTTACGCACTAAACCGTCTTTACCTGGAAACACATCTTCAACTCGCCCTATTTGCCACATGTTCCTCGGCTCATTGGATTCGACTATAAGTACAACATCTCCGACCTTCAAATTGTCTTCAACTTTCGTCCCGGTTTGACGACGCGTGATGTTGTCTAGATATTCCAGCTTCCATTTTCTCCAAAACTCTTGAGCTACCCACTGTACCCTTTTCCATCTAGCATGGCAGTATATTGCTTCATCAAAATCTCCAGGTGGTGGCGCAGTGGGTTCCTTTCTTCCTGTTAGAATCATGTTTGGTGTGACTGATGTTTCTTCATGATTAGAGATGTTGATTGCTCATAAGGGCCTGTTGTTGACAATAGCAGCAACCTCATAGAATGCCGTACTTAGGGAAGTACTGTCGAGTCTAGAACTTTGCCTTAATATGTCATTGAGCACTGCTCTGATGGTACGGATCTGCCTCTCCCAAACGCCTCCCTGGTGGCTTGCCGTCGGGGAATTAAATACAAACTCTATGTCTATATCGCATAGGCATCTTTTTGCTTCCGCATCCAACAAATTCTTGGCGCCGACAAAGTTTGTTCCATTGTCAGAATAGAGCTTTATCACAGAACCCCGTATGGCGATGAAACAACGTAGTCCATTGAGAAAGGCGTCGGCAGTTAAATCGTCTAAAACTTCAATGTGGAGAGCCCTACTATACAAACATGTGAAAACTAATCCATACTTTTTCATTTCCTTCCTTCCCTCTTTAATCGCGTATGGGCCGAAGCAGTCCATTACTGTGTGTGTGAACGGTGGGGCACAGCTAGTTCGGTCTTGAGGTAACTCTCCCATTTGCTGTCTCATAGGCTTTCTTTTCATCTTCTTGCATGGCATGCATTGACCTAATTGTTTTTTAACTGTTCTTATACCCGATATGAGCCAGAGGCCATTTTGACGCATGGATGTTAGCGTGTAGGAAGGTCCCATGTGGTGTGAAATTTCATGGTAGTAGTTAATAAATAGCTTACTCGAGTGAGAGTTCTTTGGTAATATTATTGGATGTTTCTCTAGCTCGGTAAGAGATAAAGAATTTCTTGCTCTCCCACCAATCCTTACTAAGCCATGTTGATCCAGGTAGGGGCTTAATCGAAGCAACGAACTTGTTTTCATCACTTGGTTACCTTTTTTCAAAACTCTGATTTCCTCTTGAAAATATTTTGTCTGTGTAATTTTCAATACTAATCTTTTGGCCGCTTCGATATTTTCAATTGATGGTCGCGTCAGAGGAATCTTTAAGGACTTGTTCTTGGCCATCTGGAGTAAGTAAGCAAAGGCTCTTAGCAGTCCCTCGAGCGTGCTATACTTCTTCAACTTGTTGTACATGTCCATGAGTGTTGAAATCTCAGTCGCTCTGACAACTTGGACTTTCTTAACTTCTGGATCATCCTCTGACACTTCTCTTCGTGTCGACATATCCAACTGTAATCTATGTTGTAGTTCTGGCTGCGATCGTAAAAACTTGGGACCCGTAAACCACATAGTGCGTTTTAATTTTTCGGCCTCCATCCCTCGAGAAGCTATGTCGGCAGGGTTTTCTGCCCCGGGTGCGTGATGCCATTGCTCAGGGTTAGATGCTTGTCTAATCCCGTGAACTCTGTTAGCAACAAACGTGTGAAATTTCCTCCTATCATTGCAGATATAGCCAAGCACGATGGTTGAATCACACCAAAAAAATGACTTGCTTATATCCATGTGCAGTTCCCTTTGAAGCGTATTGTTGAGTTGGGTGGCTAAAAAGGCACCTTGTAGCTCTAGTCTCAGAATGGTGGTTACCCCTTTACTGGGTACGACTTTTGCTTTTGCCAACGCAATATTGGTGCAAACATTTCCTAGGTTGTCAATGGATCGCAAATACGAGCAGGCACCAATGCCTTCCAGCGAGGCATCTGAAAATGTGTGCAGCTCATACACGCATTGCATCTGCAACCCATCCAGGCACCAAGGTATTTCTAGTTGGAGTTGTGACAGTTGAGTAGCCCATCTGTTCCACAATTGATTCATTTCCTCATTGAGAGGTTCATCCCAATCAACACTAGTCTTATTGACCTTCTGCAGTATATTTCTTCCCTGGTGTGAATGGTGCTAAAAGACCAATGGGATCAAAAAGCTGACCGACTACAGACAGTATGCCACGTCTTGTGACAGGCCCCGCTTTAACCTCATTTGCACTAAATCTGAAAAAATCTTTATTAAGGTCCCACTTCAATCCTAGGGTACGTTGAGGGGACAGATAATCTGCAAACAAATCGATTGCTCTCTCCGACTCGGGAATCGATGATAAAACTGAAGAATCATTGCTAATGAACTTATGAAGTCTTAAATTTCCTGTTGCGCAAAGAGCCCTAGCGTCCTCAATAAGTTGCTGGGCTTCTTCCGTTGTGTTCACACTTGTGATACCGTCATCAACATAGAAATCTCTCCGTATAAATTTTGCAGCTTTTGGGTATTCCCCGGCATGGTCGTCTGCTAAAGTTCTCAGACCATAAGTGGCAACAGCAGGTGAAGATGTGGCTCCAAACAAGTGCTTTGTCATCCGATACTCTTTGACTTCTCCCTCTGTTGTTTTCCATAAAAAGCGCAAATAATCTCTGTCAGATGGAGTAACATGAAAATTGAAGAACATTTTTTCTATGTCGCAAGCGATTGCGATTTTTCCTTTTCTAAACCTACACAAAATCCCAAGCATACTGTTGGTCAAATCAGGGCCTTGAAGCAGATGCTGATTTACAGATGTTCCCGAATATGTAGCTGCACAATCGAATACCACACGGAGTTTGCCTTTCTTTTGGTGCTTTACTGCAAAGTGTGGTATATACCACACGCAACCTTTCTGAGGAACAATATTGATAGCCTCTTCAGCATGGCCCCCCGAAAACATATCTTGCATGAATTGTACATACTGTAGTTTAAACTCCGAGTCGCTCTCAAATCTCTTAAATAGTGAAGTGAGGCGTTGTTCGGCTTGGCGTTTGTTGTCTGGTAAGTGTGGTCGCTGCCTAAATGGTAAAGCCATCTGATAAGACCCTGATGGTAGCACTTCCGTTGTTTGTTCCATGATGTTTAGAAATTTTATGTCTTCTTGAGATATGAGGACATGATCGTCGAGCTTGATGCATGTACGGTGTGTAATAAGTCTTCTATCTCCTTGCCGTCTGTTGTCTGCTCCAAAGACGGTCCACCCCAACATTGATTTCCTGGCATACGGCAAGCCTTTGACTTGAACTAATGCTTCTAAAGGGGCAAAAGCCTCGGGACAATTAGCTCCTATTAGCAATCCAATGGGAATGTCCATCAAAGGTGGCAATTTGCTTGCAAACTCTTTAAGATGAGATAGTTTTGCCACATTATTTCTGCAAGGAATGTGGTCGCGATTGCATGCAATATCTTTCCAACCATAGGCATCTAAGTAAGTGAAGTCTGCTTGTTTGTATCCTTGTATTCTAATATCTTGATATAAAGTGACCCATTTTGTTGATTCTCCTGTGAGAGTTTCTACTGTGACCAATTCTCTTGTGTAGTCGGGTTGGAGATATTTCGCCAAGTCTGTATTGGTGTAAGAGTGGTCTGAACCTGAATCAAGGAGCGCGTATACAAGTAGCGTTTTTGCAGGAGATTTGTCAGTAGTTATATGCACTGGCAAGATCATGCTGAGGGAGTTACCTGTTGTACCAGTTTTCTTTGAAGATATCCGTTTAAGTTCTGCACTTGGTTCTTTTCTCGGCTGAATATTTGTGCTGGGCATCGATGTGGTTGAGCTTCTTTCATTTGGTGGCTTTGGAACCGCAGCTTGATCTTGGTTTCTCCAATGTTTAGATGTTTGTCGAAAAGTCGATGTGTAGGACTGTTGGATGTCTTTTCCCACATCCTGTCTTGGAACAAAAGGCTCTGTTTGGGCACTGTCTTGATACGTGTCTTCTTTTAGTACAGCCAAAGCAAAGACCATTCTCCTGAAAAAATAAGTTCTCTGGTTCTCTTGGCAGCTTAGCAAGTGCCCAACATTCGTTCGTTAGATGGGTTTTCTTACAGTAAAGACATTCACTTATTTGAGAGGTTCCTGTTGAATGGCTTCGTAATTTCATTGGATTGGCTGGAGCATAGCTCCTTTCCCTTTTATTGAAATCTGGCTTATGTTGATAGTTTTGACTTGCTTCCTGTCCGCTGATCTTTCGTTCTTCTTCCATATCTTCAGCTTGCTCTTTGACGAATTCTGCAAATTCATTAAAAGTAGGATAACTGCTATATTCTTTTACACACACTCTCACCTTTTTGGCCCAGGATCTCAACATCCATTCTGGTAATTTCCTAGCAAGAATCTCATTTTGGTTTCTGTCATTCAATAGGCGCAACTCATCACAACCTCGCATTGCGGATTTGATGTGACTTAGAAGATTTGCATATTTTCTCATAGAGTCAGCATCCCTTGTGCCAATCTTTGGAAACTCCTCAAGCTTTTTTCTTAATCCGAGAGCAGCATCATACTGTTTACCAAATCTTTCTCTCAAATCTTTCCTTGCGTCTTCATAAGCATCCATTGTGTTGGTAAGAAAATACCCACTGACTGCATCAAATGCTTTACCAGAAATAAACCTCTTGAGGTGTCTTAGTGGTTGCAGTCCTGTTAAGCCTTCTGATTCAATGTAGGCGTCGAAGTCTATTTTCCATTCCTTGAACATAGTAGGATCACCCTTAAAAACACTGGGTTCGAGGGTTGAGCGCTTTGTGGACTTCATCGTTGCGATCAATGCTTTGGTGAGGGCTTGTATTTCACCTGAACCGGAGTTGTTCATTTTTGTCTCAGCAATTGAAGCTGCAGACCCTGTCTCGGATTTTGGAAGACGATTGTTCTTGTTGTTTGTGGAAGAGCTCTGAGAGTCCCTTGCCTTCTTTCTAGCCATCAGCTGCTGAAACTTTGCAGCTGCCTCTTCCAGCTCTCTTTCTATATCACTGTCATATTCTGCGGAGTTGACCCTGCTTGCCTCTTCTATTCTCTCTGCTAACGTTCTCTTGCAATCATCAACAGTTGACCCATAATATTCAAACATGTTGTGTAGTGTGGTTAACCTTTCCTTATCATCAGTCAATTCACACAATTCGACCCACTTCTCCTGTATTTCCTCTAACATCTTCTCGATAGCAGAAGAAAAATCTTGCATTTCTTCTTCAGTGTGCATATTCGTCAGAAAATCTTCTATTTTCTCCAGTTCATCATTTATCAACTTTGGAATATCCTTGAGTAATGTAGACTTTTTGATACGATCAGATGTTCTAAATATAGGTGGGCTATTCATTCGGTGGCCACTACCTGCTTGTGACGTGTGCTCTGCTGAAGTGACATCTTGTTCTGAAGTCATTATGATGTTTAAAAGAGCAATAATGATAATACCCTGAGTTCGTTTATAATTACAGAAAATCAAAAGGGTGAAAAAGCTGAAATAGATTGCTTTAAAAGTAAATACCACAGTCAAGTCAATATCAATACAAAAATTAAATCTTATACTTTTACACAAAAGAGCTTCAATACCATTGAAACTGCAAAATATGTGATCTACAAGAAATTTCAATACGTCTAGTTTAGGTATGTGAAGTCAACAAAATAATACTAGTTGCAAACTTGGTCGAAAGCGCCACAATAGATTATAAAGTACGAACGAGGACCGGCCAAAAATGACAGACACTTCGGAAAAGACACTAACCGCGGCAGCCAAACCGTGTGCCGATCGATTACCAACCGAAATTAGCCACCATCCAAGCAGGGCAGTTTACAAGAATAGTAATCCAAAAGATTGCAAAATTGCTCAAAGAAAAATAATATGACAGTTTCAAAACAGAGTGACAATTTTTAATATTTTTTAAACCTTAAACGATCTAAAATTGTTCAGTAGTTATCTAATAAAGCTATCGAAATGTTTAACGCTTTCGAGTATCCTAATATTTCCTTATCTCAATAGTCTGAATAGGGTTCTTAGCCGGCAGATATATTGTTCTATTTAGCCGGTTCGTTGTTTCGGTAATTACTGAACGTATATTCGTCGACTTAAATGGCGTTACGGTGTTGTGTGGTATATCAATAGTGTAGGTCTGCACGGCGGCTCAGGGATCCCGCGTCAATCAATGTCCTTTAAATAGTTCAATATAGCCAGTACGTCGGCTCAATAGTTGAATATAGCCAGTACGTCGGCTCAATAGTTGTGGCACTTGTGTACACACGTTCGGTAAATACGAGACACCTTTAAGTCCGCCCAGCAGTTCTTTGATGTTCGTTGGTTATTTTCTCTTCTAGGAAAGATTTCACTATAGCGGTTTACGCTAGGTTCGTAGCTGGCAAGTGTATTAAGCTGGAATTGATTCACTGATTTGGAGATGACTCGTTGATGTTTTATTCAGTCAACACCGAAACCGTGAAATCTACAAATGATTAACATATTTAAAAGTTCTTCCACAGCAATATAAAAAATAACGATATTATAGAAATAGAAAAATATCGACACAAACCTTTTGCCGTCTTTGAAAAACACTCACACAGCTAAATCAAGAAGTCAAACGAAACAAATTAGCGATAAATGCAAAAGTGTTCTGAACAGAAAAATCGTCAATTAAATCATCAGTTGCGTGTTACTAGTTGAACTTCAAAAGTCATAATGCCGAGCGTGGATGGAAGATAATTGCAGGAAGTGAAGGCGTGTCGAGACAGGTCAAAACTTGTCGAAACAACCCTTGTGGCGCCTTAAACCCGGATACAGCGATGTTTTACTTAACACAAGACAATAAAATTGGTGAGTTAGTAGAGACAGGAAATGTTAGTAGGGTTCTCTTACATGCACTAAGTTGCGAAGTAAAGTTTTATCAGTGTGTGAGCGATTGTCTAAAGATAATCAATATTTTAGGTTTCAAAAAAAGTTTTAATTTGTTACAGCTTGAAACAAGTGTCTCAAGAAATGGAAAAGGTTATATTGTTTACGAACAGATTTTGCCTTATCTGACCTAACCTTAGACTTCAGTGCTGATATTTTGTTTTCCAGCATAAACACACTTGCCTATAGATATACATGATGTATAATTGATTAGAGGGATCTGTGAATGGAAAGTATTCGCAACAACATTGAACCTATATTATCTCAACTTGATCGTCAAGCCTATAGATGACAGTAATTTTTGGTGTAATTTCATTTAAGCGGCCAAAAATAAATACTTCAAGTGAAAAGAAGTTCTTTACAATTTAGAATGCTTGCAGTAGGGCGTCTCAATTGTCAATGATGCTCATATTTTACATACTAAAATTTTTGCAAAAAGATGTGAAACGGTATTTGGGATTGGGTTATTCTTTGCTGTAAACTACGACACTTTATTTTTCAGTTTTGCAAAAGTATGGCCTGATAAAAATGGAAAATCCCATTTGAATAATGATTTAATGAAATTGGTAGTTGTTCCCACGCCAAATGAAAATCTGATTCTTTCGATGCATCTGATTGAGTTGTAAAATTTAGGCTTACTGTCGTCTGAAATGTTTTATTTTCTTATATTTCGCTGTGAAATCTTAAATGTTTTTGTTTGCGAACATCGCAGTGAAACAATAAGCAGGATGACATTGTTTTAACATTTACTGTTTAAAACATAGGACCTTTGCAATAAAATTGTATAGCTAAACAGAATGCAATTCTCTTCAACCTAAACGCACACACTGCATGAGTAAATTTTAAAGGTAAGTTTACTCTGGTACAGTCAACCCAGCGATGATTGTATTGCACCTGCTTTGGCGGTGGAGAGTCACACATAGTGACTTTAGTGTTACCCTGTGGCCCATGGTCCAGTAGTTTCTTACTACCGGTACTGTAATTAATAACTGAAACAACCGAATGGCTTTTTACCACAGGCTGACACTTGTAGACTCTCTTGTCAAAACTACTTTCTCAATCCTTCTTAATAGCATCATCCCGCTCTTCATTGTAGGCATGCTATAGAACATGATGATTTTTGCATTACTCTCAAAAAGAGAAAGTCCATAAAGAAAATATAGACAAGCCGTTTTGCAAAACAAACTCTCATTATATTCAAAGTAAATAAGAAAGTAAATGTAGTTTTACTTTTGTAAACATTAACATCAAAATGCACTAAGTTGCAAAGTAAAGTTTTATCAGTGTGTGAGCGATTGTCCAAAGATAATCAATATTTTAAGTTTCAAAAAAAGTTTTAATTTGTTACAGCTTGAAACAAGTGTCTCAAGAAATGGAAAAGGTTATATTGTTTACGAAGAGATTTTGCCTTATCTGACCTAACCTTAGACTCTAGTGCGGATATTTTCTTTTCCAGCTTAAACACACTTGCCTATAGATATACATGATGTATAATTGATTAGAGGGATCTGTGAATGGAAAGTATTCGCAACAACATTGAACCTATATTATCTCAACTTGATCGTCAAGCCTATAGATGACAGTAATTGTTGGTGTAATTTCATTCAAACGGCCAAAAATAAATACTTCAAGTGAAAAGAAGTTTTTTACAATTTAGAATGCTTGCAATAGGGCGTCTCAATTGTCAATGATGCTCATATTTTACATACTAAAACTTTTTGCAAAAAGATGTGAAACTATATTTGGGAATGGGTTATTCTTTGCTGTAAACTACGACACTTTATTTTTCAGTTTTGCAAAAGTATGGCCTGATAAAAATGGAAAATCCCATTTGAATAATGATTTACTGAAATTAGTAGTTGTTCCCCACGCCAAATGAAAATCTGATTCCTTCGATGCATCTGATTGAGTTCTAAAATTTAAGCTTACTGTTGTCTGAAATGTTTTATTTTTTTATATTTCACCGTGAAATCTTAAATGTTTTTGTTTGCGAACATCGCAGTGAAACAATAAGCAGGATGACATTGTTTTAACATTTACTGTTTAAAACATAGGACCTTTGCAATAAAATTGTATTGCTAAACAGAGTGCAATTCTCTTCAGCCTAAACGCACGCACTGCATGAGTAAATTTTAAAGGTAAGTTTACTCTGGTACAGTCAACCCAGCGATGATTGTATTGCACCTGCTTTGGCGGTGGAGAGTCACACATAGTGACTTTAGTGTTACCCTGTGGCCCATGGTCCAGTAGTTTCTTACTACCGGTACTGTAATTAATAACTGAAACAACCGAATGGCTTTTTACCACAGGCTGACACTTGTAGACTCTCTTGTCAAAACTACTTTCTCAATCCTTCTTAATAGTATCATCCCGCTCTTCATTGTGGGCATGCTATAGAACATGATGATTTTTGCATTACTCTCAAAAAGAGAAAGTCCATAAAGAAAATATAGACAAGCCGTTTTGCAAAACAAACCCTCATTATATTCAAAGTAAATAAGAAAGTAAATGCAGTTTTACTTTTGTAAACATTAACATCAAAATGCACTAAGTTGCGAAGTAAAGTTTCATCAGTGTGTGAGCGATTATCTAAAGCTAATAAACATTTAATGTTTTAAAAAAGTTTTAAAATATCACAGCGTGAAACAAGTGTCTGAAGAAATAAAAAGGTTATACTGTTTATGAACAGATTTGGCCTTATTCAACCTAACCTTAGACTCCAGTGCGGATATTTTGTTTTCCAGCTTAAACACACTTGCCTATAGATATACATGATGTATAATTGATTAGAGGGATCTGTGAATGGAAAGTATTCGCAACAACATTGAACCTATATTATCTCAACTTGATCGTCAAGCCTATAGATGACAGTAATTGTTGGTGTAATTTCATTTAAGCGGCCAAAAATAAATACTTCAAGTGAAAAGAAGTTCTTTACAGTTTAGAATGCTTGCAGTAGGGTGTCTCAATTGTCAATGATGCTCATATTTTACATACTAAAACTTTTTGCAAAAAGATGTGAAACTATATTTGGGAACGGGTTAATCTTTGCTGTAAACTACGACACTTTATTTTTCAGTTCTGCAAAAGTATGGCCTGATAAAAATGGAAAATCCCATTTGAATAATGATTTACTGAAATTAGTAGTTGTTCCCCACGCCAAATGAAAATCTGATTCCTTCGATGCATCTGATTGAGTTCTAAAATTTAGGCTAACTGTCGTCTGAAATGTTTTATTTTCTTATATTTCACTGTGAAATCTTAAATGTTTTTGTTTGCGAACATCACAGTGAAACAATAAGCAGGATGACATTGTTTTAACATTTACTGTTTAAAACATAGGACCTCTGCAATAAAACTGTATTGCTAAACAGAGTGCAATTCTCTTCAACCTAAACGCACACACTGCATGAGTAAAGTTTAAAGGTACGTTTACTCTGGTACAGTCAACCCTGCGATGATTGTATTGCACCTGCTTTGGCGGTAGAGAGTCACACATAGTGACTTTAGTGTTACCCTGTGGCCCATGGTCCAGTAGTTTCGTACTACCGGTACTGTAATTAATAACTGAGACAACCGAATGGCTTTTTACCACAGGCTGACACTTGTAGACTCTCTTGTCAAAACTACTTTCTCAATCCTTCTTATTAGTATCATCCCGCTCTTCATTGTGGGCATGCTATAGAACATGATGATTTTTGCATTACTCTCAAAAAGAGAAAGTCCATAAAGAAAATATAGACAAGCCGTTCTGCAAAACAAACCCTCATTATATTCAAAGTAAATAAGAAAGTAAATGTAGTTTTACTTTTGTAAACATTAACATCAAAATGCACTAAGTTGCGAAGCAAAGTTTCATCAGTGTGTGAGCGATTATCTAAAGCTAATAAACATTTAAGGTTTTAAAAAAGTTGTAAAATATTACAGTGTGAAACAAGTGTCTGAAGAAATAAAAAGGTTATACTGTTTATGAACAGATTTTGCCTTATTCAACCTAACCTTAGACTCTAGTGCGGATATTTTGTTTTCCAGCTTAAACACACTTGCCTATAGATATACATGATGTATAATTGATTAGAGGGATCTGTGAATGGAAAGTATTCGCAACAACATTGAACCTATATTATCTCAACTTGATCGTCAAGCCTATAGATGACAGTAATTGTTGGTGTAATTTCACTTAAGCGGCCAAAAATAAATACTTCAAGTGAAAAGAAGTTCTTTACAGTTTAGAATGCTTGCAATAGGGCGTCTCAATTGTCAATGATGCTCATATTTTACATACTAAAACATTTTGCAAAAAGATGTGAAACTATATTTGGGAATGGGTTATTCTTTGCTGTAAACTGCGACACTTTATTTTTCAGTTTTGCAAAAGTATGGCCTGATAAAAATGGAAAATCCCATTTAAATAATGATTTAATGAAATTGGTAGTTGTTCACACGCCAAATGAAAATCTGATTCTTTCGATGCATCTGATTGAGTTCTAAAGTTTAGGCTAACTGTCGTCTGCAATGTTTTATTTTCTTATATTTCACTGTGAAATCTTAAATGTTTTTGTTTGCGAACATCACAGTGAAACAATAAGCAGGATGACATTGTTTTAACATTTACTGTTTAAAACATAGGACCTCTGCAATAAAACTGTATTGCTAAACAGAGTGCAATTCTCTTCAACCTAAACGCACACACTGCATGAGTAAAGTTTAAAGGTACGTTTACTCTGGTACAGTCAACCCTGCGATGATTGTATTGCACCTGCTTTGGCGGTGGAGAGTCACACATAGTGACTTTAGTGTTACCCTGTGGCCCATGGTCCAGTAGTTTCGTACTACCGGTACTGTAATTAATAACTGAAACAACCGAATGGCTTTTTACCACAGGCTGACACTTGTAGACTCTCTTGTCAAAAATACTTTCTCAATCCTTCTTAATAGCATCATCCCGCTCTTCATTGTAGGCATGCTTTAGAACATGATGATTTTTGCATTACTCTCAAAAAGAGAAAGTCCATAAAGAAAATATAGACAAGCCGTTTTGCAAAACAAACTCTCATTATATTCAAAGTAAATAAGAAAGTAAATGTAGTTTTACTTTTGTAAACATTAACATCAAAATGCACTAAGTTGCAAAGTAAAGTTTTATCAGTGTTTGAGCGAATATCTAAAGCTAATAAACATTTAAGGTTTTAAAAAAGTTTTAAAATATTACAGCGTGAAACAAGTGTCTGAAGAAATAAAAAGGTTATACTGTTTATGAACAGATTTTGCCTTATTCAACCTAACCTTAGACTCTAGTGCGGATATTTTGTTTTCCAGCTTAAACACACTTGCCTATAGATATACATGATGTATAATTGATTAGAGGGATCTGTGAATGGAAAGTATTCGCAACAACATTGAACCTATATTATCTCAACTTGATCGTCAAGCCTATAGATGACAGTAATTGTTGGTGTAATTTCATTTAAGCGGCCAAAAATAAATACTTCAAGTGAAAAAAAGTTCTTTACAGTTTAGAATGCTTGCAATAGGGCGTCTCAATTGTCAATGATGCTCATATTTTACATACTAAAACATTTTGCAAAAAGATGTGAAACTATATTTGGGAATGGGTTATTCTTTGCTGTAAACTACGACACTTTATTTTTCAGTTTTGCAAAAGTATGGCCTGATAAAAATGGAAAATCCCATTTGAATAATGATTTAATGAAATTGGTAGTTGTTCCCACGCCAAATGAAAATCTGATTCTTTCGATGCATCTGATTGAGTTGTAAAATTTAGGCTTACTGTCGTCTGAAATGTTTTATTTTCTTATATTTCGCTGTGAAATCTTAAATGTTTTTGTTTGCGAACATCGCAGTGAAACAATAAGCAGGATGACATTGTTTTAACATTTACTGTTTAAAACATAGGACCTTTGCAATAAAATTGTATAGCTAAACAGAATGCAATTCTCTTCAACCTAAACGCACACACTGCATGAGTAAATTTTAAAGGTAAGTTTACTCTGGTACAGTCAACCCAGCGATGATTGTATTGCACCTGCTTTGGCGGTGGAGAGTCACACATAGTGACTTTAGTGTTACCCTGTGGCCCATGGTCCAGTAGTTTCTTACTACCGGTACTGTAATTAATAACTGAAACAACCGAATGGCTTTTTACCACAGGCTGACACTTGTAGACTCTCTTGTCAAAACTACTTTCTCAATCCTTCTTAATAGCATCATCCCGCTCTTCATTGTAGGCATGCTATAGAACATGATGATTTTTGCATTACTCTCAAAAAGAGAAAGTCCATAAAGAAAATATAGACAAGCCGTTTTGCAAAACAAACTCTCATTATATTCAAAGTAAATAAGAAAGTAAATGTAGTTTTACTTTTGTAAACATTAACATCAAAATGCACTAAGTTGCAAAGTAAAGTTTTATCAGTGTGTGAGCGATTGTCCAAAGATAATCAATATTTTAAGTTTCAAAAAAAGTTTTAATTTGTTACAGCTTGAAACAAGTGTCTCAAGAAATGGAAAAGGTTATATTGTTTACGAAGAGATTTTGCCTTATCTGACCTAACCTTAGACTCTAGTGCGGATATTTTCTTTTCCAGCTTAAACACACTTGCCTATAGATATACATGATGTATAATTGATTAGAGGGATCTGTGAATGGAAAGTATTCGCAACAACATTGAACCTATATTATCTCAACTTGATCGTCAAGCCTATAGATGACAGTAATTGTTGGTGTAATTTCATTCAAACGGCCAAAAATAAATACTTCAAGTGAAAAGAAGTTTTTTACAATTTAGAATGCTTGCAATAGGGCGTCTCAATTGTCAATGATGCTCATATTTTACATACTAAAACTTTTTGCAAAAAGATGTGAAACTATATTTGGGAATGGGTTATTCTTTGCTGTAAACTACGACACTTTATTTTTCAGTTTTGCAAAAGTATGGCCTGATAAAAATGGAAAATCCCATTTGAATAATGATTTACTGAAATTAGTAGTTGTTCCCCACGCCAAATGAAAATCTGATTCCTTCGATGCATCTGATTGAGTTCTAAAATTTAAGCTTACTGTTGTCTGAAATGTTTTATTTTTTTATATTTCACCGTGAAATCTTAAATGTTTTTGTTTGCGAACATCGCAGTGAAACAATAAGCAGGATGACATTGTTTTAACATTTACTGTTTAAAACATAGGACCTTTGCAATAAAATTGTATTGCTAAACAGAGTGCAATTCTCTTCAGCCTAAACGCACGCACTGCATGAGTAAATTTTAAAGGTAAGTTTACTCTGGTACAGTCAACCCAGCGATGATTGTATTGCACCTGCTTTGGCGGTGGAGAGTCACACATAGTGACTTTAGTGTTACCCTGTGGCCCATGGTCCAGTAGTTTCTTACTACCGGTACTGTAATTAATAACTGAAACAACCGAATGGCTTTTTACCACAGGCTGACACTTGTAGACTCTCTTGTCAAAACTACTTTCTCAATCCTTCTTAATAGTATCATCCCGCTCTTCATTGTGGGCATGCTATAGAACATGATGATTTTTGCATTACTCTCAAAAAGAGAAAGTCCATAAAGAAAATATAGACAAGCCGTTTTGCAAAACAAACCCTCATTATATTCAAAGTAAATAAGAAAGTAAATGCAGTTTTACTTTTGTAAACATTAACATCAAAATGCACTAAGTTGCGAAGTAAAGTTTCATCAGTGTGTGAGCGATTATCTAAAGCTAATAAACATTTAATGTTTTAAAAAAGTTTTAAAATATCACAGCGTGAAACAAGTGTCTGAAGAAATAAAAAGGGTATACTGTTTATGAACAGATTTGGCCTTATTCAACCTAACCTTAGACTCCAGTGCGGATATTTTGTTTTCCAGCTTAAACACACTTGCCTATAGATATACATGATGTATAATTCATTAGAGGGATCTGTGAATGGAAAGTATTCGCAACAACATTGAACCTATATTATCTCAACTTGATCGTCAAGCCTATAGATGACAGTAATTGTTGGTGTAATTTCATTTAAGCGGCCAAAAATAAATACTTCAAGTGAAAAGAAGTTCTTTACAGTTTAGAATGCTTGCAGTAGGGTGTCTCAATTGTCAATGATGCTCATATTTTACATACTAAAACTTTTTGCAAAAAGATGTGAAACTATATTTGGGAACGGGTTAATCTTTGCTGTAAACTACGACACTTTATTTTTCAGTTCTGCAAAAGTATGGCCTGATAAAAATGGAAAATCCCATTTGAATAATGATTTACTGAAATTAGTAGTTGTTCCCCACGCCAAATGAAAATCTGATTCCTTCGATGCATCTGATTGAGTTCTAAAATTTAGGCTAACTGTCGTCTGAAATGTTTTATTTTCTTATATTTCACTGTGAAATCTTAAATGTTTTTGTTTGCGAACATCACAGTGAAACAATAAGCAGGATGACATTGTTTTAACATTTACTGTTTAAAACATAGGACCTCTGCAATAAAACTGTATTGCTAAACAGAGTGCAATTCTCTTCAACCTAAACGCACACACTGCATGAGTAAAGTTTAAAGGTACGTTTACTCTGGTACAGTCAACCCTGCGATGATTGTATTGCACCTGCTTTGGCGGTAGAGAGTCACACATAGTGACTTTAGTGTTACCCTGTGGCCCATGGTCCAGTAGTTTCGTACTACCGGTACTGTAATTAATAACTGAGACAACCGAATGGCTTTTTACCACAGGCTGACACTTGTAGACTCTCTTGTCAAAACTACTTTCTCAATCCTTCTTATTAGTATCATCCCGCTCTTCATTGTGGGCATGCTATAGAACATGATGATTTTTGCATTACTCTCAAAAAGAGAAAGTCCATAAAGAAAATATAGACAAGCCGTTCTGCAAAACAAACCCTCATTATATTCAAAGTAAATAAGAAAGTAAATGTAGTTTTACTTTTGTAAACATTAACATCAAAATGCACTAAGTTGCGAAGCAAAGTTTCATCAGTGTGTGAGCGATTATCTAAAGCTAATAAACATTTAAGGTTTTAAAAAAGTTGTAAAATATTACAGTGTGAAACAAGTGTCTGAAGAAATAAAAAGGTTATACTGTTTATGAACAGATTTTGCCTTATTCAACCTAACCTTAGACTCTAGTGCGGATATTTTGTTTTCCAGCTTAAACACACTTGCCTATAGATATACATGATGTATAATTGATTAGAGGGATCTGTGAATGGAAAGTATTCGCAACAACATTGAACCTATATTATCTCAACTTGATCGTCAAGCCTATAGATGACAGTAATTGTTGGTGTAATTTCACTTAAGCGGCCAAAAATAAATACTTCAAGTGAAAAGAAGTTCTTTACAGTTTAGAATGCTTGCAATAGGGCGTCTCAATTGTCAATGATGCTCATATTTTACATACTAAAACATTTTGCAAAAAGATGTGAAACTATATTTGGGAATGGGTTATTCTTTGCTGTAAACTGCGACACTTTATTTTTCAGTTTTGCAAAAGTATGGCCTGATAAAAATGGAAAATCCCATTTAAATAATGATTTAATGAAATTGGTAGTTGTTCACACGCCAAATGAAAATCTGATTCTTTCGATGCATCTGATTGAGTTCTAAAGTTTAGGCTAACTGTCGTCTGCAATGTTTTATTTTCTTATATTTCACTGTGAAATCTTAAATGTTTTTGTTTGCGAACATCACAGTGAAACAATAAGCAGGATGACATTGTTTTAACATTTACTGTTTAAAACATAGGACCTCTGCAATAAAACTGTATTGCTAAACAGAGTGCAATTCTCTTCAACCTAAACGCACACACTGCATGAGTAAAGTTTAAAGGTACGTTTACTCTGGTACAGTCAACCCTGCGATGATTGTATTGCACCTGCTTTGGCGGTGGAGAGTCACACATAGTGACTTTAGTGTTACCCTGTGGCCCATGGTCCAGTAGTTTCGTACTACCGGTACTGTAATTAATAACTGAAACAACCGAATGGCTTTTTACCACAGGCTGACACTTGTAGACTCTCTTGTCAAAAATACTTTCTCAATCCTTCTTAATAGCATCATCCCGCTCTTCATTGTAGGCATGCTTTAGAACATGATGATTTTTGCATTACTCTCAAAAAGAGAAAGTCCATAAAGAAAATATAGACAAGCCGTTTTGCAAAACAAACTCTCATTATATTCAAAGTAAATAAGAAAGTAAATGTAGTTTTACTTTTGTAAACATTAACATCAAAATGCACTAAGTTGCAAAGTAAAGTTTTATCAGTGTTTGAGCGAATATCTAAAGCTAATAAACATTTAAGGTTTTAAAAAAGTTTTAAAATATTACAGCGTGAAACAAGTGTCTGAAGAAATAAAAAGGTTATACTGTTTATGAACAGATTTTGCCTTATTCAACCTAACCTTAGACTCTAGTGCGGATATTTTGTTTTCCAGCTTAAACACACTTGCCTATAGATATACATGATGTATAATTGATTAGAGGGATCTGTGAATGGAAAGTATTCGCAACAACATTGAACCTATATTATCTCAACTTGATCGTCAAGCCTATAGATGACAGTAATTGTTGGTGTAATTTCATTTAAGCGGCCAAAAATAAATACTTCAAGTGAAAAAAAGTTCTTTACAGTTTAGAATGCTTGCAATAGGGCGTCTCAATTGTCAATGATGCTCATATTTTACATACTAAAACATTTTGCAAAAAGATGTGAAACTATATTTGGGAATGGGTTATTCTTTGCTGTAAACTACGACACTTTATTTTTCAGTTTTGCAAAAGTATGGCCTGATAAAAATGGAAAATCCCATTTGAATAATGATTTAATGAAATCGGTAGTTGTTCCCACGCCAAATGAAAATCTGATTCTTTCGATGCATCTGATTGAGTTCTAAAATTTAGTCTTACTGTCGTCTGAAATGTTTTATTTTCTTATATTTCACTGTGAAATCTTAAATGTTTTTGTTTGCGAACATCGCAGTGAAACAATAAGCAGGATGACATTGTTTTAACATTTACTGTTTAAAACATAGGACCTTTGCAATAAAGTTGTATAGCTAAACAGAGTGCAATTCTCTTCAACCTAAACGCACGCACTGCATGAGTAAATTTTAAAGGTAAGTTTACTCTGGTACAGTCAACCCTGCGATGATTGTATTGCACCTGCTTTAGCAGTGGAGAGTCACACATAGTGACTTTAGTGTTACCCTGTGGCCCATGGTCCAGTAGTTTCTTACTACCGGTACTGTAATTAATAACTGAAACAACCGAATGGCTTTTTACCACAGGCTGACACTTGTAGACTCTCTTGTCAAAACTACTTTCTCAATTCTTCTTAATAGTATCATCCCGCTCTTCATTGTAGGCATGCTATAGAACATGATGATTTTTGCATTACTCTCAAAAAGAGAAAGTCCATAAAGAAAATATAGACAAGCCGTTTTGCAAAACAAACCCTCATTATATTCAAAGTAAATAAGAAAGTAAATGTAGTTTTACTTTTGTGAACATTAACATCAAAATGCACTAAGTTGCGAAGTAAAGTTTTATCAGTGTGTAAGCGATTATCTAAAGCTAATAATTATTTAAGGTTTTAACAACGTTTTAAAATATTACAGCTTGAAACAAGTGTCTCAAGAAATAAAAAAGGTTATATTGTTTATGAACAGATTTTGCCTTATCTGACCTAACCTTAGACTTCAGTGCTGATATTTTGTTTTCCAGCTTAAACACACTTGCCTATAGATATACATGATGTATAATTGATTAGAGGGATCTGTGAATGGAAAGTATTCGCAACAACATTGAACCTATATTATCTCAACTTGATCGTCAAGCCTATAGATGACAGTAATCGTTGGTGTAATTTCATTTAAGCGGCCAAAAATAAATACTTCAAGTGAAAAGAAGTTCTTTACAGTTTAGAATGCTTGCAATAGGGCGTCTCAATTGTCAATGATGCTCATATTTTACATACTAAAACATTTTGCAAAAAGATGTGAAACTATATTTGGGAATGGGTTATTCTTTGCTGTAAACTACGACACTTTATTTTTCAGTTTTGCAAAAGTATGGCCTGATAAAAATGGAAAATCCCATTTGAATAATGATTTACTGAAATTAGTAGTTGTTCCCCACGCCAAATGAAAATCTGATTCTTTCGATGCATCTGATTGAGTTCTAAAATTTAGGCTTACTGTCGTCTGAAATGTTTTATTTTTTATATTTCACCGTGAAATCTTAAATGTTTTTGTTTGCGAACATCGCAGTGAAACAATAAGCAGGATGACATTGTTTTAACATTTACTGTTTAAAACATAGGACCTCTGCAATCAAACTGTATTGCTAAACCGAGTGCAATTCTCTTCGACCTAAACGCACACACTGCATGAGTAAAGTTTAAAGGTACGTTTACTCTGGTACAGTCAACCCAGCGATGATTGTATTGCACCTGCTTTGGCGGTGGAGAGTCACACATAGTGACTTTAGTGTTACCCTGTGGCCCATGGTCCAGTAGTTTCTTACTACCGGTACTGTAATTAATAACTGAAACAACCGAATGGCTTTTTACCACAGGCTGACACTTGTAGACTCTCTTGTCAAAACTACTTTCTCAATCCTTCTTAATAGTATCATCCCGCTCTTCATTGTGGGCATGCTATAGAACATGATGATTTTTGCATTACTCTCAAAAAGAGAAAGTCCATAAAGAAAATATAGACAAGCCGTTCTGCAAAACAAACCCTCATTATATTCAAAGTAAATAAGAAAGTAAATGTAGTTTTACTTTTGTAAACATTAACATCAAAATGCACTAAGTTGCGAAGTAAAGTTTCATCAGTGTGTGAGCGAATATCTAAAGCTAATAAACATTTAAGGTTTTAAAAAAGTTTTAAAATATTACAGCGTGAAACAAGTGTCTGAAGAAATAAAAAGGTTATACTGTTTATGAACAGATTTTGCCTTATTCAACCTAACCTTAGACTCTAGTGCGGATATTTTGTTTTCCAGCTTAAACACACTTGCCTATAGATATACATGATGTATAATTGATTAGAGGGATCTGTGAATGGAAAGTATTCGCAACAACATTGAACCTATATTATCTCAACTTGATCGTCAAGCCTATAGATGACAGTAATTGTTGGTGTAATTTCATTTAAGCGGCCAAAAATAAATACTTCAAGTGAAAAAAAGTCCTTTACAGTTTAGAATGCTTGCAATAGGGCGTCTCAATTGTCAATGATGCTCATATTTTACATACTAAAACATTTTGCAAAAAGATGTGAAACTATATTTGGGAATGGGTTATTCTTTGCTGTAAACTACGACATTTTATTTTTCAGTATTGCAAAAGTATGGCCTGATAAAAATGGAAAATCCCATTTGAATAATGATTTAATGAAATTGGTAGTTGTTCCCACGCCAAATGAAAATCTGATTCTTTCGATGCATCTGATTGAGTTCTAAAATTTAGTCTTACTGTCGTCTGAAATGTTTTATTTTCTTATATTTCACTGTGAAATCTTAAATGTTTTTGTATGCGAACATCGCAGTGAAACAATAAGCAGGATGACATTGTTTTAACATTTACTGTTTAAAACATAGGACCTTTGCAATAAAGTTGTATAGCTAAACAGAGTGCAATTCTCTTCAGCCTAAACGCACGCACTGCATGAGTAAATTTTAAAGGTAAGTTTACTCTGGTACAGTCAACCCTGCGATGATTGTATTGCACCTGCTTTAGCAGTGGAGAGTCACACATAGTGACTTTAGTGTTACCCTGTGGCCCATGGTCCAGTAGTTTCTTACTACCGGTACTGTAATTAATAACTGAAACAACCGAATGGCTTTTTACCACAGGCTGACACTTGTAGACTCTCTTGTCAAAACTACTTTCTCAATTCTTCTTAATAGTATCATCCCGCTCTTCATTGTAGGCATGCTATAGAACATGATGATTTTTGCATTACTCTCAAAAAGAGAAAGTCCATAAAGAAAATATAGACAAGCCGTTTTGCAAAACAAACCCTCATTATATTCAAAGTAAATAAGAAAGTAAATGTAGTTTTACTTTTGTGAACATTAACATCAAAATGCACTAAGTTGCGAAGTAAAGTTTTATCAGTGTGTAAGCGATTATCTAAAGCTAATAATTATTTAAGGTTTTAATAACGTTTTAAAATATTACAGCTTGAAACAAGTGTCTGAAGAAATAAAAAAGGTTATATTGTTTATGAACAGATTTTGCCTTATCTGACCTAACCTTAGACTTCAGTGCTGATATTTTGTTTTCCAGCTTAAACACACTTGCCTATAGATATACATGATGTATAATTGATTAGAGGGATCTGTGAATGGAAAGTATTCGCAACAACATTGAACCTATATTATCTCAACTTGATCGTCAAGCCTATAGATGACAGTAATCGTTGGTGTAATTTCATTTAAGCGGCCAAAAATAAATACTTCAAGTGAAAAGAAGTTCTTTACAGTTTAGAATGCTTGCAATAGGGCGTCTCAATTGTCAATGATGCTCATATTTTACATACTAAAACATTTTGCAAAAAGATGTGAAACTATATTTGGAAATGGGTTATTCTTTGCTGTAAACTGCGACACTTTATTTTTCAGTTTTGCAAAAGTATGGCCTGATAAAAATGGAAAATCCCATTTGAATAATGATTTACTGAAATTAGTAGTTGTTCCCCATGCCAAATGAAAATCTGATTCTTTCGATGCATCTGATTGAGTTCTAAATTTTAGCCTTACTGTCGTCTGAAATGTTTTATTTTCTTATATTTCACTGTGAAATCTTAAATGTTTTTGTTTGCGAACATCGCAGTGAAACAATAAGCAGGACGACATTGTTTTAACATTTACTGTTTAAAACATAGGACCTTTGCAACAAAATTGTATTGCTAAACAGAGTGCAATTCTCTTCAGCCTAAACGCACGCACTGCATGAGTAATTTTTAAAGGTAAGTTTACTCTGGTACAGTCAACCCAGCGATGATTGTATTGCACCTGCTTTGGCGGTGGAGAGTCACACATAGTGACTTTAGTGTTACCCTGTGGCCCATGGTCCAGTAGTTCCTTACTACCGGTAGTGTAATTAATAACTGAGACAACCGAATGGCTTTTTACCACAGGCTGACACTTGTAGACTCTCTTGTCAAAACTACTTTCTCAATTCTTCTTAATAGCATCATCCCGCTCTTCATTGTAGGCATGCTATAGTACATGATGATTTTTGCATTACTCTCAAAAAGAGAAAGTCCATAAAGAAAATATAGACAAGCCATTTTGCAAAACAAACCCTCATTATATTCAAAGTAAATAAGAAAGTAAATGTAGTTTTACTTTTGTAAACATTAACATCAAAATGCACTAAGTTGCGAAGTAAAGTTTCATCAGCGTGTGAGCGATTATCTAAAGCTAATAAAGATTTAAGGTTTTAAAAAAGTTTTAAAATATTACAGTGTGAAACAAGTGTCTGAAGAAATAAAAAGGTTATACTGTTTATGAACAGATTTTGCCTTATCTGACCTAACCTTAGACTTCAGTGCTGATATTTTGTTTTCCAGCTTAAACACACTTGCCTATAGATATACATGATGTATAATTGATTAGAGGGATCTGTGAATGGAAAGTATTCGCAACAACATTGAACCTATATTATCTCAACTTGATCGTCAAGCCTATAGATGATGTGTTGGATCCTGCGACCAACACGTAGAGGCGACCTGGGTCGGCTTACTCTACCGGTCTGCATTCACTCTCCACAGGGGCCGTGTAAGGGTTGCCCGTTGACCAACACGCGGAGGCGACTAGGTCGACTTACACCACCGGTCTACTTCAACCACCTTACACCAGGAATTGCTCCCTGGGGGATATTATGCTCGTTTGACAGGGTCGACCTGAGGTCGACGGGGTCGACAGTGTCTCTATAACTCTACTCCCAAAGCACAGTCCATAGACTGAGGCTTGGAGTAAGTAAGTGCTCAGTGTGATTCTGTTATTGCGCAAAGTAACAGAAGAGTGTGGGTCCAAATGCAAAGCATGTATTGAACGAACTTACTAGGCCGAAACACGGCCTTAAGTATAACCAGATATGCAAATGAGGTGGCTAGGGCCAACCTCCTCTAGGGGCGTGACTATATAAAATAACACAAGAGAACACAACTCTAATGACAATAACCAAAAAGGAGATGGTAATGCATGTTTCCATCACACACGCCGCCCCTATAGACGACTACCGGCTATATATAAAAATCACAAGAAAAGAAAAAAAAAGATACAAGAATATAGGAACACACCAACTAGCTACAACAAAACAAACAAAGAAAAGGAAGTATAATAATATGAGAGACCCCAATTACTAAACATACCAAGAGAAATATTGATAAACCATGTCAACCGTGTCATCTAGGAGGTCGACACGCGATTCGCCAGGTCCTCCAGACGACGAGCCGCCCGTCGGAGGTTGGAGGATTATTTAATTGTACCTTTGTGCTCCAGGCCGGGTAGCTATTTTGGTCGACCTCGTATATAGTAATTCCTTTTCCACCGTGAGCCTTCCGTACCTCGGCATCCTTAATCCGAGCCTGATGTTTTGCAATAGTATCTCGAGATGTGGAGTTTCTCCCACATTTGCAGAAGAAGCGTGTAAAATGTTGGGCGATGTGAATTCTGCGCCGCCGAGGGTTAGAGAGTAGTTGTTGGCATAATGGACAGCTAGTACCTTTCTCTCGACATAGTTTCGAGATCGTTTTAGCTGTCTCTGCCGCGATCCATTTGGTCGGTAGTGGGGAGTGTGGAACGTGATTATCCAAAGAATCCGTTTCTGAGTCACCTAGGGTTTCACCCGGCGCTGGGTGGAGCTCCAGTGGCATGATCTTTACTTCGGGCAATAGGGGTAAAGCTCCGATGATCGGTGCAGCCTTCTTTACGGTTTCTTTAGTGACTTCCATGTTGAGACAAGATATAGGTGTGTGCGCCTCGAGTTGGTAACAAGTAATGAGCGCGTTCTGTCTGGGACCCAAAATGGCCGCCTTCTGACCTTGAACTCCGAGGGCTTCTCCCGATTGGACGGTGCTAGTGTCGTAATCGGTCAAGTACGCGGGAGGCCTCCTGATTCGTTGGGGCCGTGGCGCATCCCCAGCCCCGGTATCATTAGCCTGGGCTCCCGTATTTTCCGTGGCTCTTTCCTCCTCGGGTATCAACTCGCCGCCAGGGCCGGGGTAAATCATCGAGGTAGGATTGTGTTCCCCTGGGGGGACCAAGGAATCTCTCCTGGGAAATCGAAGTGCTTCTGACCTTCCTGGCGACTGAGGTATTCGCAACTCCGTCAGTTGGCTAGGCAGGGGCAACTCTGGAATAACGACTTCTGGGTTATCGTTTCCTCGTGCGATTTGCCTTCTGGGTCGACCCCTCATGTTGGGACGGCGAGCAGGCTCGACTTCAACCGGGGCTCGGCCTTGTTGCACCGGACTGGGGCGACAGAGTCGTAACCTTCCCTCCGCTTGGATAGATCGCTGTCCATACCTCTCTATTTCGTAAGTATGGTTTTCGTGACTCCTTAACACGCGATAGGGCCCCAAGTACTTGGCTGCTAGCTTCGGGTTTTCCCCCCTTCTCCGCCGCTTGCTTAGCAACCACACGAGGTCACCCTCATTGAATAACGGAGGCTCTCTCGCATCAGTTGACACAATTTCTTTTTGCCTATCTCGGAGGAGAGTGTGGGCTTGTATCAACCGGTCGTGGACGGTCTGCACATACTCATGTATGCTTGCGAATGATTCTAGTCTATTCCCATACAGCAACTGGTCAGGAAGACGTAGTTCCCGACCCAACATCAGATAGTTGGGTGTTTCTTTAGTGGCGGAGTGTGGTAACCCTCGCAGCGTCCGCATGATTTGTGGCAGTAACTGGTCCCAATCTTCCTGTCCTCTGCCCAGCAAGAGAGCTCGTAGGGAGTCACCTAACACACGATTGTTTCTCTCAACCACCCCATTCCCTTCGGGGTGGTACGGGGTGGTCCGAGATTTATCGACTCCCCACAAGTCGCATAGCTCCTGGAATAACGAGGACTCGAATTGGCTCCCCTGGTCGGTATGGATAATCTCGGGTAGCCCGAAGTAACTAAATATCCTCTCGTCTAGGATCTGGGCTACTGTTGGGGCTGTAGCGTCGGGAATGGCTAAAGCATCTGACCACCTAGTGAAGTGATCAGTGAGCACCAACACCCAACCATTTCCTCGAGGGGTCGGAGGCAGGGGTCCCACCAAGTCTATGGCTAGGCGTTGCCATGGCCTCCCGGCGTACAGCCGTTGTCTATTCCCGGAGGTCCGCCCCTTTCCTGTTTTGGCCCTCTGGCAAACTTCGCAAGAGAGGACTGCTCTCCGGATATCTCCGGCCATACCCGGCCAATACCAGTCCAATTGGACGCGTTTCAAGGTCTTCTCCACACCGCAGTGTGTTTGCTCGTGGGCTTTCCACAGGATCTCCTGTCTCAATGTTTTCGGGCATACCACCACCACCTTTTCTCGCCCATTCTGGGTGAGATGGAGGGTCAACACGCCCGACTCGTCGAGCCGGAGCTGGTGAAACATCCGGGCCAATCGCTGCAGCTCGGGGCTGCCTACTCGTAGCACGGCCTCTTCCACCCCTCTCCGGTTCCTGGTGGCCTGGTAAATGACCCCTAGGTCGGTAGCGGCTCTCTGTTGTAGTGCCCGTACTTCATCCAGCGGAGTTTGTACCACCGTCAGTTGTTCTGGAACCTTTTGGATTACACTTTCACCAGTTCCATCCACAATTTTGGTTTCGCTAGTTACCTTGACGGCTTGTAACTGAGGATCCTGAGGCCTTCTGGGAGGGTGGTCCGACACTCTGGGTGTCCCTGCACCGCCCGGCAGCCGTACTGGGACTGGACTGGTTGGTGTGGGAGTCGGGAGGCCGTGCCCTAAAACAGGTCTGTTGCCCGGTAGTCGAGGCCATTCATCCTCATCCAGCTGACGGGGGTTGGGACTGGATGTTCCGGTGCCTCTTGGCGGCTGTACCGGAACTTGGTCCACTGGCACAGCAGTTTCCCAATTCGTTCCTGGGTTTACTAGAGAGTCGCATACTTGCGACCTCGTTGGCCCTTGATCCCGCCTCTCAATAGCAGCACACTGCCGGCAGTCGACGCACTGTCGTCGACTCAATCCATCGGCGTTCCCGTGTTTATCGCCTTTTCGATGGATAATTCGGTACTTGTGCTCGGCCAGGCTCTCCAGCCACCGGGCCACCTGGCAAGAGGGTTCCTTCCTCCGGTGCAACAAAACCAAGGAGGCATGATCGGTTCGGATGGTAAACTCTCTGCCATATAGGTAGGGCCGGAAATGCCGGACAGCCTGTACCACTGCCAGTAGCTCCCTTCTGGTTACGCAGTAATTGCGTTCGGCGGAGGAGAGGGTCTTGCTATAGTAGGCTATGGGTCGCTCCGTGCCCTGCTGGACCTGGGATAACACAGCCCCAGTCCCTACGTTACTAGCATCGGTATCTAGCACGTAGGGCAAGGAGGGGTCGGGATATGCCAGTACTGGGGCGTGTGTCAGCGACCATTTGAGCCTAAGGAAAGCTTCCTGTTCTTCTTCTCCCCATTTCCAGGGGACCCCTTCGCTGGTCAACAAGGTGAGAGGTTTGGCGATCGAGGCGTAGTCCGGCACGTATCTGTGATAGTACCCAGTGGTACCCAAGTATGACCTTAGCTGCGTCACGTCCTGGGGTGCTGCCCATCCACTTATGGCCTGAATCTTCTCAGAGTCGGTAGCCACCCCCGTGTTGCTGACTATGTGGCCCAGGTACTTGACCTGGGTCTGGAACAAGCTGCATTTGGAGGGCTTTAACTTCAGCCCGGCCTGCCTCAATCGCTCCAACACCTCGGCAAGCCTAGTGACATGACTAGAGAAGTCGGCTGACATGACGATGATGTCATCGAGGTACAGCAGCAGGGTTTTCCAGTGTAGCCCTTGGAGGACACGTTCTATCAGCCGCTGGAAGGTAGCTGGGGCGGAGGTCAGTCCAAAGGGGAGCACCTTCCACCTCCACAACCCACTGCGTGTGGCGAACGCCGACCGCTCCTGGGCTTCGGCGGAGAGGGGTACCTGCCAGTATCCGCTCATCATGTCCAAGGTACTGAAGAACCTACTACCGGACAAGGCGTCCAAGCTCTCATCAATCCGGGGGAGGGGGTAGGCGTCCTGGCGAGTGACACTATTAAGTTTCCTATAGTCTACACACAATCGCCACGCCCCGTCCTTCTTCCTCACCAAGACCACCGGAGAGCTCCAGGCCCCGTGAGCGGGCTCAATCATGCCTTGCTTTTCCAGGGCCGAAACCTGTCGTTCGATTTCAGCTTCCTTCTCGTGTCCTACACGGTACGGGTGTTGGCGGATGGGTTGTGCCTCTGGGAGGAGGGGGATCTCGTGTTGTACCAGGGTGGTACGCCCCATGTCTTCACTCCCTTGGCTGAATACATCCGCATAACGGGTCAAAAGGTCTTCCATCCTTCGGTGCTCGGTAGGGGATGAGCAATGTGGTGCCGCCTGTCGGAGCAGGTCCAGCATGTGGGGAGGTACGTTGGAGACAGGAGGGGGAGTTTCTTTGGAAACCTCGGCGTCTCCCTTCGCTGTCCAGGGGGCCCCTATTTCGTCCGGCCCGACCCCAGTGTATTGCCCCACGACCGTTCCTACCGTCACGCTGACGGGATGGTCGGTGGGGTTCATACAACGGATGGCCACTCTCCCCTTCTCACCGGGTTGGTGTAGGCTGGCGGCCACCATATATCCATTCTTCGTTCCCTCAATTAACCCGACTGGCTGATAGGAGGAGGACGTGAGACGTCCGGCAACCAGGACCTCGGTTCGAGGGGGAAGCGTTGTGGCTCGCATTATCTGCACGCTGCTTGTCAGAGGTCGACCCTCTCGGTCAGTGCAAGTCAACTTCTGTCCATTTAACACCAACGTGGGTTGCTGAAAGTTCATCTCGCAGTGGTGGTCGACCAGGAAAGGCATGCCCAGGATGGCATCCTCCTTCAGGGCACACACCACGAGAGACACAGTAACCTGGACACTCCTGACTCTGACCGGGAGAGTGATGAGTCCGTGGAACTGCAGCCGGGTACCATCTGCCATTTGTCCATAGTCCTCCCGGACCTCCAATTTGCTTTTGACATCTTTAGGTAACCGCTCAAAGACATGTCGTCCCAACAAATTAGAGGTACATTCGGTGTCCACGAGGAATTGGACGGGCTGGCCTCCGATGCGACCTGGTAAGAAATAGCTGCTATTATGCGGCTTCCATGACTCGTCTCCGTGGGTCCGTCTGGCTTTGCTAGTCCTCTGGGGGCCCTTCTTGGAAGGCCGAGACGGCTTTGGCCAGACGTAGGTTTCGTCCTTGGCTTCTGAGAGTGGGAGACCTGCACACTCAGGTAAGGGTTGATATTGGTTATGCAAGGGGACCGGTGGCGAGCAGGGGGGGAGCCTGTGTCGCCTAGTCCGTCGTGGCTGTTGCCACTGTCCTTGCAAGGGTATATTTGATCCACAGTCAGTACTTCCCCCTACTGCTGTGGGTGGTAACCGTTTCCCGGCCTCGTGACTTGAGGCTGTTGTCTTTGGGAGGCTTGGGGGCATCGGCGTTGGGTGTGCTCTGCCTGGCCGCAACCCCAACAATTTGGTCCCCTTTTGTCCACGCCCCGTTGTCCCAACAGCTTTCCTTCCCTCAGTCCATCTGCTAACCCCTTTATAGCCATCAGGACGTCGTTCAAGGTGGCTGATGGGGGGTCCGAATGGACGGGGGCGACTGTAGCGGGGGTGACTTCTTCTTCCTCCACCGTCATTATTAGGGGTCGGGCACCAGGCCGAGGAAGAGTGGGCTGAATTTGCAGAAACTCGTTCCCCGCCTGCACTGCTTCCTCCAAGCTCTGTGCCTTCATTGCCAACAGGTGGCGTTGGAGGGGCGTATTTCCCAGTGTCAGAGAAAACGCATCCATGGCCATACTGGACTGGTAGGATTCTGGGAGGTCAGCGTATGCTATTTTCACCAGACGCTCCATCTCTGTGGCATGTTCTTGGAGGTTCGTCTTGGGTTCCCTTTTTAGGTGGAGTCTACTCCTAGCCTCTCTCGGGGAGAGCCCGTACTTCATGCGTAAAGCCGAGAAGATGGAGGCAGGTGAGTCCCCTCGACTGCAACCTCTGGCTCCCTCCTTCAGGGTCTCCCGCAGGTGGAGGAGCGTGGCCTTCTCACTCCACTCATTTGCTTCCGCAACCTCTTCGAACTGGGAGATGAATAACTCTACATCCTCACTCCCATCAAACTTCGGAGGCTTGAAGCTGGCTCCCCCTCTGGGTATCTGTAAGGCTCTAGTGATAGCCTCTGTCAGTTGACCAATCTGGTCGACCTGCTGTAACTCTGCCTCAGCCAGATCTCTGGTAGCATTCCGTCGGCTGTTTGGCATGGTTACTAGGTTCGTCTTATAAGTCCTAATTACCGCAGTTCAATCCCACTGCTGCCACCAGTGTGTTGGATCCTGCGACCAACACGTAGAGGCGACCTGGGTCGGCTTACTCTACCGGTCTGCATTCACTCTCCACAGGGGCCGTGTAAGGGTTGCCCGTTGACCAACACGCGGAGGCGACTAGGTCGACTTACACCACCGGTCTACTTCAACCACCTTACACCAGGAATTGCTCCCTGGGGGATATTATGCTCGTTCGACAGGGTCGACCTGAGGTCGACGGGGTCGACAGTGTTTCTATAACTCTACTCCCAAAGCACAGTCCATAGACTGAGGCTTGGAGTAAGTAAGTGCTCAGTGTGATTCTGTTATTGCGCAAAGTAACAGAAGAGTGTGGGTCCAAATGCAAAGCATGTATTGAACGAACTTACTAGGCCGAAACACGGCCTTAAGTATAACCAGATATGCAAATGAGGTGGCTAGGGCCAACCTCCTCTAGGGGCGTGACTATATAAAATAACACAAGAGAACACAACTCTAATGACAATAACCAAAAAGGAGATGGTAATGCATGTTTCCATCACAATGACAGTAATTGTTGGTGTAATTTCATTTAAGCGGCCAAAAATAAATACTTCAAGTGAAAAGAAGTTCTTTACAGTTTAGAATGCTTGCAATAGGGCGTCTCAATTGTCAATGATGCTCATATTTTACATACTAAAACTTTTTGCAAAAAGATGTGAAACTATATTTGGGAACGGGTTAATCTTTGCTGTAAACTACGACACTTTATTTTTCAGTTTTGCAAAAGTATGGCCTGATAAAAATGGAAAATCCCATTTGAATAATGATTTACTGAAATTAGTAGTTGTTCCCCACGCCAAATGAAAATCTGATTCTTTCGATGCATCTGATTGAGTTCTAAAATTTAGGCTTACTGTCGTCTGAAATGTTTTATTTTCTTATATTTCACTGTGAAATCTTAAATGTTTATGTTTGCGAACATCGCAGTGAAACAATAAGCAGGATGACATTGTTTTAACATTTACTGTTTAAAACATAGGACCTCTGCAATAAAACTGTATTGCTAAACAGAGTGCAATTCTCTTCAACCTAAACGCACACACTGCATGAGTAAAGTTTAAAGGTAAGTTTACTCTGGTACAGTCCACCCAGCGATGATTGTATTGCACCTGCTTTGGCGGTGGAGAGTCACACATAGTGACTTTAGTGTTACCCTGTGGCCCATGGTCCAGTAGTTCCTTACTACCGGTAGTGTAATTAATAACTAAAACAACCGAATGGTTTTTTACCACAGGCTGACACTTGTAGACTCTCTTGTCAAAACTACTTTCTCAATCCTTCTTAATAGTATCATCCCGCTCTTCATTGTGGGCATTCTATAGAACATGATGATTTTTGCATTACTCTCAAAAAGAGAAAGTCCATAAAGAAAATATAGACAAGCCGTTCTGCAAAACAAACCCTCATTATATTCAAAGTAAATAAGAAAGTAAATGTAGTTTTACTTTTGTAAACATTAACATCAAAATGCACTAAGTTGCGAAGCAAAGTTTCATCAGTGTGTGAGCGATTATCTAAAGCTAATAAACATTTAAGGTTTTAAAAAAGTTTTAAAATATTACAGTGTGAAACAAGTGTCTCAAGAAATGGAAAAGTTCATATTGTTTATGAACAGATTTTGCCTTATTCAACCTAACCTTAGACTCTAGTGCGGATATTTTGTTTTCCAGCTTAAACACACTTGCCTAAAGATATACATGATGTATAATTGATTAGAGGGATCTGTGAATGAAAAGTATTCGCAACAACATTGAACCTATATTATCTCAACTTGATCGTCAAGCCTATAGATGACAGTAATTGTTGGTGTAATTTCATTCAAGCGGCCAAAAATAAATACTTCAAGTGAAAAGAAGTTCTTTACAGTTTAGAATGCTTGCAATAGGGCGTCTCAATTGTCAATGATGCTCATATTTTACATACTAAAACATTTTGCAAAAAGATGTGAAACTATATTTGGGAATGGGTTATTCTTTGCTGTAAACTACGACACTTTATTTTTCAGTTTTGCAAAATAATGGCCTGATAAAAATGGAAAATCCCATTTGAATAATGATTTACTGAAATTAGTAGTTGTTCCCCATGCCAAATGAAAATCTGATTCCTTCGATGCATCTGATTGAGTTCTAAATTTTAGGTTTACTCTCGTCTGAAATGTTTTATTTTCTTATATTTCACTGTGAAATCTTAAATGTTTTTGTTTGCAAACATCGCAGTGAAACAATAAGCAGGATGACATTGTTTTAACATTTACTGTTTAAAACATAGGTCCTTTGCAATAAAATTGTATAGCTAAACAGAGTGCAATTCTCTTCAGCCTAAACGCACGCACTGCATGAGTAAAGTTTAAAGGTAAGTATACTCTGGTACAGTCAACCAACGATGATTGTATTGCACCTGCTTTAGCAGTGGAGAGTCACACATAGGGACTTTAGTGTTACCCTGTGGCCCATGGTCCAGTAGTTTCTTACTACCGGTACTGTAATTAATAACTGAAACAACCGAATGGCTTTTTACCACAGGCTGACACTTGTAGACTCTCGTCAAAACTACTTTCTCAATTCTTCTTAATAGTATCATCCCGCTCTTCATTGTAGGCATGCTATAGAACATGATGATTTTTGCATTACTCTCAAAAAGAGAAAGTCCATAAAGAAAATATAGACGAGCCGTTTTGAAAAACAAACCCTCATTATATTCAAAGTAAATAAGAAAGTAAATGTAGTTTTACTTTTGTAAACATTAACATCAAAATGCACTAAGTTGCGAAGTAAAGTTTTATCAGTGTGTAAGCGATTATCTAAAGCTAATAAACATTTAAGGTTTTAAAAACGTTTTAAAATATTACAGCTTGAAACAAGTGTCTCAAGAAATAAAAAAGGTTATATTGTTTATGAACAGATTTTGCCTTATTCAACCTAACCTTAGACTCTAGTGCGAATATTTTGTTTTCCAGCATAAACACACTTGCCTATAGATATACATGATGTATAATTGATTAGAGGGATCTGTGAATGGAAAGTATTCGCAACAACATTGAACCTATATTATCTCAACTTGATCGTCAAGCCTATAGATGACAGTAATTGTTGGTGTATTTTCATTTAGGCGGCCAAAAATAAATACTTCAAGTGAAAAGAAGTTCTTTACAATTTAGAACGCTTGCAGTAGGGTGTCTCAATTGTCAATGATGCTTATATTTTACATACTAAAACTTTTTGCAAAAAGATGTGAAACTATATTTGGGAACGGGTTAATCTTTGCTGTAAACTACGACACTTTATTTTTCAGTTTTGCAAAAGTATGGCCTGATAAAAATGGAAAATCCCATTTGAATAATGATTTACTGAAATTAGTAGTTGTTCCCCACGCCAAATGAAAATCTGATTCCTTCGATGCATCTGATTGAGTTCTAAAATTTAGGCTAACTGTCGTCTGAAATGTTTTATTTTCTTATATTTCACCGTGAAATCTTAAATGTTTTTGTTTGCGAACATCGCAGTGAAACAATAAGCAGGATGACATTGTTTTAACATTTACTGTTTAAAACATAGGACCTCTGCAATAAAACTGTATTGCTAAACAGAGTGCAATTCTCTTCAACCTAAACGCACACACTGCATGAGTAAAGTTTAAAGGTACGTTTACTCTGGTACAGTCAACCCTGCGATGATTGTATTGCACCTGCTTTGGCGGTGGAGAGTCACACATAGTGACTTTAGTGTTACCCTGTGGCCCATGGTCCAGTAGTTTTGTACTACCGGTACTGTAATTAATAACTGAAACAACCGAATGGCTTTTTACCACAGGCTGACACTTGTAGACTCTCTTGTCAAAACTACTTTCTCAATCCTTCTTAATAGCATCATCCCGCTCTTCATTGTAGGCATGCTATAGAACATGATGATTTTTGCATTACTCTCAAAAAGAGAAAGTCCATAAAGAAAATTTAGACAAGCCGTTTTGCAAAACAAACCCTCATTATATTCAAAGTAAATAAGAAAGTAAATGTAGTTTTACTTTTGTAAACATTAACATCAAAATGCACTAAGTTGCGAAGTAAAGTTTTATCAGTGTGTGAGCGATTATCTAAAGCTAATAAACATTCAAGGTTTTAAAAACGTTTTAAAATATTACAGCTTGAAACAAGTGTCTCAAGAAAAAAAAAAAGGTTATATTGTTTATGAACAGATTTTGCCTTATTCAACCTAACCTTAGACTCTAGTGCTGATATTTTGTTTTCCTGCTTAAACACACTTGCCTATAGATATACATGATGTATAATTGATTAGAGGGATCTGTGAATGGAAAGTATTCGCAACAACATTGAACCTATATTATCTCAACTTGATCGTCAAGCCTATAGATGACAGTGATTGTTGGTGTAATTTCATTCAAGCGGCCAAAAATAAATACTTCAAGTGAAAAGAAGTTCTTTACAATTTAGAATGCTTGCAGTAGGGCGTCTCAATTGTCAATGATGCTCATATTTTACATACTAAAACTTTTTGCAAAAAGATGTGAAACTATATTTGGGAATGGGTTATTCTTTGCTGTACACTACGACACTTTATTTTTCAGTTTTGCAAAAGTATGGCCTGATAAAAATGGAAAATCCCATTTGAATAATGATTTACTGAAATTAGTAGTTGTTCCCCACGCCAAATGAAAATCTGATTCCTTCGATTCATCTGATTGAGTTCTAAAATTTAGGCTTACTGTCGTCTGAAATGTTTTATTTTCTTATATTTCACTGTGAAATCTTAAATGTTTTTGTTTGCGAACATCGCAGTGAAACAATAAGCAGGATGACATTGTTTTAACATTTACTGTTTAAAACATAGGACCTTTGCAATAAAATTGTATAGCTAAACAGAGTGCAATTCTCTTCAGCCTAAACGCACGCACTGCATGAGTAAATTTTAAAGGTAAGTTTACTCTGGTACAGTCAACCCAGCGATGATTGTATTGCACCTGCTTTAGCAGTGGAGAATCACACATAGGCACTTTAGTGTTACCCTGTGGCCCATGGTCCAGTAGTTTCTTACTACCGGTACTGTAATTAATAACTGAAACAACCGAATGGCTTTTTACCAAAGGCTGACACTTGTAGACTCTCTTGTCAAAACTACTTTCTCAATCCTTCTTAATAGCATCATCCCGCTCTTCATTGTAGGCATGCTATAGAACATGATGATTTTTGCATTACTCTCAAAAAGAGAAAGTCCATAAAGAAAATTTAGACAAGCCGTTTTGCAAAACAAACCCTCATTATATTCAAAGTAAATAAGAAAGTAAATGTAGTTTTACTTTTGTAAACATTAACATCAAAATGCACTAAGTTGCGAAGTAAAGTTTTATCAGTGTGTGAGCGATTATCTAAAGCTAATAAACATTCAAGGTTTCAAAAAGGTTTTAAAATATTACAGCTTGAAACAAGTGTCTCAAGAAATGGAAAAGGTTATATTGTTTACGAAGAGATTTTGCCTTATCTGACCTAACCTTAGACTCTAGTGCTGATATTTTGTTTTCCAGCATAAACACACTTGCCTAAAGATATACATGATGTATAATTGATTAGAGGGATCTGTGAATGAAAAGTATTCGCAACAACATTGAACCTATATTATCTCAACTTGATCGTCAAGCCTATAGATGACAGTAATTGTTGGTGTAATTTCATTTAAGCGGCCAAAATTAAATACTTCAAGTGAAAAGAAGTTCTTTACAATTTAGAAAGCTTGCAGTAGGGGGTCTCAATTATCAATGATGCTCATATTTTACATACTAAAACTTTTTGCAAAAAGATGTGAAACTATATTTGGGAATGGGTTATTCTTTGCTGTAAACTACGACACTTTATTTTTCAGTTTTGCAAAAGTATGGCCTGATAAAAATGGAAAATCCCATTTGAATAATGATTTACTGAAATTAGTAGTTGTTCCCCACGCCAAATGAAAATCTGATTCTTTCGATGCATCTGATTGAGTTCTAAAGTTTAGGCTAACTGTCGTCTGAAATGTTTTATTTTCTTATATTTCACCGTGAAATCTTAAATGTTTTTGTTTGCGAACATCGCAGTGAAACATTAGGCAGGATGACATTGTTTTAACATTTACTGTTTAAAACATAGGACCTCTGCAATAAAACTGTATTGCTAAACAGAGTGCAATTCTCTTCAACCTAAACGCACGCACTGCATGAGTAAATTTTAAAGGTAAGTTTACTCTGGTACAGTCAACCCAGTGATGATTGTATTGCACCTGCTTTAGCAGTGGAGAGTCACACATAGTGACTTTAGTGTTACCCTGTGGCCCATGGTCCAGTAGTTTCTTACTACCAGTACTGTAATTAATAACTGAAACAACCGAATGGATTTTTACCACAGGCTGACACTTGTAGACTCTCTTGTCAAAACTACTTTCTCAATTCTTCTTAATAGTATCATCCCGCTCTTCATTGTAGGCATGCTATAGAACATGATGATTTTTGCATTACTCTCAAAAAGAGAAAGTCCATAAAGAAAATATAGACAAGCCGTTTTGCAAAACAAACCCTCATTATATTCAAAGTAAATAAGAAAGTAAATGTAGTTTTACTTTTGTAAACATTAACATCAAAATGCACTAAGTTGCGAAATAAAGTTTTATTAGCGTGTGAGCGATTGTCTAAAGATAATCAATATTTTAGGTTTCAAAAAAAGTTTTAATTTGTTACAGCTTGAAACAAGTGTCTCAAGAAAAAAAAAAGGTTATATTGTTTATGAACAGATTTTGCCTTATTCAACCTAACCTTAGACTCTAGTGCGGATATTTTGTTTTCCTGCTTAAACACACTTGCCTATAGATATACATGATGTATAATTGATTAGAGGGATCTGTGAATGAAAAGTATTCACAACAACATTGAACCTATATTATCTCAACTTGATCGTCAAGCCTATAGATGACAGTAATTGTTGGTGTAATTTCATTTAAGCGGCCAAAATTAAGTACTTCAAGTGAAAAGAAGTTCTTTACAATTTAGAACGCTTGCAGTAGGGTGTCTCAATTGTCAATGATGCTCATATTTTACATACTAAAACTTTTTGCAAAAAGATGTGAAACTATATTTGGGAACGGGTTAATCTTTGCTGTAAACTACGACACTTTATTTTTCAGTTTTGCAAAAGTATGGCCTGATAAAAATGGAAAATCCCATTTGAATAATGATTTACTGAAATTAGTAGTTGTTCCCCACGCCAAATGAAAATCTGATTCCTTCGATGCATCTGATTGAGTTCTAAGATTTAGGCTAACTGTCGTCTGAAATGTTTTATTTTCTTATATTTCACCGTGAAATCTTAAATGTTTTTGTTTGCGAACATCGCAGTGAAACAATAAGCAGGATGACATTGTTTTAACATTTACTGTTTAAAACATAGGACCTCTGCAATAAAACTGTATTGCTAAACAGAGTGCAATTCTCTTCAACCTAAACGCACACACTGCATGAGTAAAGTTTAAAGGTACGTTTACTCTGGTACAGTCAACCCTGCGATGATTGTATTGCACCTGCTTTGGCGGTGGAGAGTCACACATAGTGACTTTAGTGTTACCCTGTGGCCCATGGTCCAGTAGTTTTGTACTACCGGTACTGTAATTAATAACTGAAACAACCGAATGGCTTTTTACCACAGGCTGACACTTGTAGACTCTCTTGTCAAAACTACTTTCTCAATCCTTCTTAATAGCATCATCCCGCTCTTCATTGTAGGCATGCTATAGAACATGATGATTTTTGCATTACTCTCAAAAAGAGAAAGTCCATAAAGAAAATTTAGACAAGCCGTTTTGCAAAACAAACCCTCATTATATTCAAAGTAAATAAGAAAGTAAATGTAGTTTTACTTTTGTAAACATTAACATCAAAATGCACTAAGTTGCGAAGTAAAGTTTTATCAGTGTGTGAGCGATTATCTAAAGCTAATAAACATTCAAGGTTTTAAAAACGTTTTAAAATATTACAGCTTGAAACAAGTGTCTCAAGAAAAAAAAAAAGGTTATATTGTTTATGAACAGATTTTGCCTTATTCAACCTAACCTTAGACTCTAGTGCGGATATTTTGTTTTCCTGCTTAAACACACTTGCCTATAGATATACATGATGTATAATTGATTAGAGGGATCTGTGAATGGAAAGTATTCGCAACAACATTGAACCTATATTATCTCAACTTGATCGTCAAGCCTATAGATGACAGTGATTGTTGGTGTAATTTCATTCAAGCGGCCAAAAATAAATACTTCAAGTGAAAAGAAGTTCTTTACAATTTAGAATGCTTGCAGTAGGGCGTCTCAATTGTCAATGATGCTCATATTTTACATACTAAAACTTTTTGCAAAAAGATGTGAAACTATATTTGGGAATGGGTTATTCTTTGCTGTACACTACGACACTTTATTTTTCAGTTTTGCAAAAGTATGGCCTGATAAAAATGGAAAATCCCATTTGAATAATGATTTACTGAAATTAGTAGTTGTTCCCCACGCCAAATGAAAATCTGATTCCTTCGATTCATCTGATTGAGTTCTAAAATTTAGGCTTACTGTCGTCTGAAATGTTTTATTTTCTTATATTTCACTGTGAAATCTTAAATGTTTTTGTTTGCGAACATCGCAGTGAAACAATAAGCAGGATGACATTGTTTTAACATTTACTGTTTAAAACATAGGACCTTTGCAATAAAATTGTATAGCTAAACAGAGTGCAATTCTCTTCAGCCTAAACGCACGCACTGCATGAGTAAATTTTAAAGGTAAGTTTACTCTGGTACAGTCAACCCAGCGATGATTGTATTGCACCTGCTTTAGCAGTGGAGAATCACACATAGGCACTTTAGTGTTACCCTGTGGCCCATGGTCCAGTAGTTTCTTACTACCGGTACTGTAATTAATAACTGAAACAACCGAATGGCTTTTTACCAAAGGCTGACACTTGTAGACTCTCTTGTCAAAACTACTTTCTCAATTCTTCTTAATAGTATCATCCCGCTCTTCATTGTAGGCATGCTATAGAACATGATGATTTTTGCATTACTCTCAAAAAGAGAAAGTCCATAAAGAAAATTTAGACAAGCCGTTTTGCAAAACAAACCCTCATTATATTCAAAGTAAATAAGAAAGTAAATGTAGTTTTACTTTTGTAAACATTAACATCAAAATGCACTAAGTTGCGAAGTAAAGTTTTATCAGTGTGTGAGCGATTATCTAAAGCTAATAAACATTCAAGGTTTTAAAAAGGTTTTAAAATATTACAGCTTGAAACAAGTGTCTCAAGAAATGGAAAAGGTTATATTGTTTACGAAGAGATTTTGCCTTATCTGACCTAACCTTAGACTCTAGTGCTGATATTTTGTTTTCCAGCATAAACACACTTGCCTAAAGATATACATGATGTATAATTGATTAGAGGGATCTGTGAATGAAAAGTATTCGCAACAACATTGAACCTATATTATCTCAACTTGATCGTCAAGCCTATAGATGACAGTAATTGTTGGTGTAATTTCATTTAAGCGGCCAAAATTAAATACTTCAAGTGAAAAGAAGTTCTTTACAATTTAGAAAGCTTGCAGTAGGGGGTCTCAATTATCAATGATGCTCATATTTTACATACTAAAACTTTTTGCAAAAAGATGTGAAACTATATTTGGGAATGGGTTATTCTTTGCTGTAAACTACGACACTTTATTTTTCAGTTTTGCAAAAGTATGGCCTGATAAAAATGGAAAATCCCATTTGAATAATGATTTACTGAAATTAGTAGTTGTTCCCCACGCCAAATGAAAATCTGATTCTTTCGATGCATCTGATTGAGTTCTAAAGTTTAGGCTAACTGTCGTCTGAAATGTTTTATTTTCTTATATTTCACCGTGAAATCTTAAATGTTTTTGTTTGCGAACATCGCAGTGAAACATTAGGCAGGATGACATTGTTTTAACATTTACTGTTTAAAACATAGGACCTCTGCAATAAAACTGTATTGCTAAACAGAGTGCAATTCTCTTCAACCTAAACGCACGCACTGCATGAGTAAATTTTAAAGGTAAGTTTACTCTGGTACAGTCAACCCAGTGATGATTGTATTGCACCTGCTTTAGCAGTGGAGAGTCACACATAGTGACTTTAGTGTTACCCTGTGGCCCATGGTCCAGTAGTTTCTTACTACCGGTACTGTAATTAATAACTGAAACAACCGAATGGATTTTTACCACAGGCTGACACTTGTAGACTCTCTTGTCAAAACTACTTTCTCAATTCTTCTTAATAGTATCATCCCGCTCTTCATTGTAGGCATGCTATAGAACATGATGATTTTTGCATTACTCTCAAAAAGAGAAAGTCCATAAAGAAAATATAGACAAGCCGTTTTGCAAAACAAACCCTCATTATATTCAAAGTAAATAAGAAAGTAAATGTAGTTTTACTTTTGTAAACATTAACATCAAAATGCACTAAGTTGCGAAATAAAGTTTTATTAGCGTGTGAGCGATTGTCTAAAGATAATCAATATTTTAGGTTTCAAAAAAAGTTTTAATTTGTTACAGCTTGAAACAAGTGTCTCAAGAAAAAAAAAAGGTTATATTGTTTATGAACAGATTTTGCCTTATTCAACCTAACCTTAGACTCTAGTGCGGATATTTTGTTTTCCTGCTTAAACACACTTGCCTATAGATATACATGATGTATAATTGATTAGAGGGATCTGTGAATGAAAAGTATTCACAACAACATTGAACCTATATTATCTCAACTTGATCGTCAAGCCTATAGATGACAGTAATTGTTGGTGTAATTTCATTTAAGCGGCCAAAATTAAGTACTTCAAGTGAAAAGAAGTTCTTTACAATTTAGAAAGCTTGCAGTAGGGCGTCTCAATTGCCAATGATGCTCATATTTTACATACTAAAAATTTTTGCAAAAAGATGTGAAACTATATTTGGGAATGGGTTATTCTTTGCTGTAAACTACGACACTTTATTTTTCAGTTTTGCAAAAGTATGGCCTGATAAAAATGGAAAATCCCATTTGAATAATGATTTACTGAAATTAGTAGTTGTTCCCCACGCCAAATGAAAATCTGATTCTTTCGATGCATCTGATTGAGTTCTAAATTTTAGGCTTACTGTCGTCTGAAATGTTTTATTTTTTTATATTTCACCGTGAAATCTTAAATGTTTTTGTTTGCGAACATCGCAGTGAAACAATAGGCAGGATGACATTGTTTTAACATTTACTGTTTAAAACATAGGACCTCTGCAATAAAACTGTATTGCTAAACAGAGTGCAATTCTCTTCAACCTAAACGCACGCACTGCATGAGTAAATTTTAAAGGTAACTTTACTCTGGTACAGTCAACCCAGCGATGATTGTATTGCACCTGCTTTAGCAGTAGAGAGTCACACATAGGGACTTTAGTGTTACCCTGTGGCCCATGGTCCAGTAGTTTCTTACTACCGGTATTGTAATTAATAACTGAAACAACCGAATGGCTTTTTACCACAGGCTGACACTTGTAGACTCTCTTGTCAAAACTACTTTCTCAATTCTTCTTAATAGTATCATCCCGCTCTTCATTGTAGGCATGCTATAGAACATGATGATTTTTGCATTACTCTCAAAAAGAGAAAGTCTATAAAGAAAATATAGACAAGCCGTTCTGCAAAACAAACCCTCATTATATTCAAAGTAAATAAGAAAGTAAATGTAGTTTTACTTTTGTAAACATTAACATCAAAATGCACTAAGTTGCGAAGTAAAGTTTCATCAGTGTGTGAGCAATTATCTAAAGCTAATAAACATTTAAGGTTTTAAAAACGTTTTAAAATATTACAGCTTGAAACAAGTGTCTCAAGAAATGGAAAAGTTCATATTGTTTATGAACAGATTTTGCCTTATTCAACCTAACCTTAGACTCTAGTGCGGATATTTTGTTTTCCAGCTTAAACACACTTGCCTAAAGATATACATGATGTATAATTGATTAGAGGGATCTGTGAATGAAAAGTATTCGCAACAACATTGAACCTATATTATCTCAACTTGATCGTCAAGCCTATAGATGACAGTAATTGTTGGTGTAATTTCATTTAAGCGGCCAAAAATAAATACTTCAAGTGAAAAGAAGTTCTTTACAGTTTAGAACGCTTGCAATAGGGCGTCTCAATTGTCAATGATGCTCATATTTTACATACTAAAACATTTTGCAAAAAGATGTGAAACTATATTTGGGAATGGGTTATTCTTTGCTGTAAACTACGACACTTTATTTTTCAGTTTTGCAAAAGAATGGCCTGATAAAAATGGAAAATCCCATTTGAATAATGATTTACTGAAATTAGTAGTTGTTCCCCATGCCAAATGAAAATCTGATTCCTTCGATGCATCTGAATGAGTTCTAAATTTTAGGTTTACTGTCGTCTGAAATGTTTTATTTTCTTATATTTCACTGTGAAATCTTAAATGTTTTTGTTTGCGAACATCGCAGTGAAACAATAAGCAGGATGACATTGTTTTAACATTTACTGTTTAAAACATAGGTCCTTTGCAATAAAATTGTATAGCTAAACAGAGTGCAATTCTCTTCAGCCTAAACGCACGCACTGCATGAGTAAAGTTTAAAGGTAAGTATACTCTGGTACAGTCAACCAAGCGATGATTGTATTGCACCTGCTTTAGCAGTGGAGAGTCACACATAGGGACTTTAGTGTTACCCTGTGGCCCATGGTCCAGTAGTTTCTTACTACCGGTACTGTAATTAATAACTGAAACAACCGAATGGCTTTTTACCACAGGCTGACACTTGTAGACTCTCTTGTCAAAACTACTTTCTCAATTCTTCTTAATAGTATCATCCCGCTCTTCATTGTAGGCATGCTATAGAACATGATGATTTTTGCATTACTCTCAAAAAGAGAAAGTCCATAAAGAAAATATAGACGAGCCGTTTTGAAAAACAAACCCTCATTATATTCAAAGTAAATAAGAAAGTAAATGTAGTTTTACTTTTGTAAACATTAACATCAAACTGCACTAAGTTGCGAAGTAAAGTTTTATCAGTGTGTAAGCGATTATCTAAAGCTAATAAACATTTAAGGTTTTAAAAACGTTTTAAAATATTACAGCTTGAAACAAGTGTCTCAAGAAATAAAAAAGGTTATATTGTTTATGAACAGATTTTGCCTTATTCAACCTAACCTTAGACTCTAGTGCGAATATTTTGTTTTCCAGCATAAACACACTTGCCTATAGATATACAGGATGTATAATTGATTAGAGGGATCTGTGAATGGAAAGTATTCGCAACAACATTGAACCTATATTATCTCAACTTGATCGTCAAGCCTATAGATGACAGTAATTGTTGGTGTAATTTCATTTAGGCGGCCAAAAATAAATACTTCAAGTGAAAAGAAGTTCTTTACAATTTAGAACGCTTGCAGTAGGGTGTCTCAATTGTCAATGATGCTTATATTTTACATACTAAAACTTTTTGCAAAAAGATGTGAAACTATATTTGGGAACGGGTTAATCTTTGCTGTAAACTATGACACTTTATTTTTCAGTTTTGCAAAAGTATGGCCTGATAAAAATGGAAAATCCCATTTGAATAATGATTTACTGAAATTAGTAGTTGTTCCCCACGCCAAATGAAAATCTGATTCCTTCGATGCATCTGATTGAGTTCTAAAATTTAGGCTAACTGTCGTCTGAAATGTTTTATTTTCTTATATTTCACCGTGAAATCTTAAATGTTTTTGTTTGCGAACATCGCAGTGAAACAATAAGCAGGATGACATTGTTTTAACATTTACTGTTTAAAACATAGGACCTCTGCAATAAAACTGTATTGCTAAACAGAGTGCAATTCTCTTCAACCTAAACGCACACAGTGCATGAGTAAAGTTTAAAGGTACGTTTACTCTGGTACAGTCAACCCTGCGATGATTGTATTGCACCTGCTTTGGCGGTGGAGAGTCACACATAGTGACTTTAGTGTTACCCTGTGGCCCATGGTCCAGTAGTTTTGTACTACCGGTACTGTAATTAATAACTGAAACAACCGAATGGCTTTTTACCACAGGCTGACACTTGTAGACTCTCTTGTCAAAACTACTTTCTCAATCCTTCTTAATAGCATCATCCCGCTCTTCATTGTAGGCATGCTATAGAACATGATGATTTTTGCATTACTCTCAAAAAGAGAAAGTCCATAAAGAAAATTTAGACAAGCCGTTTTGCAAAACAAACCCTCATTATATTCAAAGTAAATAAGAAAGTAAATGTAGTTTTACTTTTGTAAACATTAACATCAAAATGCACTAAGTTGCGAAGTAAAGTTTTATCAGTGTGTGAGCGATTATCTAAAGCTAATAAACATTCAAGGTTTTAAAAACGTTTTAAAATATTACAGCTTGAAACAAGTGTCTCAAGAAAAAAAAAAAGGTTATATTGTTTATGAACAGATTTTGCCTTATTCAACCTAACCTTAGACTCTAGTGCGGATATTTTGTTTTCCTGCTTAAACACACTTGCCTATAGATATACATGATGTATAATTGATTAGAGGGATCTGTGAATGGAAAGTATTCGCAACAACATTGAACCTATATTATCTCAACTTGATCGTCAAGCCTATAGATGACAGTGATTGTTGGTGTAATTTCATTCAAGCGGCCAAAAATAAATACTTCAAGTGAAAAGAAGTTCTTTACAATTTAGAATGCTTGCAGTAGGGCGTCTCAATTGTCAATGATGCTCATATTTTACATACTAAAACTTTTTGCAAAAAGATGTGAAACTATATTTGGGAATGGGTTATTCTTTGCTGTACACTATGACACTTTATTTTTCAGTTTTGCAAAAGTATGGCCTGATAAAAATGGAAAATCCCATTTGAATAATGATTTACTGAAATTAGTAGTTGTTCCCCACGCCAAATGAAAATCTGATTCCTTCGATTCATCTGATTGAGTTCTAAAATTAAGGCTTACTGTCGTCTGAAATGTTTTATTTTCTTATATTTCACTGTGAAATCTTAAATGTTTTTGTTTGCGAACATCGCAGTGAAACAATAAGCAGGATGACATTGTTTTAACATTTACTGTTTAAAACATAGGACCTTTGCAATAAAATTGTATAGCTAAACAGAGTGCAATTCTCTTCAGCCTAAACGCACGCACTGCATGAGTAAATTTTAAAGGTAAGTTTACTCTGGTACAGTCAACCCAGCGATGATTGTATTGCACCTGCTTTAGCAGTGGAGAATCACACATAGGCACTTTAGTGTTACCCTGTGGCCCATGGTCCAGTAGTTTCTTACTACCGGTACTGTAATTAATAACTGAAACAACCGAATGGCTTTTTACCAAAGGCTGACACTTGTAGACTCTCTTGTCAAAACTACTTTCTCAATTCTTCTTAATAGTATCATCCCGCTCTTCATTGTAGGCATGCTATAGAACATGATGATTTTTGCATTACTCTCAAAAAGAGAAAGTCCATAAAGAAAATTTAGACAAGCCGTTTTGCAAAACAAACCCTCATTATATTCAAAGTAAATAAGAAAGTAAATGTAGTTTTACTTTTGTAAACATTAACATCAAAATGCACTAAGTTGCGAAGTAAAGTTTTATCAGTGTGTGAGCGATTATCTAAAGCTAATAAACATTCAAGGTTTTAAAAACGTTTTAAAATATTACAGCTTGAAACAAGTGTCTCAAGAAATGGAAAAGGTTATATTGTTTACGAAGAGATTTTGCTTTATCTGACCTAACCTTAGACTCTAGTGCTGATATTTTGTTTTCCAGCATAAACACACTTGCCTAAAGATATACATGATGTATAATTGATTAGAGGGATCTGTGAATGAAAAGTATTCGCAACAACATTGAACCTATATTATCTCAACTTGATCGTCAAGCCTATAGATGACAGTAATTGTTGGTGTAATTTCATTTAAGCGGCCAAAATTAAATACTTCAAGTGAAAAGAAGTTCTTTACAATTTAGAAAGCTTGCAGTAGGGGGTCTCAATTATCAATGATGCTCATATTTTACATACTAAAACTTTTTGCAAAAAGATGTGAAACTATATTTGGGAATGGGTTATTCTTTGCTGTAAACTACGACACTTTATTTTTCAGTTTTGCAAAAGTATGGCCTGATAAAAATGGAAAATCCCATTTGAATAATGATTTACTGAAATTAGTAGTTGTTCCCCACGCCAAATGAAAATCTGATTCTTTCGATGCATCTGATTGAGTTCTAAAGTTTAGGCTAACTGTCGTCTGAAATGTTTTATTTTCTTATATTTCACCGTGAAATCTTAAATGTTTTTGTTTGCGAACATCGCAGTGAAACATTAGGCAGGATGACATTGTTTTAACATTTACTGTTTAAAACATAGGACCTCTGCAATAAAACTGTATTGCTAAACAGAGTGCAATTCTCTTCAACCTAAACGCACGCACTGCATGAGTAAATTTTAAAGGTAAGTTTACTCTGGTACAGTCAACCCAGTGATGATTGTATTGCACCTGCTTTAGCAGTGGAGAGTCACACATAGTGACTTTAGTGTTACCCTGTGGCCCATGGTCCAGTAGTTTCTTACTACCGGTACTGTAATTAATAACTAAAACAACCGAAAGGCTTTTTACCACAGGCTGACACTTGTAGACTCTCTTGTCAAAACTACTTTCTCAATTCTTCTTAATAGTATCATCCCGCTCTTCATTGTAGGCATGCTATAGAACATGATGATTTTTGCATTACTCTCAAAAAGAGAAAGTCCATAAAGAAAATATAGACAAGCCGTTTTGCAAAACAAACCCTCATTATATTCAAAGTAAATAAGAAAGTAAATGTAGTTTTACTTTTGTAAACATTAACATCAAAATGCACTAAGTTGCGAAATAAAGTTTTATTAGCGTGTGAGCGATTGTCTAAAGATAATCAATATTTTAGGTTTCAAAAAAAGTTTTAATTTGTTACAGCTTGAAACAAGTGTCTCAAGAAAAAAAAAAAGGTTATATTGTTTATGAACAGATTTTGCCTTATTCAACCTAACCTTAGACTCTAGTGCGGATATTTTGTTTTCCTGCTTAAACACACTTGCCTATAGATATACATGATGTATAATTGATTAGAGGGATCTGTGAATGAAAAGTATTCGCAACAACATTGAACCTATATTATCTCAACTTGATCGTCAAGCCTATAGATGACAGTAATTGTTGGTGTAATTTCATTTAAGCGGCCAAAATTAAGTACTTCAAGTGAAAAGAAGTTCTTTACAATTTAGAATGCTTGCAGTAGGGCGTCTCAATTGCCAATGATGCTCATATTTTACATACTAAAAATTTTTGCAAAAAGATGTGAAACTATATTTGGGAATGGGTTATTCTTTGCTGTAAACTACGACACTTTATTTTTCAGTTTTGCAAAAGTATGGCCTGATAAAAATGGAAAATCCCATTTGAATAATGATTTACTGAAATTAGTAGTTGTTCCCCACGCCAAATGAAAATCTGATTCTTTCGATGCATCTGATTGAGTTCTAAATTTTAGGCTTACTGTCGTCTGAAATGTTTTATTTTTTTATATTTCACCGTGAAATCTTAAATGTTTTTGTTTGCGAACATCGCAGTGAAACAATAGGCAGGATGACATTGTTTTAACATTTACTGTTTAAAACATAGGACCTCTGCAATAAAACTGTATTGCTAAACAGAGTGCAATTCTCTTCAACCTAAACGCACGCACTGCATGAGTAAATTTTAAAGGTAAGTTTACTCTGGTACAGTCAACCCAGCGATGATTGTATTGCACCTGCTTTAGCAGTAGAGAGTCACACATAGGGACTTTAGTGTTACCCTGTGGCCCATGGTCCAGTAGTTTCTTACTACCGGTACTGTAATTAATAACTGAAACAACCGAATGGCTTTTTACCACAGGCTGACACTTGTAGACTCTCTTGTCAAAACTACTTTCTCAATTCTTCTTAATAGTATCATCCCGCTCTTCATTGTAGGCATGCTATAGAACATGATGATTTTTGCATTACTCTCAAAAAGAGAAAGTCCATAAAGAAAATATAGACAAGCCGTTTTGCAAAACAAACCCTCATTATATTCAAAGTAAATAAGAAAGTAAATGTAGTTTTACTTTTGTAAACATTAACATTAAAATGCACTAAGTTGCGAAGTAAAGTTTTATCAGTGTGTGAGCGATTATCTAAAGCTAATAAACATTTAAAGTTTTAAAAACGTTTTAAAATATTGCAGCTTGAAACAAGTGTCTCAAGAAATAAAAAAGGTTATATTGTTTATGAACAGATTTTGCCTTATTCAACCTAACCTTAGACTTCAGTGCTGATATTTTGTTTTCCAGCTTAAACACACTTGCCTATAGATATACATGATGTATAATTGATTAGAGGGATCTGTGAATGAAAAGTATTCGCAACAACATTGAACCTATATTATCTCAACTTGATCGTCAAGCCTATAGATGACAGTAATTGTTGGTGTAATTTTATTTAGGCGGCCAAAAATAAATACTTCAAGTGAAAAGAAGTTCTTTACAATTTAGAATGCTTGCAGTAGGGGGTCTCAATTATCAATGATGCTCATATTTTACATACTAAAACTTTTTGCAAAAAGATGTGAAACTATATTTGGGAATGGGTTATTCTTTGCTGTAAACTACGACACTTTATTTTTCAGTTTTGCAAAAGTATGGCCTGATAAAAATGGAAAATCCCATTTGAATAATGATTTACTGAAATTAGTAGTTGTTCCCCATGCCAAATGAAAATCTGATTCCTTCGATGCATCTGATTGAGTTCTAAATTTTAGGTTTACTGTCGTCTGAAATGTTTTATTTTCTTATATTTCACTGTGAAATCTTAAATGTTTTTGTTTGCGAACATCGCAGTGAAACAATAAGCAGGATGACATCGTTTTAACATTTACTGTTTAAAACATAGGTCCTTTGCAATAAAATTGTATAGCTAAACAGAGTGCAATTCTCTTCAGCCTAAACGCACGCACTGCATGAGTAAAGTTTAAAGGTAAGTTTACTCTGGTACAGTCAACCAAGCGATGATTGTATTGCACCTGCTTTAGCAGTGGAGAGTCACACATAGGGACTTTAGTGTTACCCTGTGGCCCATGGTCCAGTAGTTTCTTACTACCGGTACTGTAATTAATAACTGAAACAACCGAATGGCTTTTTACCACAGGCTGACACTTGTAGACTCTCTTGTCAAAACTACTTTCTCAATTCTTCTTAATAGTATCATCCCGCTCTTCATTGTAGGCATGCTATAGAACATGATGATTTTTGCATTACTCTCAAAAAGAGAAAGTCCATAAAGAAAATATAGACGAGCCGTTTTGAAAAACAAACCCTCATTATATTCAAAGTAAATAAGAAAGTAAATGTAGTTTTACTTTTGTAAACATTAACATCAAAATGCACTAAGTTGCGAAGTAAAGTTTTATCAGTGTGTAAGCGATTATCTAAAGCTAATAAACATTTAAGGTTTTAAAAACGTTTTAAAATATTACAGCTTGAAACAAGTGTCTCAAGAAATAAAAAAGGTTATATTGTTTATGAACAGATTTTGCCTTATTCAACCTAACCTTAGACTCTAGTGCGAATATTTTGTTTTCCAGCATAAACACACTTGCCTATAGATATACATGATGTATAATTGATTAGAGGGATCTGTGAATGGAAAGTATTCGCAACAACATTGAACCTATATTATCTCAACTTGATCGTCAAGCCTATAGATGACAGTAATTGTTGGTGTAATTTCATTTAGGCGGCCAAAAATAAATACTTCAAGTGAAAAGAAGTTCTTTACAATTTAGAACGCTTGCAGTAGGGTGTCTCAATTGTCAATGATGCTTATATTTTACATACTAAAACTTTTTGCAAAAAGATGTGAAACTATATTTGGGAACGGGTTAATCTTTGCTGTAAACTACGACACTTTATTTTTCAGTTTTGCAAAAGTATGGCCTGATAAAAATGGAAAATCCCATTTGAATAATGATTTACTGAAATTAGTAGTGTTTCCCCACGCCAAATGAAAATCTGATTCCTTCGATGCATCTGATTGAGTTCTAAAATTTAGGCTTACTGTCGTCTGAAATGTTTTATTTTCTTATATTTCACCGTGAAATCTTAAATGTTTTTGTTTGCGAACATCGCAGTGAAACAATAAGCAGGATGACATTGTTTTAACATTTACTGTTTAAAACATAGGACCTCTGCAATAAAACTGTATTGCTAAACAGAGTGCAATTCTCTTCAACCTAAACGCACACACTGCATGAGTAAAGTTTAAAGGTACGTTTACTCTGGTACAGTCAACCCAGCGATGATTGTATTGCACCTGCTTTAGCAGTGGAGAATCACACAAAGGCACTTTAGTGTTACCCTGTGGCCCATGGTCCAGTAGTTTCTTACTACCGGTACTGTAATTAATAACTGAAACAACCGAATGGCTTTTTACCAAAGGCTGACACTTGTAGACTCTCTTGTCAAAACTACTTTCTCAATTCTTCTTAATAGTATCATCCCGCTCTTCATTGTAGGCATGCTATAGAACATGATGATTTTTGCATTACTCTCAAAAAGAGAAAGTCCATAAAGAAAATTTAGACAAGCCGTTTTGCAAAACAAACCCTCATTATATTCAAAGTAAATAAGAAAGTAAATGTAGTTTTACTTTTGTAAACATTAACATCAAAATGCACTAAGTTGCGAAGTAAAGTTTTATCAGTGTGTGAGCGATTATCTAAAGCTAATAAACATTCAAGGTTTTAAAAACGTTTTAAAATATTACAGCTTGAAACAAGTGTCTCAAGAAATGGAAAAGGTTATATTGTTTACGCAGAGATTTTGCCTTATCTGACCTAACCTTAGACTCTAGTGCTGATATTTTGTTTTCCAGCATAAACACACTTGCCTAAAGATATACATGATGTATAATTGATTAGAGGGATCTGTGAATGAAAAGTATTCGCAACAACATTGAACCTATATTATCTCAACTTGATCGTCAAGCCTATAGATGACAGTAATTGTTGGTGTAATTTCATTTAAGCGGCCAAAATTAAATACTTCAAGTGAAAAGAAGTTCTTTACAATTTAGAATGCTTGCAGTAGGGGGTCTCAATTATCAATGATGCTCATATTTTACATACTAAAACTTTTTGCAAAAAGATGTGAAACTATATTTGGGAATGGGTTATTCTTTGCTGTAAACTACGACACTTTATTTTTCAGTTTTGCAAAAGTATGGCCTGATAAAAATGGAAAATCCCATTTGAATAATGATTTACTGAAATTAGTAGTTGTTCCCCACGCCAAATGAAAATCTGATTCTTTCGATGCATCTGATTGAGTTCTAAAGTTTAGGCTAACTGTCGTCTGAAATGTTTTATTTTCTTATATTTCACCGTGAAATCTTAAATGTTTTTGTTTGCGAACATCGCAGTGAAACATTAGGCAGGATGACATTGTTTTAACATTTACTGTTTAAAACATAGGACCTCTGCAATAAAACTGTATTGCTAAACAGAGTGCAATTCTCTTCAACCTAAACGCACGCACTGCATGAGTAAATTTTAAAGGTAAGTTTACTCTGGTACAGTCAACCCAGTGATGATTGTATTGCACCTGCTTTAGCAGTGGAGAGTCACACATAGTGACTTTAGTGTTACCCTGTGGCCCATGGTCCAGTAGTTTCTTACTACCGGTACTGTAATTAATAACTGAAACAACCGAATGGATTTTTACCACAGGCTGACACTTGTAGACTCTCTTGTCAAAACTACTTTCTCAATTCTTCTTATTAGTATCATCCCGCTCTTCATTGTAGGCATGCTATAGAACATGATGATTTTTGCATTACTCTCAAAAAGAGAAAGTCCATAAAGAAAATATTGACAAGCCGTTTTGCAAAACAAACCCTCATTATATTCAAAGTAAATAAGAAAGTAAATGTAGTTTTACTTTTGTAAACATTAACATCAAAATGCACTAAGTTGCGAAGTAAAGTTTTATCAGTGTGTGAGCGATTATCTAAAGCTAATAAACATTTAAAGTTTTAAAAACGTTTTAAAATATTGCAGCTTGAAACAAGTGTCTCAAGAAATAAAAAAGGTTATATTGTTTATGAACAGATTTTGCCTTATTCAACCTAACCTTAGACTTCAGTGCTGATATTTTGTTTTCCAGCTTAAACACACTTGCCTATAGATATACATGATGTATAATTGATTAGAGGGATCTGTGAATGAAAAGTATTCGCAACAACATTGAACCTATATTATCTCAACTTGATCGTCAAGCCTATAGATGACAGTAATTGTTGGTGTAATTTTATTTAGGCGGCCAAAATTAAATACTTCAAGTGAAAAGAAGTTCTTTACAATTTAGAATGCTTGCAGTAGGGGTCTCAATTATCAATGATGCTCATATTTTACATACTAAAACTTTTTGCAAAAAGATGTGAAACTATATTTGGGAATGGGTTATTCTTTGCTGTAAACTACGACACTTTATTTTTCAGTTTTGCAAAAGTATGGCCTGATAAAAATGGAAAATCCCATTTGAATAATGATTTACTGAAATTAGTAGTTGTTCCCCACGCCAAATGAAAATCTGATTCTTTCGATGCATCTGATTGAGTTCTAAAGTTTAGGCTAACTGTCGTCTGAAATGTTTTATTTTCTTATATTTCACCGTGAAATCTTAAATGTTTTTGTTTGCGAACATCGCAGTGAAACATTAGGCAGGATGACATTGTTTTAACATTTACTGTTTAAAACATAGGACCTCTGCAATAAAACTGTATTGCTAAACAGAGTGCAATTCTCTTCAACCTAAACGCACGCACTGCATGAGTAAATTTTAAAGGTAAGTTTACTCTGGTACAGTCAACCCAGTGATGATTGTATTGCACCTGCTTTAGCAGTGGAGAGTCACACATAGTGACTTTAGTGTTACCCTGTGGCCCATGGTCCAGTAGTTTCTTACTACCGGTACTGTAATTAATAACTGAAACAACCGAATGGATTTTTACCACAGGCTGACACTTGTAGACTCTCTTGTCAAAACTACTTTCTCAATTCTTCTTATTAGTATCATCCCGCTCTTCATTGTAGGCATGCTATAGAACATGATGATTTTTGCATTACTCTCAAAAAGAGAAAGTCCATAAAGAAAATATAGACAAGCCGTTTTGCAAAACAAACCCTCATTATATTCAAAGTAAATAAGAAAGTAAATGTAGTTTTACTTTTGTAAACATTAACATCAAAATGCACTAAGTTGCGAAATAAAGTTTTATTAGCGTGTGAGCGATTGTCTAAAGATAATCAATATTTTAGGTTTCAAAAAAAGTTTTAATTTGTTACAGCTTGAAACAAGTGTCTCAAGAAAAAAAAAGGTTATATTGTTTATGAACAGATTTTGCCTTATTCAACCTAACCTTAGACTCTAGTGCGGATATTTTGTTTTCCTGCTTAAACACACTTGCCTATAGATATACATGATGTATAATTGATTAGAGGGATCTGTGAATGAAAAGTATTCGCAACAACATTGAACCTATATTATCTCAACTTGATCGTCAAGCCTATAGATGACAGTAATTGTTGGTGTAATTTCATTTAAGCGGCCAAAATTAAGTACTTCAAGTGAAAAGAAGTTCTTTACAATTTAGAATGCTTGCAGTAGGGCGTCTCAATTGCCAATGATGCTCATATTTTACATACTAAAACTTTTTGCAAAAAGATGTGAAACTATATTTGGGAATGGGTTATTCTTTGCTGTACACTACGACACTTTATTTTTCAGTTTTGCAAAAGTATGGCCTGATAAAAATGGAAAATCCTATTTGAATAATGATTTACTGAAATTAGTAGTTGTTCCCCACGCCAAATGAAAATCTGATTCCTTCGATTCATCTGATTGAGTTCTAAAATTTAGGCTTACTGTCGTCTGAAATGTTTTATTTTCTTATATTTCACTGTGAAACCTTAAATGTTTTTGTTTGCGAACATCGCAGTGAAACAATAAGCAGGATGACATTGTTTTAACATTTACTGTTTAAAACATAGGACCTTTGCAATAAAATTGTATAGCTAAACAGAGTGCAATTCTCTTCAGCCTAAACGCACGCACTGCATGAGTAAATTTTAAAGGTAAGTTTACTCTGGTACAGTCAACCCAGCGATGATTGTATTGCTCCTGCTTTAGCAGTGGAGAATCACACATAGGGACTTTAGTGTTACCCTGTGGTCCATGGTCCAGTAGTTTCTTACTACCGGTACTGTAATTAATAACTGAAACAACCGAATGGCTTTTTACCAAAGGCTGACACTTGTAGACTCTCTTGTCAAAACTACTTTCTCAATTCTTCTTAATAGTATCATCCCGCTCTTCATTGTAGGCATGCTATAGAACATGATGATTTTTGCATTACTCTCAAAAAGAGAAAGTCCATAAAAAAAATTTAGACAAGCCGTTTTGCAAAACAAACCCTCATTATATTCAAAGTAAATAAGAAAGTAAATGTAGTTTTACTTTTGTAAACATTAACATCAAAATGCACTAAGTTGCGAAGTAAAGTTTTATCAGTGTGTGAGCGATTATCTAAAGCTAATAAACATTCAAGGTTTTAAAAACGTTTTAAAATATTACAGCTTGAAACAAGTGTCTCAAGAAATGGAAAATGTTATATTGCTTACGAACAGAGTTTGCCTTATCTGACCTAACCTTAGACTCTAGTGCTGATATTTTGTTTTCCAGCATAAACACACTTGCCTAAAGATATACATGATGTATAATTGATTAGAGGGATCTGTGAATGAAAAGTATTCGCAACAACATTGAACCTATATTATCTCAACTTGATCGTCAAGCCTATAGATGACAGTAATTGTTGGTGTAATTTCATTTAAGCGGCCAAAATTAAATACTTCAAGTGAAAAGAAGTTCTTTACAATTTAGAATGCTTGCAGTAGGGCGTCTCAATTGCCAATGATGCTCATATTTTACATACTAAAAATTTTTGCAAAAAGATGTGAAACTATATTTGGGAATGGGTTATTCTTTGCTGTAAACTACGACACTTTATTTTTCAGTTTTGCAAAAGTATGGCCTGATAAAAATGGAAAATCCCATTTGAATAATGATTTACTGAAATTAGTAGTTGTTCCCCACGCCAAATGAAAATCTGATTCTTTCGATGCATCTGATTGAGTTCTAAATTTTAGGCTTACTGTCGTCTGAAATGTTTTATTTTTTTATATTTCACCGTGAAATCTTAAATGTTTTTGTTTGCGAACATCGCAGTGAAACAATAGGCAGGATGACATTGTTTTAACATTTACTGTTTAAAACATAGGACCTCTGCAATAAAACTGTATTGCTAAACAGAGTGCAATTCTCTTCAACCTAAACGCACGCACTGCATGAGTAAATTTTAAAGGTAAGTTTACTCTGGTACAGTCAACCCAGCGATGATTGTATTGCACCTGCTTTAGCAGTAGAGAGTCACACATAGTGACTTTAGTGTTACCCTGTGGCCCATGGTCCAGTAGTTTCTTACTACCGGTACTGTAATTAATAACTGAAACAACCGAATGGCTTTTTACCACAGGCTGACACTTGTAGACTCTCTTGTCAAAACTACTTTCTCAATTCTTCTTAATAGTATCATCCCGCTCTTCATTGTAGGCATGCTATAGAACATGATGATTTTTGCATTACTCTCAAAAAGAGAAAGTCCATAAAGAAAATATAGACAAGCCGTTTTGCAAAACAAACCCTCATTATATTCAAAGTAAATAAGAAAGTAAATGTAGTTTTACTTTTGTAAACATTAACATCAAAATGCACTAAGTTGCGAAGTAAAGTTTTATCAGTGTGTGAGCGATTATCTAAAGCTAATAAACATTTAAAGTTTTAAAAACGTTTTAAAATATTGCAGCTTGAAACAAGTGTCTCAAGAAATAAAAAAGGTTATATTGTTTATGAACAGATTTTGCCTTATTCAACCTAACCTTAGACTTCAGTGCTGATATTTTGTTTTCCAGCTTAAACACACTTGCCTATAGATATACATGATGTATAATTGATTAGAGGGATCTGTGAATGAAAAGTATTCGCAACAACATTGAACCTATATTATCTCAACTTGATCGTCAAGCCTATAGATGACAGTAATTGTTGGTGTAATTTTATTTAGGCGGCCAAAAATAAATACTTCAAGTGAAAAGAAGTTCTTTACAATTTAGAATGCTTGCAGTAGGGGGTCTCAATTATCAATGATGCTCATATTTTACATACTAAAACTTTTTGCAAAAAGATGTGAAACTATATTTGGGAATGGGTTATTCTTTGCTGTAAACTACGACACTTTATTTTTCAGTTTTGCAAAAGTATGGCCTGATAAAAATGGAAAATCCTATTTGAATAATGATTTACTGAAATTAGTAGTTGTTCCCCACGCCAAATGAAAATCTGATTCTTTCGATGCATCTGATTGAGTTCTAAAGTTTAGGCTAACTGTCGTCTGAAATGTTTTATTTTCTTATATTTCACCGTGAAATCTTAAATGTTTTTGTTTGCGAACATCGCAGTGAAACATTAGGCAGGATGACATTGTTTTAACATTTACTGTTTAAAACATAGGACCTCTGCAATAAAACTGTATTGCTAAACAGAGTGCAATTCTCTTCAACCTAAACGCACGCACTGCATGAGTAAATTTTAAAGGTAAGTTTACTCTGGTACAGTCAACCCAGTGATGATTGTATTGCACCTGCTTTAGCAGTGGAGAGTCACACATAGTGACTTTAGTGTTACCCTGTGGCCCATGGTCCAGTAGTTTCTTACTACCGGTACTGTAATTAATAACTGAAACAACCGAATGGATTTTTACCACAGGCTGACACTTGTAGACTCTCTTGTCAAAACTACTTTCTTAATTCTTCTTATTAGTATCATCCCGCTCTTCATTGTAGGCATGCTATAGAACATGATGATTTTTGCATTACTCTCAAAAAGAGAAAGTCCATAAAGAAAATATAGACAAGCCGTTTTGCAAAACAAACCCTCATTATATTCAAAGTAAATAAGAAAGTAAATGTAGTTTTACTTATGCAAACATTAACATCAAAATGCACTAATATGCGAAATAAAGTTTTATTAGCGTGTGAGCGATTGTCTAAAGATAATCAATATTTTAGGTTTCAAAAAAAGTTTTAATTTGTTACAGCTTGAAACAAGTGTCTCAAGAAATGGAAAAGGTTATATTGTTTACGAACAGAGTTTGCCTTATCTGACCTAACCTTAGACTCTAGTGCTGATACTTTGTTTTCCAGCATAAACACACTTGCCTAAAGATATACATGATGTATAATTGATTAGAGGGATCTGTAAATGGAAAGTATTCGCAACAACATTGAACCTATATTATCTCAACTTGATCGTCAAGCATATAGATGACAGTAATTGTTGGTGTAACTTCATTCAAGCGGCCAAAAATAAATACTTCAAGTGAAAAGAAGTTCTTTACAGTTTAGAATGCTTGCAATAGGGCGTCGCAATTGTCAATGATGCTCATATTTTACATACTAAAACATTTTGCAAAAAGATGTGAAACTATATTTGGGAATGGGTTATTCTTTGCTGTAAACTACGACACTTTATTTTTCAGTTTTGCAAAAGTATGGCCTGATAAAAATGGAAAATCCCATTTGAATAATGATTTAATGAAATTGGTAGTTGTTCCCACGCCAAATGAAAATCTGATTCTTTCGATGCATCTGATTGAGTTGTAAAATTTAGGCTTACTGTCGTCTGAAATGTTTTATTTTCTTATATTTCACTGTGAAATCTTAAATTTTTTTGTTTGCGAACATCGCAGTGAAACAATAAGCAGGATGACATTGTTTTAACATTTACTGTTTAAAACATAGGACCTTTGCAATGAAATTGTATAGCTAAACAGAGTGCAATTCTCTTCAACCTAAACGCACATACTGCATGAGTAAAGTTTAAAGGTACGTTGGTACAGTCAACCCAGCGATGATTGTATTGCACCTGCTTTGGCGGTGGAGAGTCACACATAGTGACTTTAGTGTTACCCTGTGGCCCATGGTCCAGTAGTTTCTTACTACCGGTACTGTAATTAATAACTGAAACAACCGAATGGCTTTTTACCACAGGCTGACACTTGTAGACTCTCTTGTCAAAACTACTTTCTCAATCCTTCTTAATAGCATCATCCCGCTCTTCATTGTAGGCATGCTATAGAACATGATGATTTTTGCATTACTCTCAAAAAGAGAAAGTCCATAAAGAAAATTTAGACAAGCCGTTTTGCAAAACAAACCCTCATTATATTCAAAGTAAATAAGAAAGTAAATGTAGTTTTACTTTTGTAAACATTAACATCAAAATGCACTAAGTTGCGAAGTAAAGTTTTATCAGTGTGTGAGCGATTATCTAAAGCTAATAAACATTTAAAGTTTTAAAAACGTTTTAAAATATTGCAGCTTGAAACAAGTGTCTCAAGAAATGGAAAAGGTTATATTGTTTACAAACAGAGTTTGCCTTATCTGACCTAACCTTAGACTCCAGTGCTGATATTTTGTTTTCCAGCATAAACACACTTGCCTAAAGATATACATGATGTATAATTGATTAGAGGGATCTGTGAATGAAAAGTATTCGCAACAACATTGAACCTATATTATCTCAACTTGATCGTCAAGCCTATAGATGACAGTAATTGTTGGTGTAATTTCATTTAAGCGGCCAAAATTAAATACTTCAAGTGAAAAGAAGTTCTTTACAATTTAGAATGCTTGCAGTAGGGCGTCTCAATTGCCAATGATGCTCATATTTTACATACTAAAACTTTTTGCAAAAAGATGTGAAACTATATTTGGGAATGGGTTATTCTTTGCTGTAAACTACGACACTTTATTTTTCAGTTTTGCAAAAGTATGGCCTGATAAAAATGGAAAATCCCATTTGAATAATGATTTACTGAAATTAGTAGTTGTTCCCCACGCCAAATGAAAATCTGATTCTTTCGATGCATCTGATTGAGTTCTAAATTTTAGGCTTACTGTCGTCTGAAATGTTTTATTTTTTTATATTTCACCGTGAAATCTTAAATGTTTTTGTTTGCGAACATCGCAGTGAAACAATAGGCAGGATGACATTGTTTTAACATTTACTGTTTAAAACATAGGACCTCTGCAATAAAACTGTATTGCTAAACAGAGTGCAATTCTCTTCAACCTAAACGCACGCACTGCATGAGTAAATTTTAAAGGTAAGTTTACTCTGGTACAGTCAACCCAGCGATGATTGTATTGCACCTGCTTTGGCGGTGGAGAGTCACACATAGTGACTTTAGTGTTACCCTGTGGCCCATGGTCCAGTAGTTTCTTACTACCGGTACTGTAATTAATAACTGAAACAACCGAATGGCTTTTTACCACAGGCTGACACTTGTAGACTCTCTTGTCAAAACTACTTTCTCAATCCTTCTTAATAGCATCATCCCGCTCTTCATTGTAGGCATGCTATAGAACATGATGATTTTTGCATTACTCTCAAAAAGAGAAAGTCCATAAAGAAAATTTAGACAAGCCGTTTTGCAAAACAAACCCTCATTATATTCAAAGTAAATAAGAAAGTAAATGTAGTTTTACTTTTGTAAACATTAACATCAAAGTGCACTAAGTTGCGAAGTAAAGTTTTATCAGTGTGTAAGCGATTATCTAAAGCTAATAAACATTTAAGGTTTTAAAAACGTTTTAAAATATTACAGCTTGAAACAAGTGTCTCAAGAAATAAAAAAGGTTATATTGTTTATGAACAGATTTTGCCTTATTCAACCTAACCTTAGACTCTAGTGCGGATTTTTTTTTCCAGCATAAACACACTTGCCTAAAGATATACATGATGTATAATTGATTAGAGGGATCTGTGAATGAAAAGTATTCGCAACAACATTGAACCTATATTATCTCAACTTGATCGTCAAGCCTATAGATGACAGTAATTGTTGGTGTAATTTCATTTAAGCGGCCAAAAATAAATACTTCAAGTGAAAAGAAGTTCTTTACAATTTAGAATGCTTGCAGTAGGGCGTCTCAATTGTCAATGATGCTCATATTTTACATACTAAAACTTTTTGCAAAAAGATGTGAAACTATATTTGGGAACGGGTTATTCTTTGCTGTAAACTACGACACTTTATTTTTCAGTTTTGCAAAAGTATGGCCTGATAAAAATGGAAAATCCCATTTGAATAATGATTTACTGAAATTAGTAGTTGTTCCCCACGCCAAATGAAAATCTGATTCCTTCGATGCATCTGATTGAGTTCTAAAATTTAGGCTTACTGTCGTCTGAAATGTTTTATTTTTTTATATTTCACCGTGAAATCTTAAATGTTTTTGTTTGCGAACATCGCAGTGAAACAATAAGCAGGATGACATTGTTTTAACATTTACTGTTTAAAACATAGGACCTTTGCAATAAAATTGTATAGCTAAACAGAGTGCAATTCTCTTCAACCTAAACGCACATACTGCATGAGTAAAGTTTAAAGGTACGTTTACTCTGGTACAGTCAACCCAGCGATGATTGTATTGCACCTGCTTTGGCGGTGGAGAGTCACACATAGGGACTTTAGTGTTACCCTGTGGCCCATGGTCCAGTAGTTTCTTACTACCGGTACTGTAATTAATAACTGAAACAACCGAATGGCTTTTTACCACAGGCTGACACTTGTAGACTCTCTTGTCAAAACTACTTTCTCAATCCTTCTTAATAGCATCATCCCGCTCTTCATTGTAGGCATGCTATAGAACATGATGATTTTTGCATTACTCTCAAAAAGAGAAAGTCCATAAAGAAAATATAGACGAGCCGTTTTGCAAAACAAACCCTCATTATATTCAAAGTAAATAAGAAAGTAAATGTAGTTTTACTTTTGTAAACATTAACATCAAAATGCACTAAGTTGCGAAGTAAAGTTTTATCAGTGTGTAAGCGATTATCTAAAGCTAATAAACATTTAAGGTTTTAAAAACGTTTTAAAATATTACAGCTTGAAACAAGTGTCTCAAGAAATAAAAAAGGTTATATTGTTTATGAACAGATTTTGCCTTATTCAACCTAACCTTAGACTCTAGTGCGGATATTTTGTTTTCCAGCATAAACACACTTGCCTATAGATATACATGATGTATAATTGATTAGAGGGATCTGTGAATGAAAAGTATTCGCAACAACATTGAACCTATATTATCTCAACTTGATCGTCAAGCCTATAGATGACAGTAATTGTTGGTGTAATTTCATTTAAGCGGCCAAAAATAAATACTTCAAGTGAAAAGAAGTTCTTTACAATTTAGAATGCTTGCAGTAGGGCGTCTCAATTGTCAATGATGCTCATATTTTACATACTAAAACTTTTTGCAAAAAGATGTGAAACTATATTTGGGAATGGGTTATTCTTTGCTGTACACTACGACACTCTATTTTTCAGTTTTGCAAAAGTATGGCCTGATAAAAATGGAAAATCCCATTTGAATAATGATTTACTGAAATTAGTAGTTGTTCCCCACGCCAAATGAAAATCTGATTCCTTCGATGCATCTGATTGAGTTCTAAAATTTAGGCTTACTGTCGTCTGAAATGTTTTATTTTTTTATATTTCACCGTGAAATCTTAAATGTTTTTGTTTGCGAACATCGCAGTGAAACAATAAGCAGGATGACATTGTTTTAACATTTACTGTTTAAAACATAGGACCTTTGCAATAAAATTGTATAGCTAAACAGAGTGCAATTCTCTTCAACCTAAACGCACATACTGCATGAGTAAAGTTTAAAGGTACGTTTACTCTGGTACAGTCAACCCAGCGATGATTGTATTGCACCTGCTTTGGCGGTGGAGAGTCACACATAGTGACTTTAGTGTTACCCTGTGGCCCATGGTCCAGTAGTTTCGTACTACCGACACTGTAATTAATAACTGAAACAACCGAATGGCTTTTTACCACAGGCTGACACTTGTAGACTCTCTTGTCAAAACTACTTTCTCAATTCTTCTTAATAGTATCATCCCGCTCTTCATTGTAGGCATGCTATAGAACATGATGATTTTTGCATTACTCTCAAAAAGAGAAAGTCCATAAAGAAAATTTAGACAAGCCGTTTTGCAAAACAAACCCTCATTATATTCAAAGTAAATAAGAACGTAAATGTAGTTTTACTTTTGTAAACATTAACATCAAAATGCACTAAGTTGCGAAGTAAAGTTTTATCAGTGTGTGAGCGATTATCTAAAGCTAATAAACATTCAAGGTTTTAAAAACGTTTTAAAATATTACAGCTTGAAACAAGTGTCTCAAGAAAAAAAAAAAGGTTATATTGTTTATGAACAGATTTTGCCTTAATCAACCTAACCTTAGACTCTAGTGCGGATATTTTGTTTTCCAGCATAAACACACTTGCCTATAGATATACATGATGTATAATTGATTAGAGGGATCTGTGAATGAAAAGTATTCGCAACAACATTGAACCTATATTATCTCAACTTGATCGTCAAGCCTATAGATGACAGTAATTGTTGGTGTAATTTCATTTAAGCGGCCAAAAATAAATACTTCAAGTGAAAAGAAGTTCTTTACAATTTAGAATGCTTGCAGTAGGGCGTCTCAATGGTCAATGATGCTCATATTTTACATACTAAAACTTTTTGCAAAAAGATGTGAAACTATATTTGGGAATGGGTTATTCTTTGCTGTACACTACGACACTTTATTTTTCAGTTTTGCAAAAGTATGGCCTGATAAAAATGGAAAATCCCATTTGAATAATGATTTACTGAAATTAGTAGTTGTTCCCCACGCCAAATGAAAATCTGATTCCTTCGATGCATCTGATTGAGTTCTAAAATTTAGGCTTACTGTCGTCTAAAATGTATTGTTTTTTTATATTTCACTGTGAAATCTTAAATGTTTTTGTTTGCGAACATCGCAGTGAAACAATAAGCAGGATGACATTGTTTTAACATTTACTGTTTAAAACATAGGACCTTTGCAATAAAATTGTATAGCTAAACAGAGTGCAATTCTCTTCAGCCTAAACGCACGCACTGCATGAGTAAATTTTAAAGGTAAGTTTACTCTGGTACAGTCAACCCAGCGATGATTGTATTGCACCTGCTTTAGCAGTGGAGAGTCACACATAGTGACTTTAGTGTTACCCTGTGGCCCATGGTCCAGTAGTTTCGTACTACCGATACTGTAAAAAATAACAGAAACAACCGAATGGCTTTTTACCACAGGCTGACACTTGTAGACTCTCTTGTCAAAACTACTTTCTCAATCCTTCTTAATAGCATCATCCCGCTCTTCATTGTAGGCATGCTATAGAACATGATGATTTTTGCATTACTCTCAAAAAGAGAAAGTCCATAAAGAAAATTTAGACAAGCCGTTTTGCAAAACAAACCCTCATTATATTCAAAGTAAATAAGAAAGTAAATGTAGTTTTACTTTTGTAAACATTAACATCAAAGTGCACTAAGTTGCGAAGTAAAGTTTTATCAGTGTGTAAGCGATTATCTAAAGCTAATAAACATTTAAGGTTTTAAAAACGTTTTAAAATATTACAGCTTGAAACAAGTGTCTCAAGAAATAAAAAAGGTTATATTGTTTATGAACAGATTTTGCCTTATTCAACCTAACCTTAGACTCTAGTGCGGATTTTTTTTTCCAGCATAAACACACTTGCCTAAAGATATACATGATGTATAATTGATTAGAGGGATCTGTGAATGAAAAGTATTCGCAACAACATTGAACCTATATTATCTCAACTTGATCGTCAAGCCTATAGATGACAGTAATTGTTGGTGTAATTTCATTTAAGCGGCCAAAAATAAATACTTCAAGTGAAAAGAAGTTCTTTACAATTTAGAATGCTTGCAGTAGGGCGTCTCAATTGTCAATGATGCTCATATTTTACATACTAAAACTTTTTGCAAAAAGATGTGAAACTATATTTGGGAACGGGTTATTCTTTGCTGTAAACTACGACACTTTATTTTTCAGTTTTGCAAAAGTATGGCTTGATAAAAATGGAAAATCCCATTTGAATAATGATTTACTGAAATTAGTAGTTGTTCCCCACGCCAAATGAAAATCTGATTCCTTCGATGCATCTGATTGAGTTCTAAAATTTAGGCTTACTGTCGTCTGAAATGTTTTATTTTTTTATATTTCACCGTGAAATCTTAAATGTTTTTGTTTGCGAACATCGCAGTGAAACAATAAGCAGGATGACATTGTTTTAACATTTACTGTTTAAAACATAGGACCTTTGCAATAAAATTGTATAGCTAAACAGAGTGCAATTCTCTTCAACCTAAACGCACACACTGCATGAGTAAAGTTTAAAGGTACGTTTACTCTGGTACAGTCAACCCAGCGATGATTGTATTGCACCTGCTTCGGCGGTGGAGAGTCACACATAGTGACTTTAGTGTTACCCTGTGGCCCATGGTCCAGTAGTTTCTTACTACCGGTACTGTAATTAATAACTGAAACAACCGAATGGCTTTTTACCACAGGCTGACACTTGTAGACTCTCTTGTCAAAACTACTTTCTCAATCCTTCTTAATAGCATCATCCCGCTCTTCATTGTAGGCATGCTATAGAACATGATGATTTTTGCATTACTCTCAAAAAGAGAAAGTCCATAAAGAAAATTTAGACAAGCCGTTTTGCAAAACAAACCCTCATTATATTCAAAGTAAATAAGAAAGTAAATGTAGTTTTACTTTTGTAAACATTAACATCAAAGTGCACTAAGTTGCGAAGTAAAGTTTTATCAGTGTGTAAGCGATTATCTAAAGCTAATAAACATTTAAGGTTTTAAAAACGTTTTAAAATATTACAGCTTGAAACAAGTGTCTCAAGAAATAAAAAAGGTTATATTGTTTATGAACAGATTTTGCCTTATTCAACCTAACCTTAGACTCTAGTGCGGATTTTTTTTTCCAGCATAAACACACTTGCCTAAAGATATACATGATGTATAATTGATTAGAGGGATCTGTGAATGAAAAGTATTCGCAACAACATTGAACCTATATTATCTCAACTTGATCGTCAAGCCTATAGATGACAGTAATTGTTGGTGTAATTTCATTTAAGCGGCCAAAAATAAATACTTCAAGTGAAAAGAAGTTCTTTACAATTTAGAATGCTTGCAGTAGGGCGTCTCAATTGTCAATGATGCTCATATTTTACATACTAAAACTTTTTGCAAAAAGATGTGAAACTATATTTGGGAACGGGTTATTCTTTGCTGTAAACTACGACACTTTATTTTTCAGTTTTGCAAAAGTATGGCCTGATAAAAATGGAAAATCCCATTTGAATAATGATTTACTGAAATTATTAGTTGTTCCCCACGCCAAATGAAAATCTGATTCCTTCGATGCATCTGATTGAGTTATAAAATTTAGGCTTACTGTCGTCTAAAATGTATTGTTTTTTTATATTTCACTGTGAAATCTTAAATGTTTTTGTTTGCGAACATCGCAGTGAAACAATAAGCAGGATGACATTGTTTTAACATTTACTGTTTAAAACATAGGACCTTTGCAATAAAATTGTATAGCTAAACAGAGTGCAATTCTCTTCAACCTAAACGCACATACTGCATGAGTAAAGTTTAAAGGTACGTTTACTCTGGTACAGTCAACCCAGCGATGATTGTATTGCACCTGCTTTGGCGGTGGAGAGTCACACATAGTGACTTTAGTGTTACCCTGTGGCCCATGGTCCAGTAGTTTCTTACTACCGGTACTGTAATTAATAACTGAAACAACCGAATGGCTTTTTACCACAGGCTGACACTTGTAGACTCTCTTGTCAAAACTACTTTCTCAATCCTTCTTAATAGCATCATCCCGCTCTTCATTGTAGGCATGCTATAGAACATGATGATTTTTGCATTACTCTCAAAAAGAGAAAGTCCATAAAGAAAATTTAGACAAGCCGTTTTGCAAAACAAACCCTCATTATATTCAAAGTAAATAAGAAAGTAAATGTAGTTTTACTTTTGTAAACATTAACATCAAAGTGCACTAAGTTGCGAAGTAAAGTTTTATCAGTGTGTAAGCGATTATCTAAAGCTAATAAACATTTAAGGTTTTAAAAACGTTTTAAAATATTACAGCTTGAAACAAGTGTCTCAAGAAATAAAAAAGGTTATATTGTTTATGAACAGATTTTGCCTTATTCAACCTAACCTTAGACTCTAGTGCGGATTTTTTTTTCCAGCATAAACACACTTGCCTAAAGATATACATGATGTATAATTGATTAGAGGGATCTGTGAATGAAAAGTATTCGCAACAACATTGAACCTATATTATCTCAACTTGATCGTCAAGCCTATAGATGACAGTAATTGTTGGTGTAATTTCATTTAAGCGGCCAAAAATAAATACTTCAAGTGAAAAGAAGTTCTTTACAATTTAGAATGCTTGCAGTAGGGCGTCTCAATTGTCAATGATGCTCATATTTTACATACTAAAACTTTTTGCAAAAAGATGTGAAACTATATTTGGGAACGGGTTATTCTTTGCTGTAAACTACGACACTTTATTTTTCAGTTTTGCAAAAGTATGGCCTGATAAAAATGGAAAATCCCATTTGAATAATGATTTACTGAAATTATTAGTTGTTCCCCACGCCAAATGAAAATCTGATTCCTTCGATGCATCTGATTGAGTTCTAAAATTTAGGCTTACTGTCGTCTAAAATGTATTGTTTTTTTATATTTCACTGTGAAATCTTAAATGTTTTTGTTTGCGAACATCGCAGTGAAACAATAAGCAGGATGACATTGTTTTAACATTTACTGTTTAAAACATAGGACCTTTGCAATAAAATTGTATAGCTAAACAGAGTGCAATTCTCTTAAACCTAAACGCACATACTGCATGAGTAAAGTTTAAAGGTACGTTTACTCTGGTACAGTCAACCCAGCGATGATTGTATTGCACCTGCTTTGGCGGTGGAGAGTCACACATAGTGACTTTAGTGTTACCCTGTGGCCCATGGTCCAGTAGTTTCTTACTACCGGTACTGTAATTAATAACTGAAACAACCGAATGGCTTTTTACCACAGGCTGACACTTGTAGACTCTCTTGTCAAAACTACTTTCTCAATCCTTCTTAATAGCATCATCCCGCTCTTCATTGTAGGCATGCTATAGAACATGATGATTTTTGCATTACTCTCAAAAAGAGAAAGTCCATAAAGAAAATTTAGACAAGCCGTTTTGCAAAACAAACCCTCATTATATTCAAAGTAAATAAGAAAGTAAATGTAGTTTTACTTTTGTAAACATTAACATCAAAGTGCACTAAGTTGCGAAGTAAAGTTTTATCAGCGTGTAAGCGATTATCTAAAGCTAATAAACATTTAAGGTTTTAAAAACGTTTTAAAATATTACAGCTTGAAACAAGTGTCTCAAGAAATAAAAAAGGTTATATTGTTTATGAACAGATTTTGCCTTATTCAACCTAACCTTAGACTCTAGTGCGGATTTTTTTTTCCAGCATAAACACACTTGCCTAAAGATATACATGATGTATAATTGATTAGAGGGATCTGTGAATGAAAAGTATTCGCAACAACATTGAACCTATATTATCTCAACTTGATCGTCAAGCCTATAGATGACAGTAATTGTTGGTGTAATTTCATTTAAGCGGCCAAAAATAAATACTTCAAGTGAAAAGAAGTTCTTTACAATTTAGAATGCTTGCAGTAGGGCGTCTCAATTGTCAATGATGCTCATATTTTACATACTAAAACTTTTTGCAAAAAGATGTGAAACTATATTTGGGAACGGGTTATTCTTTGCTGTAAACTACGACACTTTATTTTTCAGTTTTGCAAAAGTATGGCCTGATAAAAATGGAAAATCCCATTTCAATAATGATTTACTGAAATTAGTAGTTGTTCCCCACGCCAAATGAAAATCTGATTCCTTCGATGCATCTGATTGAGTTCTAAAATTTAGGCTTACTGTCGTCTGAAATGTTTTATTTTTTTATATTTCACTGTGAAATCTTAAATGTTTTTGTTTGCGAACATCGCAGTGAAACAATAAGCAGGATGACATTGTTTTAACATTTACTGTTTAAAACATAGGACCTTTGCAATAAAATTGTATAGCTAAACAGAGTGCAATTCTCTTCAGCCTAAACGCACGCACTGCATGAGTAAATTTTAAAGGTAAGTTTACTCTGGTACAGTCAACCCAGCGATGATTGTATTGCACCTGCTTTAGCAGTAGAGAGTCACACATAGAGACTTTAGTGTTACCCTGTGGCCCATGGTCCAGTAGTTTCTTACTACCGGTACTGTAATTAATAACTGAAACAACCGAATGGCTTTTTACCACAGGCTGACACTTGTAGACTCTCTTGTCAAAACTACTTTCTCAATTCTTCTTAATAGTATCATCCCGCTCTTCATTGTAGGCATGCTATAGAACATGATGATTTTTGCATTACTCTCAAAAAGAGAAAGTCCATAAAGAAAATTTAGACAAGCCGTTTTGCAAAACAAACCCTCATTATATTCAAAGTAAATAAGAAAGTAAATGTAGTTTTACTTTTGTAAACATTAACATCAAAGTGCACTAAGTTGCGAAGTAAAGTTTTATCAGTGTGTAAGCGATTATCTAAAGCTAATAAACATTTAAGGTTTTAAAAACGTTTTAAAATATTACAGCTTGAAACAAGTGTCTCAAGAAATAAAAAAGGTTATATTGTTTATGAACAGATTTTGCCTTATTCAACCTAACCTTAGACTCTAGTGCGGATTTTTTTTTCCAGCATAAACACACTTGCCTAAAGATATACATGATGTATAATTGATTAGAGGGATCTGTGAATGAAAAGTATTCGCAACAACATTGAACCTATATTATCTCAACTTGATCGTCAAGCCTATAGATGACAGTAATTGTTGGTGTAATTTCATTTAAGCGGCCAAAAATAAATACTTCAAGTGAAAAGAAGTTCTTTACAATTTAGAATGCTTGCAGTAGGGCGTCTCAATTGTCAATGATGCTCATATTTTACATACTAAAACTTTTTGCAAAAAGATGTGAAACTATATTTGGGAACGGGTTATTCTTTGCTGTAAACTACGACACTTTATTTTTCAGTTTTGCAAAAGTATGGCCTGATAAAAATGGAAAATCCAATTTGAATAATGATTTACTGAAATTAGTAGTTGTTCCCCACGCCAAATGAAAATCTGATTCCTTCGATTCATCTGATTGAGTTCTAAAATTTAGGCTTACTGTCGTCTGAAATGTTTTATTTTCTTATATTTCACTGTGAAATCTTAAATGTTTTTGTTTGCGAACATCGCAGTGAAACAATAAGCAGGATGACATTGTTTTAACATTTACTGTTTAAAACATAGGACCTTTGCAATAAAATTGTATAGCTAAACAGAGTGCAATTCTCTTCAGCCTAAACGCACGCGCTGCATGAGTAAATTTTAAAGGTAAGTTTACTCTGGTACAGTCAACCCAGCGATGATTGTATTGCACCTGCTTTAGCAGTGGAGAATCACACATAGTGACTTTAGTGTTACCCTGTGGCCCATGGTCCAGTAGTTTCTTACTACCGGTACTGTAATTAATAACTGAAACAACCGAATGGCTTTTTACCAAAGGCTGACACTTGTAGACTCTCTTGTCAAAACTACTTTCTCAATTCTTCTTAATAGTATCATCCCGCTCTTCATTGTAGGCATGCTATAGAACATGATGATTTTTGCATTACTCTCAAAAAGAGAAAGTCCATAAAGAAAATATAGACAAGCCGTTTTGCAAAACAAACCCTCATTATATTCAAAGTAAATAAGAAAGTAAATGTAGTTTTACTTTTGTAAACATTAACATCAAAATGCACTAAGTTGCGAAGTAAAGTTTTATCAGTGTGTGAGCGATTATCTAAAGCTAATAAACATTCAAGGTTTTAAAAACGTTTTAAAATATTACAGCTTGAAACAAGTGTCTCAAGAAATGGAAAATGTTATATTGTTTACGAACAGAGTTTGCCTTATCTGACCTAACCTTAGACTCTAGTGCTGATATTTTGTTTTCCAGCATAAACACACTTGCCTAAAGATATACATGATGTATAATTGATTAGAGGGATCTGTGAATGAAAAGTATTCGCAACAACATTGAACCTATATTATCTCAACTTGATCGTCAAGCCTATAGATGACAGTAATTGTTGGTGTAATTTCATTTAAGCGGCCAAAATTAAATACTTCAAGTGAAAAGAAGTTCTTTACAATTTAGAATGCTTGCAGTAGGGCGTCTCAATTGCCAATGATGCTCATATTTTACATACTAAAAATTTTTGCAAAAAGATGTGAAACTATATTTGGGAATGGGTTATTCTTTGCTGTAAACTACGACACTTTATTTTTCAGTTTTGCAAAAGTATGGCCTGATAAAAATGGAAAATCCCATTTGAATAATGATTTACTGAAATTAGTAGTTGTTCCCCACGCCAAATGAAAATCTGATTCTTTCGATGCATCTGATTGAGTTCTAAATTTTAGGCTTACTGTCGTCTGAAATGTTTTATTTTTTTATATTTCACCGTGAAATCTTAAATGTTTTTGTTTGCGAACATCGCAGTGAAACAATAGGCAGGATGACATTGTTTTAACATTTACTGTTTAAAACATAGGACCTCTGCAATAAAACTGTATTGCTAAACAGAGTGCAATTCTCTTCAACCTAAACGCACGCACTGCATGAGTAAATTTTAAAGGTAAGTTTACTCTGGTACAGTCAACCCAGCGATGATTGTATTGAACCTGCTTTAGCAGTAGAGAGTCACACATAGTGACTTTAGTGTTACCCTGTGGCCCATGGTCCAGTAGTTTCTTACTACCGGTACTGTAATTAATAACTGAAACAACCGAATGGCTTTTTACCACAGGCTGACACTTGTAGACTCTCTTGTCAAAACTACTTTCTCAATTCTTCTTAATAGTATCATCCCGCTCTTCATTGTAGGCATGCTATAGAACATGATGATTTTTGCATTACTCTCAAAAAGAGAAAGTCCATAAAGAAAATATAGACAAGCCGTTTTGCAAAACAAACCCTCATTATATTCAAAGTAAATAAGAAAGTAAATGTAGTTTTACTTTTGTAAACATTAACATCAAAATGCACTAAGTTGCGAAGTAAAGTTTTATCAGTGTGTGAGCGATTATCTAAAGCTAATAAACATTTAAAGTTTTAAAAACGTTTTATAATATTGCAGCTTGAAACAAGTGTCTCAAGAAATAAAAAAGGTTATATTGTTTATGAACAGATTTTGCCTTATTCAACCTAACCTTAGACTTCAGTGCTGATATTTTGTTTTCCAGCTTAAACACACTTGCCTATAGATATACATGATGTATAATTGATTAGAGGGATCTGTGAATGAAAAGTATTCGCAACAACATTGAACCTATATTATCTCAACTTGATCGTCAAGCCTATAGATGACAGTAATTGTTGGTGTAATTTTATTTAGGCGGCCAAAAATAAATACTTCAAGTGAAAAGAAGTTCTTTACAATTTAGAATGCTTGCAGTAGGGGGTCTCAATTATCAATGATGCTCATATTTTACATACTAAAACTTTTTGCAAAAAGATGTGAAACTATATTTGGGAATGGGTTATTCTTTGCTGTAAACTACGACACTTTATTTTTCAGTTTTGCAAAAGTATGGCCTGATAAAAATGGAAAATCCCATTTGAATAATGATTTACTGAAATTAGTAGTTGCTCCCCATGCCAAATGAAAATCTGATTCCTTCGATGCATCTGATTGAGTTCTAAATTTTAGGTTTACTGTCGTCTGAAATGTTTTATTTTCTTATATTTCACTGTGAAATCTTAAATGTTTTTGTTTGCGAACATCGCAGTGAAACAATAAGCAGGATGACATTGTTTTAACATTTACTGTTTAAAACATAGGTCCTTTGCAATAAAATTGTATAGCTAAACAGAGTGCAATTCTCTTCAGCCTAAACGCACGCACTGCATGAGTAAAGTTTAAAGGTAAGTTTACTCTGGTACAGTCAACCAAGCGATGATTGTATTGCACCTGCTTTAGCAGTGGAGAGTCACACATAGGGACTTTAGTGTTACCCTGTGGCCCATGGTCCAGTAGTTTCTTACTACCGGTACTGTAATTAATAACTGAAACAACCGAATGGCTTTTTACCACAGGCTGACACTTGTAGACTCTCTTGTCAAAACTACTTTCTCAATTCTTCTTAATAGTATCATCCCGCTCTTCATTGTAGGCATGCTATAGAACATGATGATTTTTGCATTACTCTCAAAAAGAGTAAGTCCATAAAGAAAATATAGACGAGCCGTTTTGAAAAACAAACCCTCATTATATTCAAAGTAAATAAGAAAGTAAATGTAGTTTTACTTTTGTAAACATTAACATCAAAATGCACTAAGTTGCGAAGTAAAGTTTTATCAGTGTGTAAGCGATTATCTAAAGCTAATAAACATTTAAGGTTTTAAAAACGTTTTAAAATATTACAGCTTGAAACAAGTGTCTCAAGAAATAAAAAAGGTTATATTGTTTATGAACAGATTTTGCCTTATTCAACCTAACCTTAGACTCTAGTGCGAATATTTTGTTTTCCAGCATAAACACACTTGCCTATAGATATACATGATGTATAATTGATTAGAGGGATCTGTGAATGGAAAGTATTCGCAACAACATTGAACCTATATTATCTCAACTTGATCGTCAAGCCTATAGATGACAGTAATTGTTGGTGTAATTTCATTTAGGCGGCCAAAAATAAATACTTCAAGTGAAAAGAAGTTCTTTACAATTTAGAACGCTTGCAGTAGGGTGTCTCAATTGTCAATGATGCTTATATTTTACATACTAAAACTTTTTGCAAAAAGATGTGAAACTATATTTGGGAACGGGTTAATCTTTGCTGTAAACTACGACACTTTATTTTTCAGTTTTGCAAAAGTATGGCCTGATAAAAATGGAAAATCCCATTTGAATAATGATTTACTGAAATTAGTAGTTGTTCCCCACGCCAAATGAAAATCTGATTCCTTCGATGCATCTGATTGAGTTCTAAACTTTAGGCTTACTGTCGTCTGAAATGTTTTATTTTCTTATATTTCACCGTGAAATCTTAAATGTTTTTGTTTGCGAACATCGCAGTGAAACAATAAGCAGGATGACATTGTTTTAACATTTACTGTTTAAAACATAGGACCTTTGCAATAAAATTGTATAGCTAAACAGAGTGCAATTCTCTTCAGCCTGAACGCACGCACTGCATGAGTAAATTTTAAAGGTAAGTTTACTCTGGTACAGTCAACCCTGCGATGATTGTATTGCACCTGCTTTGGCGGTGGAGAGTCACACATAGTGACTTTAGTGTTACCCTGTGGCCCATGGTCCAGTAGTTTTGTACTACCGGTACTGTAATTAATAACTGAAACAACCGAATGGCTTTTTACCACAGGCTGACACTTGTAGACTCTCTTGTCAAAACTACTTTCTCAATCCTTCTTAATAGCATCATCCCGCTCTTCATTGTAGGCATGCTATAGAACATGATGATTTTTGCATTACTCTCAAAAAGAGAAAGTCCATAAAGAAAATTTAGACAAGCCGTTTTGCAAAACAAACCCTCATTATATTCAAAGTAAATAAGAAAGTAAATGTAGTTTTACTTTTGTAAACATTAACATCAAAATGCACTAAGTTGCGAAGTAAAGTTTTATCAGTGTGTAAGCGATTATCTAAAGCTAATAAACATTCAAGGTTTTAAAAACGTTTTAAAATATTACAGCTTGAAACAAGTGTCTCAAGAAAAAAAAAAAGGTTATATTGTTTATGAACAGATTTTGCCTTATTCAACCTAACCTTAGACTCTAGTGCGGATATTTTGTTTTCCTGCTTAAACACACTTGCCTATAGATATACATGATGTATAATTGATTAGAGGGATCTGTGAATGGAAAGTATTCGCAACAACATTGAACCTATATTATCTCAACTTGATCGTCAAGCCTATAGATGACAGTGATTGTTGGTGTAATTTCATTCAAGCGGCCAAAAATAAATACTTCAAGTGAAAAGAAGTTCTTTACAATTTAGAATGCTTGCAGTAGGGCGTCTCAATTGTCAATGATGCTCATATTTTACATACTAAAACTTTTTGCAAAAAGATGTGAAACTATATTTGGGAATGGGTTATTCTTTGCTGTACACTACGACACTTTATTTTTCAGTTTTGCAAAAGTATGGCCTGATAAAAATGGAAAATCCCATTTGAATAATGATTTACTGAAATTAGTAGTTGTTCCCCACGCCAAATGAAAATCTGATTCCTTCGATTCATCTGATTGAGTTCTAAAATTTAGGCTTACTGTCGTCTGAAATGTTTTATTTTCTTATATTTCACTGTGAAATCTTAAATGTTTTTGTTTGCGAACATCGCAGTGAAACAATAAGCAGGATGACATTGTTTTAACATTTACTGTTTAAAACATAGGACCTTTGCAATAAAATTGTATAGCTAAACAGAGTGCAATTCTCTTCAGCCTGAACGCACGCACTGCATGAGTAAATTTTAAAGGTAAGTTTACTCTGGTACAGTCAACCCAGCGATGATTGTATTGCACCTGCTTTAGCAGTGGAGAATCACACATAGGCACTTTAGTGTTACCCTGTGGCCCATGGTCCAGTAGTTTCTTACTACCGGTACTGTAATTAATAACTGAAACAACCGAATGGCTTTTTACCAAAGGCTGACACTTGTAGACTCTCTTGTCAAAACTACTTTCTCAATTCTTCTTAATAGTATCATCCCGCTCTTCATTGTAGGCATGCTATAGAACATGATGATTTTTGCATTACTCTCAAAAAGAGAAAGTCCATAAAGAAAATTTAGACAAGCCGTTTTGCAAAACAAACCCTCATTATATTCAAAGTAAATAAGAAAGTAAATGTAGTTTTACTTTTGTAAACATTAACATCAAAATGCACTAAGTTGCGAAGTAAAGTTTTATCAGTGTGTGAGCGATTATCTAAAGCTAATAAACATTCAAGGTTTTAAAAACGTTTTAAAATATTACAGCTTGAAACAAGTGTCTCAAGAAATGGAAAAGGTTATATTGTTTACGAAGAGATTTTGCCTTATCTGACCTAACCTTAGACTCTAGTGCTGATATTTTGTTTTCCAGCATAAACACACTTGCCTAAAGATATACATGATGTATAATTGATTAGAGGGATCTGTGAATGAAAAGTATTCGCAACAACATTGAACCTATATTATCTCAACTTGATCGTCAAGCCTATAGATGACAGTAATTGTTGGTGTAATTTCATTTAAGCGGCCAAAATTAAATACTTCAAGTGAAAAGAAGTTCTTTACAATTTAGAATGCTTGCAGTAGGGGGTCTCAATTATCAATGATGCTCATATTTTACATACTAAAACTTTTTGCAAAAAGATGTGAAACTATATTTGGGAATGGGTTATTCTTTGCTGTAAACTACGACACTTTATTTTTCAGTTTTGCAAAAGTATGGCCTGATAAAAATGGAAAATCCCATTTGAATAATGATTTACTGAAATTAGTAGTTGTTCCCCACGCCAAATGAAAATCTGATTCTTTCGATGCATCTGATTGAGTTCTAAAGTTTAGGCTAACTGTCGTCTGAAATGTTTTATTTTCTTATATTTCACCGTGAAATCTTAAATGTTTTTGTTTGCGAACATCGCAGTGAAACATTAGGCAGGATGACATTGTTTTAACATTTACTGTTTAAAACATAGGACCTCTGCAATAAAACTGTATTGCTAAACAGAGTGCAATTCTCTTCAACCTAAACGCACGCACTGCATGAGTAAATTTTAAAGGTAAGTTTACTCTGGTACAGTCAACCCAGTGATGATTGTATTGCACCTGCTTTAGCAGTGGAGAGTCACACATAGTGACTTTAGTGTTACCCTGTGGCCCATGGTCCAGTAGTTTCTTACTACCGGTACTGTAATTAATAACTGAAACAACCGAATGGATTTTTACCACAGGCTGACACTTGTAGACTCTCTTGTCAAAACTACTTTCTCAATTCTTCTTATTAGTATCATCCCGTTCTTCATTGTAGGCATGCTATAGAACATGATGATTTTTGCATTACTCTCAAAAAGAGAAAGTCCATAAAGAAAATATAGACAAGCCGTTTTGCAAAACAAACCCTCATTATATTCAAAGTAAATAAGAAAGTAAATGTAGTTTTACTTTTGTAAACATTAACATCAAAATGCACTAAGTTGCGAAATAAAGTTTTATTAGCGTGTGAGCGATTGTCTAAAGATAATCAATATTTTAGGTTTCAAAAAAAGTTTTAATTTGTTACAGCTTGAAACAAGTGTCTCAAGAAAAAAAAAGGTTATATTGTTTATGAACAGATTTTGCCTTATTCAACCTAACCTTAGACTCTAGTGCGGATATTTTGTTTTCCTGCTTAAACACACTTGCCTATAGATATACATGATGTATAATTGATTAGAGGGATCTGTGAATGAAAAGTATTCGCAACAACATTGAACCTATATTATCTCAACTTGATCGTCAAGCCTATAGATGACAGTAATTGTTGGTGTAATTTCATTTAAGCGGCCAAAATTAAGTACTTCAAGTGAAAAGAAGTTCTTTACAATTTAGAATGCTTGCAGTAGGGCGTCTCAATTGCCAATGATGCTCATATTTTACATACTAAAACTTTTTGCAAAAAGATGTGAAACTATATTTGGGAATGGGTTATTCTTTGCTGTACACTACGACACTTTATTTTTCAGTTTTGCAAAAGTATGGCCTGATAAAAATGGAAAATCCCATTTGAATAATGATTTACTGAAATTAGTAGTTGTTCCCCACGCCAAATGAAAATCTGATTCCTTCGATGCATCTGATTGAGTTCTAAAATTTAGGCTTACTGTCGTCTGAAATGTTTTATTTTCTTATATTTCACCGTGAAATCTTAAATGTTTTTGTTTGCGAACATTGCAGTGAAACAATAAGCAGGATGACATTGTTTTAACATTTACTGTTTAAAACATAGGACCTCTGCAATAAAACTGTATTGCTAAACAGAGTGCAATTCTCTTCAACCTAAACGCACACACTGCATGAGTAAAGTTTAAAGGTACGTTTACTCTGGTACAGTCAACCCTGCGATGATTGTATTGCACCTGCTTTGGCGGTGGAGAGTCACACATAGTGACTTTAGTGTTACCCTGTGGCCCATGGTCCAGTAGTTTTGTACTACCGGTACTGTAATTAATAACTGAAACAACCGAATGGCTTTTTACCACAGGCTGACACTTGTAGACTCTCTTGTCAAAACTACTTTCTCAATCCTTCTTAATAGCATCATCCCGCTCTTCATTGTAGGCATTCTATAGAACATGATGATTTTTGCATTACTCTCAAAAAGAGAAAGTCCATAAAGAAAATTTAGACAAGCCGTTTTGCAAAACAAACCCTCATTATATTCAAAGTAAATAAGAAAGTAAATGTAGTTTTACTTTTGTAAACATTAACATCAAAATGCACTAAGTTGCGAAGTAAAGTTTTATCAGTGTGTAAGCGATTATCTAAAGCTAATAAACATTCAAGGTTTTAAAAACGTTTTAAAATATTACAGCTTGAAACAAGTGTCTCAAGAAAAAAAAAAAGGTTATACTGTTTATGAACAGATTTTGCCTTATTCAACCTAACCTTAGACTCTAGTGCGGATATTTTGTTTTCCTGCTTAAACACACTTGCCTATAGATATACATGATGTATAATTGATTAGAGGGATCTGTGAATGGAAAGTATTCGCAACAACATTGAACCTATATTATCTCAACTTGATCGTCAAGCCTATAGATGACAGTGATTGTTGGTGTAATTTCATTCAAGCGGCCAAAAATAAATACTTCAAGTGAAAAGAAGTTCTTTACAATTTAGAATGCTTGCAGTAGGGCGTCTCAATTGTCAATGATGCTCATATTTTACATACTAAAACTTTTTGCAAAAAGATGTGAAACTATATTTGGGAATGGGTTATTCTTTGCTGTACACTACGACACTTTATTTTTCATTTTTGCAAAAGTATGGCCTGATAAAAATGGAAAATCCCATTTGAATAATGATTTACTGAAATTAGTAGTTGTTCCCCACGCCAAATGAAAATCTGATTCCTTCGATTCATCTGATTGAGTTCTAAAATTTAGGCTTACTGTCGTCTGAAATGTTTTATTTTCTTATATTTCACTGTGAAATCTTAAATGTTTTTGTTTGCGAACATCGCAGTGAAACAATAAGCAGGATGACATTGTTTTAACATTTACTGTTTAAAACATAGGACCTTTGCAATAAAATTGTATAGCTAAACAGAGTGCAATTCTCTTCAGCCTAAACGCACGCATTGCATGAGTAAATTTTAAAGGTAAGTTTACTCTGGTACAGTCAACCCAGCGATGATTGTATTGCACCTGCTTTAGCAGTGGAGAATCACACATAGGCACTTTAGTGTTACCCTGTGGCCCATGGTCCAGTAGTTTCTTACTACCGGTACTGTAATTAATAACTGAAACAACCGAATGGCTTTTTACCAAAGGCTGACACTTGTAGACTCTCTTGTCAAAACTACTTTCTCAATTCTTCTTAATAGTATCATCCCGCTCTTCATTGTAGGCATGCTATAGAACATGATGATTTTTGCATTACTCTCAAAAAGAGAAAGTCCATAAAGAAAATTTAGACAAGCCGTTTTGCAAAACAAACCCTCATTATATTCAAAGTAAATAAGAAAGTAAATGTAGTTTTACTTTTGTAAACATTAACATCAAAATGCACTAAGTTGCGAAGTAAAGTTTTATCAGTGTGTGAGCGATTATCTAAAGCTAATAAACATTCAAGGTTTTAAAAACGTTTTAAAATATTACAGCTTGAAACAAGTGTCTCAAGAAATGGAAAAGGTTATATTGTTTACGAAGAGATTTTGCCTTATCTGACCTAACCTTAGACTCTAGTGCTGATATTTTGTTTTCCAGCATAAACACACTTGCCTAAAGATATACATGATGTATAATTGATTAGAGGGATCTGTGAATGAAAAGTATTCGCAACAACATTGAACCTATATTATCTCAACTTGATCGTCAAGCCTATAGATGACAGTAATTGTTGGTGTAATTTCATTTAAGCGGCCAAAATTAAATACTTCAAGTGAAAAGAAGTTCTTTACAATTTAGAATGCTTGCAGTAGGGGGTCTCAATTATCAATGATGCTCATATTTTACATACTAAAACTTTTTGCAAAAAGATGTGAAACTATATTTGGGAATGGGTTATTCTTTGCTGTAAACTACGACACTTTATTTTTCAGTTTTGCAAAAGTATGGCCTGATAAAAATGGAAAATCCCATTTGAATAATGATTTACTGAAATTAGTAGTTGTTCCCCACGCCAAATGAAAATCTGATTCTTTCGATGCATCTGATTGAGTTCTAAAGTTTAGGCTAACTGTCGTCTGAAATGTTTTATTTTCTTATATTTCACCGTGAAATCTTAAATGTTTTTGTTTGCGAACATCGCAGTGAAACATTAGGCAGGATGACATTGTTTTAACATTTACTGTTTAAAACATAAGACCTCTGCAATAAAACTGTATTGCTAAACAGAGTGCAATTCTCTTCAACCTAAACGCACGCACTGCATGAGTAAATTTTAAAGGTAAGTTTACTCTGGTACAGTCAACCCAGTGATGATTGTATTGCACCTGCTTTAGCAGTGGAGAGTCACACATAGTGACTTTAGTGTTACCCTGTGGCCCATGGTCCAGTAGTTTCTTACTACCGGTACTGTAATTAATAACTGAAACAACCGAATGGATTTTTACCACAGGCTGACACTTGTAGACTCTCTTGTCAAAACTACTTTCTCAATTCTTCTTATTAGTATCATCCCGCTCTTCATTGTAGGCATGCTATAGAACATGATGATTTTTGCATTACTCTCAAAAAGAGAAAGTCCATAAAGAAAATATAGACAAGCCGTTTTGCAAAACAAACCCTCATTATATTCAAAGTAAATAAGAAAGTAAATGTAGTTTTACTTTTGTAAACATTAACATCAAAATGCACTAAGTTGCGAAATAAAGTTTTATTAGCGTGTGAGCGATTGTCTAAAGATAATCAATATTTTAGGTTTCAAAAAAAGTTTTAATTTGTTACAGCTTGAAACAAGTGTCTCAAGAAAAAAAAAAAGGTTATATTGTTTATGAACAGATTTTGCCTTATTCAACCTAACCTTAGACTCTAGTGCGGATATTTTGTTTTCCTGCTTAAACACACTTGCCTATAGATATACATGATGTATAATTGATTAGAGGGATCTGTGAATGAAAAGTATTCGCAACAACATTGAACCTATATTATCTCAACTTGATCGTCAAGCCTATAGATGACAGTAATTGTTGGTGTAATTTCATTTAAGCGGCCAAAATTAAGTACTTCAAGTGAAAAGAAGTTCTTTACAATTTAGAATGCTTGCAGTAGGGCGTCTCAATTGCCAATGATGCTCATATTTTACATACTAAAACTTTTTGCAAAAAGATGTGAAACTATATTTGGGAATGGGTTATTCTTTGCTGTACACTACGACACTTTATTTTTCAGTTTTGCAAAAGTATGGCCTGATAAAAATGGAAAATCCTATTTGAATAATGATTTACTGAAATTAGTAGTTGTTCCCCACGCCAAATGAAAATCTGATTCCTTCGATTCATCTGATTGAGTTCTAAAATTTAGGCTTACTGTCGTCTGAAATGTTTTATTTTCTTATATTTCACTGTGAAATCTTAAATGTTTTTGTTTGCGAACATCGCAGTGAAACAATAAGCAGGATGACATTGTTTTAACATTTACTGTTTAAAACATAGGACCTTTGCAATAAAATTGTATAGCTAAACAGAGTGCAATTCTCTTCAGCCTAAACGCACGCACTGCATGAGTAAATTTTAAAGGTAAGTTTACTCTGGTACAGTCAACCCTGCGATGATTGTATTGCACCTGCTTTAGCAGTGGAGAATCACACATAGGGACTTTAGTGTTACCCTGTGGCCCATGGTCCAGTAGTTTCTTACTACCGGTACTGTAATTAATAACTGAAACAACCGAATGGCTTTTTACCACAGGCTGACACTTGTAGACTCTCTTGTCAAAACTACTTTCTCAATTCTTCTTAATAGTATCATCCCGCTCTTCATTGTAGGCATGCTATAGAACATGATGATTTTTGCATTACTCTCAAAAAGAGAAAGTCCATAAAGAAAATTTAGACAAGCCGTTTTGCAAAACAAACCCTCATTATATTCAAAGTAAATAAGAAAGTAAATGTAGTTTTACTTTTGTAAACATTAACATCAAAATGCACTAAGTTGCGAAGTAAAGTTTTATCAGTGTGTGAGCGATTATCTAAAGCTAATAAACATTTAAAGTTTTAAAAACGTTTTAAAATATTGCAGCTTGAAACAAGTGTCTCAAGAAATAAAAAAGGTTATATTGTTTATGAACAGATTTTGCCTTATTCAACCTAACCTTAGACTTCAGTGCTGATATTTTGTTTTCCAGCTTAAACACACTTGCCTAAAGATATACATGATGTATAATTGATTAGAGGGATCTGTGAATGAAAAGTATTCGCAACAACATTGAACCTATATTATCTCAACTTGATCGTCAAGCCTATAGATGACAGTAATTGTTGGTGTAATTTCATTTAAGCGGCCAAAATTAAATACTTCAAGTGAAAAGAAGTTCTTTACAATTTAGAATGCTTGCAGTAGGGCGTCTCAATTGCCAATGATGCTCATATTTTACATACTAAAAATTTTTGCAAAAAGATGTGAAACTATATTTGGGAATGGGTTATTCTTTGCTGTAAACTACGACACTTTATTTTTCAGTTTTGCAAAAGTATGGCCTGATAAAAATGGAAAATCCCATTTGAATAATGATTTACTGAAATTAGTAGTTGTTCCCCACGCCAAATGAAAATCTGATTCTTTCGATGCATCTGATTGAGTTCTAAATTTTAGGCTTACTGTCGTCTGAAATGTTTTATTTTTTTATATTTCACCGTGAAATCTTAAATGTTTTTGTTTGCGAACATCGCAGTGAAACAATAGGCAGGATGACATTGTTTTAACATTTACTGTTTAAAACATAGGACCTCTGCAATAAAACTGTATTGCTAAACAGAGTGCAATTCTCTTCAACCTAAACGCACGCACTGCATGAGTAAATTTTAAAGGTAAGTTTACTCTGGTACAGTCAACCCAGCGATGATTGTATTGCACCTGCTTTAGCAGTAGAGAGTCACACATAGTGACTTTAGTGTTACCCTGTGGCCCATGGTCCAGTAGTTTCTTACTACCGGTACTGTAATTAATAACTGAAACAACCGAATGGCTTTTTACCACAGGCTGACACTTGTAGACTCTCTTGTCAAAACTACTTTCTCAATTCTTCTTAATAGTATCATCCCGCTCTTCATTGTAGGCATGCTATAGAACATGATGATTTTTGCATTACTCTCAAAAAGAGAAAGTCCATAAAGAAAATATAGACAAGCCGTTTTGCAAAACAAACCCTCATTATATTCAAAGTAAATAAGAAAGTAAATGTAGTTTTACTTTTGTAAACATTAACATCAAAATGCACTAAGTTGCGAAGTAAAGTTTTATCAGTGTGTGAGCGATTATCTAAAGCTAATAAACATTTAAAGTTTTAAAAACGTTTTAAAATATTGCAGCTTGAAACAAGTGTCTCAAGAAATAAAAAAGGTTATATTGTTTATGAACAGATTTTGCTTTATTCAACCTAACCTTAGACTTCAGTGCTGATATTTTGTTTTCCAGCTTAAACACACTTGCCTATAGATATACATGATGTATAATTGATTAGAGGGATCTGTGAATGAAAAGTATTCGCAACAACATTGAACCTATATTATCTCAACTTGATCGTCAAGCCTATAGATGACAGTAATTGTTGGTGTAATTTTATTTAGGCGGCCAAAAATAAATACTTCAAGTGAAAAGAAGTTCTTTACAATTTAGAATGCTTGCAGTAGGGGGTCTCAATTATCAATGATGCTCATATTTTACATACTAAAACTTTTTGCAAAAAGATGTGAAACTATATTTGGGAATGGGTTATTCTTTGCTGTAAACTACGACACTTTATTTTTCAGTTTTGCAAAAGTATGGCCTGATAAAAATGGAAAATCCCATTTGAATAATGATTTACTGAAATTAGTAGTTGTTCCCCACGCCAAATGAAAATCTGATTCTTTCGATGCATCTGATTGAGTTCTAAAGTTTAGGCTAACTGTCGTCTGAAATGTTTTATTTTCTTATATTTCACCGTGAAATCTTAAATGTTTTTGTTTGCGAACATCGCAGTGAAACATTAGGCAGGATGACATTGTTTTAACATTTACTGTTTAAAACATAGGACCTCTGCAATAAAACTGTATTGCTAAACAGAGTGCAATTCTCTTCAACCTAAACGCACGCACTGCATGAGTAAATTTTAAAGGTAAGTTTACTCTGGTACAGTCAACCCAGTGATGATTGTATTGCACCTGCTTTAGCAGTGGAGAGTCACACATAGTGACTTTAGTGTTACCCTGTGGCCCATGGTCCAGTAGTTTCTTACTACCGGTACTGTAATTAATAACTGAAACAACCGAATGGATTTTTAACACAGGCTGACACTTGTAGACTCTCTTGTCAAAACTACTTTCTCAATTCTTCTTAATAGTATCATCCCGCTCTTCATTGTAGGCATGCTATAGAACATGATGATTTTTGCATTACTCTCAAAAAGAGAAAGTCCATAAAGAAAATATAGACAAGCCGTTTTGCAAAACAAACCCTCATTATATTCAAAGTAAATAAGAAAGTAAATGTAGTTTTACTTTTGTAAACATTAACATCAAAATGCACTAAGTTGCGAAATAAAGTTTTATTAGCGTGTGAGCGATTGTCTAAAGATAATCAATATTTTAGGTTTCAAAAAAAGTTTTAATTTGTTACAGCTTGAAACAAGTGTCTCAAGAAAAAAAAAAAGGTTATATTGTTTATGAACAGATTTTGCCTTATTCAACCTAACCTTAGACTCTAGTGCGGATATTTTGTTTTCCTGCTTAAACACACTTGCCTATAGATATACATGATGTATAATTGATTAGAGGGATCTGTGAATGAAAAGTATTCGCAACAACATTGAACCTATATTATCTCAACTTGATCGTCAAGCCTATAGATGACAGTAATTGTTGGTGTAATTTCATTTAAGCGGCCAAAATTAAGTACTTCAAGTGAAAAGAAGTTCTTTACAATTTAGAATGCTTGCAGTAGGGCGTCTCAATTGCCAATGATGCTCATATTTTACATACTAAAACTTTTTGCAAAAAGATGTGAAACTATATTTGGGAATGGGTTATTCTTTGCTGTACACTACGACACTTTATTTTTCAGTTTTGCAAAAGTATGGCCTGATAAAAATGGAAAATCCTATTTGAATAATGATTTACTGAAATTAGTAGTTGTTCCCCACGCCAAATGAAAATCTGATTCCTTCGATTCATCTGATTGAGTTCTAAAATTTAGGCTTACTGTCGTCTGAAATGTTTTATTTTCTTATATTTCACTGTGAAATCTTAAATGTTTTTGTTTGCGAACATCGCAGTGAAACAATAAGCAGGATGACATTGTTTTAACATTTACTGTTTAAAACATAGGACCTTTGCAATAAAATTGTATAGCTAAACAGAGTGCAATTCTCTTCAGCCTAAACGCACGCACTGCATGAGTAAATTTTAAAGGTAAGTTTACTCTGGTACAGTCAACCCTGCGATGATTGTATTGCACCTGCTTTAGCAGTGGAGAATCACACATAGGGACTTTAGTGTTACCCTGTGGCCCATGGTCCAGTAGTTTCTTACTACAGGTACTGTAATTAATAACTGAAACAACCGAATGGCTTTTTACCACAGGCTGACACTTGTAGACTCTCTTGTCAAAACTACTTTCTCAATTCTTCTTAATAGTATCATCCCGCTCTTCATTGTAGGCATGCTATAGAACATGATGATTTTTGCATTACTCTCAAAAAGAGAAAGTCCATAAAGAAAATTTAGACAAGCCGTTTTGCAAAACAAACCCTCATTATATTCAAAGTAAATAAGAAAGTAAATGTAGTTTTACTTTTGTAAACATTAACATCAAAATGCACTAAGTTGCGAAGTAAAGTTTTATCAGTGTGTGAGCGATTATCTAAAGCTAATAAACATTTAAAGTTTTAAAAACGTTTTAAAATATTGCAGCTTGAAACAAGTGTCTCAAGAAATAAAAAAGGTTATATTGTTTATGAACAGATTTTGCCTTATTCAACCTAACCTTAGACTTCAGTGCTGATATTTTGTTTTCCAGCTTAAACACACTTGCCTAAAGATATACATGATGTATAATTGATTAGAGGGATCTGTGAATGAAAAGTATTCGCAACAACATTGAACCTATATTATCTCAACTTGATCGTCAAGCCTATAGATGACAGTAATTGTTGGTGTAATTTCATTTAAGCGGCCAAAATTAAATACTTCAAGTGAAAAGAAGTTCTTTACAATTTAGAATGCTTGCAGTAGGGCGTCTCAATTGCCAATGATGCTCATATTTTACATACTAAAAATTTTTGCAAAAAGATGTGAAACTATATTTGGGAATGGGTTATTCTTTGCTGTAAACTACGACACTTTATTTTTCAGTTTTGCAAAAGTATGGCCTGATAAAAATGGAAAATCCCATTTGAATAATGATTTACTGAAATTAGTAGTTGTTCCCCACGCCAAATGAAAATCTGATTCTTTCGATGCATCTGATTGAGTTCTAAATTTTAGGCTTACTGTCGTCTGAAATGTTTTATTTTTTTATATTTCACCGTGAAATCTTAAATGTTTTTGTTTGCGAACATCGCAGTGAAACAATAGGCAGGATGACATTGTTTTAACATTTACTGTTTAAAACATAGGACCTCTGCAATAAAACTGTATTGCTAAACAGAGTGCAATTCTCTTCAACCTAAACGCACGCACTGCATGAGTAAATTTTAAAGGTAAGTTTACTCTGGTACAGTCAACCCAGCGATGATTGTATTGCACCTGCTTTAGCAGTAGAGAGTCACACATAGTGACTTTAGTGTTACCCTGTGGCCCATGGTCCAGTAGTTTCTTACTACCGGTACTGTAATTAATAACTGAAACAACCGAATGGCTTTTTACCACAGGCTGACACTTGTAGACTCTCTTGTCAAAACTACTTTCTCAATTCTTCTTAATAGTATCATCCCGCTCTTCATTGTAGGCATGCTATAGAACATGATGATTTTTGCATTACTCTCAAAAAGAGAAAGTCCATAAAGAAAATATAGACAAGCCGTTTTGCAAAACAAACCCTCATTATATTCAAAGTAAATAAGAAAGTAAATGTAGTTTTACTTTTGTAAACATTAACATCAAAATGCACTAAGTTGCGAAGTAAAGTTTTATCAGTGTGTGAGCGATTATCTAAAGCTAATAAACATTTAAAGTTTTAAAAACGTTTTAAAATATTGCAGCTTGAAACAAGTGTCTCAAGAAATAAAAAAGGTTATATTGTTTATGAACAGATTTTGCTTTATTCAACCTAACCTTAGACTTCAGTGCTGATATTTTGTTTTCCAGCTTAAACACACTTGCCTATAGATATACATGATGTATAATTGATTAGAGGGATCTGTGAATGAAAAGTATTCGCAACAACATTGAACCTATATTATCTCAACTTGATCGTCAAGCCTATAGATGACAGTAATTGTTGGTGTAATTTTATTTAGGCGGCCAAAAATAAATACTTCAAGTGAAAAGAAGTTCTTTACAATTTAGAATGCTTGCAGTAGGGGGTCTCAATTATCAATGATGCTCATATTTTACATACTAAAACTTTTTGCAAAAAGATGTGAAACTATATTTGGGAATGGGTTATTCTTTGCTGTAAACTACGACACTTTATTTTTCAGTTTTGCAAAAGTATGGCCTGATAAAAATGGAAAATCCCATTTGAATAATGATTTACTGAAATTAGTAGTTGTTCCCCACGCCAAATGAAAATCTGATTCTTTCGATGCATCTGATTGAGTTCTAAAGTTTAGGCTAACTGTCGTCTGAAATGTTTTATTTTCTTATATTTCACCGTGAAATCTTAAATGTTTTTGTTTGCGAACATCGCAGTGAAACATTAGGCAGGATGACATTGTTTTAACATTTACTGTTTAAAACATAGGACCTCTGCAATAAAACTGTATTGCTAAACAGAGTGCAATTCTCTTCAACCTAAACGCACGCACTGCATGAGTAAATTTTAAAGGTAAGTTTACTCTGGTACAGTCAACCCAGTGATGATTGTATTGCACCTGCTTTAGCAGTGGAGAGTCACACATAGTGACTTTAGTGTTACCCTGTGGCCCATGGTCCAGTAGTTTCTTACTACCGGTACTGTAATTAATAACTGAAACAACCGAATGGATTTTTAACACAGGCTGACACTTGTAGACTCTCTTGTCAAAACTACTTTCTCAATTCTTCTTAATAGTATCATCCCGCTCTTCATTGTAGGCATGCTATAGAACATGATGATTTTTGCATTACTCTCAAAAAGAGAAAGTCCATAAAGAAAATATAGACAAGCCGTTTTGCAAAACAAACCCTCATTATATTCAAAGTAAATAAGAAAGTAAATGTAGTTTTACTTATGTAAACATTAACATCAAAATGCACTAATATGCGAAATAAAGTTTTATTAGCGTGTGAGCGATTGTCTAAAGATAATCAATATTTTAGGTTTCAAAAAAAGTTTTAATTTGTTACAGCTTGAAACAAGTGTCTCAAGAAATGGAAAAGGTTATATTGTTTACGAACAGAGTTTGCCTTATCTGACCTAACCTTAGACTCTAGTGCTGATATTTTGTTTTCCAGCATAAACACACTTGCCTAAAGATATACATGATGTATAATTGATTAGAGGGATCTGTAAATGGAAAGTATTCGCAACAACATTGAACCTATATTATCTCAACTTGATCGTCAAGCATATAGATGACAGTAATTGTTGGTGTAACTTCATTCAAGCGGCCAAAAATAAATACTTCAAGTGAAAAGAAGTTCTTTACAGTTTAGAATGCTTGCAATAGGGCGTCGCAATTGTCAATGATGCTCATATTTTACATACTAAAACATTTTGCAAAAAGATGTGAAACTATATTTGGGAATGGGTTATTCTTTGCTGTAAACTACGACACTTTATTTTTCAGTTTTGCAAAAGTATGGCCTGATAAAAATGGAAAATCCCATTTGAATAATGATTTAATGAAATTGGTAGTTGTTCCCACGCCAAATGAAAATCTGATTCTTTCGATGCATCTGATTGAGTTGTAAAATTTAGGCTTACTGTCGTCTGAAATGTTTTATTTTCTTATATTTCACTGTGAAATCTTAAATTTTTTTGTTTGCGAACATCGCAGTGAAACAATAAGCAGGATGACATTGTTTTAACATTTACTGTTTAAAACATAGGACCTTTGCAATGAAATTGTATAGCTAAACAGAGTGCAATTCTCTTCAACCTAAACGCACATACTGCATGAGTAAAGTTTAAAGGTACGTTGGTACAGTCAACCCAGCGATGATTGTATTGCACCTGCTTTGGCGGTGGAGAGTCACACATAGTGACTTTAGTGTTACCCTGTGGCCCATGGTCCAGTAGTTTCTTACTACCGGTACTGTAATTAATAACTGAAACAACCGAATGGCTTTTTACCACAGGCTGACACTTGTAGACTCTCTTGTCAAAACTACTTTCTCAATCCTTCTTAATAGCATCATCCCGCTCTTCATTGTAGGCATGCTATAGAACATGATGATTTTTGCATTACTCTCAAAAAGAGAAAGTCCATAAAGAAAATTTAGACAAGCCGTTTTGCAAAACAAACCCTCATTATATTCAAAGTAAATAAGAAAGTAAATGTAGTTTTACTTTTGTAAACATTAACATCAAAATGCACTAAGTTGCGAAGTAAAGTTTTATCAGTGTGTGAGCGATTATCTAAAGCTAATAAACATTTAAAGTTTTAAAAACGTTTTAAAATATTGCAGCTTGAAACAAGTGTCTCAAGAAATAAAAAAGGTTATATTGTTTATGAACAGATTTTGCCTTATTCAACCTAACCTTAGACTTCAGTGCTGATATTTTGTTTTCCAGCTTAAACACACTTGCCTATAGATATACATGATGTATAATTGATTAGAGGGATCTGTGAATGAAAAGTATTCGCAACAACATTGAACCTATATTATCTCAACTTGATCGTCAAGCCTATAGATGACAGTAATTGTTGGTGTAATTTCATTTAAGCGGCCAAAAATAAATACTTCAAGTGAAAAGAAGTTCTTTACAATTTAGAATGCTTGCAGTAGGGCGTCTCAATTGTCAATGATGCTCATATTTTACATACTAAAACTTTTTGCAAAAAGATGTGAAACTATATTTGGGAATGGGTTATTCTTTGCTGTAAACTACGACACTTTATTTTTCAGTTTTGCAAAAGTATGGCCTGATAGAAATGGAAAATCCCATTTGAATAATGATTTAATGAAATTGGTAGTTGTTTCCACGCCAAATGAAAATCTGATTCTTTCGATGCATCTGATTGAGTTCTAAAATTTACGCTTACTGTCGTCTGAAATGTTTTATTTTCTTATATTTCACTGTGAAATCTTAAATGTTTTTGTTTGCGAACATCGCAGTGAAACAATAAGCAGGATGACATTGTTTTAACATTTACTGTTTAAAACATAGGACCTTTGCAATAAAATTGTATAGCTAAACAGAGTGCAATTCTCTTCAACCTAAACGCACATACTGCATGAGTAAAGTTTAAAGGTACGTTTACTCTGGTACAGTCAACCCAGCGATGATTGTATTGCACCTGCTTTGGCGGTGGAGAGTCACACATAGTGACTTTAGTGTTACCCTGTGGCCCATGGTCCAGTAGTTTCTTACTACCGGTACTGTAATTAATAACTGAAACAACCGAATGGCTTTTTACCACAGGCTGACACTTGTAGACTCTCTTGTCAAAACTACTTTCTCAATTCTTCTTATTAGTATCATCCCGCTCTTCATTGTAGGCATGCTATAGAACATGATGACTTTGGAATTACTCTCATAAAGAGAAAGTCCATAAAGAAAATATAGACAAGCCGTTTTGCAAAACAAACCCTCATTATATTCAAAGTAAATAAGAAAGTAAATGTAGTTTTACTTTTGTAAACATTAACATCAAAATGCACTAAGTTGCGAAATAAAGTTTTATTAGCGTGTGAGCGATTGTCTAAAGATAATCAATATTTTAGGTTTCAAAAAAAGTTTTAATTTGTTACAGCTTGAAACAAGTGTCTCAAGAAATGGAAAAGGTTATATTGTTTACAAACAGAGTTTGCCTTATCTGACCTAACCTTAGACTCCAGTGCTGATATTTTGTTTTCCAGCATAAACACACTTGCCTAAAGATATACATGATGTATAATTGATTAGAGGGATCTGTGAATGAAAAGTATTCGCAACAACATTGAACCTATATTATCTCAACTTGATCGTCAAGCCTATAGATGACAGTAATTGTTGGTGTAATTTCATTTAAGCGGCCAAAATTAATTACTTCAAGTGAAAAGAAGTTCTTTACAATTTAGAATGCTTGCAGTAGGGCGTCTCAATTGCCAATGATGCTCATATTTTACATACTAAAACATTTTGCAAAAAGATGTGAAACTATATTTGGGAATGGGTTATTCTTTGCTGTAAACTACGACACTTTATTTTTCAGTTTTGCAAAAGTATGGCCTGATAAAAATGGAAAATCCCATTTGAATAATGATTTACTGAAATTAGTAGTTGTTCCCCACGCCAAATGAAAATCTGATTCTTTCGATGCATCTGATTGAGTTCTAAAATTTAGGCTTACTGTCGTCTGAAATGTTTTATTTTTTTATATTTCACCGTGAAATCTTAAATGTTTTTGTTTGCGAACATCGCAGTGAAACAATAAGCAGGATGACATTGTTTTAACATTTACTGTTTAAAACATAGGACCTCTGCAATAAAACTGTATTGCTAAACAGAGTGCAATTCTCTTCAACCTAAACGCACGCACTGCATGAGTAAATTTTAAAGGTAAGTTTACTCTGGTACAGTCAACCCAGCGATGATTGTATTGCACCTGCTTTAGCAGTAGAGAGTCACACATAGGGACTTTAGTGTTACCCTGTGGCCCATGGTCCAGTAGTTTCTTACTACCGGTACTGTAATTAATAACTGAAACAACCGAATGGCTTTTTACCACAGGCTGACACTTGTAGACTCTCTTGTCAAAACTACTTTCTCAATTTTTCTTAATAGTATCATCCCGCTCTTCATTGTAGGCATGCTATAGAACATGATGATTCTTGCATTACTCTCAAAAAGAGAAAGTCCATAAAGAAAATATAGACAAGCCGTTTTGCAAAACAAACCCTCATTATATTCAAAGTAAATAAGAAAGTAAATGTAGTTTTACTTTTGTAAACATTAACATCAAAGTGCACTAAGTTGCGAAGTAAAGTTTTATCAGTGTGTAAGCGATTATCTAAAGCTAATAAACATTTAAGGTTTTAAAAACGTTTTAAAATATTACAGCTTGAAACAAGTGTCTCAAGAAATAAAAAAAGTTATATTGTTTATGAACAGATTTTGCCTTATTCAACCTAACCTTAGACTCTAGTGCGGATTTTTTTTTTCCAGCATAAACACACTTGCCTATAGATATACATGATGTATAATTGATTAGAGGGATCTGTGAATGAAAAGTATTCGCAACAACATTGAACCTATATTATCTCAACTTGATCGTCAAGCCTATAGATGACAGTAATTGTTGGTGTAATTTCATTTAAGCGGCCAAAAATAAATACTTCAAGTGAAAAGAAGTTCTTTACAATTTAGAATGCTTGCAGTAGGGCGTCTCAATTGTCAATGATGCTCATATTTTACATACTAAAACTTTTTGCAAAAAGATGTGAAACTATATTTGGGAACGGGTTATTCTTTGCTGTAAACTACGACACTTTATTTTTCAGTTTTGCAAAAGTATGGCCTGATAAAAATGGAAAATCCCATTTGAATAATGATTTACTGAAATTAGTAGTTGTTCCCCACGCCAAATGAAAATCTGATTCCTTCGATGCATCTGATTGAGTTCTAAAATTTAGGCTTACTGTCGTCTGAAATGTTTTATTTTTTTATATTTCACCGTGAAATCTTAAATGTTTTTGTTTGCGAACATCGCAGTGAAACAATAAGCAGGATGACATTGTTTTAACATTTACTGTTTAAAACATAGGACCTTTGCAATAAAATTGTATAGCTAAACAGAGTGCAATTCTCTTCAACCTAAACGCACATACTGCATGAGTAAAGTTTAAAGGTACGTTTACTCTGGTACAGTCAACCCAGCGATGATTGTATTGCACCTGCTTTGGCGGTGGAGAGTCACACATAGGGACTTTAGTGTTACCCTGTGGCCCATGGTCCAGTAGTTTCTTACTACCGGTACTGTAATTAATAACTGAAACAACCGAATGGCTTTTTACCACAGGCTGACACTTGTAGACTCTCTTGTCAAAACTACTTTCTCAATCCTTCTTAATAGCATCATCCCGCTCTTCATTGTAGGCATGCTATAGAACATGATGATTTTTGCATTACTCTCAAAAAGAGAAAGTCCATAAAGAAAATATAGACGAGCCGTTTTGCAAAACAAACCCTCATTATATTCAAAGTAAATAAGAAAGTAAATGTAGTTTTACTTTTGTAAACATTAACATCAAAATGCACTAAGTTGCGAAGTAAAGTTTTATCAGTGTGTAAGCGATTATCTAAAGCTAATAAACATTTAAGGTTTTAAAAACGTTTTAAAATATTACAGCTTGAAACAAGTGTCTCAAGAAATAAAAAAGGTTATATTGTTTATGAACAGATTTTGCCTTATTCAACCTAACCTTAGACTCTAGTGCGGATTTTTTTTTCCAGCATAAACACACTTGCCTAAAGATATACATGATGTATAATTGATTAGAGGGATCTGTGAATGAAAAGTATTCGCAACAACATTGAACCTATATTATCTCAACTTGATCGTCAAGCCTATAGATGACAGTAATTGTTGGTGTAATTTCATTTAAGCGGCCAAAAATAAATACTTCAAGTGAAAAGAAGTTCTTTACAATTTAGAATGCTTGCAGTAGGGCGTCTCAATTGTCAATGATGCTCATATTTTACATACTAAAACTTTTTGCAAAAAGATGTGAAACTATATTTGGGAACGGGTTATTCTTTGCTGTAAACTACGACACTTTATTTTTCAGTTTTGCAAAAGTATGGCCTGATAAAAATGGAAAATCCCATTTGAATAATGATTTACTGAAATTAGTAGTTGTTCCCCACGCCAAATGAAAATCTGATTCCTTCGATGCATCTGATTGAGTTCTAAAATTTAGGCTTACTGTCGTCTGAAATGTTTTATTTTTTTATATTTCACCGTGAAATCTTAAATGTTTTTGTTTGCGAACATCGCAGTGAAACAATAAGCAGGATGACATTGTTTTAACATTTACTGTTTAAAACATAGGACCTTTGCAATAAAATTGTATAGCTAAACAGAGTGCAATTCTCTTCAACCTAAACGCACATACTGCATGAGTAAAGTTTAAAGGTACGTTTACTCTGGTACAGTCAACCCAGCGATGATTGTATTGCACCTGCTTTGGCGGTGGAGAGTCACACATAGTGACTTTAGTGTTACCCTGTGGCCCATGGTCCAGTAGTTTCTTACTACCGGTACTGTAATTAATAACTGAAACAACCGAATGGCTTTTTACCACAGGCTGACACTTGTAGACTCTCTTGTCAAAACTACTTTCTCAATCCTTCTTAATAGCATCATCCCGCTCTTCATTGTAGGCATGCTATAGAACATGATGATTTTTGCATTACTCTCAAAAAGAGAAAGTCCATAAAGAAAATTTAGACAAGCCGTTTTGCAAAACAAACCCTCATTATATTCAAAGTAAATAAGAAAGTAAATGTAGTTTTACTTTTGTAAACATTAACATCAAAGTGCACTAAGTTGCGAAGTAAAGTTTTATCAGTGTGTAAGCGATTATCTAAAGCTAATAAACATTTAAGGTTTTAAAAACGTTTTAAAATATTACAGCTTGAAACAAGTGTCTCAAGAAATAAAAAAGGTTATATTGTTTATGAACAGATTTTGCCTTATTCAACCTAACCTTAGACTCTAGTGCGGATTTTTTTTTCCAGCATAAACACACTTGCCTAAAGATATACATGATGTATAATTGATTAGAGGGATCTGTGAATGAAAAGTATTCGCAACAACATTGAACCTATATTATCTCAACTTGATCGTCAAGCCTATAGATGACAGTAATTGTTGGTGTAATTTCATTTAAGCGGCCAAAAATAAATACTTCAAGTGAAAAGAAGTTCTTTACAATTTAGAATGCTTGCAGTAGGGCGTCTCAATTGTCAATGATGCTCATATTTTACATACTAAAACTTTTTGCAAAAAGATGTGAAACTATATTTGGGAACGGGTTATTCTTTGCTGTAAACTACGACACTTTATTTTTCAGTTTTGCAAAAGTATGGCCTGATAAAAATGGAAAATCCCATTTGAATAATGATTTACTGAAATTAGTAGTTGTTCCCCACGCCAAATGAAAATCTGATTCCTTCGATGCATCTGATTGAGTTCTAAAATTTAGGCTTACTGTCGTCTGAAATGTTTTATTTTTTTATATTTCACTGTGAAATCTTAAATGTTTTTGTTTGCGAACATCGCAGTGAAACAATAAGCAGGATGACAATGTTTTAACATTTACTGTTTAAAACATAGGACCTTTGCAATAAAATTGTATAGCTAAACAGAGTGCAATTCTCTTCAGCCTAAACGCACGCACTGCATGAGTAAATTTTAAAGGTAAGTTTACTCTGGTACAGTCAACCCAGCGATGATTGTATTGCACCTGCTTTAGCAGTAGAGAGTCAAACATAGGGACTTTAGTGTTACCCTGTGGCCCATGGTCCAGTAGTTTCTTACTACCGGTACTGTAATTAATAACTGAAACAACCGAATGGCTTTTTACCACAGGCTGACACTTGTAGACTCTCTTGTCAAAACTACTTTCTCAATTCTTCTTAATAGTATCATCCCGCTCTTCATTGTAGGCATGCTATAGAACATGATGATTTTTGCATTACTCTCAAAAAGAGAAAGTCCATAAAGAAAATTTAGACAAGCCGTTTTGCAAAACAAACCCTCATTATATTCAAAGTAAATAAGAACGTAAATGTAGTTTTACTTTTGTAAACATTAACATCAAAATGCACTAAGTTGCGAAGTAAAGTTTTATCAGTGTGTGAGCGATTATCTAAAGCTAATAAACATTCAAGGTTTTAAAAACGTTTTAAAATATTACAGCTTGAAACAAGTGTCTCAAGAAAAAAAAAAAGGTTATATTGTTTATGAACAGATTTTGCCTTATTCAACCTAACCTTAGACTCTAGTGCGGATTTTTTTTTCCAGCATAAACACACTTGCCTAAAGATATACATGATGTATAATTGATTAGAGGGATCTGTGAATGAAAAGTATTCGCAACAACATTGAACCTATATTATCTCAACTTGATCGTCAAGCCTATAGATGACAGTAATTGTTGGTGTAATTTCATTTAAGCGGCCAAAAATAAATACTTCAAGTGAAAAGAAGTTCTTTACAATTTAGAATGCTTGCAGTAGGGCGTCTCAATTGTCAATGATGCTCATATTTTACATACTAAAACTTTTTGCAAAAAGATGTGAAACTATATTTGGGAACGGGTTATTCTTTGCTGTAAACTACGACACTTTATTTTTCAGTTTTGCAAAAGTATGGCCTGATAAAAATGGAAAATCCCATTTGAATAATGATTTACTGAAATTAGTAGTTGTTCCCCACGCCAAATGAAAATCTGATTCCTTCGATGCATCTGATTGAGCTCTAAAATTTAGGCTTACTGTCGTCTGAAATGTTTTATTTTTTTATATTTCACCGTGAAATCTTAAATGTTTTTGTTTGCGAACATCGCAGTGAAACAATAAGCAGGATGACATTGTTTTAACATTTACTGTTTAAAACATAGGACCTTTGCAATAAAATTGTATAGCTAAACAGAGTGCAATTCTCTTCAACCTAAACGCACATACTGCATGAGTAAAGTTTAAAGGTACGTTTACTCTGGTACAGTCAACCCAGCGATGATTGTATTGCACCTGCTTTGGCGGTGGAGAGTCACACATAGTGACTTTAGTGTTACCCTGTGGCCCATGGTCCAGTAGTTTCTTACTACCGGTACTGTAATTAATAACTGAAACAACCGAATGGCTTTTTACCACAGGCTGACACTTGTAGACTCTCTTGTCAAAACTACTTTCTCAATCCTTCTTAATAGCATCATCCCGCTCTTCATTGTAGGCATGCTATAGAACATGATGATTTTTGCATTACTCTCAAAAAGAGAAAGTCTATAAAGAAAATTTAGACAAGCCGTTTTGCAAAACAAACCCTCATTATATTCAAAGTAAATAAGAAAGTAAATGTAGTTTTACTTTTGTAAACATTAACATCAAAATGCACTAAGTTGCGAAGTAAAGTTTTATCAGTGTGTAAGCGATTATCTAAAGCTAATAAACATTTAAGGTTTTAAAAACGTTTTAAAATATTACAGCTTGAAACAAGTGTCTCAAGAAATAAAAAAGGTTATATTGTTTATGAACAGATTTTGCCTTATTCAACCTAACCTTAGACTCTAGTGCGGATTTTTTTTTCCAGCATAAACACACTTGCCTAAAGATATACATGATGTATAATTGATTAGGGGGATCTGTGAATGAAAAGTATTCGCAACAACATTGAACCTACATTATCTCAACTTGATCGTCAAGCCTATAGATGACAGTAATTGTTGGTGTAATTTCATTTAAGCGGCCAAAAATAAATACTTCAAGTGAAAAGAAGTTCTTTACAATTTAGAATGCTTGCAGTAGGGCGTCTCAATTGTCAATGATGCTCATATTTTACATACTAAAACTTTTTGCAAAAAGATGTGAAACTATATTTGGGAACGGGTTATTCTTTGCTGTAAACTACGACACTTTATTTTTCAGTTTTGCAAAAGTATGGCCTGATAAAAATGGAAAATCCCATTTGAATAATGATTTACTGAAATTATTAGTTGTTCCCCACGCCAAATGAAAATCTGATTCCTTCGATGCATCTGATTGAGTTCTAAAATTTAGGCTTACTGTCGTCTGAAATGTTTTATTTTTTTATATTTCACTGTGAAATCTTAAATGTTTTTGTTTGCGAACATCGCAGTGAAACAATAAGCAGGATGACATTGTTTTAACATTTACTGTTTAAAACATAGGACCTTCGCAATAAAATTGTATAGCTAAACAGAGTGCAATTCTCTTCAGCCTAAACGCACGCACTGCATGAGTAAATTTTAAAGGTAAGTTTACTCTGGTACAGTCAACCCAGCGATGATTGTATTGCACCTGCTTTAGCAGTAGAGAGTCACACATAGGGACTTTAGTGTTACCCTGTGGCCCATGGTCCAGTAGTTTCTTACTACCGGTACTGTAATTAATAACTGAAACAACCGAATGGCTTTTTACCACAGGCTGACACTTGTAGACTCTCTTGTCAAAACTACTTTCTCAATTCTTCTTAATAGTATCATCTCGCTCTTCATTGTAGGCATGCTATAGAACATGATGATTTTTGCATTACTCTCAAAAAGAGAAAGTCCATAAAGAAAATTTAGACAAGCCGTTTTGCAAAACAAACCCTCATTATATTCAAAGTAAATAAGAACGTAAATGTAGTTTTACTTTTGTAAACATTAACATCAAAATGCACTAAGTTGCGAAGTAAAGTTTTATCAGTGTGTGAGCGATTATCTAAAGCTAATAAACATTCAAGGTTTTAAAAACGTTTTAAAATATTACAGCTTGAAACAAGTGTCTCAAGAAAAAAAAAAAGGTTATATTGTTTATGAACAGATTTTGCCTTATTCAACCTAACCTTAGACTCTAGTGCGGATATTTTGTTTTCCAGCATAAACACACTTGCCTATAGATATACATGACGTATAATTGATTAGAGGGATCTGTGAATGAAAAGTATTCGCAACAACATTGAACCTATATTATCTCAACTTGATCGTCAAGCCTATAGATGACAGTAATTGTTGGTGTAATTTCATTTAAGCGGCCAAAAATAAATACTTCAAGTGAAAAGAAGTTCTTTACAATTTAGAATGCTTGCAGTAGGGCGTCTCAATTGTCAATGATGCTCATATTTTACATACTAAAACTTTTTGCAAAAAGATGTGAAACTATATTTGGGAATGGGTTATTCTTTGCTGTACACTACGACACTTTATTTTTCAGTTTTGCAAAAGTATGGCCTGATAAAAATGGAAAATCCCATTTGAATAATGATTTACTGAAATTAGTAGTTGTTCCCCACGCCAAATGAAAATCTGATTCCTTCGATGCATCTGATTGAGTTCTAAAATTTAGGCTTACTGTCGTCTAAAATGTATTGTTTTTTTATATTTCACTGTGAAATCTTAAATGTTTTTGTTTGCGAACATCGCAGTGAAACAATAAGCAGGATGACATTGTTTTAACATTTACTGTTTAAAACATAGGACCTTTGCAATAAAATTGTATAGCTAAACAGAGTGCAATTCTCTTCAGCCTAAACGCACGCACTGCATGAGTAAATTTTAAAGGTAAGTTTACTCTGGTACAGTCAACCCAGCGATGATTGTATTGCACCTGCTTTAGCAGTGGAGAGTCACACATAGTGACTTTAGTGTTACCCTGTGGCCCATGGTCCAGTAGTTTCGTACTACCGGTACTGTAATTAATAACTGAAACAACCGAATGGCTTTTTACCACAGGCTGACACTTGTAGACTCTCTTGTCAAAACTACTTTCTCAATCCTTCTTAATAGCATCATCCCGCTCTTCATTGTAGGCATGCTATAGAACATGATGATTTTTGCATTACTCTCAAAAAGAGAAAGTCCATAAAGAAAATTTAGACAAGCCGTTTTGCAAAACAAACCCTCATTATATTCAAAGTAAATAAGAAAGTAAATGTAGTTTTACTTTTGTAAACATTAACATCAAAGTGCACTAAGTTGCGAAGTAAAGTTTTATCAGTGTGTAAGCGATTATCTAAAGCTAATAAACATTTAAGGTTTTAAAAACGTTTTAAAATATTACAGCTTGAAACAAGTGTCTCAAGAAATAAAAAAGGTTATATTGTTTATGAACAGATTTTGCCTTATTCAACCTAACCTTAGACTCTAGTGCGGATTTTTTTTCCAGCATAAACACACTTGCCTAAAGATATACATGATGTATAATTGATTAGAGGGATCTGTGAATGAAAAGTATTCGCAACAACATTGAACCTATATTATCTCAACTTGATCGTCAAGCCTATAGATGACAGTAATTGTTGGTGTAATTTCATTTAAGCGGCCAAAAATAAATACTTCAAGTGAAAAGAAGTTCTTTACAATTTAGAATGCTTGCAGTAGTGCGTCTCAATTGTCAATGATGCTCATATTTTACATACTAAAACTTTTTGCAAAAAGATGTGAAACTATATTTGGGAACGGGTTATTCTTTGCTGTAAACTACGACACTTTATTTTTCAGTTTTGCAAAAGTATAGCCTGATAAAAATGGAAAATCCCATTTGAATAATGATTTACTGAAATTAGTAGTTGTTCCCCACGCCAAATGAAAATCTGATTCCTTCGATGCATCTGATTGAGTTCTAAAATTTAGGCTTACTGTCGTCTGAAATGTTTTATTTTTTTATATTTCACCGTGAAATCTTAAATGTTTTTGTTTGCGAACATCGCAGTGAAACAATAAGCAGGATGACATTGTTTTAACATTTACTGTTTAAAACATAGGACCTTTGCAATAAAATTGTATAGCTAAACAGAGTGCAATTCTCTTCAACCTAAACGCACATACTGCATGAGTAAAGTTTAAAGGTACGTTTACTCTGGTACAGTCAACCCAGCGATGATTGTATTGCACCTGCTTTGGCGGTGGAGAGTCACACATAGTGACTTTAGTGTTACCCTGTGGCCCATGGTCCAGTAGTTTCTTACTACCGGTACTGTAATTAATAACTGAAACAACCGAATGGCTTTTTACCACAGGCTGACACTTGTAGACTCTCTTGTCAAAACTACTTTCTCAATCCTTCTTAATAGCATCATCCCGCTCTTCATTGTAGGCATGCTATAGAACATGATGATTTTTGCATTACTCTCAAAAAGAGAAAGTCCATAAAGAAAATTTAGACAAGCCGTTTTGCAAAACAAACCCTCATTATATTCAAAGTAAATAAGAAAGTAAATGTAGTTTTACTTTTGTAAACATTAACATCAAAATGCACTAAGTTGCGAAGTAAAGTTTTATCAGTGTGTAAGCGATTATCTAAAGCTAATAAACATTTAAGGTTTTAAAAACGTTTTAAAATATTACAGCTTGAAACAAGTGTCTCAAGAAATAAAAAAGGTTATATTGTTTATGAACAGATTTTGCCTTATTCAACCTAACCTTAGACTCCAGTGCGGATTTTTTTTTTCCAGCATAAACACACTTGCCTATAGATATACATGATGTATAATTGATTAGAGGGATCTGTGAATGGAAAGTATTCGCAACAACATTGAACCTATATTATCTCAACTTGATCGTCAAGCCTATAGTTGACAGTAATTGTTGGTGTAACTTCATTCAAGCGGCCAAAAATAAATACTTCAAGTGAAAAGAAGTTCTTTACAGTTTAGAATGCTTGCAATAGGGCGTCTCATTTGTCAATGATGCTCATATTTTACATACTAAAACTTTTTGCAAAAAGATGTGAAACTATATTTGGGAATGGGTTATTCTTTGCTGTAAACTACGACACTTTATTTTTCAGTTTTGCAAAAGTATGGCCTGATAAAAATGGAAAATCCCATTTGAATAATGATTTACTGAAAGTAGTAGTTGTTCCCCACGCCAAATGAAAATCTGATTCCTTCGATGCATCTGATTGAGTTCTAAAATTTAGGCTTACTGTCGTCTGAAATGTTTTATTTTTTTATATTTCACCGTGAAATCTCAAATGTTTTTGTTTGCGAACATCGCAGTGAAACAATAAGCAGGATGACATTGTTTTAACATTTACTGTTTAAAACATAGGACCTTTGCAATAAAATTGTATAGCTAAACAGAGTGCAATTCTCTTCAGCCTAAACGCACGCACTGCATGAGTAAAGTTTAAAGGTAAGTTTTCTCTGGTACAGTCAACCCAGCGATGATTGTTTTGCACCTGCTTTGGCGGTGGAGAGTCACACATAGTGACTTTAGTGTTACCCTGTGGCCCATGGTCCAGTAGTTTCTTACTACCGGTACTGTAATTAATAACTGAAACAACCGAATGGCTTTTTACCACAGGCTGACACTTGTAGACTCTCTTGTCAAAACTACTTTCTCAATCCTTCTTAATAGTATCATCCCGCTCTTCATTGTTGGCATGCTATAGAACATGATGATTTTTGCATTACTCTCAAAAAGAGAAAGTCCATAAAGAAAATTTAGACAAGCCGTTTTGCAAAACAAACCCTCATTATATTCAAAGTAAATAAGAAAGTAAATGTAGTTTTACTTTTGTAAACATTAACATCAAAATGCACTAAGTTGCGAAGTAAAGTTTTATCAGTGTGTGAGCGATTATCTAAAGCTAATAAACATTCAAGGTTTTAAAAACGTTTTAAAATATTACAGCTTGAAACAAGTGTCTCAAGAAAAAAAAAAAGGTTATAATGTTTATGAACAGATTTGGCCTCATTCAACCTAACCTTAGACTCTAGTGCGGATATTTTGTTTTCCAGCTTAAACACACTTGCCTATAGATATACATGATGTATAATTGATTAGAGGGATCTGTGAATGGAAAGTATTCGCAACAACATTGAACCTATATTATCTCAACTTGATCGTCAAGCCTATAGATGACAGTAATTGTTGGTGTAATTTCATTTAAGCGGCCAAAAATAAATAAATACTTCAAGTGAAAAGAAGTTCTTTACAATTTAGAATGCTTGCAGTAGGGCGTCTCAATTGTCAATGATGCTCATATTTTACATACTAAAACTTTTTGCAAAAAGATGTGAAACTATATTTGGGAATGGGTTATTCTTTGCTGTACACTATGACACTTTATTTTTCAGTTTTGCAAAAGTATGGCCTGATAAAAATGGAAAATCCCATTTGAATAATGATTTACTGAAATTAGTAGTTGTTCCCCACGCCAAATGAAAATCTGATTCCTTCGATGCATCTGATTGAGTTCTAAAATTTAGGCTTACTGTCGTCTAAAAAGTATTGTTTTTTTATATTTCACTGTGAAATCTTAAATGTTTTTGTTTGCGAACATCGCAGTGAAACAATAAGCAGGATGACATTGTTTTAACATTTACTGTTTAAAACATAGGACCTTTGCAATAAAATTGTATAGCTAAACAGAGTGCAATTCTCTTCAGCCTAAACGCACGCACTGCATGAGTAAATTTTAAAGGTAAGTTTACTCTGGTACAGTCAACCCAGCGATGATTGTATTGCACCTGCTTTAGCAGTGGAGAGTCACACATAGTGACTTTAGTGTTACCCTGTGGCCCATGGTCCAGTAGTTTCGTACTACCGATACTGTAATTAATAACTGAAACAACCGAATGGCTCTTTACCACAGGCTGACACTTGTAGACTCTCTTGTCAAAACTACTTTCTCAATCCTTCTTAATAGCATCATCCCGCTCTTCATTGTAGGCATGCTATAGAACATGATGATTTTTGCATTACTCTCAAAAAGAGAAAGTCCATAAAGAAAATTTAGACAAGCCGTTTTGCAAAACAAACCCTCATTATATTCAAAGTAAATAAGAAAGTAAATGTAGTTTTACTTTTGTAAACATTAACATCAAAGTGCACTAAGTTGCGAAGTAAAGTTTTATCAGTGTGTAAGCGATTATCTAAAGCTAATAAACATTTAAGGTTTTAAAAACGTTTTAAAATATTACAGCTTGAAACAAGTGTCTCAAGAAATAAAAAAGGTTATATTGTTTATGAACAGATTTTGCCTTATTCAACCTAACCTTAGACTCTAGTGCGGATTTTTTTTTCCAGCATAAACACACTTGCCTAAAGATATACATGATGTATAATTGATTAGAGGGATCTGTGAATGAAAAGTATTCGCAACAACATTGAACCTATATTATCTCAACTTGATCGTCAAGCCTATAGATGACAGTAATTGTTGGTGTAATTTCATTTAAGCGGCCAAAAATAAATACTTCAAGTGAAAAGAAGTTCTTTACAATTTAGAATGCTTGCAGTAGGGCGTCTCAATTGTCAATGATGCTCATATTTTACATACTAAAACTTTTTGCAAAAAGATGTGAAACTATATTTGGGAACGGGTTATTCTTTGCTGTAAACTACGACACTTTATTTTTCAGTTTTGCAAAAGTATGGCCTGATAAAAATGGAAAATCCAATTTGAATAATGATTTACTGAAATTAGTAGTTGTTCCCCACGCCAAATGAAAATCTGATTCCTTCGATGCATCTGATTGAGTTCTAAAATTTAGGCTTACTGTCGTCTGAAATGTTTTATTTTTTTATATTTCACCGTGAAATCTTAAATGTTTTTGTTTGCAAACATCGCAGTGAAACAATAAGCAGGATGACATTGTTTTAACATTTACTGTTTAAAACATAGGACCTTTGCAATAAAATTGTATAGCTAAACAGAGTGCAATTCTCTTCAACCTAAACGCACATACTGCATGAGTAAAGTTTAAAGGTACGTTTACTCTGGTACAGTCAACCCAGCGATGATTGTATTGCACCTGCTTTGGCGGTGGAGAGTCACACATAGTGACTTTAGTGTTACCCTGTGGCCCATGGTCCAGTAGTTTCTTACTACCGGTACTGTAATTAATAACTGAAACAACCGAATGGCTTTTTACCACAGGCTGACACTTGTAGACTCTCTTGTCAAAACTACTTTCTCAATCCTTCTTAATAGCATCATCCCGCTCTTCATTGTAGGCATGCTATAGAACATGATGATTTTTGCATTACTCTCAAAAAGAGAAAGTCCATAAAGAAAATTTAGACAAGCCGTTTTGCAAAACAAACCCTCATTATATTCAAAGTAAATAAGAAAGTAAATGTAGTTTTACTTTTGTAAACATTAACATCAAAGTGCACTAAGTTGCGAAGTAAAGTTTTATCAGTGTGTAAGCGATTATCTAAAGCTAATAAACATTTAAGGTTTTAAAAACGTTTTAAAATATTACAGCTTGAAACAAGTGTCTCAAGAAATAAAAAAGGTTATATTGTTTATGAACAGATTTTGCCTTATTCAACCTAACCTTAGACTCTAGTGCGGATTTTTTTTTCCAGCATAAACACACTTGCCTAAAGATATACATGATGTATAATTGATTAGAGGGATCTGTGAATGAAAAGTATTCGCAACAACATTGAACCTATATTATCTCCACTTGATCGTCAAGCCTATAGATGACAGTAATTGTTGGTGTAATTTCATTTAAGCGGCCAAAAATAAATACTTCAAGTGAAAAGAAGTTCTTTACAATTTAGAATGCTTGCAGTAGGGCGTCTCAATTGTCAATGATGCTCATATTTTACATACTAAAACTTTTTGCAAAAAGATGTGAAACTATATTTGGGAACGGGTTATTCTTTGCTGTAGACTACGACACTTTATTTTTCAGTTTTGCAAAAGTATGGCCTGATAAAAATGGAAAATCCCATTTGAATAATGATTTACTGAAATTAGTAGTTGTTCCCCACGCCAAATGAAAATCTGATTCCTTCGATGCATCTGATTGAGTTCTAAAATTTAGGCTAACTGTCGTCTGAAAGGTTTTATTTTTTTATATTTCACCGTGAAATCTTAAATGTTTTTGTTTGCGAACATCGCAGTGAAACAATAAGCAGGATGACATTGTTTTAACATTTACTGTTTAAAACATAGGACCTTTGCAATAAAATTGTATAGCTAAACAGAGTGCAATTCTCTTCAACCTAAACGCACATACTGCATGAGTAAAGTTTAAAGGTACGTTTACTCTGGTACAGTCAACCCAGCGATGATTGTATTGCACCTGCTTTGGCGGTGGAGAGTCACACATAGTGACTTTAGTGTTACCCTGTGGCCCATGGTCCAGTAGTTTCTTACTACCGGTACTGTAATTAATAACTGAAACAACCGAATGGCTTTTTACCACAGGCTGACACTTGTAGACTCTCTTGTCAAAACTACTTTCTCAATCCTTCTTAATAGCATCATCCCGCTCTTCATTGTAGGCATGCTATAGAACATGATGATTTTTGCATTACTCTCAAAAAGAGAAAGTCCATAAAGAAAATTTAGACAAGCCGTTTTGCAAAACAAACCCTCATTATATTCAAAGTAAATAAGAAAGTAAATGTAGTTTTACTTTTGTAAACATTAACATCAAAATGCACTAAGTTGCGAAGTAAAGTTTTATCAGTGTGTGAGCGATTATCTAAAGCTAATAAACATTCAAGGTTTTAAAAACGTTTTAAAATATTACAGCTTGAAACAAGTGTCTCAAGAAAAAAAAAAAGGTTATAATGTTTATGAACAGATTTGGCCTCATTCAACCTAACCTTAGACTCTAGTGCAGATATTTTGTTTTCCAGCTTAAACACACTTGCCTATAGATATACATGATGTATAATTGATTAGAGGGATCTGTGAATGGAAAGTATTCGCAACAACATTGAACCTATATTATCTCAACTTGATCGTCAAGCCTATAGATGACAGTAATTGTTGGTGTAACTTCATTCAAGCGGCCAAAAATAAATAATTCAAGTAAAAAGAAGTTCTTTACAATTTAGAATGCTTGCAGTAGGGCGTCTCAATTGTCAATGATGCTCATATTTTACATACTAAAACATTTTGCAAAAAGATGTGAAACTATATTTGGGAATGGGTTATTCTTTGCTGTAAACTACGACACTTTATTTTTCAGTTTTGCAAAAGTATGGCCTGATAAAAATGGAAAATCCCATTTGAATAATGATTTAATGAAATTGGTAGTTGTTCCCACGCCAAATGAAAATCTGATTCTTTCGATGCATCTGATTGAGTTCTAAAATTTAGGCTTACTGTCGTCTGAAATGTTTTATTTTCTTATATTTCACTGTGAAATCTTAAATGTTTTTGTTTGCGAACATCGCAGTGAAACAATAAGCAGGATGACATTGTTTTAACATTTACTGTTTAAAACATAGGACCTTTGCAATAAAATTGTATAGCTAAACAGAGTGCAATTCTCTTCAGCCTAAACGCACGCACTGCATGAGTAAATTTTAAAGGTAAGTTTACTCTGGTACAGTCAACCCAGCGATGATTGTATTGCACCTGCTTTGGCGGTGGAGAGTCACACATAGTGACTTTAGTGTTACCCTGTGGCCCATGGTCCAGTAGTTTCTTACTACCGGTACTGTAATTAATAACTGAAACAACCGAATGGCTTTTTACCACAGGCTGACACTTGTAGACTCTCTTGTCAAAACTACTTTCTCAATCCTTCTTAATAGCATCATCCCGCTCTTCATTGTAGGCATGCTATCGAACATGATGATTTTTGCATTACTCTCAAAAAGAGAAAGTCCATAAAGAAAATTTAGACAAGCCGTTTTGCAAAACAAACCCTCATTATATTCAAAGTAAATAAGAAAGTAAATGTAGTTTTACTTTTGTAAACATTAACATCAAAATGCACTAAGTTGCGAAGTAAAGTTTTATCAGTGTGTAAGCGATTATCTAAAGCTAATAAACATTTAAGGTTTTAAAAACATTTAAAATATTACAGCTTGAAACAAGTGTCTCAAGAAATAAAAAAGGTTATATTGTTTATGAACAGATTTTGCCTTATTCAACCTAACCTTAGAAACCAGTGCGGATTTTTTTTTTCCAGCATAAACACACTTGCCTATAGATATACATGATGTATAATTGATTAGAGGGATCTGTGAATGGAAAGTATTCGCAACAACATTGAACCTATATTATCTCAACTTGATCGTCAAGCCTATAGTTGACAGTAATTGTTGGTGTAACTTCATTCAAGCGGCCAAAAATAAATACTTCAAGTGAAAAGAAGTTCTTTACAGTTTAGAATGCTTGCAATAGGGCGTCTCATTTGTCAATGATGCTCATATTTTACATACTAAAACTTTTTGCAAAAAGATGTTAAACTATATTTGGGAATGGGTTATTCTTTGCTGTAAACTACGACACTTTATTTTTCAGTTTTGCAAAAGTATGGCCTGATAAAAATGGAAAATCCCATTTGAATAATGATTTAATGAAATTGGTAGTTGTTCCCACGCCAAATGAAAATCTGATTCTTTCGATGCATCTGATTGAGTTCTAAAATTTAGGCTTACTGTCGTCTGAAATGTTTTATTTTCTTATATTTCACTGTGAAATCTTAAATGTTTTTGTTTGCGAACATCGCAGTGAAACAATAAGCAGGATGACATTGTTTTAACATTTACTGTTTAAAACATAGGACCTTTGCAATAAAATTGTATAGCTAAACAGAGTGCAATTCTCTTCAGCCTAAACGCACGCACTGCATGAGTAAATTTTAAAGGTAAGTTTACTCTGGTACAGTCAACCCAGCGATGATTGTATTGCACCTGCTTTGGCGGTGGAGAGTCACACATAGTGACTTTAGTGTTACCCTGTGGCCCATGGTCCAGTAGTTTCTTACTACCGGTACTGTAATTAATAACTGAAACAACCGAATGGCTTTTTACCACAGGCTGACACTTGTAGACTCTCTTGTCAAAACTACTTTCTCAATCCTTCTTAATAGCATCATCCCGCTCTTCATTGTAGGCATGCTATCGAACATGATGATTTTTGCATTACTCTCAAAAAGAGAAAGTCCATAAAGAAAATTTAGACAAGCCGTTTTGCAAAACAAACCCTCATTATATTCAAAGTAAATAAGAAAGTAAATGTAGTTTTACTTTTGTAAACATTAACATCAAAATGCACTAAGTTGCGAAGTAAAGTTTTATCAGTGTGTAAGCGATTATCTAAAGCTAATAAACATTTAAGGTTTTAAAAACATTTAAAATATTACAGCTTGAAACAAGTGTCTCAAGAAATAAAAAAGGTTATATTGTTTATGAACAGATTTTGCCTTATTCAACCTAACCTTAGAAACCAGTGCGGATTTTTTTTTTCCAGCATAAACACACTTGCCTATAGATATACATGATGTATAATTGATTAGAGGGATCTGTGAATGGAAAGTATTCGCAACAACATTGAACCTATATTATCTCAACTTGATCGTCAAGCCTATAGTTGACAGTAATTGTTGGTGTAACTTCATTCAAGCGGCCAAAAATAAATACTTCAAGTGAAAAGAAGTTCTTTACAGTTTAGAATGCTTGCAATAGGGCGTCTCATTTGTCAATGATGCTCATATTTTACATACTAAAACTTTTTGCAAAAAGATGTTAAACTATATTTGGGAATGGCTTATTCTTTGCTGTAAACTACGACACTTTATTTTTCAGTTTTGCAAAAGTATGGCCTGATAAAAATGGAAAATCCCATTTGAATAATGATTTACTGAAAGTAGTAGTTGTTCCCCACGCCAAATGAAAATCTGATTCCTTCGATGCATCTGATTGAGTTCTAAAATTTAGGCTTACTGTCGTCTGAAATGTTTTATTTTTTTATATTTCACCGTGAAATCTTAAATGTTTTTGTTTGCGAACATCGCAGTGAAACAATAAGCAGGATGACATTGTTTTAACATTTACTGTTTAAAACATAGGACCTTTGCAATAAAATTGTATAGCTAAACAGAGTGCAATTCTCTTCAGCCTAAACGCACGCACTGCATGAGTAAAGTTTAAAGGTAAGTTTTCTCTGGTACAGTCAACCCAGCGATGATTGTTTTGCACCTGCTTTGGCGGTGGAGAGTCACACATAGTGACTTTAGTGTTACCCTGTGGCCCATGGTCCAGTAGTTTCTTACTACCGGTACTGTAATTAATAACTGAAACAACCAAATGGCTTTTTACCACAGGCTGACACTTGTAGACTCTCTTGTCAAAACTACTTTCTCAATCCTTCTTAATAGTATCATCCCGCTCTTCATTGTAGGCATGCTATAGAACATGATGATTTTTGCATTACTCTCAAAAAGAGAAAGTCCATAAAGAAAATTTAGACAAGCCGTTTTGCAAAACAAACCCTCATTATATTCAAAGTAAATAAGAAAGTAAATGTAGTTTTACTTTTGTAAACATTAACATCAAAATGCACTAAGTTGCGAAGTAAAGTTTTATCAGTGTGTGAGCGATTATCTAAAGCTAATAAACATTCAAGGTTTTAAAAACGTTTTAAAATATTACAGCTTGAAACAAGTGTCTCAAGAAAAAAAAAAAGGTTATAATGTTTATGAACAGATTTGGCCTCATTCAACCTAACCTTAGACTCTAGTGCAGATATTTTGTTTTCCAGCTTAAACACACTTGCCTATAGATATACATGATGTATAATTGATTAGAGGGATCTGTGAATGGAAAGTATTCGCAACAACATTGAACCTATATTATCTCAACTTGATCGTCAAGCCTATAGATGACAGTAATTGTTGGTGTAATTTCATTCAAGCGGCCAAAAATAAATAATTCAAGTAAAAAGAAGTTCTTTACAATTTAGAATGCTTGCAGTAGGGCGTCTCAATTGTCAATGATGCTCATATTTTACATACTAAAACATTTTGCAAAAAGATGTGAAACTATATTTGGGAATGGGTTATTCTTTGCTGTAAACTACGACACTTTATTTTTCAGTTTTGCAAAAGTATGGCCTGATAAAAATGGAAAATCCCATTTGAATAATGATTTAATGAAATTGGTAGTTGTTCCCACGCCAAATGAAAATCTGATTCTTTCGATGCATCTGATTGAGTTCTAAAATTTAGGCTTACTGTCGTCTGAAATGTTTTATTTTCTCATATTTCACTGTGAAATCTTAAATGTTTTTGTTTGCGAACATCGCAGTGAAACAATAAGCAGGATGACATTGTTTTAACATTTACTGTTTAAAACATAGGACCTTTGCAATAAAATTGTATAGCTAAACAGAGTGCAATTCTCTTCAACCTAAACGCACGCACTGCATGAGTAAATTTTAAAGGTAAGTTTACTCTGGTACAGTCAACCCAGCGATGATTGTATTGCACCTGCTTTGGCGGTGGAGAGTCACACATAGTGACTTTAGTGTTACCCTGTGGCCCATGGTCCAGTAGTTTCTTACTACCGGTACTGTAATTAATAACTGAAACAACCGAATGGCTTTTTACCACAGGCTGACACTTGTAGACTCTCTTGTCAAAACTACTTTCTCAATCCTTCTTAATAGCATCATCCCGCTCTTCATTGTAGGCATGCTATCGAACATGATGATTTTTGCATTACTCTCAAAAAGAGAAAGTCCATAAAGAAAATTTAGACAAGCCGTTTTGCAAAACAAACCCTCATTATATTCAAAGTAAATAAGAAAGTAAATGTAGTTTTACTTTTGTAAACATTAACATCAAAATGCACTAAGTTGCGAAGTAAAGTTTTATCAGTGTGTGAGCGATTATCTAAAGCTAATAAACATTCAAGGTTTTAAAAACGTTTTAAAATATTACAGCTTGAAACAAGTGTCTCAAGAAAAAAAAAAAGGTTATAATGTTTATGAACAGATTTGGCCTCATTCAACCTAACCTTAGACTCTAGTGCGGATATTTTGTTTTCCAGCTTAAACACACTTGCCTATAGATATACATGATGTATAATTGATTAGAGGGATCTGTGAATGGAAAGTATTCGCAACAACATTGAACCTATATTATCTCAACTTGATCGTCAAGCCTATAGATGACAGTAATTGTTGGTGTAACTTCATTCAAGCGGCCAAAAATAAATAATTCAAGTAAAAAGAAGTTCTTTACAATTTAGAATGCTTGCAGTAGGGCGTCTCAATTGTCAATGATGCTCATATTTTACATACTAAAACATTTTGCAAAAAGATGTGAAACTATATTTGGGAATGGGTTATTCTTTGCTGTAAACTACGACACTTTATTTTTCAGTTTTGCAAAAGTATGGCCTGATAAAAATGGAAAATCCCATTTGAATAATGATTTAATGAAATTGGTAGTTGTTCCCACGCCAAATGAAAATCTGATTCTTTCGATGCATCTGATTGAGTTCTAAAATTTAGGCTTACTGTCGTCTGAAATGTTTTATTTTCTTATATTTCACTGTGAAATCTTAAATGTTTTTGTTTGCGAACATCGCAGTGAAACAATAAGCAGGATGACATTGTTTTAACATTTACTGTTTAAAACATAGGACCTTTGCAATAAAATTGTATAGCTAAACAGAGTGCAATTCTCTTCCGCCTAAACGCACGCACTGCATGAGTAAATTTTAAAGGTAAGTTTACTCTGGTACAGTCAACCCAGCGATGATTGTATTGCACCTGCTTTGGCGGTGGAGAGTCACACATAGTGACTTTAGTGTTACCCTGTGGCCCATGGTCCAGTAGTTTCTTACTACCGGTACTGTAATTAATAACTGAAACAACCGAATGGCTTTTTACCACAGGCTGACACTTGTAGACTCTCTTGTCAAAACTACTTTCTCAATCCTTCTTAATAGCATCATCCCGCTCTTCATTGTAGGCATGCTATAGAACATGATGATTTTTGCATTACTCTCAAAAAGAGAAAGTCCATAAAGAAAATTTAGACAAGCCGTTTTGCAAAACAAACCCTCATTATATTCAAAGTAAATAAGAAAGTAAATGTAGTTTTACTTTTGTAAACATTAACATCAAAATGCACTAAGTTGCGAAATAAAGTTTTATCAGTGTGTGAGCGATTATCTAAAGCTAATAAACATTCAAGGTTTTAAAAACGTTTTAAAATATTACAGCTTGAAACAAGTGTCTCAAGAAAAAAAAAAAGGTTATAATGTTTATGAACAGATTTTGCCTCATTCAACCTAACCTTAGACTCTAGTGCGGATATTTTGTTTTCCAGCTTAAACACACTTGCCTATAGATATACATGATGTATAATTGATTAGAGGGATCTGTGAATGGAAAGTATTCGCAACAACATTGAACCTATATTATCTCAACTTGATCGTCAAGCCTATAGATGACAGTAATTGTTGGTGTAATTTCATTTAAGCGGCCAAAAATAAATGCTTCAAGTGAAAAGAAGTTCTTTACAATTTAGAATGCTTGCAGTAGGGCGTCTCAATTGTCAATGATGCTCATATTTTACATACTAAAACTTTTTGCAAAAAGATGTGAAACTATATTTGGGAATGGGTTATTCTTTGCTGTACACTACGACACTTTATTTTTCAGTTTTGCAAAAGTATGGCCTGATAAAAATGGAAAATCCCATTTGAATAATGATTTACTGAAATTAGTAGTTGTTCCCCACGCCAAATGAAAATCTGATTCCTTCGATGCATCTGATTGAGTTCTAAAATTTAGGCTTACTGTCGTCTAAAATGTATTGTTTTTTTATATTTCACTGTGAAATCTTAAATGTTTTTGTTTGCGAACATCGCAGTGAAACAATAAGCAGGATGACATTGTTTTAACATTTACTGTTTAAAACATAGGACCTTTGCCATAAAATTTTATAGCTAAACAGAGTGCAATTCTCTTCAGCCTAAACGCACGCACTGCATGAGTAAATTTTAAAGGTAAGTTTACTCTGGTACAGTCAACCCAGCGATGATTGTATTGCACCTGCTTTAGCAGTGGAGAGTCACACATAGTGACTTTAGTGTTACCCTGTGGCCCATGGTCCAGTAGTTTCGTACTACCGATACTGTAATTAATAACTGAAACAACCGAATGGCTTTTTACCACAGGCTGACACTTGTAGACTCTCTCGTCAAAACTACTTTCTCAATCCTTCTTAATAGCATCATCCCGCTCTTCATTGTAGGCATGCTATAAAACATGATGATTTTTGCATTACTCTCAAAAAGAGAAAGTCCATAAAGAAAATTTAGACAAGCCGTTTTGCAAAACAAACCCTCATTATATTCAAAGTAAATAAGAAAGTAAATGTAGTTTTACTTTTGTAAACATTAACATCAAAGTGCACTAAGTTGCGAAGTAAAGTTTTATCAGTGTGTAAGCGATTATCTAAAGCTAATAAACATTTAAGGTTTTAAAAACGTTTTAAAATATTACAGCTTGAAACAAGTGTCTCAAGAAATAAAAAAGGTTATATTGTTTATGAACAGAGTTTGCCTTATCTGACCTAACCTTAGACTTCAGTGCTGATATTTTGTTTTCCAGCATAAACACACTTGCCTATAGATATACATGATGTATAATTGATTAGAGGGATCTGTGAATGAAAAGTATTCGCAACAACATTGAACCTATATTATCTCAACTTGATCGTCAAGCCTATAGATGACAGTAATTGTTGGTGTAATTTCATTTAAGCGGCCAAAAATAAATACTTCAAGTGAAAAGAAGTTCTTTACAATTTAGAATGCTTGCAGTAGGGTGTCTCAATTGTCAATGATGCTCATATTTTACATACTAAAACTTTTTGCAAAAAGATGTGAAACTATATTTGGGAATGCGTTATTCTTTGCTGTAAACTATGACACTTTATTTTTCAGTTTTGCAAAAGTATGGCTTGATAAAAATGGAAAATCCCATTTGAATAATGATTTACTGAAATTAGTAGTTGTTCCCCACGCCAAATAAAGATCTGATTCTTTCGATGCATCTGATTGAGTTCTAAAATTTAGGCTTACTGTCGTCTGAAATGTTTTATTTTTTTATATTTCACCGTGAAATCTTAAATGTTTTTGTTTGCGAACATCGCAGTGAAACAATAAGCAGGATGACATTGTTTTAACATTTACTGTTTAAAACATAGGACCTCTGCAATAAAACTGTATTGCTAAACAGAGTGCAATTCTCTTCAACCTAAACGCACACACTGCATGAGTAAAGTTTAAAGGTACGTTTACTCTGGTACAGTCAACCCTGCGATGATTGTATTGCACCTGCTTTGGCGGTGGAGAGTCACACATAGTGACTTTAGTGTTACCCTGTTGCCCATGGTCCAGTAGTTTCTTACTACCGGTACTGTAATTAATAACTGAAACAACCGAATGGCTTTTTACCACAGGCTGACACTTGTAGACTCTCTTGTCAAAACTACTTTCTCAATTCTTCTTAATAGCATCATCCCGCTCTTCATTGTAGGCATGCTATAGAACATGATGATTTTTGCATTACTCTCAAAAAGAGAAAGTCCATAAAGAAAATTTAGACAAGCCGTTTTGCAAAACCAACCCTCATTATATTCAAAGTAAATAAGAAAGTAAATGTAGTTTTACTTTTGTAAACCTTAACATCAAAATGCACTAAGTTGCAAAGTAAAGTTTTATCAGTGTGTGAGCGATTATCTAAAGCTAAAAAACATTCAAGGTTTTAAAAACGTTTTAAAATATTACAGCTGGAAACAAGTGTCTGAAGAAATAAAAAGGTTATACTGTTTATGAACAGATTTGGCCTTATTCAACCTAACCTTAGACTCCAGTGCTGATATTTTGTTTTCCAGCTTAAACACACTTGCCTATAGATATACATGATGTATAACTGATTAGAGGGATCTGTGAATGGAAAGTATTCGCAACAACATTGAACCTATATTATCTCAACTTGATCGTCAAGCCTATAGATGACAGTAATTGTTGGTGTAATTTCATTGAAGCGGTCAAAAATACATAAATCAAGTGAGAAGAAGTTTTTTACAATTTAAAATGCTTGCAGTAGGGCGTCTCAATTGTCAATGATGCTCATATTTTACATACTAAAACTTTTTGCAAAAAGATGTGAAACTATATTTGGGAATGGGTTATTCTTTGCTGTAAACTACGACACTTTACTTTTCAGTTTTGCAAAAGTATGGCCTGATAAAAATGGAAAATCCCATTTGAATAATGATTTACTGAAATTAGTAGTTGTTCCCCACGCCAAATGAAAATCTGATTCCTTCGATGCATCTGATTGAGTTCTAAAATTTAGGCTAACTGTCGTCTGAAATGTTTTATTTTCTTATATTTCACCGTGAAATCTTAAATGTTTTTGTTTGCGAACATCGCAGTGAAACAATAAGCAGGATGACATTGTTTTAACATTTACTGTTTAAAACATAGGACCTCTGCAATAAAACTGTATTGCTAAACAGAGTGCAATTTTCTTCAACCTAAACGCACACACTGCATGAGTAAAGTTTAAAGGTACGTTTACTCTGGTACAGTCAACCCTGCGATGATTGTATTGCACCTGCTTTGGCGGTGGAGAGTCACACATAGTGACTTTAGTGTTACCCTGTGGCCCATGGTCCAGTAGTTTCTTACTACCGGTACTGTAATTAATAACTGAAACAACCGAATGGCTTTTTACCACAGGCTGACACTTGTAGACTCTCTTGTCAAAACTACTTTCTCAATCCTTCTTAATAGCATCATCCCGCTCTTCATTGTAGGCATGCTATAGAACATGATGATTTTTGCATTACTCTCAAAAAGAGAAAGTCCATAAAGAAAATATAGACAAGCCGTTTTGCAAAACAAACCCTCATTATATTCAAAGTAAATAAGAAAGTAAATGTAGTTTTACTTTTGTAAACATTAACACCAAAGTGCACTAAGTTGCGAAGTAAAGTTTTATCAGTGTGTAAGCGATTATCTAAAGCTAATAAACATTTAAGGTTTTAAAATCGTTTTAAAATATTACAGCTTGAAACAAGTGTCTCAAGAAATAAAAAAGGTTATATTGTTTATGAACAGAGTTTGCCTTATCTGACCTAACCTTAGACTTCAGTGCTGATATTTTGTTTTCCAGCATAAACACACTTGCCTATAGATATACATGATGTATAATTGATTAGAGGGATCTGTGAATGAAAAGTATTCGCAACAACATTGAACCTATATTATCTCAACTTGATCGTCAAGCCTATAGATGACAGTAATTGTTGGTGTAATTTCATTTAAGCGGCCAAAAATAAATACTTCAAGTGAAAAGAAGTTCTTTACAATTTAGAATGCTTGCAGTAGGGTGTCTCAATTGTCAATGATGCTCATATTTTACATACTAAAACTTTTTGCAAAAAGATGTGAAACTATATTTGGGAATGGGTTATTCTTTGCTGTAAACTATGACACTTTATTTTTCAGTTTTGCAAAAGTATGGCTTGATAAAAATGGAAAATCCCATTTGAATAATGATTTACTGAAATTAGTAGTTGTTCCCCACGCCAAATAAAGATCTGATTCTTTCGATGCATCTGATTGAGTTCTAAAATTTAGGCTTACTGTCGTCTGAAATGTTTTATTTTTTTATATTTCACCGTGAAATCTTAAATGTTTTTGTTTGCGAACATCGCAGTGAAACAATAAGCAGGATGACATTGTTTTAACATTTACTGTTTAAAACATAGGACCTCTGCAATAAAACTGTATTGCTAAACAGAGTGCAATTCTCTTCAACCTAAACGCACACACTGCATGAGTAAAGTTTAAAGGTACGTTTACTCTGGTACAGTCAACCCTGCGATGATTGTATTGCACCTGCTTTGGCGGTGGAGAGTCACACATAGTGACTTTAGTGTTACCCTGTGGCCCATGGTCCAGTAGTTTCTTACTACCGGTACTGTAATTAATAACTGAAACAACCGAATGGCTTTTTACCACAGGCTGACACTTGTAGACTCTCTTGTCAAAACTACTTTCTCAATTCTTCTTAATAGCATCATCCCGCTCTTCATTGTAGGCATGCTATAGAACATGATGATTTTTGCATTACTCTCAAAAAGAGAAAGTCCATAAAGAAAATTTAGACAAGCCGTTTTGCAAAACCAACCCTCATTATATTCAAAGTAAATAAGAAAGTAAATGTAGTTTTACTTTTGTAAACCTTAACATCAAAATGCACTAAGTTGCGAAGTAAAGTTTTATCAGTGTGTGAGCGATTATCTAAAGCTAAAAAACATTCAAGGTTTTAAAAACGTTTTAAAATATTACAGCTGGAAACAAGTGTCTGAAGAAATAAAAATGTTATACTGTTTATGAACAGATTTGGCCTTATTCAACCTAACCTTAGACTCCAGTGCTGATATTTTGTTTTCCAGCTTAAACACACTTGCCTATAGATATACATGATGTATAACTGATTAGAGGGATCTGTGAATGGAAAGTATTCGCAACAACATTGAACCTATATTATCTCAACTTGATCGTCAAGCCTATAGATGACAGTAATTGTTGGTGTAATTTCATTGAAGCGGTCAAAAATACATAAATCAAGTGAGAAGAAGTTTTTTACAATTTAGAATGCTTGCAGTAGGGCGTCTCAATTGTCAATGATGCTCATATTTTACATACTAAAACTTTTTGCAAAAAGATGTGAAACTATATTTGGGAATGGGTTATTCTTTGCTGTAAACTACGACACTTTACTTTTCAGTTTTGCAAAAGTATGGCCTGATAAAAATGGAAAATCCCATTTGAATAATGATTTACTGAAATTAGTAGTTGTTCCCCACGCCAAATGAAAATCTGATTCCTTCGATGCATCTGATTGAGTTCTAAAATTTAGGCTAACTGTCGTCTGAAATGTTTTATTTTCTTATATTTCACCGTGAAATCTTAAATGTTTTTGTTTGCGAACATCGCAGTGAAACAATAAGCAGGATGACATTGTTTTAACATTTACTGTTTAAAACATAGGACCTCTGCAATAAAACTGTATTGCTAAACAGAGTGCAATTCTCTTCAACCTAAACGCACACACTGCATGAGTAAAGTTTAAAGGTACGTTTACTCTGGTACAGTCAACCCTGCGATGATTGTATTGCACCTGCTTTGGCGGTGGAGAGTCACACATAGTGACTTTAGTGTTACCCTGTGGCCCATGGTCCAGTAGTTTCTTACTACCGGTACTGTAATTAATAACTGAAACAACCGAATGGCTTTTTACCACAGGCTGACACTTGTAGACTCTCTTGTCAAAACTACTTTCTCAATCCTTCTTAATAGCATCATCCCGCTCTTCATTGTAGGCATGCTATAGAACATGATGATTTTTGCATTACTCTCAAAAAGAAAAAGTCCATAAAGAAAATTTAGACAAGCCGTTTTGCAAAACCAACCCTCATTATATTCAAAGTAAATAAGAAAGTAAATGTAGTTTTACTTTTGTAAACCTTAACATCAAAATGCACTAAGTTGCGAAGTAAAGTTTTATCAGTGTGTGAGCGATTATCTAAAGCTAAAAAACATTCAAGGTTTTAAAAACGTTTTAAAATATTACAGCTGGAAACAAGTGTCTGAAGAAATAAAAAGGTTATACTGTTTATGAACAGATTTGGCCTTATTCAACCTAACCTTAGACTCCAGTGCTGATATTTTGTTTTCCAGCTTAAACACACTTGCCTATAGATATACATGATGTATAACTGATTAGAGGGATCTGTGAATGGAAAGTATTCGCAACAACATTGAACCTATATTATCTCAACTTGATCGTCAAGCCTATAGATGACAGTAATTGTTGGTGTAATTTCATTGAAGCGGTCAAAAATACATAAATCAAGTGAGAAGAAGTTTTTTACAATTTAGAATGCTTGCAGTAGGGCGTCTCAATTGTCAATGATGCTCATATTTTACATACTAAAACTTTTTCAAAAAGATGTGAAACTATATTTGGGAATGGGTTATTCTTTGCTGTAAACTACGACACTTTACTTTTCAGTTTTGCAAAAGTATGGCCTGATAAAAATGGAAAATCCCATTTGAATAATGATTTACTGAAATTAGTAGTTGTTCCCCACGCCAAATGAAAATCTGATTCCTTCGATGCATCTGATTGAGTTCTAAAATTTAGGCTAACTGTCGTCTGAAATGTTTTGTTTTCTTATATTTCACCGTGAAATCTTAAATGTTTTTGTTTGCGAACATTGCAGTGAAACAATAAGCAGGATGACATTGTTTTAACATTTACTGTTTAAAACATAGGACCTTTGCAATAAAACTGTATCGCTAAACAGAGTGCAATTCTCTTCAGCCTAAACGCACGCACTGCATGAGTAAATTTTAAAGGTAAGTTTACTCTGGTACAGTCAACCCAGCGATGATTGTATTGCACCTGCTTTAGCAGTGGAGAGTCACACATAGGGACTTTAGTGTTACCCTGTGGCCCATGGTCCAGTAGTTTCGTACTAGCGGTACTGTAATTAATAACTGAAACAACCGAATTGCTTTTTAACACAGGCTGACACTTGTAGACTCTCTCGTCAAAACTACTTTCTCAATTCTTCTTCATAGTATCATCCCGCTCTTCATTGTAGGCATGCTATAGAACATGATGATTTTTGCATTACTCTCAAAAAGAGAAAGTCCATAAAGAAAATATAGACAAGCCGTTTTGCAAAACAAACCCTCATTATATTCAAAGTAAATAAGAAAGTAAATGTAGTTTTACTTTTGTAAACATTAACATCAAAATGCACTAAGTTGCGAAGTAAAGTTTTATCAGTGTGTGAGCGATTATCTAAAGCTAATAGTAGAGCAGGAGGGCATCAAAAAGCTGTCAAAAAAAGTGATTTATTCCTTTTGAAGGTGGGCTATGTGATAAGAGTGGTACCTAGATCAGAATTTTGAGCTGATTTCAAATATCTGGTTTCTACACCTCTCAGATTGTTCAAATTTGAGCAATATAATTAATATATTATTTTAATTAAACAAATGTCTGTAATGTTTTATGTGCTTCTGCCAACAATGTGATAATGAAAATGGCATATAAATACCAAATAATTAGCAATAACTTAAGTTGAAATCAATTTTAATAACACTAAAATATTTATTATTCAAATATTAGAATAATATTACAAGTGTATTATATAATATCATGTATTCTCAGTTTGGTTGATATTGTAGCAGCGTTACAGTTTGTCCTTGTTATTCCACAACTCCTATATGATTACAGATCTACAAAACAAAATGAAAAGTATTTTTAAAGACTAAGACCATGTATATATAATATTTTAGTATACATATATCCATCATTAATGCTTATTATGTTGAACCGTGTACTTTATTATGCAAATGAAATTGCAATTAGCCAGTCTTTTGTACGGTATGACACATGTATTCTAATCAAACATAAAGCACACCTTTGGTTACAATACCTCTCGAATAATAACCTTCTAATTCGCAGTCATCTGAGTCTTCTGCATTACTACTTTTATCTCCATCTTTATTTCTATTGCTACAGCAGCTGCATCTGCACATGTCCATACACTTGAGATCTGTGTTGTTGCACTGAAAGCGACGAGACTGGCATCCAGTTTTGCATCGACAAAACGTGTCCATGAGCACATCAGGAGGTGCTGGTTGTTCTGTCATCCATATAGCTTTAAGCTTTCCACCTTCCATAAACCATCCATGTTGCTGGGGGGATGGGGCATCGATGATGATTTGCTTGGCTCTTCTCCATATCGTGGCCTGGTAGGCAGTCCTAGGTATATGGAGATTTAACTCATCTAGTATGGGTGGTAGGTTTAATTGTGATGCGCGAGATGTGTGATTTGTCTCCTCAACATATACATGTAATCTGCATATGAATGTCTCAATAGGTTCTTATATTGCACCATCAACTTCAAAATCTGTTCCCAATGATTTCAGTGTGTTACAGAATTCAGGATGGTTCTTTAGCAGCTTGAAGAAAGTCATCTTCCCTTTGGAATAGAATGCGCTTACACTGTCGTATCCACTTAGAGCATGGAGCCCGAGCAGTGCTTTGCATCGTTCAGTTGTGAAGACGGTAGACAGACAGACAGATTACATATCTCAACTGCTTCTTCTTACCACAGCAGTAAATGAGTTTCTGTGATAGCAGCTCATCCACTAGAGATAGACAGCTTAGGAAAACATCTGTGTCCTGGCACTTGATTAGAACTTTTTAGCTGGGTTTGTCTTCCATTATCTTTGCGACAAGTGATAACATGCCCGTATCTGCCTCCTCGTGGTCTGATGTCAAATTATCTATTTGGCTTACAGCGATTGATCCATCAATGTCATAGCTGATCATGTGGCATTCTTGAGAAAAAGCTGTTACAAGTTTCTGCTTTCACTGCGTTTCACTAGGGCAGTCTTGTTTGAGCCATCTGCTAAAAATTCAGACCATTTTGGCAATGATTAGTTCGGACTAAACACAGCAACCTTCTGCCTTCCTTTCACACTTCTATGACTTATCTCACCTCCCTTAATGCTGATATCAGGGTATGTGTCACAAACAAAATCCACGCCACATGTGTGATACAAGCTTCCAATACTAACCATTCGTTGCAAACGCTGGAGGAGTGTCAGGGTCTGAATTTCGGCTATAGCATCAATCACAACCGCGTCAAAGACTGGTAGCTAATCCTGGTTAACATAAATTGATGGTTGATCAGCAACACCTTTCTCAACAGCAGCCATCAGAGCCAACTTAGCAGTCTTCAATATAGAACCATCAGAGTTAGCCAGGGACCAGCTGATGTTGCCAAGAGAGAATGATAACACTTTTCTCAAATCCAAGTTACGCTGTTGGCTGATCACTACCAAATTCTCAAACACTCTGTGCGAACACACTAGGACTTTTTATTTTGATTTCATAGCTGATGGTAATGTGGTGAAGGTTTTGAGCTTGTTTGACTTAATAGATGCATTGAAATCAATCTTTTCGGTGCTTAATCTCTTCTGAACAAATTCTGAAAGCTGTTTCTCTCCTATCACATTTGCCATTTCAAGATCCTAAGTACCTCACTTCAATAGAGGCTTTTGCGCCACTGGTAATACGTACTAGCTTGGTGGTTTGAAATGCAAACGAATTTATTCTTGCTATTATGAGTCTTTCATGACTTCCCTCATTTCCTCATCAGCCTTCCATGCCTTTTCACGCATCTCTTAACATGCTGCATCCGAATCACTAAGCACTGGCATCTTCTTCATGTCTGTATGTACAGCTGTTCGTTCCGAGTGAGATGGAGTCCAGCGTTGAGAGGCCAATGACTTCCTGGTAAACTCTATGATTCCACCGTGAGACTTTGAGTCTCTTTTAACTGTTTGCTCAATAGATTGATCACAAGCGATAGAGCTGAATGGACAGTGATGTCGTGATTGATAAGTAAAATACCCCTTCTTCATAAGAGCCTCATACACCTTGATCTGCGATACTTTCAGATTAGTCATCTCTGCATAGTAAAGCGTGCCATATTTAGCATAGTTTGTGTGGTCATATGCAAAAAACCAAGGAAGGATCATACATATAATTTATCTATACATTTATGTCCAAATTGTAGCTATAACACGTCATGTAAACTGCAAAGAGTTAGTTTTGCTGCTCACAAAATGTGCAGACAAAAATGAAAATGTTTTCTTTTTCTCCCACCAAAGTACCATTATCATGGAGTAATCATCATGAATTTGTAAAGGAATAGATATCTAGTTTCACCTCTTCTGCTGTATCACATTCTTCTGTCTCTTCTCAGCTTTTTCCATAACGAGTTTGTTACAATACTTTTTATAACAGGCATAATGACATAACGAGTCTGAACTCTCATCAAAGTTCTCAATGCTTGACACTTTTTGAGTAATTTCACATTGAATGCTCTCTTCTTCCAATATCAACCATCTGTTTGAATACTGTTTGGCTGTCTCATATTGAAGTTTAGTCACTCTGACTAGGGTTTCATTCACAGACTGATCAAGACAGTGAAACAAGCAGTCTTGCTGCATCCTTGGCATGGGTTAAGAAGTGCTGAAAGTTGACTCACCTAATCTCAAATACATGTAAAAGCATTTACTAACTTTTGAGATTATAAAATAGCTTTCTTTGTCTGATATGTAAGGTTTTCCAAGCAAACTTGGAGTTGTCCCCTCCCATTTCGAAAGTGCTCTCTAGCTCAGAAATGTGCAAACACATAGGTGTAGAAACATTATAATTGAGTTCAGCATAAATTTCTGACTATGAAACATCTTTGTTTGAATAGCCCACCCTCGGAAGGAATAAGCTGAAAGATAAGTTTATGTTCCTGCTCTACTATAATAAACATTCAAGGTTTTAAAAACGTTTTAAAATATTACAGCTTGAAACAAGTGTCTCAAGAAATAAAAAAGGTTATATTGTTTATGAACAGATTTTGCCTTATTCAACCTAACCTTAGACTCTAGTGCGGATTTTTTGTTTTCCAGCATAAACACACTTGCCTATAGATATACATGATGTATAATTGATTAGAGGGATCTGTGAATGAAAAGTATTCGCAACAACATTGAACCTATATTATCTCAACTTGATCGTCAAGCCTATAGATGACAGTAATTGTTGGTGTAATTTCATTTAAGCGGCCAAAAATAAATACTTCAAGTGAAAAGAAGTTCTTTACAATTTAGAATGCTTGCAGTAGGGCGTCTCAATTGTCAATGATGCTCATATTTTACATACTAAAACTTTTTGCAAAAAGATGTGAAACTATATTTGGGAATGGGTTATTCTTTGCTGTACACTACGACACTTTATTTTTCAGTTTTGCAAAAGTATGGCCTGATAAAAATGGAAAATCCCATTTGAATAATGATTTACTGAAATTAGTAGTTGTTCCCCACGCCAAATGAAAATCTGATTCCTTCGATGCATCTGATTGAGTTCTAAAATTTAGGCTTACTGTCGTCTGAAATGTTTTGTTTTTTTATATTTCACTGTGAAATCTTAAATGTTTTTGTTTGCGAACATCGCAGTGAAACAATAAGCAGGATGACATTGTTTTAACATTTACTGTTTAAAACATAGGACCTTTGCAATAAAATTGTATAGCTAAACAGAGTGCAATTCTCTTCAGCCTGAACGCACGCACTGCATGAGTAAATTTTAAAGGTAAGTTTACTTTGGTACAGTCAACCCTGCGATGATTGTATTGCACCTGCTTTGCCGGTGGAGAGTCACACATAGTGACTTTAGTGTTTCCCTGTGGCCCATGGTCCAGTAGTTTCTTACTACCGGTACTGTAATTAATAACTGAAACAACTGAATGGCTTTTTACCACAGGCTGACACTTGTAGACTCTCTTGTCAAAACTACTTTCTCAATTCTTCTTAATAGCATCATCCCGCTCTTCATTGTAGGCATGCTATAGAACATGATGATTTTTGCATTACTCTCAAAAAGAGAAAGTCCATAAAGAAAATTTAGACAAGCCGTTTTGCAAAACCAACCCTCATTATATTCAAAGTAAATAAGAAAGTAAATGTAGTTTTACTTTTGTAAACCTTAACATCAAAATGCACTAAGTTGCGAAGTAAAGTTTTATCAGTGTGTGAGCGATTATCTAAAGCTAAAAAACATTCAAGGTTTTAAAAACGTTTTAAAATATTACAGCTGGAAACAAGTGTCTGAAGAAATAAAAAGGTTATACTGTTTATGAACAGATTTGGCCTTATTCAACCTAACCTTAGACTCCAGTGCTGATATTTTGTTTTCCAGCTTAAACACACTTGCCTATAGATATACATGATGTATAACTGATTAGAGGGATCTGTGAATGGAAAGTATTCGCAACAACATTGAACCTATATTATCTCAACTTGATCGTCAAGCCTATAGATGACAGTAATTGTTAGTGTAATTTCATTGAAGCGGTCAAAAATACATAAATCAAGTGAGAAGAAGTTTTTTACAATTTAGAATGCTTGCAGTAGGGCGTCTCAATTGTCAATGATGCTCATATTTTACATACTAAAACTTTTTGCAAAAAGATGTGAAACTATATTTGGGAATGGGTTATTCTTTGCTGTAAACTACGACACTTTACTTTTCAGTTTTGCAAAAGTATGGCCTGATAAAAATGGAAAATCCCATTTGAATAATGATTTACTGAAATTAGTAGTTGTTCCCCACGCCAAATGAAAATCTGATTCCTTCGATGCATCTGATTGAGTTCTAAAATTTAGGCTAACTGTCGTCTGAAATGTTTTATTTTCTTATATTTCACCGTGAAATCTTAAATGTTTTTGTTTGCGAACATTGCAGTGAAACAATAAGCAGGATGACATTGTTTTAACATTTACTGTTTAAAACATAGGACCTTTGCAATAAAATTGTATAGCTAAACAGAGTGCAATTCTCTTCAGCCTGAACGCACGCACTGCATGAGTAAATTTTAAAGGTAAGTTTACTCTGGTACAGTCAACCCTGCGATGATTGTATTGCACCTGCTTTGGCGGTGGAGAGTCACACATAGTGACTTTAGTGTTACCCTGTGGCCCATGGTCCAGTAGTTTCGTACTAGCGGTACTGTAATTAATAACTGAAACAACCGAATTGCTATTTAACACAGGCTGACACTTGTAGACTCTCTCGTCAAAACTACTTTCTCAATTCTTCTTAATAGTATCATCCCGCTCTTCATTGTAGGCATGCTATAGAACATGATGATTTTTGCATTACTCTCAAAAAGAGAAAGTCCATAAAGAAAATATAGACAAGCCGTTTTGCAAAACAAACCCTCATTATATTCAAAATAAATAAGAAAGTAAATGTAGTTTTACTTTTGTAAACATTAACATCAAAATGCACTAAGTTGCGAAGTAAAGTTGTATCAGTGTGTGAGCGATTATCTAAAGCTAATAAACATTCAAGGTTTTAAAAACGTTTTAAAATATTACAGCTTGAAACAAGTGTCTCAAGAAATAAAAAAGGTTATATTGTTTATGAACAGAGTTTGCCTTATTCAACCTAACCTTAGACTCTAGTGCGGATTTTTTTTTTCCAGCATAAACACACTTGCCTATAGATATACATGATGTATAATTGATTAGAGGGATCTGTGAATGAAAAGTATTCGCAACAACATTGAACCTATATTATCTCAACTTGATCGTCAAGCCTATAGATGACAGTAATTGTTGGTGTAATTTCATTGAAGCGGTCAAAAATACATAAATCAAGTGAGAAGAAGTTTTTTACAATTTAGAATGCTTGCAGTAGGGCGTCTCAATTGTCAATGATGCTCATATTTTACATACTAAAACTTTTTGCAAAAAGATGTGAAACTATATTTGGGAATGGGTTATTCTTTGCTGTAAACTACGACACTTTACTTTTCAGTTTTGCAAAAGTATGGCCTGATAAAAATGGAAAATCCCATTTGAATAATGATTTACTGAAATTAGTAGTTGTTCCCCACGCCAAATGAAAATCTGATTCCTTCGATGCATCTGATTGAGTTCTAAAATTTAGGCTAACTGTCGTCTGAAATGTTTTGTTTTCTTATATTTCACCGTGAAATCTTAAATGTTTTTGTTTGCGAACATTGCAGTGAAACAATAAGCAGGATGACATTGTTTTAACATTTACTGTTTAAAACATAGGACCTTTGCAATAAAACTGTATCGCTAAACAGAGTGCAATTCTCTTCAGCCTAAACGCACGCACTGCATGAGTAAATTTTAAAGTTAAGTTTACTCTGGTACAGTCAACCCAGCGATGATTGTATTGCACCTGCTTTAGCAGTGGAGAGTCACACATAGGGACTTTAGTGTTACCCTGTGGCCCATGGTCCAGTAGTTTCGTACTAGCGGTACTGTAATTAATAACTGAAACAACCGAATTGCTTTTTAACACAGGCTGACACTTGTAGACTCTCTCGTCAAAACTACTTTCTCAATTCTTCTTCATAGTATCATCCCACTCTTCATTGTAGGCATGCTATAGAACATGATGATTTTTGCATTACTCTCAAAAAGAGAAAGTCCATAAAGAAAATATAGACAAGCCGTTTTGCAAAACAAACCCTCATTATATTCAAAGTAAATAAGAAAGTAAATGTAGTTTTACTTTTGTAAACATTAACATCAAAATGCACTAAGTTGCGAAGTAAAGTTTTATCAGTGTGTGAGCGATTATCTAAAGCTAATAGTAGAGCAGGAGGGCATCAAAAAGCTGTCAAAAAAAGTGATTTATTCCTTTTGAAGGTGGGCTATGTGATAAGAGTGGTACCTAGATCAGAATTTTGAGCTGATTTCAAATATCTGGTTTCTACACCTCTCAGATTGTTCAAATTTGAGCAATATAATTAATATATTATTTTAATTAAACAAATGTCTGTAATGTTTTATGTGCTTCTGCCAACAATGTGATAATGAAAATGGCATATAAATACCAAATAATTAGCAATAACTTAAGTTGAAATCAATTTTAATAACACTAAAATATTTATTATTCAAATATTAGAATAATATTACAAGTGTATTATATAATATCATGTATTCTCAGTTTGGTTGATATTGTAGCAGCGTTACAGTTTGTCCTTGTTATTCCACAACTCCTATATGATTACAGATCTACAAAACAAAATGAAAAGTATTTTTAAAGACTAAGACCATGTATATATAATATTTTAGTATACATATATCCATCATTAATGCTTATTATGTTGAACCGTGTACTTTATTATGCAAATGAAATTGCAATTAGCCAGTCTTTTGTACGGTATGACACATGTATTCTAATCAAACATAAAGCACACCTTTGGTTACAATACCTCTCGAATAATAACCTTCTAATTCGCAGTCATCTGAGTCTTCTGCATTACTACTTTTATCTCCATCTTTATTTCTATTGCTACAGCAGCTGCATCTGCACATGTCCATACACTTGAGATCTGTGTTGTTGCACTGAAAGCGACGAGACTGGCATCCAGTTTTGCATCGACAAAACGTGTCCATGAGCACATCAGGAGGTGCTGGTTGTTCTGTCATCCATATAGCTTTAAGCTTTCCACCTTCCATAAACCATCCATGTTGCTGGGGGGATGGGGCATCGATGATGATTTGCTTGGCTCTTCTCCATATCGTGGCCTGGTAGGCAGTCCTAGGTATATGGAGATTTAACTCATCTAGTATGGGTGGTAGGTTTAATTGTGATGCGCGAGATGTGTGATTTGTCTCCTCAACATATACATGTAATCTGCATATGAATGTCTCAATAGGTTCTTATATTGCACCATCAACTTCAAAATCTGTTCCCAATGATTTCAGTGTGTTACAGAATTCAGGATGGTTCTTTAGCAGCTTGAAGAAAGTCATCTTCCCTTTGGAATAGAATGCGCTTACACTGTCGTATCCACTTAGAGCATGGAGCCCGAGCAGTGCTTTGCATCGTTCAGTTGTGAAGACGGTAGACAGACAGACAGATTACATATCTCAACTGCTTCTTCTTACCACAGCAGTAAATGAGTTTCTGTGATAGCAGCTCATCCACTAGAGATAGACAGCTTAGGAAAACATCTGTGTCCTGGCACTTGATTAGAACTTTTTAGCTGGGTTTGTCTTCCATTATCTTTGCGACAAGTGATAACATGCCCGTATCTGCCTCCTCGTGGTCTGATGTCAAATTATCTATTTGGCTTACAGCGATTGATCCATCAATGTCATAGCTGATCATGTGGCATTCTTGAGAAAAAGCTGTTACAAGTTTCTGCTTTCACTGCGTTTCACTAGGGCAGTCTTGTTTGAGCCATCTGCTAAAAATTCAGACCATTTTGGCAATGATTAGTTCGGACTAAACACAGCAACCTTCTGCCTTCCTTTCACACTTCTATGACTTATCTCACCTCCCTTAATGCTGATATCAGGGTATGTGTCACAAACAAAATCCACACCACATGTGTGATACAAGCTTCCAATACTAACCATTCGTTGCAAACGCTGGAGGAGTGTCAGGGTCTGAATTTCGGCTATAGCATCAATCACAACCGCGTCAAAGACTGGTAGCTAATCCTGGTTAACATAAATTGATGGTTGATCAGCAACACCTTTCTCAACAGCAGCCATCAGAGCCAACTTAGCAGTCTTCAATATAGAACCATCAGAGTTAGCCAGGGACCAGCTGATGTTGCCAAGAGAGAATGATAACACTTTTCTCAAATCCAAGTTACGCTGTTGGCTGATCACTACCAAATTCTCAAACACTCTGTGCGAACACACTAGGACTTTTTATTTTGATTTCATAGCTGATGGTAATGTGGTGAACGTTTTGAGCTTGTTTGACTTGATAGATGCATTGAAATCAATCTCTTCGGTGCTTAATCTCTTCTGAACAAATTCTGAAAGCTGTTTCTCTCCTATCACATTTGCCATTTCAAGATCCTAAGTACCTCACTTCAATAGAGGCTTTTGCGCCACTGGTAATACGTACTAGCTTGGTGGTTTGAAATGCAAACGAATTTATTCTTGCTATTATGAGTCTTTCATGACTTCCCTCATTTCCTCATCAGCCTTCCATGCCTTTTCACGCATCTCTTAACATGCTGCATCCGAATCACTAAGCACTGGCATCTTCTTCATGTCTGTATGTACAGCTGTTCGTTCCGAGTGAGATGGAGTCCAGCGTTGAGAGGCCAATGACTTCCTGGTAAACTCTATGATTCCACCGTGAGACTTTGAGTCTCTTTTAACTGTTTGCTCAATAGATTGATCACAAGCGATAGAGCTGAATGGACAGTGATGTCGTGATTGATAAGTAAAATACCCCTTCTTCATAAGAGCCTCATACACCTTGATCTGCGATACTTTCAGATTAGTCATCTCTGCATAGTAAAGCGTGCCATATTTAGCATAGTTTGTGTGGTCATATGCAAAAAACCAAGGAAGGATCATACATATAATTTATCTATACATTTATGTCCAAATTGTAGCTATAACACGTCATGTAAACTGCAAAGAGTTAGTTTTGCTGCTCACAAAATGTGCAGACAAAAATGAAAATGTTTTCTTTTTCTCCCACCAAAGTACCATTATCATGGAGTAATCATCATGAATTTGTAAAGGAATAGATATCTAGTTTCACCTCTTCTGCTGTATCACATTCTTCTGTCTCTTCTCAGCTTTTTCCATAACGAGTTTGTTACAATACTTTTTATAACAGGCATAATGACATAACGAGTCTGAACTCTCATCAAAGTTCTCAATGCTTGACACTTTTTGAGTAATTTCACATTGAATGCTCTCTTCTTCCAATATCAACCATCTGTTTGAATACTGTTTGGCTGTCTCATATTGAAGTTTAGTCACTCTGACTAGGGTTTCATTCACAGACTGATCAAGACAGTGAAACAAGCAGTCTTGCTGCATCCTTGGCATGGGTTAAGAAGTGCTGAAAGTTGACTCACCTAATCTCAAATACATGTAAAAGCATTTACTAACTTTTGAGATTATAAAATAGCTTTCTTTGTCTGATATGTAAGGTTTTCCAAGCAAACTTGGAGTTGTCCCCTCCCATTTCGAAAGTGCTATCTAGCTCAGAAATGTGCAAACACATAGGTGTAGAAACATTATAATTGAGTTCAGCATAAATTTCTGACTATGAAACATCTTTGTTTGAATAGCCCACCCTCGGAAGGAATAAGCTGAAAGATAAGTTTATGTTCCTGCTCTACTAGAATAAACATTCAAGGTTTTAAAAACGTTTTAAAATATTACAGCTTGAAACAAGTGTCTCAAGAAATAAAAAAGGTTATATTGTTTATGAACAGATTTTGCCTTATTCAACCTAACCTTAGACTCTAGTGCGGATTTTTTGTTTTCCAGCATAAACACACTTGCCTATAGATATACATGATGTATAATTGATTAGAGGGATCTGTGAATGAAAAGTATTCGCAACAACATTGAACCTATATTATCTCAACTTGATCGTCAAGCCTATAGATGACAGTAATTGTTGGTGTAATTTCATTTAAGCGGCCAAAAATAAATACTTCAAGTGAAAAGAAGTTCTTTACAATTTAGAATGCTTGCAGTAGGGCGTCTCAATTGTCAATGATGCTCATATTTTACATACTAAAACTTTTTGCAAAAAGATGTGAAACTATATTTGGGAATGGGTTATTCTTTGCTGTACACTACGACACTTTATTTTTCAGTTTTGCAAAAGTATGGCCTGATAAAAATGGAAAATCCCATTTGAATAATGATTTACTGAAATTAGTAGTTGTTCCCCACGCCAAATGAAAATCTGATTCCTTCGATGCATCTGATTGAGTTCTAAAATTTAGGCTTACTGTCGTCTGAAATGTTTTGTTTTTTTATATTTCACTGTGAAATCTTAAATGTTTTTGTTTGCGAACATCGCAGTGAAACAATAAGCAGGATGACATTGTTTTAACATTTACTGTTTAAAACATAGGACCTTTGCAATAAAATTGTATAGCTAAACAGAGTGCAATTCTCTTCAGCCTGAACGCACGCACTGCATGAGTAAATTTTAAAGGTAAGTTTACTCTGGTACAGTCAACCCTGCGATGATTGTATTGCACCTGCTTTGGCGGTGGAGAGTCACACATAGTGACTTTAGTGTTACCCTGTGGCCCATGGTCCAGTAGTTTCTTACTACCGGTACTGTAATTAATAACTGAAACAACCGAATGGCTTTTTACCACAGGCTGACACTTGTAGACTCTCTTGTCAAAACTACTTTCTCAATTCTTCTTAATAGTATCATCTCGCTCTTCATTGTAGGCATGCTATAGAACATGATGATTTTTGCATTACTCTCAAAAAGAGAAAGTCCATAAAGAAAATTTAGACAAGCCGTTTTGCAAAACCAACCCTCATTATATTCAAAGTAAATAAGAAAGTAAATGTAGTTTTACTTTTGTAAACCTTAACATCAAAATGCACTAAGTTGCGAAGTAAAGTTTTATCAGTGTGTGAGCGATTATCTAAAGCTAAAAAACATTCAAGGTTTTAAAAACGTTTTAAAATATTACAGCTGGAAACAAGTGTCTGAAGAAATAAAAAGGTTATACTGTTTATGAACAGATTTGGCCTTATTCAACCTAACCTTAGACTCCAGTGCTGATATTTTGTTTTCCAGCTTAAACACACTTGCCTATAGATATACATGATGTATAACTGATTAGAGGGATCTGTGAATGGAAAGTATTCGCAACAACATTGAACCTATATTATCTCAACTTGATCGTCAAGCCTATAGATGACAGTAATTGTTGGTGTAATTTCATTGAAGCGGTCAAAAATACATAAATCAAGTGAGAAGAAGTTTTTTACAATTTAGAATGCTTGCAGTAGGGCGTCTCAATTGTCAATGATGCTCATATTTTACATACTAAAACTTTTTGCAAAAAGATGTGAAACTATATTTGGGAATGGGTTATTCTTTGCTGTAAACTACGACGCTTTACTTTTCAGTTTTGCAAAAGTATGGCCTGATAAAAATGGAAAATCCCATTTGAATAATGATTTACTGAAATTAGTAGTTGTTCCCCACGCCAAATGAAAATCTGATTCCTTCGATGCATCTGATTGAGTTCTAAAATTTAGGCTAACTGTCGTCTGAAATGTTTTATTTTCTTATATTTCACCGTGAAATCTTAAATGTTTTTGTTTGCGAACATTGCAGTGAAACAATAAGCAGGATGACATTGTTTTAACATTTACTGTTTAAAACATAGGACCTTTGCAATAAAATTGTATAGCTAAACAGAGTGCAATTCTCTTCAGCCTGAACGCACGCACTGCATGAGTAAATTTTAAAGGTAAGTTTACTCTGGTACAGTCAACCCTGCGATGATTGTATTGCACCTGCTTTGGCGGTGGAGAGTCACACATAGTGACTTTAGTGTTACCCTGTGGCCCATGGTCCAGTAGTTTCGTACTAGCGGTACTGTAATTAATAACTGAAACAACCGAATTGCTATTTAACACAGGCTGACACTTGTAGACTCTCTCGTCAAAACTACTTTCTCAATTCTTCTTAATAGTATCATCCCGCTCTTCATTGTAGGCATGCTATAGAACATGATGATTTTTGCATTACTCTCAAAAAGAGAAAGTCCATAAAGAAAATATAGACAAGCCGTTTTGCAAAACAAACCCTCATTATATTCAAAATAAATAAGAAAGTAAATGTAGTTTTACTTTTGTAAACATTAACATCAGAATGCACTAAGTTGCGAAGTAAAGTTGTATCAGTGTGTGAGCGATTATCTAAAGCTAATAAACATTCAAGGTTTTAAAAACGTTTTAAAATATTACAGCTTGAAACAAGTGTCTCAAGAAATAAAAAAGGTTATATTGTTTATGAACAGAGTTTGCCTTATTCAACCTAACCTTAGACTCTAGTGCGGATTTTTCTTTTCCAGCATAAACACACTTGCCTATAGATATACATGATGTATAATTGATTAGAGGGATCTGTGAATGAAAAGTATTCGCAACAACATTGAACCTATATTATCTCAACTTGATCGTCAAGCCTATAGATGACAGTAATTGTTGGTGTAATTTCATTGAAGCGGTCAAAAATACATAAATCAAGTGAGAAGAAGTTTTTTACAATTTAGAATGCTTGCAGTAGGGCGTCTCAATTGTCAATGATGCTCATATTTTACATACTAAAACTTTTTGCAAAAAGATGTGAAACTATATTTGGGAATGGGTTATTCTTTGCTGTAAACTACGACACTTTACTTTTCAGTTTTGCAAAAGTATGGCCTGATAAAAATGGAAAATCCCATTTGAATAATGATTTACTGAAATTAGTAGTTGTTCCCCACGCCAAATGAAAATCTGATTCTTTCGATGCATCTGATTGAGTTCTAAAATTTAGGCTAACTGTCGTCTGAAATGTTTTATTTTCTTATATTTCACCGTGAAATCTTAAATGTTTTTGTTTGCGAACATCACAGTGAAACAATAAGCAGGATGACATTGTTTTAACATTTACTGTTTAAAACATAGGACCTCTGCAATAAAACTGTATTGCTAAACAGAGTGCAATTCTCTTCAACCTAAACGCACGCACTGCATGAGTAAAGTTTAAAGGTACGTTTACTCTGGTACAGTCAACCCTGCGATGATTGTATTGCACCTGCTTTGGCGGTGGAGAGTCACACATAGTGCCTTTAGTGTTACCCTGTGGCCCATGGTCCAGTAGTTTCTTACTACCGGTACTGTAATTAATAACTGAAACAACCGAATGGCTTTTTACCACAGGCTGACACTTGTAGACTCTCTTGTCAAAACTACTTTCTCAATCCTTCTTAATAGCATCATCCCGCTCTTCATTGTAGGCATGCTATAGAACATGATGATTTTTGCATTACTCTCAAAAAGAGAAAGTCCATAAAGAAAATTTAGACAAGCCGTTTTGCAAAACCAACCCTCATTATATTCAAAGTAAATAAGAAAGTAAATGTAGTTTTACTTTTGTAAACCTTAACATCAAAATGCACTAAGTTGCGAAGTAAAGTTTTATCAGTGTGTGAGCGATTATCTAAAGCTAAAAAACATTCAAGGTTTTAAAAACGTTTTAAAATATTACAGCTGGAAACAAGTGTCTGAAGAAATAAAAAGGTTATACTGTTTATGAACAGATTTGGCCTTATTCAACCTAACCTTAGACTCCAGTGCTGATATTTTGTTTTCCAGCTTAAACACACTTGCCTATAGATATACATGATGTATAACTGATTAGAGGGATCTGTGAATGGAAAGTATTCGCAACAACATTGAACCTATATTATCTCAACTTGATCGTCAAGCCTATAGATGACAGTAATTGTTGGTGTAATTTCATTGAAGCGGTCAAAAATACATAAATCAAGTGAGAAGAAGTTTTTTACAATTTAGAATGCTTGCAGTAGGGCGTCTCAATTGTCAATGATGCTCATATTTTACATACTAAAACTTTTTCAAAAAGATGTGAAACTATATTTGGGAATGGGTTATTCTTTGCTGTAAACTACGACACTTTACTTTTCAGTTTTGCAAAAGTATGGCCTGATAAAAATGGAAAATCCCATTTGAATAATGATTTACTGAAATTAGTAGTTGTTCCCCACGCCAAATGAAAATCTGATTCCTTCGATGCATCTGATTGAGTTCTAAAATTTAGGCTAACTGTCGTCTGAAATGTTTTGTTTTCTTATATTTCACCGTGAAATCTTAAATGTTTTTGTTTGCGAACATTGCAGTGAAACAATAAGCAGGATGACATTGTTTTAACATTTACTGTTTAAAACATAGGACCTTTGCAATAAAACTGTATCGCTAAACAGAGTGCAATTCTCTTCAGCCTAAACGCACGCACTGCATGAGTAAATTTTAAAGGTAAGTTTACTCTGGTACAGTCAACCCAGCGATGATTGTATTGCACCTGCTTTAGCAGTGGAGAGTCACACATAGGGACTTTAGTGTTACCCTGTGGCCCATGGTCCAGTAGTTTCGTACTAGCGGTACTGTAATTAATAACTGAAACAACCGAATTGCTTTTTAACACAGGCTGACACTTGTAGACTCTCTCGTCAAAACTACTTTCTCAATTCTTCTTCATAGTATCATCCCGCTCTTCATTGTAGGCATGCTATAGAACATGATGATTTTTGCATTACTCTCAAAAAGAGAAAGTCCATAAAGAAAATATAGACAAGCCGTTTTGCAAAACAAACTCTCATTATATTCAAAGTAAATAAGAAAGTAAATGTAGTTTTACTTTTGTAAACATTAACATCAAAATGCACTAAGTTGCGAAGTAAAGTTTTATCAGTGTGTGAGCGATTATCTAAAGCTAATAGTAGAGCAGGAGGGCATCAAAAAGCTGTCAAAAAAAGTGATTTATTCCTTTTGAAGGTGGGCTATGTGATAAGAGTGGTACCTAGATCAGAATTTTGAGCTGATTTCAAATATCTGGTTTCTACACCTCTCAGATTGTTCAAATTTGAGCAATATAATTAATATATTATTTTAATTAAACAAATGTCTGTAATGTTTTATGTGCTTCTGCCAACAATGTGATAATGAAATTGGCATATAAATACCAAATAATTAGCAATAACTTAAGTTGAAATCAATTTTAATAACACTAAAATATTTATTATTCAAATATTAGAATAATATTACAAGTGTATTATATAATATCATGTATTCTCAGTTTGGTTGATATTGTAGCAGCGTTACAGTTTATCCTTGTTATTCCACAACTCCTATATGATTACAGATCTACAAAACAAAATGAAAAGTATTTTTAAAGACTAAGACCATGTATATATAATATTTTAGTATACATATATTCATCATTAATGCTTATTATGTTGAACCGTGTACTTTATTATGCAAATGAAATTGCAATTAGCCAGTCTTTTGTACGGTATGACACATGTATTCTAATCAAACATAAAGCACACCTTTGGTTACAATACCTCTCGAATAATAACCTTCTAATTCGCAGTCATCTGAGTCTTCTGCATTACTACTTTTATCTCCATCTTTATTTCTATTGCTACAGCAGCTGCATCTGCACATGTCCATACACTTGAGATCTGTGTTGTTGCACTGAAAGCGACGAGACTGGCATCCAGTTTTGCATCGACAAAACGTGTCCATGAGCACATCAGGAGGTGCTGGTTGTTCTGTCATCCATATAGCTTTAAGCTTTCCACCTTCCATAAACCATCCATGTTGCTGGGGGGATGGGGCATCGATGATGATTTGCTTGGCTCTTCTCCATATCGTGGCCTGGTAGGCAGTCCTAGGTATATGGAGATTTAACTCATCTAGTATGGGTGGTAGGTTTAATTGTGATGCGCGAGATGTGTGATTTGTCTCCTCAACATATACATGTAATCTGCATATGAATGTCTCAATAGGTTCTTATATTGCACCATCAACTTCAAAATCTGTTCCCAATGATTTCAGTGTGTTACAGAATTCAGGATGGTTCTTTAGCAGCTTGAAGAAAGTCATCTTCCCTTTGGAATAGAATGCGCTTACACTGTCGTATCCACTTAGAGCATGGAGCCCGAGCAGTGCTTTGCATCGTTCAGTTGTGAAGACGGTAGACAGACAGACAGATTACATATCTCAACTGCTTCTTCTTACCACAGCAGTAAATGAGTTTCTGTGATAGCAGCTCATCCACTAGAGATAGACAGCTTAGGAAAACATCTGTGTCCTGGCACTTGATTAGAACTTTTTAGCTGGGTTTGTCTTCCATTATCTTTGCGACAAGTGATAACATGCCCGTATCTGCCTCCTCGTGGTCTGATGTCAAATTATCTATTTGGCTTACAGCGATTGATCCATCAATGTCATAGCTGATCATGTGGCATTCTTGAGAAAAAGCTGTTACAAGTTTCTGCTTTCACTGCGTTTCACTAGGGCAGTCTTGTTTGAGCCATCTGCTAAAAATTCAGACCATTTTGGCAATGATTAGTTCGGACTAAACACAGCAACCTTCTGCCTTCCTTTCACATTTCTATGACTTATCTCACCTCCCTTAATGCTGATATCAGGGTATGTGTCACAAACAAAATCCACGCCACATGTGTGATACAAGCTTCCAATACTAACCATTCGTTGCAAACGCTGGAGGAGTGTCAGGGTCTGAATTTCGGCTATAGCATCAATCACAACCGCGTCAAAGACTGGTAGCTAATCCTGGTTAACATAAATTGATGGTTGATCAGCAACACCTTTCTCAACAGCAGCCATCAGAGCCAACTTAGCAGTCTTCAATATAGAACCATCAGAGTTAGCCAGGGACCAGCTGATGTTGCCAAGAGAGAATGATAACACTTTTCTCAAATCCAAGTTACGCTGTTGGCTGATCACTACCAAATTCTCAAACACTCTGTGCGAACACACTAGGACTTTTTATTTTGATTTCATAGCTGATGGTAATGTGGTGAAGGTTTTGAGCTTGTTTGACTTGATAGATGCATTGAAATCAATCTCTTCGGTGCTTAATCTCTTCTGAACAAATTCTGAAAGCTGTTTCTCTCCTATCACATTTGCCATTTCAAGATCCTAAGTACCTCACTTCAATAGAGGCTTTTGCGCCACTGGTAATACGTACTAGCTTGGTGGTTTGAAATGCAAACGAATTTATTCTTGCTATTATGAGTCTTTCATGACTTCCCTCATTTCCTCATCAGCCTTCCATGCCTTTTCACGCATCTCTTAACATGCTGCATCCGAATCACTAAGCACTGGCATCTTCTTCATGTCTGTATGTACAGCTGTTCGTTCCGAGTGAGATGGAGTCCAGCGTTGAGAGGCCAATGACTTCCTGGTAAACTCTATGATTCCACCGTGAGACTTTGAGTCTCTTTTAACTGTTTGCTCAATAGATTGATCACAAGCGATAGAGCTGAATGGACAGTGATGTGTGTGTGTGTGTGTGTGTGTGTTTTATTTCACCTTTAAAGATTACACAATTGAATTAATACTCGAGACAAAATATAATTAACCAATGCGTGAAAAAATAACAATAAGTAAGAAAGATGTCGTGATTGATAAGTAAAATACCCCTTCTTCATAAGAGCCTCATACACCTTGATCTGCGATACTTTCAGATTAGTCATCTCTGCATAGTAAAGCGTGCCATATTTAGCATAGTTTGTGTGGTCATATGCAAAAAACCAAGGAAGGATCATACATATAATTTATCTATACATTTATGTCCAAATTGTAGCTATAACACGTCATGTAAACTGCAAAGAGTTAGTTTTGCTGCTCACAAAATGTGCAGACAAAAATGAAAATGTTTTCTTTTTCTCCCACCAAAGTACCATTAACATGGAGTAATCATCATGAATTTGTAAAGGAATAGATATCTAGTTTCACCTCTTCTGCTGTATCACATTCTTCTGTCTCTTCTCAGCTTTTTCCATAACGAGTTTGTTACAATACTTTTTATAACAGGCATAATGACATAACGAGTCTGAACTCTCATCAAAGTTCTCAATGCTTGACACTTTTTGAGTAATTTCACATTGAATGCTCTCTTCTTCCAATATCAACCATCTGTTTGAATACTGTTTGGCTGTCTCATATTGAAGTTTAGTCACTCGGACTAGGGTTTCATTCACAGACTGATCAAGACAGTGAAACAAGCAGTCTTGCTGCATCCTTGGCATGGGTTAAGAAGTGCTGAAAGTTGACTCACCTAATCTCAAATACATGTAAAAGCATTTACTAACTTTTGAGATTATAAAATAGCTTTCTTTGTCTGATATGTAAGGTTTTCCAAGCAAACTTGGAGTTGTCCCCTCCCATTTCGAAAGTGCTCTCTAGCTCAGAAATGTGCAAACACATAGGTGTAGAAACATTATAATTGAGTTCAGCATAAATTTCTGACTATGAAACATCTTTGTTTGAATAGCCCACCCTCGGAAGGAATAAGCTGAAAGATAAGTTTATGTTCCTGCTCTACTATAATAAACATTCAAGGTTTTAAAAACGTTTTAAAATATTACAGCTTGAAACAAGTGTCTCAAGAAATAAAAAAGGTTATATTGTTTATGAACAGATTTTGCCTTATTCAACCTAACCTTAGACTCTAGTGCGGATTTTTTGTTTTCCAGCATAAACACACTTGCCTATAGATATACATGATGTATAATTGATTAGAGGGATCTGTGAATGAAAAGTATTCGCAACAACATTGAACCTATATTATCTCAACTTGATCGTCAAGCCTATAGATGACAGTAATTGTTGGTGTAATTTCATTTAAGCGGCCAAAAATAAATACTTCAAGTGAAAAGAAGTTCTTTACAATTTAGAATGCTTGCAGTAGGGCGTCTCAATTGTCAATGATGCTCATATTTTACATACTAAAACTTTTTGCAAAAAGATGTGAAACTATATTTGGGAATGGGTTATTCTTTGCTGTACACTACGACACTTTATTTTTCAGTTTTGCAAAAGTATGGCCTGATAAAAATGGAAAATCCCATTTGAATAATGATTTACTGAAATTAGTAGTTGTTCCCCACGCCAAATGAAAATCTGATTCCTTCGATGCATCTGATTGAGTTCTAAAATTTAGGCTTACTGTCGTCTGAAATGTTTTGTTTTTTTATATTTCACTGTGAAATCTTAAATGTTTTTGTTTGCGAACATCGCAGTGAAACAATAAGCAGGATGACATTGTTTTAACATTTACTGTTTAAAACATAGGACCTTTGCAATAAAATTGTATAGCTAAACAGAGTGCAATTCTCTTCAGCCTGAACGCACGCACTGCATGAGTAAATTTTAAAGGTAAGTTTACTCTGGTACAGTCAACCCTGCGATGATTGTATTGCACCTGCTTTGGCGGTGGAGAGTCACACATAGTGACTTTAGTGTTACCCTGTGGCCCATGGTCCAGTAGTTTCTTACTACCGGTACTGTAATTAATAACTGAAACAACCGAATGGCTTTTTACCACAGGCTGACACTTGTAGACTCTCTTGTCAAAACTACTTTCTCAATTCTTCTTAATAGCATCATCCCGCTCTTCATTGTAGGCATGCTATAGAACATGATGATTTTTGCATTACTCTCAAAAAGAGAAAGTCCATAAAGAAAATTTAGACAAGCCGTTTTGCAAAACCAACCCTCATTATATTCAAAGTAAATAAGTAAGTAAATGTAGTTTTACTTTTGTAAACCTTAACATCAAAATGCACTAAGTTGCGAAGTAAAGTTTTATCAGTGTGTGAGCGATTATCTAAAGCTAAAAAACATTCAAGGTTTTAAAAACGTTTTAAAATATTACAGCTGGAAACAAGTGTCTGAAGAAATAAAAAGGTTATACTGTTTATGAATAGATTTGGCCTTATTCAACCTAACCTTAGACTCCAGTGCTGATATTTTGTTTTCCAGCTTAAACACACTTGCCTATAGATATACATGATGTATAACTGATTAGAGGGATCTGTGAATGGAAAGTATTCGCAACAACATTGAACCTATATTATCTCAACTTGATCGTCAAGCCTATAGATGACAGTAATTGTTGGTGTAATTTCATTGAAGCGGTCAAAAATACATAAATCAAGTGAGAAGAAGTTTTTTACAATTTAGAATGCTTGCAGTAGGGCGTCTCAATTGTCAATGATGCTCATATTTTACATACTAAAACTTTTTGCAAAAAGATGTGAAACTATATTTGGGAATGGGTTATTCTTTGCTGTAAACTACGACGCTTTACTTTTCAGTTTTGCAAAAGTATGGCCTGATAAAAATGGAAAATCCCATTTGAATAATGATTTACTGAAATTAGTAGTTGTTCCCCACGCCAAATGAAAATCTGATTCCTTCGATGCATCTGATTGAGTTCTAAAATTTAGGCTAACTGTCGTCTGAAATGTTTTATTTTCTTATATTTCACCGTGAAATCTTAAATGTTTTTGTTTGCGAACATTGCAGTGAAACAATAAGCAGGATGACATTGTTTTAACATTTACTGTTTAAAACATAGGACCTTTGCAATAAAATTGTATAGCTAAACAGAGTGCAATTCTCTTCAGCCTGAACGCACGCACTGCATGAGTAAATTTTAAAGGTAAGTTTACTCTGGTACAGTCAACCCTGCGATGATTGTATTGCACCTGCTTTGGCGGTGGAGAGTCACACATAGTGACTTTAGTGTTACCCTGTGGCCCATGGTCCAGTAGTTCCTTACTACCGGTACTGTAATTAATAACTGAAACAACCGAATGGCTTTTTACCACAGGCTGACACTTGTAGACTCTCTCGTCAAAACTACTTTCTCAATTCTTCTTAATAGTATCATCCCGCTCTTCATTGTAGGCATGCTATAGAACATGATGATTTTTGCATTACTCTCAAAAAGAGAAAGTCCATAAAGAAAATATAGACAAGCCGTTTTGCAAAACAAACCCTCATTATATTCAAAATAAATAAGAAAGTAAATGTAGTTTTACTTTTGTAAACATTAACATCAAAATGCACTAAGTTGCGAAGTAAAGTTGTATCAGTGTGTGAGCGATTATCTAAAGCTAATAAACATTCAAGGTTTTAAAAACGTTTTAAAATATTACAGCTTGAAACAAGTGTCTCAAGAAATAAAAAAGGTTATATTGTTTATGAACAGAGTTTGCCTTATTCAACCTAACCTTAGACTCTAGTGCGGATTTTTTTTTTCCAGCATAAACACACTTGCCTATAGATATACATGATGTATAATTGATTAGAGGGATCTGTGAATGAAAAGTATTCGCAACAACATTGAACCTATATTATCTCAACTTGATCGTCAAGCCTATAGATGACAGTAATTGTTGGTGTAATTTCATTGAAGCGGTCAAAAATACATAAATCAAGTGAGAAGAAGTTTTTTACAATTTAGAATGCTTGCAGTAGGGCGTCTCAATTGTCAATGATGCTCATATTTTACATACTAAAACTTTTTGCAAAAAGATGTGAAACTATATTTGGGAATGGGTTATTCTTTGCTGTAAACTACGACACTTTACTTTTCAGTTTTGCAAAAGTATGGCCTGATAAAAATGGAAAATCCCATTTGAATAATGATTTACTGAAATTAGTAGTTGTTCCCCACGCCAAATGAAAATCTGATTCCTTCGATGCATCTGATTGAGTTCTAAAATTTAGGCTAACTGTCGTCTGAAATGTTTTATTTTCTTATATTTCACCGTGAAATCTTAAATGTTTTTGTTTGCGAACATCGCAGTGAAACAATAAGCAGGATGACATTGTTTTAACATTTACTGTTTAAAACATAGGACCTTTGCAATAAAACTGTATTGCTAAACAGAGTGCAATTCTCTTCAACCTAAACGCACGCACTGCATGAGTAAAGTTTAAAGGTACGTTTACTCTGGTACAGTCAACCCTGCGATGATTGTATTGCACCTGCTTTGGCGGTGGAGAGTCACACATAGTGACTTTAGTGTTACCCTGTGGCCCATGGTCCAGTAGTTTCTTACTACCGGTACTGTAATTAATAACTGAAACAACCGAATGGCTTTTTACCACAGGCTGACACTTGTAGACTCTCTTGTCAAAACTACTTTCTCAATCCTTCTTAATAGCATCATCCCGCTCTTCATTGTAGGCATGCTATAGAACATGATGATTTTTGCATTACTCTCAAAAAGAGAAAGTCCATAAAGAAAATTTAGACGAGCCGTTTTGCAAAACCAACCCTCATTATATTCAAAGTAAATAAGAAAGTAAATGTAGTTTTACTTTTGTAAACCTTAACATCAAAATGCACTAAGTTGCGAAGTAAAGTTTTATCAGTGTGTGAGCGATTATCTAAAGCTAAAAAACATTCAAGGTTTTAAAAACGTTTTAAAATATTACAGCTGGAAACAAGTGTCTGAAGAAATAAAAAGGTTATACTGTTTATGAACAGATTTGGCCTTATTCAACCTAACCTTAGACTCCAGTGCTGATATTTTGTTTTCCAGCTTAAACACACTTGCCTATAGATATACATGATGTATAACTGATTAGAGGGATCTGTGAATGGAAAGTATTCGCAACAACATTGAACCTATATTATCTCAACTTGATCGTCAAGCCTATAGATGACAGTAATTGTTGGTGTAATTTCATTGAAGCGGTCAAAAATACATAAATCAAGTGAGAAGAAGTTTTTTACACTTTAGAATGCTTGCAGTAGGGCGTCTCAATTGTCAATGATGCTCATATTTTACATACTAAAACTTTTTGCAAAAAGATGTGAAACTATATTTGGGAATGGGTTATTCTTTGCTGTAAACTACGACACTTTACTTTTCAGTTTTGCAAAAGTATGGCCTGATAAAAATGGAAAATCCCATTTGAATAATGATTTACTGAAATTAGTAGTTGTTCCCCACGCCAAATGAAAATCTGATTCCTTCGATGCATCTGATTGAGTTCTAAAATTTAGGCTAACTGTCGTCTGAAATGTTTTATTTTCTTATATTTCACCGTGAAATCTTAAATGTTTTTGTTTGCGAACATTGCAGTGAAACAATAAGCAGGATGACATTGTTTTAACATTTACTGTTTAAAACATAGGACCTTTGCAATAAAATTGTATAGCTAAACAGAGTGCAATTCTCTTCAGCCTGAACGCACGCACTGCATGAGTAAATTTTAAAGGTAAGTTTACTCTGGTACAGTCAACCCTGCGATGATTGTATTGCACCTGCTTTGGCGGTGGAGAGTCACACATAGTGACTTTAGTGTTACCCTGTGGCCCATGGTCCAGTAGTTTCGTACTAGCGGTACTGTAATTAATAACTGAAACAACCGAATTGCTATTTAACACAGGCTGACACTTGTAGACTCTCTCGTCAAAACTACTTTCTCAATTCTTCTTAATAGTATCATCCCGCTCTTCATTGTAGGCATGCTATAGAACATGATGATTTTTGCATTACTCTCAAAAAGAGAAAGTCCATAAAGAAAATATAGACAAGCCGTTTTGCAAAACAAACCCTCATTATATTCAAAATAAATAAGAAAGTAAATGTAGTTTTACTTTTGTAAACATTAACATCAAAATGCACTAAGTTGCGAAGTAAAGTTGTATCAGTGTGTGAGCGATTATCTAAAGCTAATAAACATTCAAGGTTTTAAAAACGTTTTAAAATATTACAGCTTGAAACAAGTGTCTCAAGAAATAAAAAAGGTTATATTGTTTATGAACAGAGTTTGCCTTATTCAACCTAACCTTAGACTCTAGTGCGGATTTTTTTTTTCCAGCATAAACACACTTGCCTATAGATATACATGATGTATAATTGATTAGAGGGATCTGTGAATGAAAAGTATTCGCAACAACATTGAACCTATATTATCTCAACTTGATCGTCAAGCCTATAGATGACAGTAATTGTTGGTGTAATTTCATTGAAGCGGTCAAAAATACATAAATCAAGTGAGAAGAAGTTTTTTACAATTTAGAATGCTTGCAGTAGGGCGTCTCAATTGTCAATGATGCTCATATTTTACATACTAAAACTTTTTGCAAAAAGATGTGAAACTATATTTGGGAATGGGTTATTCTTTGCTGTAAACTACGACACTTTACTTTTCAGTTTTGCAAAAGTATGGCCTGATAAAAATGGAAAATCCCATTTGAATAATGATTTACTGAAATTAGTAGTTGTTCCCCACGCCAAATGAAAATCTGATTCCTTCGATGCATCTGATTGAGTTCTAAAATTTAGGCTAACTGTCGTCTGAAATGTTTTGTTTTCTTATATTTCACCGTGAAATCTTAAATGTTTTTGTTTGCGAACATTGCAGTGAAACAATAAGCAGGATGACATTGTTTTAACATTTACTGTTTAAAACATAGGACCTTTGCAATTAAACTGTATCGCTAAACAGAGTGCAATTCTCTTCAGCCTAAACGCACGCACTGCATGAGTAAATTTTAAAGTTAAGTTTACTCTGGTACAGTCAACCCAGCGATGATTGTATTGCACCTGCTTTAGCAGTGGAGAGTCACACATAGGGACTTTAGTGTTACCCTGTGGCCCATGGTCCAGTAGTTTCGTACTAGCGGTACTGTAATTAATAACTGAAACAACCGAATTGCTTTTTAACACAGGCTGACACTTGTAGACTCTCTCGTCAAAACTACTTTCTCAATTCTTCTTCATAGTATCATCCCACTCTTCATTGTAGGCATGCTATAGAACATGATGATTTTTGCATTACTCTCAAAAAGAGAAAGTCCATAAAGAAAATATAGACAAGCCGTTTTGCAAAACAAACCCTCATTATATTCAAAGTAAATAAGAAAGTAAATGTAGTTTTACTTTTGTAAACATTAACATCAAAATGCACTAAGTTGCGAAGTAAAGTTTTATCAGTGTGTGAGCGATTATCTAAAGCTAATAGTAGAGCAGGAGGGCATCAAAAAGCTGTCAAAAAAAGTGATTTATTCCTTTTGAAGGTGGGCTATGTGATAAGAGTGGTACCTAGATCAGAATTTTGAGCTGATTTCAAATATCTGGTTTCTACACCTCTCAGATTGTTCAAATTTGAGCAATATAATTAATATATTATTTTAATTAAACAAATGTCTGTAATGTTTTATGTGCTTCTGCCAACAATGTGATAATGAAAATGGCATATAAATACCAAATAATTAGCAATAACTTAAGTTGAAATCAATTTTAATAACACTAAAATATTTATTATTCAAATATTAGAATAATATTACAAGTGTATTATATAATATCATGTATTCTCAGTTTGGTTGATATTGTAGCAGCGTTACAGTTTGTCCTTGTTATTCCACAACTCCTATATGATTACAGATCTACAAAACAAAATGAAAAGTATTTTTAAAGACTAAGACCATGTATATATAATATTTTAGTATACATATATCCATCATTAATGCTTATTATGTTGAACCGTGTACTTTATTATGCAAATGAAATTGCAATTAGCCAGTCTTTTGTACGGTATGACACATGTATTCTAATCAAACATAAAGCACACCTTTGGTTACAATACCTCTCGAATAATAACCTTCTAATTCGCAGTCATCTGAGTCTTCTGCATTACTACTTTTATCTCCATCTTTATTTCTATTGCTACAGCAGCTGCATCTGCACATGTCCATACACTTGAGATCTGTGTTGTTGCACTGAAAGCGACGAGACTGGCATCCAGTTTTGCATCGACAAAACGTGTCCATGAGCACATCAGGAGGTGCTGGTTGTTCTGTCATCCATATAGCTTTAAGCTTTCCACCTTCCATAAACCATCCATGTTGCTGGGGGGATGGGGCATCGATGATGATTTGCTTGGCTCTTCTCCATATCGTGGCCTGGTAGGCAGTCCTAGGTATATGGAGATTTAACTCATCTAGTATGGGTGGTAGGTTTAATTGTGATGCGCGAGATGTGTGATTTGTCTCCTCAACATATACATGTAATCTGCATATGAATGTCTCAATAGGTTCTTATATTGCACCATCAACTTCAAAATCTGTTCCCAATGATTTCAGTGTGTTACAGAATTCAGGATGGTTCTTTAGCAGCTTGAAGAAAGTCATCTTCCCTTTGGAATAGAATGCGCTTACACTGTCGTATCCACTTAGAGCATGGAGCCCGAGCAGTGCTTTGCATCGTTCAGTTGTGAAGACGGTAGACAGACAGACAGATTACATATCTCAACTGCTTCTTCTTACCACAGCAGTAAATGAGTTTCTGTGATAGCAGCTCATCCACTAGAGATAGACAGCTTAGGAAAACATCTGTGTCCTGGCACTTGATTAGAACTTTTTAGCTGGGTTTGTCTTCCATTATCTTTGCGACAAGTGATAACATGCCCGTATCTGCCTCCTCGTGGTCTGATGTCAAATTATCTATTTGGCTTACAGCGATTGATCCATCAATGTCATAGCTGATCATGTGGCATTCTTGAGAAAAAGCTGTTACAAGTTTCTGCTTTCACTGCGTTTCACTAGGGCAGTCTTGTTTGAGCCATCTGCTAAAAATTCAGACCATTTTGGCAATGATTAGTTCGGACTAAACACAGCAACCTTCTGCCTTCCTTTCACACTTCTATGACTTATCTCACCTCCCTTAATGCTGATATCAGGGTATGTGTCACAAACAAAATCCACGCCACATGTGTGATACAAGCTTCCAATACTAACCATTCGTTGCAAACGCTGGAGGAGTGTCAGGGTCTGAATTTCGGCTATAGCATCAATCACAACCGCGTCAAAGACTGGTAGCTAATCCTGGTTAACATAAATTGATGGTTGATCAGCAACACCTTTCTCAACAGCAGCCATCAGAGCCAACTTAGCAGTCTTCAATATAGAACCATCAGAGTTAGCCAGGGACCAGCTGATGTTGCCAAGAGAGAATGATAACACTTTTCTCAAATCCAAGTTACGCTGTTGGCTGATCACTACCAAATTCTCAAACACTCTGTGCGAACACACTAGGACTTTTTATTTTGATTTCATAGCTGATGGTAATGTGGTGAAGGTTTTGAGCTTGTTTGACTTGATAGATGCATTGAAATCAATCTCTTCGGTGCTTAATCTCTTCTGAACAAATTCTGAAAGCTGTTTCTCTCCTATCACATTTGCCATTTCAAGATCCTAAGTACCTCACTTCAATAGAGGCTTTTGCGCCACTGGTAATACGTACTAGCTTGGTGGTTTGAAATGCAAACGAATTTATTCTTGCTATTATGAGTCTTTCATGACTTCCCTCATTTCCTCATCAGCCTTCCATGCCTTTTCACGCATCTCTTAACATGCTGCATCCGAATCACTAAGCACTGGCATCTTCTTCATGTCTGTATGTACAGCTGTTCGTTCCGAGTGAGATGGAGTCCAGCGTTGAGAGGCCAATGACTTCCTGGTAAACTCTATGATTCCACCGTGAGACTTTGAGTCTCTTTTAACTGTTTGCTCAATAGATTGATCACAAGCGATAGAGCTGAATGGACAGTGATGTCGTGATTGATAAGTAAAATACCCCTTCTTCATAAGAGCCTCATACACCTTGATCTGCGATACTTTCAGATTAGTCATCTCTGCATAGTAAAGCGTGCCATATTTAGCATAGTTTGTGTGGTCATATGCAAAAAACCAAGGAAGGATCATACATATAATTTATCTATACATTTATGTCCAAATTGTAGCTATAACACGTCATGTAAACTGCAAAGAGTTAGTTTTGCTGCTCACAAAATGTGCAGACAAAAATGAAAATGTTTTCTTTTTCTCCCACCAAAGTACCATTATCATGGAGTAATCATCATGAATTTGTAAAGGAATAGATATCTAGTTTCACCTCTTCTGCTGTATCACATTCTTCTGTCTCTTCTCAGCTTTTTCCATAACGAGTTTGTTACAATACTTTTTATAACAGGCATAATGACATAACGAGTCTGAACTCTCATCAAAGTTCTCAATGCTTGACACTTTTTGAGTAATTTCACATTGAATGCTCTCTTCTTCCAATATCAACCATCTGTTTGAATACTGTTTGGCTGTCTCATATTGAAGTTTAGTCACTCTGACTAGGGTTTCATTCACAGACTGATCAAGACAGTGAAACAAGCAGTCTTGCTGCATCCTTGGCATGGGTTAAGAAGTGCTGAAAGTTGACTCACCTAATCTCAAATACATGTAAAAGCATTTACTAACTTTTGAGATTATAAAATAGCTTTCTTTGTCTGATATGTAAGGTTTTCCAAGCAAACTTGGAGTTGTCCCCTCCCATTTCGAAAGTGCTCTCTAGCTCAGAAATGTGCAAACACATAGGTGTAGAAACATTATAATTGAGTTCAGCATAAATTTCTGACTATGAAACATCTTTGTTTGAATAGCCCACCCTCGGAAGGAATAAGCTGAAAGATAAGTTTATGTTCCTGCTCTACTATAATAAACATTCAAGGTTTTAAAAACGTTTTAAAATATTACAGCTTGAAACAAGTGTCTCAAGAAATAAAAAAGGTTATATTGTTTATGAACAGATTTTGCCTTATTCAACCTAACCTTAGACTCTAGTGCGGATTTTTTGTTTTCCAGCATAAACACACTTGCCTATAGATATACATGATGTATAATTGATTAGAGGGATCTGTGAATGAAAAGTATTCGCAACAACATTGAACCTATATTATCTCAACTTGATCGTCAAGCCTATAGATGACAGTAATTGTTGGTGTAATTTCATTTAAGCGGCCAAAAATAAATACTTCAAGTGAAAAGAAGTTCTTTACAATTTAGAATGCTTGCAGTAGGGCGTCTCAATTGTCAATGATGCTCATATTTTACATACTAAAACTTTTTGCAAAAAGATGTGAAACTATATTTGGGAATGGGTTATTCTTTGCTGTACACTACGACACTTTATTTTTCAGTTTTGCAAAAGTATGGCCTGATAAAAATGGAAAATCCCATTTGAATAATGATTTACTGAAATTAGTAGTTGTTCCCCACGCCAAATGAAAATCTGATTCCTTCGATGCATCTGATTGAGTTCTAAAATTTAGGCTTACTGTCGTCTGAAATGTTTTGTTTTTTTATATTTCACTGTGAAATCTTAAATGTTTTTGTTTGCGAACATCGCAGTGAAACAATAAGCAGGATGACATTGTTTTAACATTTACTGTTTAAAACATAGGACCTTTGCAATAAAATTGTATAGCTAAACAGAGTGCAATTCTCTTCAGCCTGAACGCACGCACTGCATGAGTAAATTTTAAAGGTAAGTTTACTCTGGTACAGTCAACCCTGCGATGATTGTATTGCACCTGCTTTGGCGGTGGAGAGTCACACATAGTGACTTTAGTGTTACCCTGTGGCCCATGGTCCAGTAGTTTCTTACTACCGGTACTGTAATTAATAACTGAAACAACCGAATGGCTTTTTACCACAGGCTGACACTTGTAGACTCTCTTGTCAAAACTACTTTCTCAATTCTTCTTAATAGCATCATCCCGCTCTTCATTGTAGGCATGCTATAGAACATGATGATTTTTGCATTACTCTCAAAAAGAGAAAGTCCATAAAGAAAATATAGACAAGCCGTTTTGCAAAACAAACCCTCATTATATTCAAAGTAAATAAGAAAGTAAATGTAGTTTTACTTTTGTAAACATTAACATCAAAATGCACTAAGTTGCGAAGTAAAGTTTTATCAGTGTGTGAGCGATTATCTAAAGCTAATAGTAGAGCAGGAGGGCATCAAAAAGCTGTCAAAAAAAGTGATTTATTCCTTTTGAAGGTGGGCTATGTGATAAGAGTGGTACCTAGATCAGAATTTTGAGCTGATTTCAAATATCTGGTTTCTACACCTCTCAGATTGTTCAAATTTGAGCAATATAATTAATATATTATTTTAATTAAACAAATGTCTGTAATGTTTTATGTGCTTCTGCCAACAATGTGATAATGAAAATGGCATATAAATACTAAATAATTAGCAATAACTTAAGTTGAAATCAATTTTAATAACACTAAAATATTTATTATTCAAATATTAGAATAATATTACAAGTGTATTATATAATATCATGTATTCTCAGTTTGGTTGATATTGTAGCAGCGTTACAGTTTGTCCTTGTTATTCCACAACTCCTATATGATTACAGATCTACAAAACAAAATGAAAAGTATTTTTAAAGACTAAGACCATGTATATATAATATTTTAGTATACATATATTCATCATTAATGCTTATTATGTTGAACCGTGTACTTTATTATGCAAATGAAATTGCAATTAGCCAGTCTTTTGTACGGTATGACACATGTATTCTAATCAAACATAAAGCACACCTTTGGTTACAATACCTCTCGAATAATAACCTTCTAATTCGCAGTCATCTGAGTCTTCTGCATTACTACTTTTATCTCCATCTTTATTTCTATTGCTACAGCAGCTGCATCTGCACATGTCCATACACTTGAGATCTGTGTTGTTGCACTGAAAGCGACGAGACTGGCATCCAGTTTTGCATCGACAAAACGTGTCCATGAGCACATCAGGAGGTGCTGGTTGTTCTGTCATCCATATAGCTTTAAGCTTTCCACCTTCCATAAACCATCCATGTTGCTGGGGGGATGGGGCATCGATGATGATTTGCTTGGCTCTTCTCCATATCGTGGCCTGGTAGGCAGTCCTAGGTATATGGAGATTTAACTCATCTAGTATGGGTGGTAGGTTTAATTGTGATGCGCGAGATGTGTGATTTGTCTCCTCAACATATACATGTAATCTGCATATGAATGTCTCAATAGGTTCTTATATTGCACCATCAACTTCAAAATCTGTTCCCAATGATTTCAGTGTGTTACAGAATTCAGGATGGTTCTTTAGCAGCTTGAAGAAAGTCATCTTCTCTTTGGAATAGAATGCGCTTACACTGTCGTATCCACTTAGAGCATGGAGCCCGAGCAGTGCTTTGCATCGTTCAGTTGTGAAGACGGTAGACAGACAGACAGACAGATTACATATCTCAACTGCTTCTTCTTACCACAGCAGTAAATGAGTTTCTGTGATAGCAGCTCATCCACTAGAGATAGACAGCTTAGGAAAACATCTGTGTCCTGGCACTTGATTAGAACTTTTTAGCTGGGTTTGTCTTCCATTATCTTTGCGACAAGTGATAACATGCCCGTATCTGCCTCCTCGTGGTCTGATGTCAAATTATCTATTTGGCTTACAGCGATTGATCCATCAATGTCATAGCTGATCATGTGGCATTCTTGAGAAAAAGCTGTTACAAGTTTCTGCTTTCACTGCGTTTCACTAGGGCAGTCTTGTTTGAGCCATCTGCTAAAAATTCAGACCATTTTGGCAATGATTAGTTCGGACTAAACACAGCAACCTTCTGCCTTCCTTTCACACTTCTATGACTTATCTCACCTCCCTTAATGCTGATATCAGGGTATGTGTCACAAACAAAATCCACGCCACATGTGTGATACAAGCTTCCAATACTAACCATTCGTTGCAAACGCTGGAGGAGTGTCAGGGTCTGAATTTCGGCTATAGCATCAATCACAACCGCGTCAAAGACTGGTAGCTAATCCTGGTTAACATAAATTGATGGTTGATCAGCAACACCTTTCTCAACAGCAGCCATCAGAGCCAACTTAGCAGTCTTCAATATAGAACCATCAGAGTTAGCCAGGGACCAGCTGATGTTGCCAAGAGAGAATGATAACACTTTTCTCAAATCCAAGTTACGCTGTTGGCTGATCACTACCAAATTCTCAAACACTCTGTGCGAACACACTAGGACTTTTTATTTTGATTTCATAGCTGATGGTAATGTGGTGAAGGTTTTGAGCTTGTTTGACTTGATAGATGCATTGAAATCAATCTCTTCGGTGCTTAATCTCTTCTGAACAAATTCTGAAAGCTGTTTCTCTCCTATCACATTTGCCATTTCAAGATCCTAAGTACCTCACTTCAATAGAGGCTTTTGCGCCACTGGTAATACGTACTAGCTTGGTGGTTTGAAATGCAAACGAATTTATTCTTGCTATTATGAGTCTTTCATGACTTCCCTCATTTCCTCATCAGCCTTCCATGCCTTTTCACGCATCTCTTAACATGCTGCATCCGAATCACTAAGCACTGGCATCTTCTTCATGTCTGTATGTACAGCTGTTCGTTCCGAGTGAGATGGAGTCCAGCGTTGAGAGGCCAATGACTTCCTGGTAAACTCTATGATTCCACCGTGAGACTTTGAGTCTCTTTTAACTGTTTGCTCAATAGATTGATCACAAGCGATAGAGCTGAATGGACAGTGATGTCGTGATTGATAAGTAAAATACCCCTTCTTCATAAGAGCCTCATACACCTTGATCTGCGATACTTTCAGATTAGTCATCTCTGCATAGTAAAGCGTGCCATATTTAGCATAGTTTGTGTGGTCATATGCAAAAAACCAAGGAAGGATCATACATATAATTTATCTATACATTTATGTCCAAATTGTAGCTATAACACGTCATGTAAACTGCAAAGAGTTAGTTTTGCTGCTCACAAAATGTGCAGACAAAAATGAAAATGTTTTCTTTTTCTCCCACCAAAGTACCATTATCATGGAGTAATCATCATGAATTTGTAAAGGAATAGATATCTAGTTTCACCTCTTCTGCTGTATCACATTCTTCTGTCTCTTCTCAGCTTTTTCCATAACGAGTTTGTTACAATACTTTTTATAACAGGCATAATGACATAACGAGTCTGAACTCTCATCAAAGTTCTCAATGCTTGACACTTTTTGAGTAATTTCACATTGAATGCTCTCTTCTTCCAATATCAACCATCTGTTTGAATACTGTTTGGCTGTCTCATATTGAAGTTTAGTCACTCTGACTAGGGTTTCATTCACAGACTGATCAAGACAGTGAAACAAGCAGTCTTGCTGCATCCTTGGCATGGGTTAAGAAGTGCTGAAAGTTGACTCACCTAATCTCAAATACATGTAAAAGCATTTACTAACTTTTGAGATCATAAAATAGCTTTCTTTGTCTGATATGTAAGGTTTTCCAAGCAAACTTGGAGTTGTCCCCTCCCATTTCGAAAGTGCTCTCTAGCTCAGAAATGTGCAAACACATAGGTGTAGAAACATTATAATTGAGTTCAGCATAAATTTCTGACTATGAAACATCTTTGTTTGAATAGCCCACCCTCGGAAGGAATAAGCTGAAAGATAAGTTTATGTTCCTGCTCTACTATAATAAACATTCAAGGTTTTAAAAACGTTTTAAAATATTACAGCTTGAAACAAGTGTCTCAAGAAATAAAAAAGGTTATATTGTTTATGAACAGATTTTGCCTTATTCAACCTAACCTTAGACTCCAGTGCTGATATTTTGTTTTCCAGCTTAAACACACTTGCCTATAGATATACATGATGTATAACTGATTAGAGGGATCTGTGAATGGAAAGTATTCGCAACAACATTGAACCTATATTATCTCAACTTGATCGTCAAGCCTATAGATGACAGTAATTGTTGGTGTAATTTCATTGAAGCGGTCAAAAATACATAAATCAAGTGAGAAGAAGTTTTTTACAATTTAGAATGCTTGCAGTAGGGCGTCTCAATTGTCAATGATGCTCATATTTTACATACTAAAACTTTTTGCAAAAAGATGTGAAACTATATTTGGGAATGGGTTATTCTTTGCTGTAAACTACGACGCTTTACTTTTCAGTTTTGCAAAAGTATGGCCTGATAAAAATGGAAAATCCCATTTGAATAATGATTTACTGAAATTAGTAGTTGTTCCCCACGCCAAATGAAAATCTGATTCCTTCGATGCATCTGATTGAGTTCTAAAATTTAGGCTAACTGTCGTCTGAAATGTTTTATTTTCTTATATTTCACCGTGAAATCTTAAATGTTTTTGTTTGCGAACATTGCAGTGAAACAATAAGCAGGATGACATTGTTTTAACATTTACTGTTTAAAACATAGGACCTTTGCAATAAAATTGTATAGCTAAACAGAGTGCAATTCTCTTCAGCCTGAACGCACGCACTGCATGAGTAAATTTTAAAGGTAAGTTTACTCTGGTACAGTCAACCCTGCGATGATTGTATTGCACCTGCTTTGGCGGTGGAGAGTCACACATAGTGACTTTAGTGTTACCCTGTGGCCCATGGTCCAGTAGTTTCGTACTAGCGGTACTGTAATTAATAACTGAAACAACCGAATTGCTATTTAACACAGGCTGACACTTGTAGACTCTCTCGTCAAAACTACTTTCTCAATTCTTCTTAATAGTATCATCCCGCTCTTCATTGTAGGCATGCTATAGAACATGATGATTTTTGCATTACTCTCAAAAAGAGAAAGTCCATAAAGAAAATATAGACAAGCCGTTTTGCAAAACAAACCCTCATTATATTCAAAGTAAATAAGAAAGTAAATGTAGTTTTACTTTTGTAAACATTAACATCAAAATGCACTAAGTTGCGAAGTAAAGTTGTATCAGTGTGTGAGCGATTATCTAAAGCTAATAAACATTCAAGGTTTTAAAAACGTTTTAAAATATTACAGCTTGAAACAAGTGTCTCAAGAAATAAAAAAGGTTATATTGTTTATGAACAGAGTTTGCCTTATTCAACCTAACCTTAGACTCTAGTGCGGATTTTTTTTTTCCAGCATAAACACACTTGCCTATAGATATACATGATGTATAATTGATTAGAGGGATCTGTGAATGAAAAGTATTCGCAACAACATTGAACCTATATTATCTCAACTTGATCGTCAAGCCTATAGATGACAGTAATTGTTGGTGTAATTTCATTTAAGCGGCCAAAAATAAATACTTCAAGTGAAAAGAAGTTCTTTACAATTTAGAATGCTTGCAGTAGGGCGTCTCAATTGTCAATGATGCTCATATTTTACATACTAAAACTTTTTGCAAAAAGATGTGAAACTATATTTGGGAATGGGTTATTCTTTGCTGTACACTACGACACTTTATTTTTCAGTTTTGCAAAAGTATGGCCTGATAAAAATGGAAAATCCCATTTGAATAATGATTTACTGAAATTAGTAGTTGTTCCCCACGCCAAATGAAAATCTGATTCCTTCGATGCATCTGATTGAGTTCTAAAATTTAGGCTTACTGTCGTCTGAAATGTTTTGTTTTTTTATATTTCACTGTGAAATCTTAAATGTTTTTGTTTGCGAACATCGCAGTGAAACAATAAGCAGGATGACATTGTTTTAACATTTACTGTTTAAAACATAGGACCTTTGCAATAAAATTGTATAGCTAAACAGAGTGCAATTCTCTTCAGCCTGAACGCACGCACTGCATGAGTAAACTTTAAAGGTAAGTTTACTCTGGTACAGTCAACCCTGCGATGATTGTATTGCACCTGCTTTGGCGGTGGAGAGTCACACATAGTGACTTTAGTGTTACCCTGTGGCCCATGGTCCAGTAGTTTCTTACTACCGGTACTGTAATTAATAACTGAAACAACCGAATGGCTTTTTACCACAGGCTGACACTTGTAGACTCTCTTGTCAAAACTACTTTCTCAATTCTTCTTAATAGCATCATCCCGCTCTTCATTGTAGGCATGCTATAGAACATGATGATTTTTGCATTACTCTCAAAAAGAGAAAGTCCATAAAGAAAATTTAGACAAGCCGTTTTGCAAAACCAACCCTCATTATATTCAAAGTAAATAAGAAAGTAAATGTAGTTTTACTTTTGTAAACCTTAACATCAAAATGCACTAAGTTGCGAAGTAAAGTTTTATCAGTGTGTGAGCGATTATCTAAAGCTAAAAAACATTCAAGGTTTTAAAAACGTTTTAAAATATTACAGCTGGAAACAAGTGTCTGAAGAAATAAAAAGGTTATACTGTTTATGAACAGATTTGGCCTTATTCAACCTAACCTTAGACTCCAGTGCTGATATTTTGTTTTCCAGCTTAAACACACTTGCCTATAGATATACATGATGTATAACTGATTAGAGGGATCTGTGAATGGAAAGTATTCGCAACAACATTGAACCTATATTATCTCAACTTGATCGTCAAGCCTATAGATGACAGTAATTGTTGGTGTAATTTCATTGAAGCGGTCAAAAATACATAAATCAAGTGAGAAGAAGTTTTTTACAATTTAGAATGCTTGCAGTAGGGCGTCTCAATTGTCAATGATGCTCATATTTTACATACTAAAACTTTTTGCAAAAAGATGTGAAACTATATTTGGGAATGGGTTATTCTTTGCTGTAAACTACGACACTTTATTTTTCAGTTTTGCAAAAGTATGGCCTGATAAAAATGGAAAATCCCATTTGAATAATGATTTACTGAAATTAGTAGTTGTTCCCCACGCCAAATGAAAATCTGATTCCTTCGATGCATCTGATTGAGTTCTAAAATTTAGGCTAACTGTCGTCTGAAATGTTTTATTTTCTTATATTTCACCGTGAAATCTTAAATGTTTTTGTTTGCGAACATTGCAGTGAAAACATAAGCAGGATGACATTGTTTTAACATTTACTGTTTAAAACATAAGACCTCTGCAATAAAACTGTATTGCTAAACAGAGTGCAAATCTCTTCAACCTAAACGCACGCACTGCATGAGTAAAGTTTAAAGGTACGTTTACTCTGGTACAGTCAACCCTGCGATGATTGTATTGCACCTGCTTTGGCGGTGGAGAGTCACACATAGTGACTTTAGTGTTACCCTGTGGCCCATGGTCCAGTAGTTTCGTACTAGCGGTACTGTAATTAATAACTGAAACAACCAAATTGCTATTTAACACAGGCTGACACTTGTAGACTCTCTCGTCAAAACTACTTTCTCAATTCTTCTTAATAGTATCATCCCGCTCTTCATTGTAGGCATGCTATAGAACATGATGATTTTTGCATTACTCTCAAAAAGAGAAAGTCCATAAAGAAAATATAGACAAGCCGTTTTGCAAAACAAACCCTCATTATATTCAAAGTAAATAAGAAAGTAAATGTAGTTTTACTTTTGTAAACATTAACATCAAAATGCACTAAGTTGCGAGGTAAAGTTGTATCAGTGTGTGAGCGATTATCTAAAGCTAATAAACATTCAAGGTTTTAAAAACGTTTTAAAATATTACAGCTTGAAACAAGTGTCTCAAGAAATAAAAAAGGTTATATTGTTTACGAACAGATTTTGCCTTATTCAACCTAACCTTAGACTCTAGTGCGGATTTTTTTTTCCAGCATAAACACACTTGCCTATAGATATACATGATGTATAATTGATTAGAGGGATCTGTGAATGAAAAGTATTCGCAACAACATTGAACCTATATTATCTCAACTTGATCGTCAAGCCTATAGATGACAGTAATTGTTGGTGTAATTTCATTTAAGCGGCCAAAAATAAATACTTCAAGTGAAAAGAAGTTCCTTACAATTTAGAATGCTTGCAGTAGGGCGTCTCAATTGTCAATGATGCTCATATTTTACATACTAAAACTTTTTGCAAAAAGATGTGAAACTATATTTGGGAACGGGTTATTCTTTGCTGTAAACTACGACACTTTATTTTTCAGTTTTGCAAAAGTATGGCCTGATAAAAATGGAAAATCCCATTTGAATAATGATTTACTGAAATTATTAGTTGTTCCCCACGCCAAATGAAAATCTGATTCTTTCGATGCATCTGATTGAGTTCTAAAATTTAGGCTTACTGTCGTCTGAAATGTTTTATTTTTTTATATTTCACTGTGAAATCTTAAATGTTTTTGTTTGCGAACATCGCAGTGAAACAATAAGCAGGATGACATTGTTTTAACATTTACTGTTTAAAACATAGGACCTTTGCAATAAAATTGTATAGCTAAACAGAGTGCAATTCTCTTCAGCCTAAACGCACGCACTGCATGAGTAAATTTTAAAGGTAAGTATACTCTGGTACAGTCAACCCAGCGATGATTGTATTGCACCTGCTTTAGCAGTGGAGAGTCACACATAGGGACTTTAGTGTTACCCTGTGGCCCATGGTCCAGTAGTTTCTTACTACCGGTACTGTAATTAATAACTGAAACAACCGAATGGCTTTTTACCACAGGCTGACACTTGTAGACTCTCTTGTCAAAACTACTTTCTCAATCCTTCTTAATAGCATCATCCCGCTCTTCATTGTAGGCATGCTATAGAACATGATGATTTTTGCATTACTCTCAAAAAGAGAAAGTCCATAAAGAAAATTTAGACAAGCCGTTTTGCAAAACCAACCCTCATTATATTCAAAGTAAATAAGAAAGTAAATGTAGTTTTACTTTTGTAAACCTTAACATCAAAATGCACTAAGTTGCGAAGTAAAGTTTTATCAGTGTGTGAGCGATTATCTAAAGCTAAAAAACATTCAAGGTTTTAAAAACGTTTTAAAATATTACAGCTGGAAACAAGTGTCTGAAGAAATAAAAAGGTTATACTGTTTATGAACAGATTTGGCCTTATTCAACCTAACCTTAGACTCCAGTGCTGATATTTTGTTTTCCAGCTTAAACACACTTGCCTATAGATATACATGATGTATAACTGATTAGAGGGATCTGTGAATGGAAAGTATTCGCAACAACATTGAACCTATATTATCTCAACTTGATCGTCAAGCCTATAGATGACAGTAATTGTTGGTGTAATTTCATTGAAGCGGTCAAAAATACATAAATCAAGTGAGAAGAAGTTTTTTACAATTTAGAATGCTTGCAGTAGGGCGTCTCAATTGTCAATGATGCTCATATTTTACATACTAAAACTTTTTCAAAAAGATGTGAAACTATATTTGGGAATGGGTTATTCTTTGCTGTAAACTACGACACTTTACTTTTCAGTTTTGCAAAAGTATGGCCTGATAAAAATGGAAAATCCCATTTGAATAATGATTTACTGAAATTAGTAGTTGTTCCCCACGCCAAATGAAAATCTGATTCCTTCGATGCATCTGATTGAGTTCTAAAATTTAGGCTAACTGTCGTCTGAAATGTTTTGTTTTCTTATATTTCACCGTGAAATCTTAAATGTTTTTGTTTGCGAACATTGCAGTGAAACAATAAGCAGGATGACATTGTTTTAACATTTACTGTTTAAAACATAGGACCTTTGCAATAAAACTGTATCGCTAAACAGAGTGCAATTCTCTTCAGCCTAAACGCACGCACTGCATGAGTAAATTTTAAAGGTAAGTTTACTCTGGTACAGTCAACCCAGCGATGATTGTATTGCACCTGCTTTAGCAGTGGAGAGTCACACATAGGGACTTTAGTGTTACCCTGTGGCCCATGGTCCAGTAGTTTCGTACTAGCGGTACTGTAATTAATAACTGAAACAACCGAATTGCTTTTTAACACAGGCTGACACTTGTAGACTCTCTCGTCAAAACTACTTTCTCAATTCTTCTTCATAGTATCATCCCGCTCTTCATTGTAGGCATGCTATAGAACATGATGATTTTTGCATTACTCTCAAAAAGAGAAAGTCCATAAAGAAAATATAGACAAGCCGTTTTGCAAAACAAACCCTCATTATATTCAAAGTAAATAAGAAAGTAAATGTAGTTTTACTTTTGTAAACATTAACATCAAAATGCACTAAGTTGCGAAGTAAAGTTGTATCAGTGTGTGAGCGATTATCTAAAGCTAATAAACATTCAAGGTTTTAAAAACGTTTTAAAATATTACAGCTTGAAACAAGTGTCTCAAGAAATAAAAAAGGTTATATTGTTTATGAACAGAGTTTGCCTTATTCAACCTAACCTTAGACTCTAGTGCGGATTTTTTTTTCCAGCATAAACACACTTGCCTATAGATATACATGATGTATAATTGATTAGAGGGATCTGTGAATGAAAAGTATTCGCAACAACATTGAACCTATATTATCTCAACTTGATCGTCAAGCCTATAGATGACAGTAATTGTTGGTGTAATTTCATTTAAGCGGCCAAAAATAAATACTTCAAGTGAAAAGAAGTTCTTTACAATTTAGAATGCTTGCAGTAGGGCGTCTCAATTGTCAATGATGCTCATATTTTACATACTAAAACTTTTTGCAAAAAGATGTGAAACTATATTTGGGAATGGGTTATTCTTTGCTGTACACTACGACACTTTATTTTTCAGTTTTGCAAAAGTATGGCCTGATAAAAATGGAAAATCCCATTTGAATAATGATTTACTGAAATTAGTAGTTGTTCCCCACGCCAAATGAAAATCTGATTCCTTCGATGCATCTGATTGAGTTCTAAAATTTAGGCTTACTGTCGTCTGAAATGTTTTGTTTATTTATATTTCACTGTGAAATCTTAAATGTTTTTGTTTGCGAACATCGCAGTGAAACAATAAGCAGGATGACATTGTTTTAACATTTACTGTTTAAAACATAGGACCTTTGCAATAAAATTGTATAGCTAAACAGAGTGCAATTCTCTTCAGCCTGAACGCACGCACTGCATGAGTAAATTTTAAAGGTAAGTTTACTCTGGTACAGTCAACCCTGCGATGATTGTATTGCACCTGCTTTGGCGGTGGAGAGTCACACATAGTGACTTTAGTGTTACCCTGTGGCCCATGGTCCAGTAGTTTCTTACTACCGGTACTGTAATTAATAACTGAAACAACCGAATGGCTTTTTACCACAGGCTGACACTTGTAGACTCTCTTGTCAAAACTACTTTCTCAATTCTTCTTAATAGCATCATCCCGCTCTTCATTGTAGGCATGCTATAGAACATGATGATTTTTGCATTACTCTCAAAAAGAGAAAGTCCATAAAGAAAATTTAGACAAGCCGTTTTGCAAAACCAACCCTCATTATATTCAAAGTAAATAAGAAAGTAAATGTAGTTTTACTTTTGTAAACCTTAACATCAAAATGCACTAAGTTGCGAAGTAAAGTTTTATCAGTGTGTGAGCGATTATCTAAAGCTAAAAAACATTCAAGGTTTTAAAAACGTTTTAAAATATTACAGCTGGAAACAAGTGTCTGAAGAAATAAAAAGGTTATACTGTTTATGAACAGATTTGGCCTTATTCAACCTAACCTTAGACTCCAGTGCTGATATTTTGTTTTCCAGCTTAAACACACTTGCCTATAGATATACATGATGTATAACTGATTAGAGGGATCTGTGAATGGAAAGTATTCGCAACAACATTGAACCTATATTATCTCAACTTGATCGTCAAGCCTATAGATGACAGTAATTGTTGGTGTAATTTCATTGAAGCGGTCAAAAATACATAAATCAAGTGAGAAGAAGTTTTTTACAATTTAGAATGCTTGCAGTAGGGCGTCTCAATTGTCAATGATGCTCATATTTTACATACTAAAACTTTTTGCAAAAAGATGTGAAACTATATTTGGGAATGGGTTATTCTTTGCTGTAAACTACGACACTTTACTTTTCAGTTTTGCAAAAGTATGGCTTGATAAAAATGGAAAAGCCCATTTGAATAATGATTTACTGAAATTAGTAGTTGTTCCCCACGCCAAATAAAAATCTGATTCCTTCGATGCATCTGATTGAGTTCTAAAATTTAGGCTAACTGTCGTCTGAAATGTTTTATTTTCTTATATTTCACCGTGAAATCTTAAATGTTTTTGTTTGCGAACATTGCAGTGAAACAATAAGCAGGATGACATTGTTTTAACATTTACTGTTTAAAACATAAGACCTCTGCAATAAAACTGTATTGCTAAACAGAGTGCAAATCTCTTCAACCTAAACGCACGCACTGCATGAGTAAAGTTTAAACGTACGTTTACTCTGGTACAGTCAACCCTGCGATGATTGTATTGCACCTGCTTTGGCGGTGGAGAGTCACACATAGTGACTTTAGTGTTACCCTGTGGCCCATGGTCCAGTAGTTTCGTACTAGCGGTACTGTAATTAATAACTGAAACAACCGAATTGCTATTTAACACAGGCTGACACTTGTAGACTCTCTCGTCAAAACTACTTTCTCAATTCTTCTTAATAGTATCATCCCGCTCTTCATTGTAGGCATGCTATAGAACATGATGATTTTTGCATTACTCTCAAAAAGAGAAAGTCCATAAGGAAAATATAGACAAGCCGTTTTGCAAAACAAACCCTCATTATATTCAAAGTAAATAAGAAAGTAAATGTAGTTTTACTTTTGTAAACATTAACATCAAAATGCACTAAGTTGCGAAGTAAAGTTGTATCAGTGTGTGAGCGATTATCTAAAGCTAATAAACATTCAAGGTTTTAAAAACGTTTTAAAATATTACAGCTTGAAACAAGTGTCTCAAGAAATAAAAAAGGTTATATTGTTTATGAACAGAGTTTGCCTTATTCAACCTAACCTTAGACTCTAGTGCGGATTTTTTTTTCCAGCATAAACACACTTGCCTATAGATATACATGATGTATAATTGATTAGAGGGATCTGTGAATGAAAAGTATTCGCAACAACATTGAACCTAAATTATCTCAACTTGATCGTCAAGCCTATAGATGACAGTAATTGTTGGTGTAATTTCATTTAAGCGGCCAAAAATAAATACTTCAAGTGAAAAGAAGTTCTTTACAATTTAGAATGCTTGCAGTAGGGCGTCTCAATTGTCAATGATGCTCATATTTTACATACTAAAACTTTTTGCAAAAAGATGTGAAACTATATTTGGGAATGGGTTATTCTTTGCTGTACACTACGACACTTTATTTTTCAGTTTTGCAAAAGTATGGCCTGATAAAAATGGAAAATCCCATTTGAATAATGATTTACTGAAATTAGTAGTTGTTCCCCACGCCAAATGAAAATCTGATTCCTTCGATGCATCTGATTGAGTTCTAAAATTTAGGCTTACTGTCGTCTGAAATGTTTTGTTTTTTTATATTTCACTGTGAAATCTTAAATGTTTTTGTTTGCGAACATCGCAGTGAAACAATAAGCAGGATGACATTGTTTTAACATTTACTGTTTAAAACATAGGACCTTTGCAATAAAATTGTATAGCTAAACAGAGTGCAATTCTCTTCAGCCTGAACGCACGCACTGCATGAGTAAATTTTAAAGGTAAGTTTACTCTGGTACAGTCAACCCTGCGATGATTGTATTGCACCTGCTTTGGCGGTGGAGAGTCACACATAGTGACTTTAGTGTTACCCTGTGGCCCATGGTCCAGTAGTTTCTTACTACCGGTACTGTAATTAATAACTGAAACAACCGAATGGCTTTTTACCACAGGCTGACACTTGTAGACTCTCTTTTCAAAACTACTTTCTCAATTCTTCTTAATAGCATCATCCCGCTCTTCATTGTAGGCATGCTATAGAACATGATGATTTTTGCATTACTCTCAAAAAGAGAAAGTCCATAAAGAAAATTTAGACAAGCCGTTTTGCAAAACCAACCCTCATTATATTCAAAGTAAATAAGAAAGTAAATGTAGTTTTACTTTTGTAAACCTTAACATCAAAATGCACTAAGTTGCGAAGTAAAGTTTTATCAGTGTGTGAGCGATTATCTAAAGCTAAAAAACATTCAAGGTTTTAAAAACGTTTTAAAATATTACAGCTGGAAACAAGTGTCTGAAGAAATAAAAAGGTTATACTGTTTATGAACAGATTTGGCCTTATTAAACCTAACCTTAGACTCCAGTGCTGATATTTTGTTTTCCAGCTTAAACACACTTGCCTATAGATATACATGATGTATAACTGATTAGAGGGATCTGTGAATGGAAAGTATTCGCAACAACATTGAACCTATATTATCTCAACTTGATCGTCAAGCCTATAGATGACAGTAATTGTTGGTGTAATTTCATTGAAGCGGTCAAAAATACATAAATCAAGTGAGAAGAAGTTTTTTACAATTTAGAATGCTTGCAGTAGGGCGTCTCAATTGTCAATGATGCTCATATTTTACATACTAAAACTTTTTGCAAAAAGATGTGAAACTATATTTGGGAATGGGTTATTCTTTGCTGTAAACTACGACACTTTATTTTTCAGTTTTGCAAAAGTATGGCCTGATAAAAATGGAAAATCCCATTTGAATAATGATTTACTGAAATTAGTAGTTGTTCCCCACGCCAAATGAAAATCTGATTCCTTCGATGCATCTGATTGAGTTCTAAAATTTAGGCTAACTGTCGTCTGAAATGTTTTATTTTCTTATATTTCACCGTGAAATCTTAAATGTTTTTGTTTGCGAACATTGCAGTGAAACAATAAGCAGGATGACATTGTTTTAACATTTACTGTTTAAAACATAAGACCTCTGCAATAAAACTGTATTGCTAAACAGAGTGCAAATCTCTTCAACCTAAACGCACGCACTGCATGAGTAAAGTTTAAACGTACGTTTACTCTGGTACAGTCAACCCTGCGATGATTGTATTGCACCTGCTTTGGCGGTGGAGAGTCACACATAGTGACTTTAGTGTTACCCTGTGGCCCATGGTCCAGTAGTTTCGTACTAGCGGTACTGTAATTAATAACTGAAACAACCGAATTGCTATTTAACACAGGCTGACACTTGTAGACTCTCTCGTCAAAACTACTTTCTCAATTCTTCTTAATAGTATCATCCCGCTCTTCATTGTAGGCATGCTATAGAACATGATGATTTTTGCATTACTCTCAAAAAGAGAAAGTCCATAAAGAAAATATAGACAAGCCGTTTTGCAAAACAAACCCTCATTATATTCAAAGTAAATAAGAAAGTAAATGTAGTTTTACTTTTGTAAACATTAACATCAAAATGCACTAAGTTGCGAAGTAAAGTTGTATCAGTGTGTGAGCGATTATCTAAAGCTAATAAACATTCAAGGTTTTAAAAACGTTTTAAAATATTACAGCTTGAAACAAGTGTCTCAAGAAATAAAAAAGGTTATATTGTTTATGAACAGAGTTTGCCTTATTCAACCTAACCTTAGACTCTAGTGCGGATTTTTTTTTTCCAGCATAAACACACTTGCCTATAGATATACATGATGTATAATTGATTAGAGGGATCTGTGAATGAAAAGTATTCGCAACAACATTGAACCTATATTATCTCAACTTGATCGTCAAGCCTATAGATGACAGTAATTGTTGGTGTAATTTCATTTAAGCGGCCAAAAATAAATACTTCAAGTGAAAAGAAGTTCTTTACAATTTAGAATGCTTGCAGTAGGGCGTCTCAATTGTCAATGATGCTCATATTTTACATACTAAAACTTTTTGCAAAAAGATGTGAAACTATATTTGGGAATGGGTTATTCTTTGCTGTACACTACGACACTTTATTTTTCAGTTTTGCAAAAGTATGGCCTGATAAAAATGGAAAATCCCATTTGAATAATGATTTACTGAAATTAGTAGTTGTTCCCCACGCCAAATGAAAATCTGATTCCTTCGATGCATCTGATTGAGTTCTAAAATTTAGGCTTACTGTCGTCTGAAATGTTTTGTTTTTTTATATTTCACTGTGAAATCTTAAATGTTTTTGTTTGCGAACATCGCAGTGAAACAATAAGCAGGATGACATTGTTTTAACATTTACTGTTTAAAACATAGGACCTTTGCAATAAAATTGTATAGCTAAACAGAGTGCAATTCTCTTCAGCCTGAACGCACGCACTGCATGAGTAAATTTTAAAGGTAAGTTTACTCTGGTACAGTCAACCCTGCGATGATTGTATTGCACCTGCTTTGGCGGTGGAGAGTCACACATAGTGACTTTAGTGTTACCCTGTGGCCCATGGTCCAGTAGTTTCTTACTACCGGTACTGTAATTAATAACTGAAACAACCGAATGGCTTTTTACCACAGGCTGACACTTGTAGACTCTCTTGTCAAAACTACTTTCTCAATTCTTCTTAATAGCATCATCCCGCTCTTCATTGTAGGCATGCTATAGAACATGATGATTTTTGCATTACTCTCAAAAAGAGAAAGTCCATAAAGAAAATTTAGACAAGCCGTTTTGCAAAACCAACCCTCATTATATTCAAAGTAAATAAGAAAGTAAATGTAGTTTTACTTTTGTAAACCTTAACATCAAAATGCACTAAGTTGCGAAGTAAAGTTTTATCAGTGTGTGAGCGATTATCTAAAGCTAAAAAACATTCAAGGTTTTAAAAACGTTTTAAAATATTACAGCTTGAAACAAGTGTCTCAAGAAATAAAAAAGGTTATATTGTTTATGAACAGAGTTTGCCTTATTCAACCTAACCTTAGACTCTAGTGCGGATTTTTTTTTCCAGCATAAACACAATTGCCTATAGATATACATGATGTATAATTGATTAGAGGGATCTGTGAATGAAAAGTATTCGCAACAACATTGAACCTATATTATCTCAACTTGATCGTCAAGCCTATAGATGACAGTAATTGTTGGTGTAATTTCATTTAAGCGGCCAAAAATAAATACTTCAAGTGAAAAGAAGTTCTTTACAATTTAGAATGCTTGCAGTAGGGCGTCTCAATTGTCAATGATGCTCATATTTTACATACTAAAACTTTTTGCAAAAAGATGTGAAACTATCTTTGGGAATGGGTTATTCTTTGCTGTACACTACGACACTTTATTTTTCAGTTTTGCAAAAGTATGGCCTGATAAAAATGGAAAATCCCATTTGAATAATGATTTACTGAAATTAGTAGTTGTTCCCCACGCCAAATGAAAATCTGATTCCTTCGATGCATCTGATTGAGTTCTAAAATTTAGGCTTACTGTCGTCTGAAATGTTTTGTTTTTTTATATTTCACTGTGAAATCTTAAATGTTTTTGTTTGCGAACATCGCAGTGAAACAATAAGCAGGGTGACATTGTTTTAACATTTACTGTTTAAAACATAGGACCTTTGCAATAAAATTGTATAGCTAAACAGAGTGCAATTCTCTTCAGCCTGAACGCACGCACTGCATGAGTAAATTTTAAAGGTAAGTTTACTCTGGTACAGTCAACCCTGCGATGATTGTATTGCACCTGCTTTGGCGGTGGAGAGTCACACATAGTGACTTTAGTGTTACCCTGTGGCCCATGGTCCAGTAGTTTCTTACTACCGGTACTGTAATTAATAACTGAGACAACCGAATGGCTTTTTACCACAGGCTGACACTTGTAGACTCTCTTGTCAAAACTACTTTCTCAATTCTTCTTAATAGCATCATCCCGCTCTTCATTGTAGGCATGCTATAGAACATGATGATTTTTGCATTACTCTCAAAAAGAGAAAGTCCATAAAGAAAATTTAGACAAGCCGTTTTGCAAAACCAACCCTCATCATATTCAAAGTAAATAAGAAAGTAAATGTAGTTTTACTTTTGTAAACCTTAACATCAAAATGCACTAAGTTGCGAAGTAAAGTTTTATCAGTGTGTGAGCGATTATCTAAAGCTAAAAAACATTCAAGGTTTTAAAAACGTTTTAAAATATTACAGCTGGAAACAAGTGTCTGAAGAAATAAAAAGGTTATACTGTTTATGAACAGATTTGGCCTTATTCAACCTAACCTTAGACTCCAGTGCTGATATTTTGTTTTCCAGCTTAAACACACTTGCCTATAGATATACATGATGTATAACTGATTAGAGGGATCTGTGAATGGAAAGTATTCGCAACAACATTGAACCTATATTATCTCAACTTGATCGTCAAGCCTATAGATGACAGTAATTGTTGGTGTAATTTCATTGAAGCGGTCAAAAATACATAAATCAAGTGAGAAGAAGTTTTTTACAATTTAGAATGCTTGCAGTAGGGCGTCTCAATTGTCAATGATGCTCATATTTTACATACTAAAACTTTTTGCAAAAAGATGTGAAACTATATTTGGGAATGGGTTATTCTTTGCTGTAAACTACGACGCTTTACTTTTCAGTTTTGCAAAAGTATGGCCTGATAAAAATGGAAAATCCCATTTGAATAATGATTTACTGAAATTAGTAGTTGTTCCCCACGCCAAATGAAAATCTGATTCCTTCGATGCATCTGATTGAGTTCTAAAATTTAGGCTAACTGTCGTCTGAAATGTTTTATTTTCTTATATTTCACCGTGAAATCTTAAATGTTTTTGTTTGCGAACATTGCAGTGAAACAATAAGCAGGATGACATTGTTTTAACATTTACTGTTTAAAACATAAGACCTCTGCAATAAAATTGTATAGCTAAACAGAGTGCAATTCTCTTCAGCCTAAACGCACGCACTGCATGAGTAAATTTTAAAGGTAAGTTTACTCTGGTACAGTCAACCCAGCGATGATTGTATTGCACCTGCTTTAGCAGTGGAGAGTCACACATAGGGACTTTAGTGTTACCCTGTGGCCCATGGTCCAGTAGTTTCTTACTACCGGTACTGTAATTAATAACTGAAACAACCGAATGGCTTTTTACCACAGGCTGACACTTGTAGACTCTCTTGTCAAAACTACTTTCTCAATCCTTCTTAATAGCATCATCCCGCTCTTCATTGTAGGCATGCTATAGAACATGATGATTTTTGCATTACTCTCAAAAAGAGAAAGTCCATAAAGAAAATTTAGACAAGCCGTTTTGCAAAACAAACCCTCATTATATTCAAAGTAATTAAGAAAGTAAATGTAGTTTTACTTTTGTCAACATTAACATCAAAATGCACTAAGTTGCGAAGTAAAGTTTTATCAGTGTGTGAGCGATTATCTAAAGCTAATAAACATTCAAGGTTTTAAAAACGTTTTAAAATATTACAGCTTGAAACAAGTGTCTCAAGAAAAAAAAAAAGGTTTTAATGTTTATGAACAGATTTTGCCTCATTCAACCTAACCTTAGACTCTAGTGCGGATATTTTGTTTTCCAGCTTAAACACACTTGCCTATAGATATACATGATGTATAATTGATTAGAGGGATCTGTGAATGGAAAGTATTCGCAACAACATTGAACCTATATTATCTCAACTTGATCGTCAAGCCTATAGATGGCAGTAATTGTTGGTGTAATTTCATTTAGGCGGCCAAAAATAAATACTTCAAGTGAAAAGAAGTTCTTTACAATTTAGAATGCTTGCAGTAAGGGGTCTAAATTGTCAATGATGCTCATATTTTACATACTAAAACTTTTTGCAAAAAGATGTGAAACTATATTTGGGAACGGGTTAATCTTTGCTGTAAACTACGACACTTTGTTTTTCAGTTTTGCAAAAGTATGGCCTGATAAAAATGGAAAATCCCATTTGAATAATGATTTACTGAAATTAGTAGTTGTTCCCCACGCCAAATGAAAATCTGATTCTTTCGATGCATCTGATTGAGTTGTAAAATTTAGGCTAACTGTCGTCTGAAATGTTTTATTTTCTTATATTTCACCGTGAAATCTTAAATGTTTTTGTTTGCAAACATCGCAGTGAAACAATAAGCAGGATGACATTGTTTTAACATTTACTGTTTAAAACATAGGACCTCTGCAATAAAACTGTGTTGCAAAACAGAGTGCAATTCTCTTCAACCTAAACGCACGCACTGCATGAGTAAATTTTAAAGGTAAGTTTACTCTGGTACAGTCAACCCAGCGATGATTGTATTGCACCTGCTTTAGCAGTGGAGAGTCACACATAGGGACTCTAGTGTTACCCTGTGGCCCATGGTCCAGTAGTTTCTTACTACCGGTACTGTAATTAATAACTGAAACAACCGAATGGCTTTTTACCACAGGCTGACACTTGTAGACTCTCTTGTCAAAACTACTTTCTCAATTCTTCTTAATAGTATCATCCCGCTCTTCATTGTAGGCATGCTATAGAACATGATGATTTTTGCATTACTCTCAAAAAGATAAAGTCCATAAAGAAAATATAGACAAGCCGTTTTGCAAAACAAACCCTCATTATATTCAAAGTAAATAAGAAAGTAAATGTAGTTTTACTTTTGTAAACATTAACACCAAAGTGCACTAAGTTGCGAAGTAAAGTTTTATCAGTGTGTAAGCGATTATCTAAAGCTAATAAACATTTAAGGTTTTAAAAACGTTTTAAAATATTACAGCTTGAAACAAGTGTCTCAAGAAATATAAAAGGTTATATTGTTTATGAACAGAGTTTGCTTTATCTGACCTAACCTTAGACTTCAGTGCTGATATTTTGTTTTCCAGCATAAACACACTTGCCTATAGATATACATGATGTATAATTGATTAGAGGGATCTGTGAATGAAAAGTATTCGCAACAACATTGAACCTATATTATCTCAACTTGATCGTCAAGCCTATAGATGACAGTAATTGTTGGTGTAATTTCATTGAAGCGGTCAAAAATAAATACTTCAAGTGAAAAGAAGTTCTTTACAATTTAGAATGCTTGCAGTAGGGCGTCTCAATTGTCAATGATGCTCATATTTTACATACTAAAACTTTTTGCAAAAAGATATGAAACTATATTTGGGAACGGGTTATTCTTTGCTGTAAACTACGACACTTTATTTTTCAGTTTTGCAAAAGTATGGCCTGATAAAAATGGAAAATCCCATTTGAATAATGATTTACTGAAATTATTAGTTGTTTCCCACGCCAAATGAAAATCTGATTCTTTCGATGCATCTGATTGAGTTCTAAAATTTAGGCTTACTGTCGTCTGAAATGTTTTATTTTTTTATATTTCACTGTGAAATCTTAAATGTTTTTGTTTGCGAACATCGCAGTGAAACAATAAGCAGGATGACATTGTTTTAACATTTACTGTTTAAAACATAGGACCTTTGCAATAAAATTGTATAGCTAAACAGAGTGCAATTCTCTTCAGCCTAAACGCACGCACTGCATGAGTAAATTTTAAAGGTAAGTTTACTCTGGTACAGTCAACCCAGCGATGATTGTATTGCACCTGCTTTAGCAGTGGAGAGTCACACATAGGGACTTTAGTGTTACCCTGTGGCCCATGGTCCAGTAGTTTCTTACTACCGGTACTGTAATTAATAACTGAAACAACCGAAAGGCTTTTTACCACAGGCTGACACTTGTAGACTCTCTTGTCAAAACTACTTTCTCAATCCTTCTTAATAGCATCATCCCGCTCTTCATTGTAGGCATGCTATAGAACATGATGATTTTTGCATTACTCTCAAAAAGAGAAAGTCCATAAAGAAAATTTAGACAAGCCGTTTTGCAAAACAAACCCTCATTATATTCAAAGTAAATAAGAAAGTAAATGTAGTTTTACTTTTGTAAACATTAACATCAAAATGCACTAAGTTGCGAAGTAAAGTTTTATCAGTGTGTGAGCGATTATCTAAAGCTAATAAACATTCAAGGTTTTAAAAACGTTTTAAAATATTACAGCTTGAAACAAGTGTCTCAAGAAAAAAAAAAAGGTTTTAATGTTTATGAACAGATTTTGCCTCATTCAACCTAACCTTAGACTCTAGTGCGGATATTTTGTTTTCCAGCTTAAACACACTTGCCTATAGATATACATGATGTATAATTGATTAGAGGGATCTGTGAATGGAAAGTATTCGCAACAACATTGAACCTATATTATCTCAACTTGATCGTCAAGCCTATAGATGACAGTAATTGTTGGTGTAATTTCATTTAGGCGGCCAAAAATAAATACTTCAAGTGAAAAGAAGTTCTTTACAATTTAGAATGCTTGCAGTAAGGGGTCTAAATTGTCAATGATGCTCATATTTTACATACTAAAACTTTTTGCAAAAAGATGTGAAACTATATTTGGGAACGGGTTAATCTTTGCTGTAAACTACGACACTTTGTTTTTCAGTTTTGCAAAAGTATGGCCTGATAAAAATGGAAAATCCCATTTGAATAATGATTTACTGAAATTAGTAGTTGTTCCCCACGCCAAATGAAAATCTGATTCTTTCGATGCATCTGATTGAGTTGTAAAATTTAGGCTAACTGTCGTCTGAAATGTTTTATTTTCTTATATTTCACCGTGAAATCTTAAATGTTTTTGTTTGCAAACATCGCAGTGAAACAATAAGCAGGATGACATTGTTTTAACATTTACTGTTTAAAACATAGGACCTCTGCAATAAAACTGTGTTGCAAAACAGAGTGCAATTCTCTTCAACCTAAACGCACGCACTGCATGAGTAAATTTTAAAGGTAAGTTTACTCTGGTACAGTCAACCCAGCGATGATTGTATTGCACCTGCTTTAGCAGTGGAGAGTCACACGTAGGGACTCTAGTGTTACCCTGTGGCCCATGGTCCAGTAGTTTCTTACTACCGGTACTGTAATTAATAACTGAAACAACCGAATGGCTTTTTACCACAGGCTGACACTTGTAGACTCTCTTGTCAAAACTACTTTCTCAATTCTTCTTAATAGTATCATCCCGCTCTTCATTGTAGGCATGCTATAGAACATGATGATTTTTGCATTACTCTCAAAAAGAGAAAGTCCATAAAGAAAATATAGACAAGCCGTTTTGCAAAACAAACCCTCATTATATTCAAAGTAAATAAGAAAGTAAATGTAGTTTTACTTTTGTAAACATTAACACCAAAGTGCACTAAGTTGCGAAGTAAAGTTTTATCAGTGTGTAAGCGATTATCTAAAGCTAATAAACATTTAAGGTTTTAAAAACGTTTTAAAATATTACAGCTTGAAACAAGTGTCTCAAGAAATATAAAAGGTTATATTGTTTATGAACAGAGTTTGCCTTATCTGACCTAACCTTAGACTTCAGTGCTGATATTTTGTTTTCCAGCATAAACACACTTGCCTATAGATATACATGATGTATAATTGATTAGAGGGATCTGTGAATGGAAAGTATTCGCAACAACATTGAACCTATATTGTCTCAACTTGATCGTCAAGCCTATAGATGACAGTAATTGTTGGTGTAATTTCATTTAAGCGGCCAAAAATAAATACTTCAAGTGAAAAGAAGTTCTTTACAATTTAGAATGCTTGCAGTAGGGTGTCTCAATTGTCAATGATGCTCATATTTTACATACTAAAACTTTTTGCAAAAAGATGTGAAACTATATTTGGGAATGGGTTATTCTTTGCTGTAAACTATGACACTTTATTTTTCAGTTTTGCAAAAGTATGGCTTGATAAAAATGGAAAATCCCATTTGAATAATGATTTACTGAAATTAGTAGTTGTTCCCCACGCCAAATAAAAATCTGATTCCTTCGATGCATCTGATTGAGTTCTAAAATTTAGGCTAACTGTCGTCTGAAATGTTTTATTTTCTTATATTTCACCGTGAAATCTTAAATGTTTTTGTTTGCGAACATTGCAGTGAAACAATAAGCAGGATGACATTGTTTTAACATTTACTGTTTAAAACATAAGACCTCTGCAATAAAACTGTATTGCTAAACAGAGTGCAAATCTCTTCAACCTAAACGCACGCACTGCATGAGTAAAGTTTAAACGTACGTTTACTCTGGTACAGTCAACCCTGCGATGATTGTATTGCACCTGCTTTGGCGGTGGAGAGTCACACATAGTGACTTTAGTGTTACCCTGTGGCCCATGGTCCAGTAGTTTCTTACTACCGGTACTGTAATTAATAACTGAAACAACCGAATTGCTATTTAACACAGGCTGACACTTGTAGACTCTCTCGTCAAAACTACTTTCTCAATTCTTCTTAATAGTATCATCCCGCTCTTCATTGTAGGCATGCTATAGAACATGATGATTTTTGCATTACTCTCAAAAAGAGAAAGTCCATAAAGAAAATTTAGACAAGCCGTTTTGCAAAACAAACCCTCATTATATTCAAAGTAAATAAGAAAGTAAATGTAGTTTTACTTTTGTAAACATTAACATCAAAATGCACTAAGTTGCGAAGTAAAGTTGTATCAGTGTGTGAGCGAATATCTAAAGCTAATAAACATTCAAGGTTTTAAAAACGTTTTAAAATATTACAGCTTGAAACAAGTGTCTCAAGAAATAAAAAAGGTTATATTGTTTATGAACAGAGTTTGCCTTATTCAACCTAACCTTAGACTCTAGTGCGGATTTTTTTTTCCAGCATAAACACACTTGCCTATAGATATACATGATGTATAATTGATTAGAGGGATCTGTGAATGAAAAGTATTCGCAACAAAATTGAACCTATATTATCTCAACTTGATCGTCAAGCCTATAGATGACAGTAATTGTTGGTGTAATTTCATTTAAGCGGCCAAAAATAAATACTTCAAGTGAAAAGAAGTTCTTTACAATTTAGAATGCTTGCAGTAGGGCGTCTCAATTGTCAATGATGCTCATATTTTACATACTAAAACTTTTTGCAAAAAGATGTGAAACTATCTTTGGGAATGGGTTATTCTTTGCTGTACACTACGACACTTTATTTTTCAGTTTTGCAAAAGTATGGCCTGATAAAAATGGAAAATCCCATTTGAATAATGATTTACTGAAATTAGTAGTTGTTCCCCACGCCAAATGAAAATCTGATTCCTTCGATGCATCTGATTGAGTTCTAAAATTTAGGCTTACTGTCGTCTGAAATGTTTTGTTTTTTTATATTTCACTGTGAAATCTTAAATGTTTTTGTTTGCGAACATCGCAGTGAAACAATAAGCAGGATGACATTGTTTTAACATTTACTGTTTAAAACATAGGACCTTTGCAATAAAATTGTATAGCTAAACAGAGTGCAATTCTCTTCAGCCTGAACGCACGCACTGCATGAGTAAATTTTAAAGGTAAGTTTACTCTGGTACAGTCAACCCAGCGATGATTGTATTGCACCTGCTTTAGCAGTGGAGAGTCACACATAGGGACTTTAGTGTTACCCTGTGGCCCATGGTCCAGTAGTTTCTTACTACCGGTACTGTAATTAATAACTGAAACAACCGAATGGCTTTTTACCACAGGCTGACACTTGTAGACTCTCTTGTCAAAACTACTTTCTCAATCCTTCTTAATAGCATCATCCCGCTCTTCATTGTAGGCATGCTATAGAACATGATGATTTTTGCATTACTCTCAAAAAGAGAAAGTCCATAAAGAAAATTTAGACAAGCCGTTTTGCAAAACAAACCCTCATTATATTCAAAGTAAATAAGAAAGTAAATGTAGTTTTACTTTTGTAAACATTAACATCAAAATGCACTAAGTTGCGAAGTAAAGTTTTATCAGTGTGTGAGCGATTATCTAAAGCTAATAAACATTCAAGGTTTTAAAAACGTTTTAAAATATTACAGCTTGAAACAAGTGTCTCAAGAAAAAAAAAAAGGTTTTAATGTTTATGAACAGATTTTGCCTCATTCAACCTAACCTTAGACTCTAGTGCGGATATTTTGTTTTCCAGCTTAAACACACTTGCCTATAGATATACATGATGTATAATTGATTAGAGGGATCTGTGAATGGAAAGTATTCGCAACAACATTGAACCTATATTATCTCAACTTGATCGTCAAGCCTATAGATGACAGTAATTGTTGGTGTAATTTCATTTAGGCGGCCAAAAATAAATACTTCAAGTGAAAAGAAGTTCTTTACAATTTAGAATGCTTGCAGTAAGGGGTCTAAATTGTCAATGATGCTCATATTTTACATACTAAAACTTTTTGCAAAAAGATGTGAAACTATATTTGGGAACGGGTTAATCTTTGCTGTAAACTACGACACTTTGTTTTTCAGTTTTGCAAAAGTATGGCCTGATAAAAATGGAAAATCCCATTTGAATAATGATTTACTGAAATTAGTAGTTGTTCCCCACGCCAAATGAAAATCTGATTCTTTCGATGCATCTGATTGAGTTGTAAAATTTAGGCTAACTGTCGTCTGAAATGTTTTATTTTCTTATATTTCACCGTGAAATCTTAAATGTTTTTGTTTGCAAACATCGCAGTGAAACAATAAGCAGGATGACATTGTTTTAACATTTACTGTTTAAAACATAGGACCTCTGCAATAAAACTGTGTTGCAAAACAGAGTGCAATTCTCTTCAACCTAAACGCACGCACTGCATGAGTAAATTTTAAAGGTAAGTTTACTCTGGTACAGTCAACCCAGCGATGATTGTATTGCACCTGCTTTAGCAGTGGAGAGTCACACATAGGGACTCTAGTGTTACCCTGTGGCCCATGGTCCAGTAGTTTCTTACTACCGGTACTGTAATTAATAACTGAAACAACCGAATGGCTTTTTACCACAGGCTGACACTTGTAGACTCTCTTGTCAAAACTACTTTCTCAATTCTTCTTAATAGTATCATCCCGCTCTTCATTGTGGGCATGCTATAGAACATGATGATTTTTGCATTACTCTCAAAAAGAGAAAGTCCATAAAGAAAATATAGACAAGCCGTTTTGCAAAACAAACCCTCATTATATTCAAAGTAAATAAGAAAGTAAATGTAGTTTTACTTTTGTAAACATTAACACCAAAGTGCACTAAGTTGCGAAGTAAAGTTTTATCAGTGTGTAAGCGATTATCTAAAGCTAATAAACATTTAAGGTTTTAAAAACGTTTTAAAATATTACAGCTTGAAACAAGTGTCTCAAGAAATATAAAAGGTTATATTGTTTATGAACAGAGTTTGCCTTATCTGACCTAACCTTAGACTTCAGTGCTGATATTTTGTTTTCCAGCATAAACGCACTTGCCTATAGATATACATGATGTATAATTGATTAGAGGGATCTGTGAATGGAAAGTATTCGCAACAACATTGAACCTATATTGTCTCAACTTGATCGTCAAGCCTATAGATGACAGTAATTGTTGGTGTAATTTCATTTAAGCGGCCAAAAATAAATACTTCAAGTGAAAAGAAGTTCTTTACAATTTAGAATGCTTGCAGTAGGGTGTCTCAATTGTCAATGATGCTCATATTTTACATACTAAAACTTTTTGCAAAAAGATGTGAAACTATATTTGGGAATGGGTTATTCTTTGCTGTAAACTATGACACTTTATTTTTCAGTTTTGCAAAAGTATGGCCTGATAAAAATGGAAAATCCCATTTGAATAATGATTTACTGAAATTAGTAGTTGTTCCCCACGCCAAATAAAAATCTGATTCTTTCGATGCATCTGATTGAGTTCTAAAATTTAGGCTTACTGTCGTCTGAAATGTTTTATTTTTTTATATTTCACCGTGAAATCTTAAATGTTTTTGTTTGCGAACATCGCAGTGAAACAATAAGCAGGATGACATTGTTTTAACATTTACTGTTTAAAACATAGGACCTCTGCAATAAAACTGTATTGCTAAACAGAGTGCAATTCTCTTCAACCTAAACGCACACACTGCATGAGTAAAGTTTAAAGGTACGTTTACTCTGGTACAGTCAACCCTGCGATGATTGTATTGCACCTGCTTTGGCGGTGGAGAGTCACACATAGTGACTTTAGTGTTACCCTGTGGCCCATGGTCCAGTAGTTTCTTACTACCGGTACTGTAATTAATAACTGAAACAACTGAATGGCTTTTTACCACAGGCTGACACTTGTAGACTCTCTTGTCAAAACTACTTTCTCAATCCTTCTTAATAGCATCATCCCGCTCTTCATTGTAGGCATGCTATAGAACATGATGATTTTTGCATTACTCTCAAAAAGAGAAAGTCCATAAAGAAAGTTTAGACAAGCCGTTTTGCAAAACCAACCCTCATTATATTCAAAGTAAATAAGAAAGTAAATGTAGTTTTACTTTTGTAAACCTTAACATCAAAATGCACTAAGTTGCGAAGTAAAGTTTTATCAGTGTGTGAGCGATTATCTAAAGCTAAAAAACATTCAAGGTTTTAAAAACGTTTTAAAATATTACAGCTGGAAACAAGTGTCTGAAGAAATAAAAAGGTTATACTGTTTATGAACAGATTTGGCCTTATTCAACCTAACCTTAGACTCCAGTGCTGATATTTTGTTTTCCAGCTTAAACACACTTGCCTATAGATATACATGATGTATAACTGATTAGAGGGATCTGTGAATGGAAAGTATTCGCAACAACATTGAACCTATATTATCTCAACTTGATCGTCAAGCCTATAGATGACAGTAATTGTTGGTGTAATTTCATTGAAGCGGTCAAAAATACATAAATCAAGTGAGAAGAAGTTTTTTACAATTTAGAATGCTTGCAGTAGGGCGTCTCAATTGTCAATGATGCTCATATTTTACATACTAAAACTTTTTCAAAAAGATGTGAAACTATATTTGGGAATGGGTTATTCTTTGCTGTACACTACGACACTTTATTTTTCAGTTTTGCAAAAGTATGGCCTGATAAAAATGGAAAATCCCATTTGAATAATGATTTACTGAAATTAGTAGTTGTTCCCCACGCCAAATGAAAATCTGATTCCTTCGATGCATCTGATTGAGTTCTAAAATTTAGGCTAACTGTCGTCTGAAATGTTTTGTTTTTTTATATTTCACTGTGAAATCTTAAATGTTTTTGTTTGCGAACATCGCAGTGAAACAATAAGCAGGATGACATTGTTTTAACATTTACTGTTTAAAACATAGGACCTTTGCAATAAAATTGTATAGCTAAACAGAGTGCAATTCTCTTCAGCCTGAACGCACGCACTGCATGAGTAAATTTTAAAGGTAAGTTTACTCTGGTACAGTCAACCCAGCGATGATTGTATTGCACCTGCTTTAGCAGTGGAGAGTCACACATAGTGACTTTAGTGTTACCCTGTGGCCCATGGTCCAGTAGTTTCGTACTACCGATACTGTAATTAATAACTGAAACAACCGAATGGCTTTTTACCACAGGCTGACACTTGTAGACTCTCTTGTCAAAACTACTTTCTCAATCCTTCTTAATAGCATCATCCCGCTCTTCATTGTAGGCATGCTATAGAACATGATGATTTTTGCATTACTCTCAAAAAGAGAAAGTCCATAAAGAAAATTTAGACAAGCCGTTTTGCAAAACAAACCCTCATTATATTCAAAGTAAATAAGAAAGTAAATGTAGTTTTACTTTTGTAAACATTAACATCAAAATGCACTAAGTTGCGAAGTAAAGTTTTATCAGTGTGTAAGCGATTATCTAAAGCTAATAAACATTTAAGGTTTTAAAAACGTTTTAAAATATTACAGCTTGAAACAAGTGTCTCAAGAAATAAAAAAGGTTATATTGTTTATGAACAGAGTTTGCCTTATCTGACCTAACCTTAGACTTCAGTGCTGATATTTTGTTTTCCAGCATAAACACACTTGCCTATAGATATACATGATGTATAATTGATTAGAGGGATCTGTGAATGGAAAGTATTCGCAACAACATTGAACCTATATTATCTCAACTTGATCGTCAAGCCTATAGATGACAGTAATTGTTGGTGTAATTTCATTTAAGCGGCCAAAAATAAATACTTCAAGTGAAAAGAAGTTCTTTACAATTTAGAATGCTTGCAGTAGGGTGTCTCAATTGTCAATGATGCTCATATTTTACATACTAAAACTTTTTGCAAAAAGATGTGAAACTATATTTGGGAATGGGTTATTCTTTGCTGTAAACTATGACACTTTATTTTTCAGTTTTGCAAAAGTATGGCTTGATAAAAATGGAAAATCCCATTTGAATAATGATTTACTGAAATTAGTAGTTGTTCCCCACGCCAAATAAAAATCTGATTCTTTCGATGCATCTGATTGAGTTCTAAAATTTAGGCTTACTGTCGTCTGAAATGTTTTATTTTTTTATATTTCACCGTGAAATCTTAAATGTTTTTGTTTGCGAACATTGCAGTGAAACAATAAGCAGGATGACATTGTTTTAACATTTACTGTTTAAAACATAGGACCTTTGCAATAAAACTGTATCGCTAAACAGAGTGCAATTCTCTTCAGCCTAAACGCACGCACTGCATGAGTAAATTTTAAAGGTAAGTTTACTCTGGTACAGTCAACCCAGCGATGATTGTATTGCACCTGCTTTAGCAGTGGAGAGTCACACATAGGGACTTTAGTGTTACCCTGTGGCCCATGGTCCAGTAGTTTCGTACTAGCGGTACTGTAATTAATAACTGAAACAACCGAATTGCTTTTTAACACAGGCTGACACTTGTAGACTCTCTCGTCAAAACTACTTTCTCAATTCTTCTTCATAGTATCATCCCGCTCTTCATTGTAGGCATGCTATAGAACATGATGATTTTTGCATTACTCTCAAAAAGAGAAAGTCCATAAAGAAAATATAGACAAGCCGTTTTGCAAAACAAACCCTCATTATATTCAAAGTAAATAAGAAAGTAAATGTAGTTTTACTTTTGTAAACATTAACATCAAAATGCACTAAGTTGCGAAGTAAAGTTTTATCAGTGTGTGAGCGATTATCTAAAGCTAATAAACATTCAAGGTTTTAAAAACGTTTTAAAATATTACAGCTTGAAACAAGTGTCTCAAGAAATAAAAAAGGTTATATTGTTTATGAACAGATTTTGCCTTATTCAACCTAACCTTAGACTCTAGTGCGGATTTTTTGTTTTCCAGCATAAACACACTTGCCTATAGATATACATGATGTATAATTGATTAGAGGGATCTGTGAATGAAAAGTATTCGCAACAACATTGAACCTATATTATCTCAACTTGATCGTCAAGCCTATAGATGACAGTAATTGTTGGTGTAATTTCATTTAAGCGGCCAAAAATAAATACTTCAAGTGAAAAGAAGTTCTTTACAATTTAGAATGCTTGCAGTAGGGCGTCTCAATTGTCAATGATGCTCATATTTTACATACTAAAACTTTTTGCAAAAAGATGTGAAACTATATTTGGGAATGGGTTATTCTTTGCTGTACACTACGACACTTTATTTTTCAGTTTTGCAAAAGTATGGCCTGATAAAAATGGAAAATCCCATTTGAATAATGATTTACTGAAATTAGTAGTTGTTCCCCACGCCAAATGAAAATCTGATTCCTTCGATGCATCTGATTGAGTTCTAAAATTTAGGCTTACTGTCGTCTGAAATGTTTTGTTTTTTTATATTTCACTGTGAAATCTTAAATGTTTTTGTTTGCGAACATCGCAGTGAAACAATAAGCAGGATGACATTGTTTTAACATTTACTGTTTAAAACATAGGACCTTTGCAATAAAATTGTATAGCTAAACAGAGTGCAATTCTCTTCAGCCTGAACGCACGCACTGCATGAGTAAATTTTAAAGGTAAGTTTACTCTGGTACAGTCAACCCAGCGATGATTGTATTGCACCTGCTTTAGCAGTGGAGAGTCACACATAGTGACTTTAGTGTTACCCTGTGGCCCATGGTCCAGTAGTTTCGTACTACCGATACTGTAATTAATAACTGAAACAACCGAATGGCTTTTTACCACAGGCTGACACTTGTAGACTCTCTTGTCAAAACTACTTTCTCAATCCTTCTTAATAGCATCATCCCGCTCTTCATTGTAGGCATGCTATAGAACATGATGATTTTTGCATTACTCTCAAAAAGAGAAAGTCCATAAAGAAAATTTAGACAAGCCGTTTTGCAAAACAAACCCTCATTATATTCAAAGTAAATAAGAAAGTAAATGTAGTTTTACTTTTGTAAACATTAACATCAAAATGCACTAAGTTGCGAAGTAAAGTTTTATCAGTGTGTAAGCGATTATCTAAAGCTAATAAACATTTAAGGTTTTAAAAACGTTTTAAAATATTACAGCTTGAAACAAGTGTCTCAAGAAATAAAAAAGGTTATATTGTTTATGAACAGATTTTGCCTTATTCAACCTAACCTTAGACTCTAGTGCGGATTTTTTTTTCCAGCATAAACACACTTGCCTATAGATATACATGATGTATAATTGATTAGAGGGATCTGTGAATGAAAAGTATTCGCAACAACATTGAACCTATATTATCTCAACTTGATCGTCAAGCCTATAGATGACAGTAATTGTTGGTGTAATTTCATTTAAGCGGCCAAAAATAAATACTTCAAGTGAAAAGAAGTTCTTTACAATTTAGAATGCTTGCAGTAGGGCGTCTCAATTGTCAATGATGCTCATATTTTACATACTAAAACTTTTTGCAAAAAGATGTGAAACTATATTTGGGAACGGGTTATTCTTTGCTGTAAACTACGACACTTTATTTTTCAGTTTTGCAAAAGTATGGCCTGATAAAAATGGAAAATCCCATTTGAATAATGATTTACTGAAATTAGTAGTTGTTCCCCACGCCAAATGAAAATCTGATTCCTTCGATGCATCTGATTGAGTTCTAAAATTTAGGCTTACTGTCGTCTGAAATGTTTTATTTTTTTATATTTCACCGTGAAATCTTAAATGTTTTTGTTTGCGAACATCGCAGTGAAACAATAAGCAGGATGACATTGTTTAAACATTTACTGTTTAAAACATAGGACCTTTGCAATAAAATTGTATAGCTAAACAGAGTGCAATTCTCTTCAACCTAAACGCACATACTGCATGAGTAAAGTTTAAAGGAACGTTTACTCTGGTACAGTCAACCCAGCGATGATTGTATTGCACCTGCTTTGGTGGTGGAGAGTCACACATAGTGACTTTAGTGTTACCCTGTGGCCCATGGTTCAGTAGTTTCTTACTACGGGTACTGTAATTAATAACTGAAACAACCGAATGGCTTTTTACCACAGGCTGACACTTGTAGACTCTCTTGTCAAAACTACTTTCTCAATCCTTCTTAATAGCATCATCCCGCTCTTCATTGTAAGCATGCTATAGAACATGATGATTTTTGCATTACTCTCAAAAAGAGAAAGTCCATAAAGAAAATATAGACAAGCCGTTTTGCAAAACAAACCCTCATTATATTCAAAGTAAATAAGAAAGTAAATGTAGTTTTACTTTTGTAAACATTAACATCAAAATGCACTAAGTTGCGAAGTAAAGTTTTATCAGTGTGTAAGCGATTATCTAAAGCTAATAAACATTTAAGGTTTTAAAAACGTTTTAAAATATTACAGCTTGAAACAAGTTTCTCAAGAAATAAAAAAGGTTATATTGTTTATGAACAGAGTTTGCCTTATCTGACCTAACCTTAGACTTCAGTGCTGATATTTTGTTTTCCAGCATAAACACACTTGCCTATAGATATACATGATGTATAATTGATTAGAGGGATCTGTGAATGAAAAGTATTCGCAACAACATTGAACCTATATTATCTCAACTTGATCGTCAAGCCTATAGATGAGAGTAATTGTTGGTGTAATTTCATTTAGGCGGCCAAAATTAAATTCTCCCATTGAAAAGAAGTTCTTTACAATTTAGAATGCTTGCAGTAGGGTGTCTCAATTGTCAATGATGCTCATATTTTACATACTAAAACTTTTTGCAAAAAGATGTGAAACTATATTTGGGAACGGGTTAATCTTTGCTGTAAACTACGACACTTTATTTTTCAGTTTTGCAAAAGTATGGCCTGATAAAAATGGAAAATCTCATTTGAATAATGATTTACTGAAATTAGTAGTTGTTCCCCACGCCAAATGAAAATCTGATTCTTTCGATGCATCTGATTGAGTTCTAAAATTTAGGCTAACTGTCGTCTGAAATGTTTTATTTTTTTATATTTCACCGTGAAATCTTAAATGTTTTTGTTTGCGAACATCGCAGTGAAACAATAAGCAGGATGACATTGTTTTAACATTTACTGTTTAAAACATAGGACCTCTGCAATAAAACTGTGTTGCAAAACAGAGTGCAATTCTCTTCAACCTAAACGCACGCACTGCATGAGTAAATTTTAAAGGTAAGTTTACTCTGGTACAGTCAACCCAGCGATGATTGTATTGCACCTGCTTTAGCAGTGGAGAGTCACACATAGGGACTTTAGTGTTACCCTGTGGCCCATGGTCCAGTAGTTTCTTACTACCGGTACTGTAATTAATAACTGAAACAACCGAATGGCTTTTTACCACAGGCTGACACTTGTAGACTCTCTTGTCAAAACTACTTTCTCAATTCTTCTTAATAGTATCATCCCGCTCTTCATTGTAGGCATGCTATAGAACATGATGATTTTTGCATTACTCTCAAAAAGAGAAAGTCCATAAAGAAAATATAGACAAGCCGTTTTGCAAAACCAACCCTCATTATATTCAAAGTAAATAAGAAAGTAAATGTAGTTTTACTTTTGTAAACATTAACATCAAAATGCACTAAGTTGCGAAGTAATGTTTTATCAGTGTGTGAGCGATTATCTAAAGCTAATAAACATTCAAGGTTTTAAAAACGTTTTAAAATATTACAGCTTGAAACAAGTGTCTCAAGAAAAAAAAAAAGGTTTCAATGTTTATGAACAGATTTTGCCTCATTCAACCTAACCTTAGACTCTAGTGCGGATATTTTGTTTTCCAGCTTAAACACACTTGCCGATAGATATACATGATGTATAATTGATTAGAGGGATCTGTGAATGAAAAGTATTCGCAACAACATTGAACCTATATTATCTCAACTTGATCGTCAAGCCTATAGATGACAGTAATTGTTGGTGTAATTTCATTTAGGCGGCCAAAAATAAATACTTCAAGTGAAAAGAAGTTCTTTACAATTTAGAATGCTTGCAGTAAGGTGTCTCAATTGTCAATGATGCTCATATTTTACATACTAAAACTTTTTGCAAAAAGATGTGAAACTATATTTGGGAACGGGTTAATCTTTGCTGTAAACTACGACACTTTATTTTTCAGTTTTGCAAAAGTATGGCCTGATAAAAATGGAAAATCCCATTTGAATAATGATTTACTGAAATTAGTAGTTGTTCCCCACGCCAAATGAAAATCTGATTCTCTCGATGCATCTGATTGAGTTCTAAAATTTAGGCTAATTGTCGTCTGACATGTTTTATTTTCTTATATTTCACCGTGAAATCTTAAATGTTTTTGTTTGCAAACATCACAGTGAAACAATAAGCAGGATGACATTGTTTTAACATTTACTGTTTAAAACATAGGGCCTCTGCAATAAAACTGTGTTGCAAAACAGAGTGCAATTCTCTTCAACCTAAACGCACACACTGCATGAGTAAATTTTAAAGGTAAGTTTACTCTGGTACAGTCAACCCAGCGATGATTGTATTGCACCTGCTTTAGCAGTGGAGAGTCACACATAGGGACTTTAGTGTTACCCTGTGGCCCATGGTCCAGTAGTTTCTTACTACCGGTACTGTAATTAATAACTGAAACAACCGAATGGCTTTTTACCACAGGCTGACACTTGTAGACTCTCTTGTCAAAACTACTTTCTCAATTCTTCTTAATAGTATCATCCCGCTCTTCATTGTAGGCATGCTATAGAACATGATGATTTTTGCATTACTCTCAAAAAGAGAAAGTCCATAAAGAAAATATAGACAAGCCGTTTTGCAAAACAAACCCTCATTATATTCAAAGTAAATAAGAAAGTAAATGTAGTTTTACTTTTGTAAACATTAACACCAAAGTGCACTAAGTTGCGAAGTAAAGTTTTATCAGTGTGTAAGCGATTATCTAAAGCTAATAAACATTTAAGGTTTTAAAAACGTTTTAAAATATTACAGCTTGAAACAAGTTTCTCAAGAAATAAAAAAGGTTATATTGTTTATGAACAGAGTTTGCCTTATCTGACCTAACCTTAGACTTCAGTGCTGATATTTTGTTTTCCAGCATAAACACACTTGCCTATAGATATACATGATGTATAATTGATTAGAGGGATCTGTGAATGAAAAGTATTCGCAACAACATTGAACCTATATTATCTCAACTTGATCGTCAAGCCTATAGATGAGAGTAATTGTTGGTGTAATTTCATTTAGGCGGCCAAAATTAAATTCTCCAAGTGAAAAGAAGTTCTTTACAATTTAGAATGCTTGCAGTAGGGTGTCTCAATTGTCAATGATGCTCATATTTTACATACTAAAACTTTTTGCAAAAAGATGTGAAACTATATTTGGGAACGGGTTAATCTTTGCTGTAAACTACGACACTTTATTTTTCAGTTTTGCAAAAGTATGGCCTGATAAAAATGGAAAATCTCATTTGAATAATGATTTACTGAAATTAGTAGTTGTTCCCCACGCCAAATGAAAATCTGATTCTTTCGATGCATCTGATTGAGTTCTAAAATTTAGGCTAACTGTCGTCTGAAATGTTTTATTTTTTTATATTTCACCGTGAAATCTTAAATGTTTTTGTTTGCGAACATCGCAGTGAAACAATAAGCAGGATGACATTGTTTTAACATTTACTGTTTAAAACATAGGACCTCTGCAATAAAACTGTGTTGCAAAACAGAGTGCAATTCTCTTCAACCTAAACGCACGCACTGCATGAGTAAATTTTAAAGGTAAGTTTACTCTGGTACAGTCAACCCAGCGATGATTGTATTGCACCTGCTTTAGCAGTGGAGAGTCACACATAGGGACTTTAGTGTTACCCTGTGGCCCATGGTCCAGTAGTTTCTTACTACCGGTACTGTAATTAATAACTGAAACAACCGAATGGCTTTTTACCACAGGCTGACACTTGTAGACTCTCTTGTCAAAACTACTTTCTCAATTCTTCTTAATAGTATCATCCCGCTCTTCATTGTAGGCATGCTATAGAACATGATGATTTTTGCATTACTCTCAAAAAGAGAAAGTCCATAAAGAAAATATAGACAAGCCGTTTTGCAAAACCAACCCTCATTATATTCAAAGTAAATAAGAAAGTAAATGTAGTTTTACTTTTGTAAACATTAACATCAAAATGCACTAAGTTGCGAAGTAAAGTTTTATCAGTGTGTGAGCGATTATCTAAAGCTAATAAACATTCAAGGTTTTAAAAACGTTTTAAAATATTACAGCTTGAAACAAGTGTCTCAAGAAAAAAAAAAAGGTTTCAATGTTTATGAACAGATTTTGCCTCATTCAACCTAACCTTAGACTCTAGTGCGGATATTTTGTTTTCCAGCTTAAACACACTTGCCTATAGATATACATGATGTATAATTGATTAGAGGGATCTGTGAATGAAAAGTATTCGCAACAACATTGAACCTATATTATCTCAACTTGATCGTCAAGCCTATAGATGACAGTAATTGTTGGTGTAATTTCATTTAGGCGGCCAAAAATAAATACTTCAAGTGAAAAGAAGTTCTTTACAATTTAGAATGCTTGCAGTAAGGTGTCTCAATTGTCAATGATGCTCATATTTTACATACTAAAACTTTTTGCAAAAAGATGTGAAACTATATTTGGGAATGGGTTATTCTTTGCTGTAAACTACGACACTTTATTTTTTCAGTGTTGCAAAAGTATGGCCTGATAAAAATGGAAAATCCCATTTGAATAATGATTTACTGAAATTAGTAGTTGTTCCCCACGCCAAATGAAAATCTGATTCCTTCGATGCATCTGATTGAGTTCTAAAATTTAGGCTAACTGTCGTCTGAAATGTTTTATTTTCTTATATTTCACCGTGAAATCTTAAATGTTTTTGTTTGCGAACATCGCAGTGAAACAATAAGCAGGATGACATTGTTTTAACATTTACTGTTTAAAACATAGGACCTCTGCAATAAAACTGTATTGCTAAACAGAGTGCAAATCTCTTCAACCTAAACGCACACACTGCATGAGTAAAGTTTAAACGTACGTTTACTCTGGTACAGTCAACCCTGCGATGATTGTATTGCACCTGCTTTGGCGGTGGAGAGTCACACATAGTGACTTTAGTGTTACCCTGTGGCCCATGGTCCAGTAGTTTCGTATTAGCGGTACTGTAATTAATAACTGAAACAACCGATATGCTTTTTAACACAGGCTGACACTTGTAGACTCTCTCGTCAAAACTACTTTCTCAATTCTTCTTAATAGTATCATCCCGCTCTTCATTTTGGGCATGCTATAGAACATGATGATTTTTGCATTACTCTCAAAAAGAGAAAGTCCATAAAGAAAATATAGACAAGCCGTTTTGCAAAACAAACCCTTATTATATTCAAAGTAAATAAGAAAGTAAATGTAGTTTTACTTTTGTCAACATTAACATCAAAATGCACTAAGTTGCAAAGTAAAGTTTTATCAGTGTGTGAGCGATTATCTAAAGCTAATAAACATTCAAGGTTTTAAAAACGTTTTAAAATATTACAGCTTGAAACAAGTGTCTCAAGAAAAAATAAAAAGGTTATATTGTTTATGAACAGATTTTGCCTTATTCAACCTAACCTTAGACTCTAGTGCGGATATTTTGTTTTCCAGCTTAAACACACTTGCCTATAGATATACATGATGTATAACTGATTAAAGGGATCTGTGAATGGAAAGTATTCGCAACAACATTGAACCTATATTATCTCAACTTGATCGTCAAGCCTATAGATGACAGTAATTGTTGGTGTAATTTCATTGAAGCGGTCAAAAATACATAAATCAAGTGAGAAGAAGTTTTTTACAATTTAGAATGCTTGCAGTAGGGCGTCTCAATTGTCAATGATGCTCATATTTTACATACTAAAACTTTTTGCAAAAAGATGTGAAACTATATTTGGGAATGGGTTATTCTTTGCTGTAAACTACGACACTTTATTTTTCAGTTTTGCAAAAGTATGGCCTGATAAAAATGGAAAATCCCATTTGAATAATGATTTACTGAAATTAGTAGTTGTTCCCCACGCCAAATGAAAATCTGATTCTTTCGATGCATCTGATTGAGTTCTAAAGTTTAGGCTAACTGTCGTCTGAAATGTTTTATTTTCTTATATTTCACTGTGAAATCTTAAATGTTTTTGTTTGCGAGCATCGCAGTGAAACAATAAGCAGAATGACATTGTTTTAACATTTACTGTTTAAAACATAGGACCTTTGCAATTAAATTGTATTGCTAAACAGAGTGCAATTCTCTTCAGCCTAAACGCACGCACTGCATGAGTAAAATTTAAAGGTAAGTTTACTCTGGTACAGTCAACCCAGCGATGATTGTATTGCACCTGCTTTGGCGGTGGAGAGTCACACATAGTGACTTTAGTGTTACCCTGTGGCCCATGGTCCATTAGTTCCTTACTACCGGTACTGTAATTAATAACTGAAACAACCGAATGGCTTTTTACCACAGGCTGACACTTGTAGACTCTCTTGTCAAAACTACTTTCTCAATCCTTCTTAATAGTATCATCCCGCTCTTCATTGTTGGCATGCTATAGAACATGATGACTTTGGAATTACTCTCATAAAGAGAGAGTCCATAAAGAAAATTTAGACAAGCCATTTTGCAAAACAAACTCTCATTATATTCAAAGTAAATAAGAAAGTAAATGTAGTTTTACTTTTGTAAACATTAAAATCAAAATACACTAAGTTGCGAAGTACAGTTTTATCAGTGTGTGAGCGATTGTCTAAAGATAATCATTATTTTAGGTTTCAAAAAAAGTTTTAATTTGTTACAGCTTGAAACAAGTGTCTCAAGAAATGGAAAAGGTTATATTGTTTATGAACAGATTTTGCCTTATCTGACCTAACCTTAGACTTCAGTGCTGATATTTTGTTTTCCAGCATAAACACACTTGACCATGGATATACATGATGTATAATTGATTAGAGGGATCTGTGAATGGAAAGTATTCGCAACAACATTAAACCTATATTATCTCAACTTGATCGTCAAGCCTATAGATGACAGTTATTGTTGGTGTATTTTCATTGAAGCGGTCAAAAATACATAAATCAAGTGAAAAGAAGTTTTTTACAATTTAGAATGCTTGCAGTAGGGCGTTTCAATTGTCAATGATGCTCATATTTTACATACTAAAACTTTTTGCAACAAGATGTGAAACTATATTTGGGATTGGGTTATTCTTTGCTGTAAACTACGACACTTTATTTTTCAGTTTTGCAAAAGTATGGCCTGATAAAAATGGAAAATCCCATTTGAATAATGATTTACTGAAATTAGTAGTTGTTCCCCACGTCAAATGAAAATCTGATTCCTTCGATGCATTTGATTGAGTTCTAAAATTTAGGCTAACTGTCGTCTGAAATGTTTTATTTTCTTATATTTCACTGTGAAATCTTAAATGTTTTTGTTTGCGAACATCGCAGTGAAACAATAAGCAGGATGACATTGTTTTAACATTTACTGTTTAAAACATAGGACCTTTGCAATAAAATTGTATTGCTAAACAGAGTGCAATTCTCTTCAGCCTAAACGCACGCACTGCATGAGTAAAATTTAAAGGTAAGTTTACTCTGGTACAGTCAACCCAGCGATGATTGTATTGCACCTGCTTTGGCGGTGGAGAGTCACTCATAGTGACTTTAGTGTTACCCTGTGGCCCATGGTCCATTAGTTCCTTACTACCGGTACTGTAATTAATAACTGAAACAACCGAATGGCTTTTTACCACAGGCTGACACTTGTAGACTCTCTTGTCAAAACTACTTTCTCAATCCTTCTTAATAGCATCATCCCGCTCTTCATTGTAGGCATGCTATAGAACATGATGATTTTTGCATTACTCTCAAAAAGAGAAAGTCCATAAAGAAAATATAGACAAGCCGTTTTGCAAAACAAACCCTCATTATATTCAAAGTAAATAAGAAAGTAAATGTAGTTTTACTTTTGTAAACATTAACATCAAAATACACTAAGTTGCGAAGTACAGTTTTATCAGTGTGTGAGCGATTATCTAAAGATAATCAATATTTTAGGTTTCAAAAAAAGTTTTAAAATATTACAGCGTGAAACAAGTGTCTCAAGAAATAAAAAAAGGTTATATTGTTTACGAACAGAGTTTGCCTTATCTGACCTAACCTTAGACTTCAGTGCTGATATTTTGTTTTCCAGCATAAACACACTTGACCATGGATATACATGATGTATAATTGATTAGAGGGATCTGTGAATGGAAAGTATTCGCAACAACATTAAACCTATATTATCTCAACTTGATCGTCAAGCCTATAGATGACAGTAATTGTTGGTGTATTTTCATTGAAGCGGTCAAAAATACATAAATCAAGTGAAAACAAGTTTTTTACAATTTAGAATGCTTGCAGTAGGGCGTCTCAATTGTCAATGATGCTCATATTTTACATACTAAAACTTTTTGCAAAAAGGTGTGAAACTATATTTGGGAATGGGTTATTCTTTGCTGTAAATTACAACACTTTATTTTTCAGTTTTGCAAAAGTATGGCCTGATAAAAATGGAAAATCCCATTTGAATAATGATTTACTGAAATTAGTAGTTGTTCCCCACGCCAAATGAAAATCTGATTCTTTCGATGCATCTGATTGAGTTCTAAAGTTTAGGCTAACTGTCGTCTGAAATGTTTTATTTTCTTATATTTCACTGTGAAATCTTAAATGTTTTTGTTTGCGAGCATCGCAGTGAAACAATAAGCAGAATGACATTGTTTTAACATTTACTGTTTAAAACATAGGACCTTTGCAATTAAATTGTATTGCTAAACAGAGTGCAATTCTCTTCAGCCTAAACGCACGCACTGCATGAGTAAAATTTAAAGGTAAGTTTACTCTGGTACAGTCAACCCAGCGATGATTGTATTGCACCTGCTTTGGCGGTGGAGAGTCACACATAGTGACTTTAGTGTTACCCTGTGGCCCATGGTCCATTAGTTCCTTACTACCGGTACTGTAATTAATAACTGAAACAACCGAATGGCTTTTTACCACAGGCTGACACTTGTAGACTCTCTTGTCAAAACTACTTTCTCAATCCTTCTTAATAGTATCATCCCGCTCTTCATTGTTGGCATGCTATAGAACATGATGACTTTGGAATTACTCTCATAAAGAGAGAGTCCATAAAGAAAATTTAGACAAGCCATTTTGCAAAACAAACTCTCATTATATTCAAAGTAAATAAGAAAGTAAATGTAGTTTTACTTTTGTAAACATTAAAATCAAAATACACTAAGTTGCGAAGTACAGTTTTATCAGTGTGTGAGCGATTGTCTAAAGATAATCATTATTTTAGGTTTCAAAAAAAGTTTTAATTTGTTACAGCTTGAAACAAGTGTCTCAAGAAATGGAAAAGGTTATATTGTTTATGAACAGATTTTGCCTTATCTGACCTAACCTTAGACTTCAGTGCTGATATTTTGTTTTCCAGCATAAACACACTTGACCATGGATATACATGATGTATAATTGATTAGAGGGATCTGTGAATGGAAAGTATTCGCAACAACATTAAACCTATATTATCTCAACTTGATCGTCAAGCCTATAGATGACAGTTATTGTTGGTGTATTTTCATTGAAGCGGTCAAAAATACATAAATCAAGTGAAAAGAAGTTTTTTACAATTTAGAATGCTTGCAGTAGGGCGTTTCAATTGTCAATGATGCTCATATTTTACATACTAAAACTTTTTGCAACAAGATGTGAAACTATATTTGGGATTGGGTTATTCTTTGCTGTAAACTACGACACTTTATTTTTCAGTTTTGCAAAAGTATGGCCTGATAAAAATGGAAAATCCCATTTGAATAATGATTTACTGAAATTAGTAGTTGTTCCCCACGTCAAATGAAAATCTGATTCCTTCGATGCATTTGATTGAGTTCTAAAATTTAGGCTAACTGTCGTCTGAAATGTTTTATTTTCTTATATTTCACTGTGAAATCTTAAATGTTTTTGTTTGCGAACATCGCAGTGAAACAATAAGCAGGATGACATTGTTTTAACATTTACTGTTTAAAACATAGGACCTTTGCAATAAAATTGTATTGCTAAACAGAGTGCAATTCTCTTCAGCCTAAACGCACGCACTGCATGAGTAAAATTTAAAGGTAAGTTTACTCTGGTACAGTCAACCCAGCGATGATTGTATTGCACCTGCTTTGGCGGTGGAGAGTCACTCATAGTGACTTTAGTGTTACCCTGTGGCCCATGGTCCATTAGTTCCTTACTACCGGTACTGTAATTAATAACTGAAACAACCGAATGGCTTTTTACCAAAGGCTGACACTTGTAGACTCTCTTGTCAAAACTACTTTCTCAATCCTTCTTAATAGTATCATCCCGCTCTTCATTGTTGGCATGCTATAGAACATGATGACTTTGAAATTACTCTCATAAAGAAAGAGTCCATAAAGAAACTTTAGACAAGCCGTTTTGCAAAACAAACCCTCATTATATTCAAAGTAAATAAGAAAGTAAATGGAGTTTTACTTTTGTAAACCTTAACATCAAAATGCACTAAGTTGCGAAGTAAAGTTTTATCAGTGCGTAAGCGATTATCTAAAGCTAATCAATATTTTAGGTTTTAAAATAGTTTTAAAATATTACAGCGTGAAACAAGTGTCTCAAGAAATAAAAAAGGTTATATTGTTTACGAACAGATTTTGCCTTATTCAACCTAACCTTAGACTCCAGTGCTGATAGTTTTTTTTCCAGCTTAAACACACTTGCCTATAGATATACATGATGTATAATTGATTAGAGGGATCTGTGAATGGAAAGTATTCGCAACAACATTGAACCTATATTATCTCAACTTGATCGTCAAGCCTATAGATGACAGTAATTGTTGGTGTAATTTCATTCATGCGGCCAAAAATAAATACTTCAAGTGAAAAGAAGTTTTTTACAATTTAGAATGCTTGCGGTAGGGCGTCTCAATTGTCAATGATGCTCATATTTTACATACTAAAACTTTTTGCAATAAGATGTTAAACTATATTTGGGAATGGGTTATTCTTTGCTGTAAACTACAACACTTTATTCTTCAGTTTTGCAAAAGTATGGCCTGATAAAAATGGAAAATCCCATTTGAATAATGATTTACTGAAATTATTAGTTGTTCCCCACGCCAAATGAAAATCTGATTCTTTCGGTTTTTCTGATTGACTTCTAAAGTTTAGGCTAACTGTCGTCTGAAATGTTTTATTTTCTTATATTTCACTGTGAAATCTTAAATGTTTTTGTTTGCGAACATCGCAGTGAAACAATAAGCAGGATGACATTGTTTTAACATTTACTGTTTAAAACATAGGACCTTTGCAATTAAATTGTATTGCTAAACAGAATGCAATTCTCTTCAGTCTAAACGCACGCACTGCATGAGTAAAATTTAAAGGTAAGTTTACTCTGGTACAGTCCACCCAGCGATGATTGTATTGCACCTGCTTTGGCGGTGGAGAGTCACTCATAGTGACTTTAGTGTTACCCTGTGGCCCATGGTCCATTAGTTCCTTACTACCGGTACTGTAATTAATAACTGAAACAACCGAATGGCTTTTTACCAAAGGCTGACACTTGTAGACTCTCTTGTCAAAACTACTTTCTCAATCCTTCTTAATAGTATCATCCCGCTCTTCATTGTTGGCATGCTATAGAACATGATGATTTTTGCATTACTCTCAAAAAGAGAAAGTCCATAAAGAAAATATAGACAAGCCGTTTTGCAAAACAAACCCTCATTGTAATCAAAGTAAATAAGAAAGTAAATGTAGTTTTACTTTTGTAAACATTAACATCAAAATGCACTAAGTTGCGAAATAAAGTTTTATTAGCGTGTGAGCGATTGTCTAAAGATAATCAATATTTTAGGTTTCAAAAAAACTTTTAACTTGTTACAGCTTGAAACAAGTGTCTCAAGAAATGGAAAAGGTTATATTGTTTACGAACAGAGTTTGCCTTATCTGACCTAACCTTAGACTTCAGTGCTGATATTTTGTTTTCAAGCATAAACACACTTGACTATGGATATACATGATGTATAATTGATTAGAGGGATCTGTGAATGGAAAGTATTCGCAACAACATTGAACCTATATTATCTCAACTTGATCGTCAAGCCTATAGATGACAGTAATTGTTGGTGTAATTTCATTCATGCGGCCAAAAATAAATACTTCAAGTGAAAAGAAGTTCTTTACAATTTAGAATGCTTGCAGTAAGGGGTCTAAATTGTCAATGATGCTCATATTTTACATACTAAAACTTTTTGCAAAAAGATGTGAAACTATATTTGGGAACGGGTTAATCTTTGCTGTAAACTACGACACTTTGTTTTTCAGTTTTGCAAAAGTATGGCCTGATAAAAATGGAAAATCCCATTTGAATAATGATTTACTGAAATTAGTAGTTGTTCCCCACGCCAAATGAAAATCTGATTCTTTCGATGCATCTGATTGAGTTGTAAAATTTAGGCTAACTGTCGTCTGAAATGTTTTATTTTCTTATATTTCACCGTGAAATCTTAAATGTTTTTGTTTGCAAACATCGCAGTGAAACAATAAGCAGGATGACATTGTTTTAACATTTACTGTTTAAAACATAGGACCTCTGCAATAAAACTGTGTTGCAAAACAGAGTGCAATTCTCTTCAACCTAAACGCACGCACTGCATGAGTAAATTTTAAAGGTAAGTTTACTCTGGTACAGTCAACCCAGCGATGATTGTATTGCACCTGCTTTAGCAGTGGAGAGTCACACATAGGGACTCTAGTGTTACCCTGTGGCCCATGGTCCAGTAGTTTCTTACTACCGGTACTGTAATTAATAACTGAAACAACCGAATGGCTTTTTACCACAGGCTGACACTTGTAGACTCTCTTGTCAAAACTACTTTCTCAATTCTTCTTAATAGTATCATCCCGCTCTTCATTGTAGGCATGCTATAGAACATGATGATTTTTGCATTACTCTCAAAAAGAGAAAGTCCATAAAGAAAATATAGACAAGCCGTTTTGCAAAACAAACCCTCATTATATTCAAAGTAAATAAGAAAGTAAATGTAGTTTTACTTTTGTAAACATTAACACCAAAGTGCACTAAGTTGCGAAGTAAAGTTTTATCAGTGTGTAAGCGATTATCTAAAGCTAATAAACATTTAAGGTTTTAAAAACGTTTTAAAATATTACAGCTTGAAACAAGTGTCTCAAGAAATATAAAAGGTTATATTGTTTATGAACAGAGTTTGCCTTATCTGACCTAACCTTAGACTTCAGTGCTGATATTTTGTTTTCCAGCATAAACGCACTTGCCTATAGATATACATGATGTATAATTGATTAGAGGGATATGTGAATGGAAAGTATTCGCAACAACATTGAACCTATATTGTCTCAACTTGATCGTCAAGCCTATAGATGACAGTAATTGTTGGTGTAATTTCATTTAAGCGGCCAAAAATAAATACTTCAAGTGAAAAGAAGTTCTTTACAATTTAGAATGCTTGCAGTAGGGTGTCTCAATTGTCAATGATGCTCATATTTTACATACTAAAACTTTTTGCAAAAAGATGTGAAACTATATTTGGGAATGGGTTATTCTTTGCTGTAAACTATGACACTTTATTTTTCAGTTTTGCAAAAGTATGGCTTGATAAAAATGGAAAATCCCATTTGAATAATGATTTACTGAAATTAGTAGTTGTTCCCCACGCCAAATAAAAATCTGATTCTTTCGATGCATCTGATTGAGTTCTAAAATTTAGGCTTACTGTCGTTTGAAATGTTTTATTTTTTTATATTTCACCGTGAAATCTTAAATGTTTTTGTTTGCGAACATCGCAGTGAAACAATAAGCAGGATGACATTGTTTTAACATTTACTGTTTAAAACATAGGACCTCTGCAATAAAACTGTATTGCTAAACAGAGTGCAATTCTCTTCAACCTAAACGCACACACTGCATGAGTAAAGTTTAAAGGTACGTTTACTCTGGTACAGTCAACCCTGCGATGATTGTATTGCACCTGCTTTGGCGGTGGAGAGTCACACATAGTGACTTTAGTGTTACCCTGTGGCCCATGGTCCAGTAGTTTCTTACTACCGGTACTGTAATTAATAACTGAAACAACTGAATGGCTTTTTACCACAGGCTGACACTTGTAGACTCTCTTGTCAAAACTACTTTCTCAATCCTTCTTAATAGCATCATCCCGCTCTTCATTGTAGGCATGCTATAGAACATGATGATTTTTGCATTACTCTCAAAAAGAGAAAGTCCATAAAGAAAATTTAGACAAGCCGTTTTGCAAAACCAACCCTCATTATATTCAAAGTAAATAAGAAAGTAAATGTAGTTTTACTTTTGTAAACCTTAACATCAAAATGCACTAAGTTGCGAAGTAAAGTTTTATCAGTGTGTGAGCGATTATCTAAAGCTAAAAAACATTCAAGGTTTTAAAAACGTTTTAAAATATTACAGCTGGAAACAAGTGTCTGAAGAAATAAAAAAGTTATACTGTTTATGAACAGATTTGGCCTTATTCAACCTAACCTTAGACTCCAGTGCTGATATTTTGTTTTCCAGCTTAAACACACTTGCCTATAGATATACATGATGTATAACTGATTAGAGGGATCTGTGAATGGAAAGTATTCGCAACAACATTGAACCTATATTATCTCAACTTGATCGTCAAGCCTATAGATGACAGTAATTGTTGGTGTAATTTCATTGAAGCGGTCAAAAATACATAAATCAAGTGAGAAGAAGTTTTTTACAATTTAGAATGCTTGCAGTAGGGCGTCTCAATTGTCAATGATGCTCATATTTTACATACTAAAACTTTTTCAAAAAGATGTGAAACTATATTTGGGAATGGGTTATTCTTTGCTGTACACTACGACACTTTATTTTTCAGTTTTGCAAAAGTATGGCCTGATAAAAATGGAAAATCCCATTTGAATAATGATTTACTGAAATTAGTAGTTGTTCCCCACGCCAAATGAAAATCTGATTCCTTCGATGCATCTGATTGAGTTCTAAAATTTAGGCTAACTGTCGTCTGAAATGTTTTGTTTTTTTATATTTCACTGTGAAATCTTAAATGTTTTTGTTTGCGAACATCGCAGTGAAACAATAAGCAGGATGACATTGTTTTAACATTTACTGTTTAAAACATAGGACCTTTGCAATAAAATTGTATAGCTAAACAGAGTGCAATTCTCTTCAGCCTGAACGCACGCACTGCATGAGTAAATTTTAAAGGTAAGTTTACTCTGGTACAGTCAACCCAGCGATGATTGTATTGCACCTGCTTTAGCAGTGGAGAGTCACACATAGTGACTTTAGTGTTACCCTGTGGCCCATGGTCCAGTAGTTTCGTACTACCGATACTGTAATTAATAACTGAAACAACCGAATGGCTTTTTACCACAGGCTGACACTTGTAGACTCTCTTGTCAAAACTACTTTCTCAATCCTTCTTAATAGCATCATCCCGCTCTTCATTGTAGGCATGCTATAGAACATGATGATTTTTGCATTACTCTCAAAAAGAGAAAGTCCATAAAGAAAATTTAGACAAGCCGTTTTGCAAAACAAACCCTCATTATATTCAAAGTAAATAAGAAAGTAAATGTAGTTTTACTTTTGTAAACATTAACATCAAAATGCACTAAGTTGCGAAGTAAAGTTTTATCAGTGTGTAAGCGATTATCTAAAGCTAATAAACATTTAAGGTTTTAAAAACGTTTTAAAATATTACAGCTTGAAACAAGTGTCTCAAGAAATAAAAAGGTTATATTGTTTATGAACAGAGTTTGCCTTATCTGACCTAACCTTAGACTTCAGTGCTGATATTTTGTTTTCCAGCATAAACACACTTGCCTATAGATATACATGATGTATAATTGATTAGAGGGATCTGTGAATGGAAAGTATTCGCAACAACATTGAACCTATATTATCTCAACTTGATCGTCAAGCCTATAGATGACAGTAATTGTTGGTGTAATTTCATTAAGGCGGCCAAAAATAAATACTTCAAGTGAAAAGAAGTTCTTTACAATTTAGAATGCTTGCAGTAGGGTGTCTCAATTGTCAATGATGCTCATATTTTACATACTAAAACTTTTTGCAAAAAGATGTGAAACTATATTTGGGAATGGGTTATTCTTTGCTGTAAACTATGACACTTTATTTTTCAGTTTTGCAAAAGTATGGCTTGATAAAAATGGAAAATCCCATTTGAATAATGATTTACTGAAATTAGTAGTTGTTCCCCACGCCAAATAAAAATCTGATTCTTTCGATGCATCTGATTGAGTTCTAAAATTTAGGCTTACTGTCGTCTGAAATGTTTTATTTTTTTATATTTCACCGTGAAATCTTAAATGTTTTTGTTTGCGAACATTGCAGTGAAACAATAAGCAGGATGACATTGTTTTAACATTTACTGTTTAAAACATAGGACCTTTGCAATAAAACTGTATCGCTAAACAGAGTGCAATTCTCTTCAGCCTAAACGCACGCACTGCATGAGTAAATTTTAAAGGTAAGTTTACTCTGGTACAGTCAACCCAGCGATGATTGTATTGCACCTGCTTTAGCAGTGGAGAGTCACACATAGGGACTTTAGTGTTACCCTGTGGCCCATGGTCCAGTAGTTTCGTACTAGCGGTACTGTAATTAATAACTGAAACAACCGAATTGCTTTTTAACACAGGCTGACACTTGTAGACTCTCTCGTCAAAACTACTTTCTCAATTCTTCTTCATAGTATCATCCCGCTCTTCATTGTAGGCATGCTATAGAACATGATGATTTTTGCATTACTCTCAAAAAGAGAAAGTCCATAAAGAAAATATAGACAAGCCGTTTTGCAAAACAAACCCTCATTATATTCAAAGTAAATAAGAAAGTAAATGTAGTTTTACTTTTGTAAACATTAACATCAAAATGCACTAAGTTGCGAAGTAAAGTTTTATCAGTGTGTGAGCGATTATCTAAAGCTAATAAACATTCAAGGTTTTAAAAACGTTTTAAAATATTACAGCTTGAAACAAGTGACTCAAGAAATAAAAAAGGTTATATTGTTTATGAACAGATTTTGCCTTATTCAACCTAACCTTAGACTCTAGTGCGGATTTTTTGTTTTCCAGCATAAACACACTTGCCTATAGATATACATGATGTATAATTGATTAGAGGGATCTGTGAATGAAAAGTATTCGCAACAACATTGAACCTATATTATCTCAACTTGATCGTCAAGCCTATAGATGACAGTAATTGTTGGTGTAATTTCATTTAAGCGGCCAAAAATAAATACTTCAAGTGAAAAGAAGTTCTTTACAATTTAGAATGCTTGCAGTAGGGCGTCTCAATTGTCAATGATGCTCATATTTTACATACTAAAACTTTTTGCAAAAAGATGTGAAACTATATTTGGGAATGGGTTATTCTTTGCTGTACACTACGACACTTTATTTTTCAGTTTTGCAAAAGTATGGCCTGATAAAAATGGAAAATCCCATTTGAATAATGATTTACTGAAATTAGTAGTTGTTCCCCACGCCAAATGAAAATCTGATTCCTTCGATGCATCTGATTGAGTTCTAAAATTTAGGCTTACTGTCGTCTGAAATGTTTTGTTTTTTTATATTTCACTGTGAAATCTTAAATGTTTTTGTTTGCGAACATCGCAGTGAAACAATAAGCAGGATGACATTGTTTTAACATTTACTGTTTAAAACATAGGACCTTTGCAATAAAATTGTATAGCTAAACAGAGTGCAATTCTCTTCAGCCTGAACGCACGCACTGCATGAGTAAATTTTAAAGGTAAGTTTACTCTGGTACAGTCAACCCAGCGATGATTGTATTGCACCTGCTTTAGCAGTGGAGAGTCACACATATTGACTTTAGTGTTACCCTGTGGCCCATGGTCCAGTAGTTTCGTACTACCGATACTGTAATTAATAACTGAAACAACCGAATGGCTTTTTACCACAGGCTGACACTTGTAGACTCTCTTGTCAAAACTACTTTCTCAATCCTTCTTAATAGCATCATCCCGCTCTTCATTGTAGGCATGCTATAGAACATGATGATTTTTGCATTACTCTCAAAAAGAGAAAGTCCATATATTATCTCAACTTGATCGTCAAGCCTATAGATGACAGTAATTGTTGGTGTAATTTCATTTAAGCGGCCAAAAATAAATACTTCAAGTGAAAAGAAGTTCTTTACAATTTAGAATGCTTGCAGTAGGGCGTCTCAATTGTCAATGATGCTCATATTTTACATACTAAAACTTTTTGCAAAAAGATGTGAAACTATATTTGGGAACGGGTTATTCTTTGCTGTAAACTACGACACTTTATTTTTCAGTTTTGCAAAAGTATGGCCTGATAAAAATGGAAAATCCCATTTGAATAATGATTTACTGAAATTAGTAGTTGTTCCCCACGCCAAATGAAAATCTGATTCCTTCGATGCATCTGATTGAGTTCTAAAATTTAGGCTTACTGTCGTCTGAAATGTTTTATTTTTTTATATTTCACCGTGAAATCTTAAATGTTTTTGTTTGCGAACATCGCAGTGAAACAATAAGCAGGATGACATTGTTTTAACATTTACTGTTTAAAACATAGGACCTTTGCAATAAAATTGTATAGCTAAACAGAGTGCAATTCTCTTCAACCTAAACGCACATACTGCATGAGTAAAGTTTAAAGGAACGTTTACTCTGGTACAGTCAACCCAGCGATGATTGTATTGCACCTGCTTTGGTGGTGGAGAGTCACACATAGTGACTTTAGTGTTACCCTGTGGCCCATGGTTCAGTAGTTTCTTACTACGGGTACTGTAATTAATAACTGAAACAACCGAATGGCTTTTTACCACAGGCTGACACTTGTAGACTCTCTTGTCAAAACTACTTTCTCAATCCTTCTTAATAGCATCATCCCGCTCTTCATTGTAGGCATGCTATAGAACCACCAAACCTAGCTTCCAAGTAGTTGGATTACAAGAGTGCACTATGTAATCCAACAAGAGTGCAAGTAGTTGGATTCCAAGTAGTTGGATTCTCAATCCTTCTTAATAGCATCATCCCGCTCTTCATTGTAAGCATGCTATAGAACATGATGATTTTTGCATTACTCTCAAAAAGAGAAAGTCCATAAAGAAAATATAGACAAGCCGTTTTGCAAAACAAACCCTCATTATATTCAAAGTAAATAAGAAAGTAAATGTAGTTTTACTTTTGTAAACATTAACATCAAAATGCACTAAGTTGCGAAGTAAAGTTTTATCAGTGTGTAAGCGATTATCTAAAGCTAATAAACATTTAAGGTTTTAAAAACGTTTTAAAATATTACAGCTTGAAACAAGTGTCTCAAGAAATAAAAAAGGTTAAATTGTTTATGAACAGATTTTGCCTTATTCAACCTAACCTTAGACTTTAGTGCGAATTTTTTTTTTCCAGCATAAACACACTTGCCTATAGATATACATGATGTATAATTGATTAGAGGGATCTGTGAATGAAAAGTATTCGCAACAACATTGAACCTATATTATCTCAACTTGATCGTCAAGCCTATAGATGACAGTAATTGTTGGTGTAATTTCATTTAAGCGGCCAAAATTAAATACTTCAAGTAAAAAGAAGTTCTTTACAATTTAGAATGCTTGCAGTAGGGCGTCTCAATTGTCAATGATGCTCATATTTTACATACTAAAACATTTTGCAAAAAGATGTGAAACTATATTTGGGAATGGGTTATTCTTTGCTGTAAACTACGACACTTTATTTTTCAGTTTTGCAAAAGTATGGCCTGATAAAAATGGAAAATCCCATTTGAATAATGATTTAATGAAATTGGTAGTTGTTCCCACGCCAAATGAAAATCTGATTCTTTCGATGCATCTGATTGAGTTCTAAAATTTAGGCTTACTGTCGTCTGAAATGTTTTATTTTCTTATATTTCACTGTGAAATCTTAAATGTTTTTGTTTGCGAACATCGCAGTGAAACAATAAGCAGGATGACATTGTTTTAACATTTACTGTTTAAAACATAGGACCTTTGCAATAAAATTGTATAGCTAAACAGAGTGCAATTCTCTTCAGCCTGAACGCACGCACTGCATGAGTAAATATTAAAGGTAAGTTTACTCTGGTACAGTCAACCCAGCGATGATTGTATTGCACCTGCTTTGGCGGTGGAGAGTCACACATAGTGACTTTAGTGTTACCCTGTGGCCCATGGTCCAGTAGTTTCTTACTACCGGTACTGTAATTAATAACTGAAACAACGGAATGGCTTTTTACCACAGGCTGACACTTGTAGACTCTCTTGTCAAAACTACTTTCTCAATCCTTCTTAATAGCATCATCCCGCTCTTCATTGTAGGCATGCTATAGAACATGATGATTTTTGCATTACTCTCAAAAAGAGAAAGTCCATAAAGAAAATTTAGACAAGCCGTTTTGCAAAACAAACCCTCATTATATTCAAAGTAAATAAGAAAGTAAATGTAGTTTTACTTTTGTAAACATTAACATCAAAATACACTAAGTTGCGAAGTAAAGTTTTATCAGTGTGTGAGCGATTATCTAAAGCTAATAAACATTCAAGGTTGTAAAAACATTTTAAAATGTTACAGCTTGAAACAAGTGTCTCAAGAAAAAAAAAAAGGTTATAATGTTTATGAACAGATTTTGCCTCATTCAACCTAACCTTAGACTCTAGTGCGGATATTTTGTTTTCCAGCTTAAACACACTTGCCTATAGATATACATGATGTATAATTGATTAGAGGGATCTGTGAATGGAAAGTATTCGCAACAACATTGAACCTATATTATCTCAACTTGATCGTCAAGCCTATAGATGACAGTAATTGTTGGTGTAACTTCATTCAAGCGGCCAAAAATAAATACTTCAAATGAAAAGAAGTTCTTTACAGTTTAGAATGCTTGCAATAGGGCGTCTCAATTGTCAATGATGCTCATATTTTACATACTAAAACATTTTGCAAAAAGATGTGAAACTATATTTGGGAATGGGTTCTTCTTTGCTGTAAACTACGACACTTTATTTTTCAGTTTTGCAAAAGTATGGCCTGATAAAAATGGAAAATCCCATTTGAATAATGATTTAATGAAATTGGTAGTTGTTCCCACGCCAAATGAAAATCTGATTCTTTCGATGCATCTGATTGAGTTGTAAAATTTAGGCTTACTGTCGTCTGAAATGTTTTATTTTCTTACATTTCACTGTGAAATCTTAAATGTTTTTGTTTGCGAACATCGCAGTGAAACAATAAGCAGGATGACATTGTTTTAACATTTACTGTTTAAAACATAGGACCTCTGCAATCAAACTGTATTGCTAAACAGAGTGCAATTCTCTTCAACCTAAACGCACACACTGCATGAGTAAAGTTTAAAGGTACGTTTACTCTGGTACAGTCAACCCAGCGATGATTGTATTGCACCTGCTTGGGCGGTGGAGAGTCACACATAGTGACTTTAGTGTTACCCTGTGGCCCATGGTCCAGTAGTTTCTTACTACCGGTACTGTAATTAATAACTGAAACAACCGAATGGCTTTTTACCACAGGCTGACACTTGTAGACTCTCTTGTCAAAACTACTTTCTCAATCCTTCTTAATAGCATCATCCCGCTCTTCATTGTAGGCATGCTATAGAACATGATGATTTTTGCATTACTCTCAAAAAGAGAAAGTCCATAAAGAAAATTTAGACAAGCCGTTTTGCAAAACAAACCCTCATTATATTCAAAGTAAATAAGAAAGTAAATGTAGTTTTACTTTTGTAAACATTAACATCAAAATGCACTAAGTTGCGAAGTAAAGTTTTATCAGTGTGTGAGCGATTATCTAAAGCTAATAAACATTCAAGGTTTTAAAAACGTTTTAAAATATTACAGCTTGAAACAAGTGTCTCAAGAAAAAAAAAAAGGTTTCAATGTTTATGAACAGATTTTGCCTCATTCAACCTAACCTTAGACTCTAGTGCGGATATTTTGTTTTCCAGCTTAAACACACTTGCCTATAGATATACATGATGTATAATTGATTAGAGGGATCTGTGAATGAAAAGTATTCGCAACAACATTGAACCTATATTATCTCAACTTGATCGTCAAGCCTATAGATGACAGTAATTGTTGGTGTAATTTCATTTAGGCGGCCAAAAATAAATACTTCAAGTGAAAAGAAGTTCTTTACAATTTAGAATGCTTGCAGTAAGGTGTCTCAATTGTCAATGATGCTCATATTTTACATACTAAAACTTTTTGCAAAAAGATGTGAAACTATATTTGGGAACGGGTTAATCTTTGCTGTAAACTACGACACTTTATTTTTCAGTTTTGCAAAAGTATGGCCTGATAAAAATGGAAAATCCCATTTGAATAATGATTTACTGAAATTAGTAGTTGTTCCCCACGCCAAATGAAAATCTGATTCTTTCGATGCATCTGATTGAGTTCTAAAATTTAGGCTAATTGTCGTCTGACATGTTTTATTTTCTTATATTTCACCGTGAAATCTTAAATGTTTTTGTTTGCAAACATCACAGTGAAACAATAAGCAGGATGACATTGTTTTAACATTTACTGTTTAAAACATAGGACCTCTGCAATAAAACTGTGTTGCAAAACAGAGTGCAATTCTCTTCAACCTAAACGCACACACTGCATGAGTAAATTTTAAAGGTAAGTTTACTCTGGTACAGTCAACCCAGCGATGATTGTATTGCACCTGCTTTAGCAGTGGAGAGTCACACATAGGGACTTTAGTGTTACCCTGTGGCCCATGGTCCAGTAGTTTCTTACTACCGGTACTGTAATTAATAACTGAAACAGCCGAATGGCTTTTTACCACAGGCTGACACTTGTAGACTCTCTTGTCAAAACTACTTTCTCAATTCTTCTTAATAGTATCATCCCGCTCTTCATTGTAGGCATGCTATAGAACATGATGATTTTTGCATTACTCTCAAAAAGAGAAAGTCCATAAAGAAAATATAGACAAGCCGTTTTGCAAAACAAACCCTCATTATATTCAAAGTAAATAAGAAAGTAAATGTAGTTTTACTTTTGTAAACATTAACACCAAAGTGCACTAAGTTGCGAAGTAAAGTTTTATCAGTGTGTAAGCGATTATCTAAAGCTAATAAACATTTAAGGTTTTAAAAACGTTTTAAAATATTACAGCTTGAAACAAGTTTTTCAAGAAATAAAAAAGGTTATATTGTTTATGAACAGAGTTTGCCTTATCTGACCTAACCTTAGACTTCAGTGCTGATATTTTGTTTTCCAGCATAAACACACTTGCCTATAGATATACATGATGTATAATTGATTAGAGGGATCTGTGAATGAAAAGTATTCGCAACAACATTGAACCTATATTATCTCAACTTGATCGTCAAGCCTATAGATGAGAGTAATTGTTGGTGTAATTTCATTTAGGCGGCCAAAATTAAATTCTCCAAGTGAAAAGAAGTTCTTTACAATTTAGAATGCTTGCAGTAGGGTGTCTCAATTGTCAATGATGCTCATATTTTACATACTAAAACTTTTTGCAAAAAGATGTGAAACTATATTTGGGAACGGGTTAATCTTTGCTGTAAACTACGACACTTTATTTTTCAGTTTTGCAAAAGTATGGCCTGATAAAAATGGAAAATCTCATTTGAATAATGATTTACTGAAATTAGTAGTTGTTCCCCACGCCAAATGAAAATCTGATTCTTTCGATGCATCTGATTGAGTTCTAAAATTTAGGCTAACTGTCGTCTGAAATGTTTTATTTTTTTATATTTCACCGTGAAATCTTAAATGTTTTTGTTTGCGAACATCGCAGTGAAACAATAAGCAGGATGACATTGTTTTAACATTTACTGTTTAAAACATAGGACCTCTGCAATAAAACAGAGTTGCAAAACAGAGTGCAATTCTCTTCAACCTAAACGCACGCACTGCATGAGTAAATTTTAAAGGTAAGTTTACTCTGGTACAGTCAACCCAGCGATGATTGTATTGCACCTGCTTTAGCAGTGGAGAGTCACACATAGGGACTTTAGTGTTACCCTGTGGCCCATGGTCCAGTAGTTTCTTACTACCGGTACTGTAATTAATAACTGAAACAACCGAATGGCTTTTTACCACAGGCTGACACTTGTAGACTCTCTTGTCAAAACTACTTTCTCAATTCTTCTTAATAGTATCATCCCGCTCTTCATTGTAGGCATGCTATAGAACATGATGATTTTTGCATTACTCTCAAAAAGAGAAAGTCCATAAAGAAAATATAGACAAGCCGTTTTGCAAAACAAACCCTCATTATATTCAAAATAAATAAGAAAGTAAATGTAGTTTTACTTTTGTAAACATTAACATCAAAATGCACTAAGTTGCGAAGTAAAGTTGTATCAGTGTGTGAGCAATTATCTAAAGCTAATAAACATTCAAGGTTTTAAAAACGTTTTAAAATATTACAGCTTGAAACAAGTGTCTCAAGAAATAAAAAAGGTTATATTGTTTATGAACAGAGTTTGCCTTATTCAACCTAACCTTAGACTCTAGTGCGGATTTTTTTTTTCCAGCATAAACACACTTGCCTATAGATATACATGATGTATAATTGATTAGAGGGATCTGTGAATGAAAAGTATTCGCAACAACATTGAACCTATATTATCTCAACTTGATCGTCAAGCCTATAGATGACAGTAATTGTTGGTGTAATTTCATTTAGGCGGCCAAAAATAAATACTTCAAGTGAAAAGAAGTTCTTTACAATTTAGAATGCTTGCAGTAAGGTGTCTCAATTGTCAATGATGCTCATATTTTACATACTAAAACTTTTTGCAAAAAGATGTGAAACTATATTTGGGAACGGGTTAATCTTTGCTGTAAACTACGACACTTTATTTTTCAGTTTTGCAAAAGTATGGCCTGATAAAAATGGAAAATCCCATTTGAATAATGATTTACTGAAATTAGTAGTTGTTCCCCACGCCAAATGAAAATCTGATTCTTTCGATGCATCTGATTGAGTTCTAAAATTTAGGCTAATTGTCGTCTGACATGTTTTATTTTCTTATATTTCACCGTGAAATCTTAAATGTTTTTGTTTGCAAACATCACAGTGAAACAATAAGCAGGATGACATTGTTTTAACATTTACTGTTTAAAACATAGGACCTCTGCAATAAAACTGTGTTGCAAAACAGAGTGCAATTCTCTTCAACCTAAACGCACACACTGCATGAGTAAATTTTAAAGGTAAGTTTACTCTGGTACAGTCAACCCAGCGATGATTGTATTGCACCTGCTTTAGCAGTGGAGAGTCACACATAGGGACTTTAGTGTTACCCTGTGGCCCATGGTCCAGTAGTTTCTTACTACCGGTACTGTAATTAATAACTGAAACAACCGAATGGCTTTTTACCACAGGCTGACACTTGTAGACTCTCTTGTCAAAACTACTTTCTCAATTCTTCTTAATAGTATCATCCCGCTCTTCATTGTAGGCATGCTATAGAACATGATGATTTTTGCATTACTCTCAAAAAGAGAAAGTCCATAAAGAAAATATAGACAAGCCGTTTTGCAAAACAAACCCTCATTATATTCAAAGTAAATAAGAAAGTAAATGTAGTTTTACTTTTGTAAACATTAACACCAAAGTGCACTAAGTTGCGAAGTAAAGTTTTATCAGTGTGTAAGCGATTATCTAAAGCTAATAAACATTTAAGGTTTTAAAAACGTTTTAAAATATTACAGCTTGAAACAAGTTTCTCAAGAAATAAAAAAGGTTATATTGTTTATGAACAGAGTTTGCCTTATCTGACCTAACCTTAGACTTCAGTGCTGATATTTTGTTTTCCAGCATAAACACACTTGCCTATAGATATACATGATGTATAATTGATTAGAGGGATCTGTGAATGAAAAGTATTCGCAACAACATTGAACCTATATTATCTCAACTTGATCGTCAAGCCTATAGATGAGAGTAATTGTTGGTGTAATTTCATTTAGGCGGCCAAAATTAAATTCTCCAAGTGAAAAGAAGTTCTTTACAATTTAGAATGCTTGCAGTAGGGTGTCTCAATTGTCAATGATGCTCATATTTTACGTACTAAAACTTTTTGCAAAAAGATGTGAAACTATATTTGGGAACGGGTTAATCTTTGCTGTAAACTACGACACTTTATTTTTCAGTTTTGCAAAAGTATGGCCTGATAAAAATGGAAAATCTCATTTGAATAATGATTTACTGAAATTAGTAGTTGTTCCCCACGCCAAATGAAAATCTGATTCTTTCGATGCATCTGATTGAGTTCTAAAATTTAGGCTAACTGTCGTCTGAAATGTTTTATTTTTTTATATTTCACCGTGAAATCTTAAATGTTTTTGTTTGCGAACATCGCAGTGAAACAATAAGCAGGATGACATTGTTTTAACATTTACTGTTTAAAACATAGGACCTCTGCAATAAAACTGTGTTGCAAAACAGAGTGCAATTCTCTTCAACCTAAACGCACGCACTGCATGAGTAAATTTTAAAGGTAAGTTTACTCTGGTACAGTCAACCCAGCGATGATTGTATTGCACCTGCTTTAGCAGTGGAGAGTCACACATAGGGACTTTAGTGTTACCCTGTGGCCCATGGTCCAGTAGTTTCTTACTACCGGTACTGTAATTAATAACTGAAACAACCGAATGGCTTTTTACCACAGGCTGACACTTGTAGACTCTCTTGTCAAAACTACTTTCTCAATTCTTCTTAATAGTATCATCCCGCTCTTCATTGTAGGCATGCTATAGAACATGATGATTTTTGCATTACTCTCAAAAAGAGAAAGTCCATAAAGAAAATATAGACAAGCCGTTTTGCAAAACCAACCCTCATTATATTCAAAGTAAATAAGAAAGTAAATGTAGTTTTACTTTTGTAAACATTAACATCAAAATGCACTAAGTTGCGAAGTAAAGTTTTATCAGTGTGTGAGCGATTATCTAAAGCTAATAAACATTCAAGGTTTTAAAAACGTTTTAAAATATTACAGCTTGAAACAAGTGTCTCAAGAAAAAAAAAAAGGTTTCAATGTTTATGAACAGATTTTGCCTCATTCAACCTAACCTTAGACTCTAGTGCGGATATTTTGTTTTCCAGCTTAAACACACTTGCCTATAGATATACATGATGTATAATTGATTAGAGGGATCTGTGAATGAAAAGTATTCGCAACAACATTGAACCTATATTATCTCAACTTGATCGTCAAGCCTATAGATGACAGTAATTGTTGGTGTAATTTCATTTAGGCGGCCAAAAATAAATACTTCAAGTGAAAAGAAGTTCTTTACAATTTAGAATGCTTGCAGTAAGGTGTCTCAATTGTCAATGATGCTCATATTTTACATACTAAAACTTTTTGCAAAAAGATGTGAAACTATATTTGGGAACGGGTTAATCTTTGCTGTAAACTACGACACTTTATTTTTCAGTTTTGCAAAAGTATGGCCTGATAAAAATGGAAAATCCCATTTGAATAATGATTTACTGAAATTAGTAGTTGTTCCCCACGCCAAATGAAAATCTGATTCTTTCGATGCATCTGATTGAGTTCTAAAATTTAGGCTAATTGTCGTCTGACATGTTTTATTTTCTTATATTTCACCGTGAAATCTTAAATGTTTTTGTTTGCAAACATCGCAGTGAAACAATAAGCAGGATGACATTGTTTTAACATTTACTGTTTAAAACATAGGACCTCTGCAATAAAACTGTGTTGCAAAACAGAGTGCAATTCTCTTCAACCTAAACGCACACACTGCATGAGTAAATTTTAAAGGTAAGTTTACTCTGGTACAGTCAACCCAGCGATGATTGTATTGCACCTGCTTTAGTAGTGGAGAGTCACACATAGGGACTTTAGTGTTACCCTGTGGCCCATGGTCCAGTAGTTTCTTACTACCGGTACTGTAATTAATAACTGAAACAACCGAATGGCTTTTTACCACAGGCTGACACTTGTAGACTCTCTTGTCAAAACTACTTTCTCAATTCTTCTTAATAGTATCATCCCGCTCTTCATTGTAGGCATGCTATAGAACATGATGATTTTTGCATTACTCTCAAAAAGAGAAAGTCCATAAAGAAAATATAGACAAGCCGTTTTGCAAAACCAACCCTCATTATATTCAAAGTAAATAAGAAAGTAAATGTAGTTTTACTTTTGTAAACATTAACATCAAAATGCACTAAGTTGCGAAGTAAAGTTTTATCAGTGTGTGAGCGATTATCTAAAGCTAATAAACATTCAAGGTTTTAAAAACGTTTTAAAATATTACAGCTTGAAACAAGTGTCTCAAGAAAAAAAAAAAGGTTTCAATGTTTATGAACAGATTTTGCCTCATTCAACCTAACCTTAGACTCTAGTGCGGATATTTTGTTTTCCAGCTTAAACACACTTGCCTATAGATATACATGATGTATAATTGATTAGAGGGATCTGTGAATGAAAAGTATTCGCAACAACATTGAACCTATATTATCTCAACTTGATCGTCAAGCCTATAGATGACAGTAATTGTTGGTGTAATTTCATTTAGGCGGCCAAAAATAAATACTTCAAGTGAAAAGAAGTTCTTTACAATTTAGAATGCTTGCAGTAAGGTGTCTCAATTGTCAATGATGCTCATATTTTACATACTAAAACTTTTTGCAAAAAGATGTGAAACTATATTTGGGAACGGGTTAATCTTTGCTGTAAACTACGACACTTTATTTTTCAGTTTTGCAAAAGTATGGCCTGATAAAAATGGAAAATCCCATTTGAATAATGATTTACTGAAATTAGTAGTTGTTCCCCACGCCAAATGAAAATCTGATTCTTTCGATGCATCTGATTGAGTTCTAAAATTTAGGCTAATTGTCGTCTGACATGTTTTATTTTCTTATATTTCACCGTGAAATCTTAAATGTTTTTGTTTGCAAACATCGCAGTGAAACAATAAGCAGGATGACATTGTTTTAACATTTACTGTTTAAAACATAGGACCTCTGCAATAAAACTGTGTTGCAAAACAGAGTGCAATTCTCTTCAACCTAAACGCACACACTGCATGAGTAAATTTTAAAGGTAAGTTTACTCTGGTACAGTCAACCCAGCGATGATTGTATTGCACCTGCTTTAGCAGTGGAGAGTCACACATAGGGACTTTAGTGTTACCCTGTGGCCCATGGTCCAGTAGTTTCTTACTACCGGTACTGTAATTAATAACTGAAACAACCGAATGGCTTTTTACCACAGGCTGACACTTGTAGACTCTCTTGTCAAAACTACTTTCTCAATTCTTCTTAATAGTATCATCCCGCTCTTCATTGTAGGCATGCTATAGAACATGATGATTTTTGCATTACTCTCAAAAAGAGAAAGTCCATAAAGAAAATATAGACAAGCCGTTTTGCAAAACAAACCCTCATTATATTCAAAGTAAATAAGAAAGTAAATGTAGTTTTACTTTTGTAAACATTAACATCAAAATGCACTAAGTTGCAAAGTAAAGTTTCATCAGTGTGTGAGCGATTATCTAAAGCTAATAAACATTTAAGGTTTTAAAAAAGTTTTAAAATATTACAGTGTGAAACAAGTGTCTGAAGAAATAAAAATGTTATACTGTTTATGAACAGATTTTGCCTTATTCAACCTAACCTTAGACTCCAGTGCTGATATTTTGTTTTCCAGCATAAACACACTTGCCTATAGATATACATGATGTATAATTGATTAGAGGGATCTGTGAATGAAAAGTATTCGCAACAACATTGAACCTATATTATCTCAACTTGATCGTCAAGCCTATAGATGAGAGTAATTGTTGGTGTAATTTCATTTAGGCGGCCAAAATTAAATTCTTCAAGTGAAAAGAAGTTCTTTACAATTTAGAATGCTCGCAGTAGGGTGTCTCAATTGTCAATGATGCTCATATTTTACATACTAAAACTTTTTGCAAAAAGATGTGAAACTATATTTGGGAACGGGTTAATCTTTGCTGTAAACTACGACACTTTATTTTTCAGTTTTGCAAAAGTATGGCCTGATAAAAATGGAAAATCTCATTTGAATAATGATTTACTGAAATTAGTAGTTGTTCCCCACGCCAAATGAAAATCTGATTCTTTCGATGCATCTGATTGAGTTCTAAAATTTAGGCTAACTGTCGTCTGAAATGTTTTATTTTTTTATATTTCACCGTGAAATCTTAAATGTTTTTGTTTGCGAACATCGCAGTGAAACAATAAGCAGGATGACATTGTTTTAACATTTACTGTTTAAAACATAGGACCTCTGCAATAAAACTGTGTTGCAAAACAGAGTGCAATTCTCTTCAACCTAAACGCACGCACTGCATGAGTAAATTTTAAAGGTAAGTTTACTCTGGTACAGTCAACCCAGCGATGATTGTATTGCACCTGCTTTAGCAGTGGAGAGTCACACATAGGGACTTTAGTGTTACCCTGTGGCCCATGGTCCAGTAGTTTCTTACTACCGGTACTGTAATTAATAACTGAAACAACCGAATGGCTTTTTACCACAGGCTGACACTTGTAGACTCTCTTGTCAAAACTACTTTCTCAATCCTTCTTAATAGTATCATCCCGCTCTTCATTGTAGGCATGCTATAGAACATGATGATTTTTGCATTACTCTCAAAAAGAGAAAGTCCATAAAGAAAATATAGACAAGCCGTTTTGCAAAACAAACCCTCATTATATTCAAAGTAAATAAGAAAGTAAATGTAGTTTTACTTTTGTAAACATTAACATCAAAATGCACTAAGTTGCGAAGTAAAGTTTTATCAGTGTGTGAGCGATTATCTAAAGCTAAAAAACATTCAAGGTTTTAAAAACGTTTTAAAATATTACAGCTGGAAACAAGTGTCTGAAGAAATAAAAAGGTTATACTGTTTATGAACAGATTTGGCCTTATTCAACCTAACCTTAGACTCCAGTGCTGATATTTTGTTTTCCAGCTTAAACACACTTGCCTATAGATATACATGATGTATAACTGATTAGAGGGATCTGTGAATGGAAAGTATTCGCAACAACATTGAACCTATATTATCTCAACTTGATCGTCAAGCCTATAGATGACAGTAATTGTTGGTGTAATTTCATTGAAGCGGTCAAAAATACATAAATCAAGTGAGAAAAAGTTTTTTACAATTTAGAATGCTTGCAGTAGGGCGTCTCAATTGTCAATGATGCTCATATTTTACATACTAAAACTTTTTGCAAAAAAGATGTGAAACTATATTTGGGAATGGGTTATTCTTTGCTGTAAACTACGACACTTTATTTTTTCAGTGTTGCAAAAGTATGGCCTGATAAAAATGGAAAATCCCATTTGAATAATGATTTACTGAAATTAGTAGTTGTTCCCCACGCCAAATGAAAATCTGATTCCTTCGATGCATCTGATTGAGTTCTAAAATTTAGGCTAACTGTCGTCTGAAATGTTTTATTTTCTTATATTTCACCGTGAAATCTTAAATGTTTTTGTTTGCGAACATCGCAGTGAAACAATAAGCAGGATGACATTGTTTTAACATTTACTGTTTAAAACATAGGACCTCTGCAATAAAACTGTATTGCTAAACAGAGTGCAAATCTCTTCAACCTAAACGCACTGCATGAGTAAAGTTTAAACGTACGTTTACTCTGGTACAGTCAACCCTGCGATGATTGTATTGCACCTGCTTTGGCGGTGGAGAGTCACACATAGTGACTTTAGTGTTACCCTGTGGCCCATGGTCCAGTAGTTTCGTATTAGCGGTACTGTAATTAATAACTGAAACAACCGATATGCTTTTTAACACAGGCTGACACTTGTAGACTCTCTCGTCAAAACTACTTTCTCAATTCTTCTTAATAGTATCATCCCGCTCTTCATTTTGGGCATGCTATAGAACATGATGATTTTTGCATTACTCTCAAAAAGAGAAAGTCCATAAAGAAAATATAGACAAGCCGTTTTGCAAAACAAACCCTTATTATATTCAAAGTAAATAAGAAAGTAAATGTAGTTTTACTTTTGTCAACATTAACATCAAAATGCACTAAGTTGCAAAGTAAAGTTTTATCAGTGTGTGAGCGATTATCTAAAGCTAATAAACATTCAAGGTTTTAAAAACGTTTTAAAATATTACAGCTTGAAACAAGTGTCTCAAGAAAAAAAAAAAGGTTATATTGTTTATGAACAGATTTTGCCTTATTCAACCTAACCTTAGACTCTAGTGCGGATATTTTGTTTTCCAGCTTAAACACACTTGCCTATAGATATACATGATGTATAACTGATTAAAGGGATCTGTGAATGGAAAGTATTCGCAACAACATTGAACCTATATTATCTCAACTTGATCGTCAAGCCTATAGATGACAGTAATTGTTGGTGTAATTTCATTGAAGCGGTCAAAAATACATAAATCAAGTGAGAAGAAGTTTTTTACAATTTAGAATGCTTGCAGTAGGGCGTCTCAATTGTCAATGATGCTCATATTTTACATACTAAAACTTTTTGCAAAAAGATGTGAAACTATATTTGGGAATGGGTTATTCTTTGCTGTAAACTACGACACTTTATTTTTCAGTTTTGCAAAAGTATGGCCTGATAAAAATGGAAAATCCCATTTGAATAATGATTTACTGAAATTAGTAGTTGTTCCCCACGCCAAATGAAAATCTGATTCCTTCGATGCATCTGATTGAGTTCTAAAATTTAGGCTAACTGTCGTCTGAAATGTTTTATGTTCTTATATTTCACTGTGAAATCTTAAATGTTTTTGTTTGCGAACATCGCAGTGAAACAATAAGCAGGATGACATTGTTTTAACATTTACTGTTTAAAACATAGGACCTCTGCAATAAAACTGTATTGCTAAACAGAGTGCAAATCTCTTCAAACTAAACGCACACCCTGCATGAGTAAAGTTTAAACGTACGTTTACTCTGGTACAGTCAACCCAGCGATGATTGTATTGCACCTGCTTTGGCGGTGGAGAGTCACACATAGTGACTTTAGTGTTACCCTGTGGCCCATGGTCCAGTAGTTTCGTACTAGCGGTACTGTAATTAATAACTGAAACAACCGAATGGCTTTTTACCACAGGCTGACACTTGTAGACTCTCTTGTCAAAACTACTTTCTCAATCCTTCTTAATAGCATCATCCCGCTCTTCATTGTAGGCATGCTATAGAACATGATGATTTTTGCATTACTCTCAAAAAGAGAAAGTCCATAAAGAAAATATAGACAAGCCGTTTTGCAAAACAAACCCTCATTATATTCAAAGTAAATAAGAAAGTAAATGTAGTTTTACTTTTGTAAACATTAACATCAAAATACACTAAGTTGCGAAGTACAGTTTTATCAGTGTGTGAGCGATTATCTAAAGATAATCAATATTTTAGGTTTCAAAAAAAGTTTTAAAATATTACAGCGTGAAACAAGTGTCTCAAGAAATAAAAAAAGGTTATATTGCTTACGAACAGAGTTTGCCTTATCTGACCTAACCTTAGACTTCAGTGCTGATATTTTGTTTTCCAGCATAAACACACTTGACCATGGATATACATGATGTATAATTGATTAGAGGGATCTGTGAATGGAAAGTATTCGTAACAACATTAAACCTATATTATCTCAACTTGATCGTCAAGCCTATAGATGACAGTAATTGTTGGTGTATTTTCATTGAAGCGGTCAAAAATACATAAATCAAGTGAAAACAAGTTTTTTACAATTTAGAATGCTTGCAGTAGGGCGTCTCAATTGTCAATGATGCTCATATTTTACATACTAAAACTTTTTGCAAAAAGGTGTGAAACTATATTTGGGAATGGGTTATTCTTTGCTGTAAACTACAACACTTTATTTTTCAGTTTTGCAAAAGTATGGCCTGATAAAAATGGAAAATCCCATTTGAATAATGATTTACTGAAATTAGTAGTTGTTCCCCACGCCAAATGAAAATCTGATTCTTTCGATGCATCTGATTGAGTTCTAAAGTTTAGGCTAACTGTCGTCTGAAATGTTTTATTTTCTTATATTTCACTGTGAAATCTTAAATGTTTTTGTTTGCGAGCATCGCAGTGAAACAATAAGCAGAATGACATTGTTTTAACATTTACTGTTTAAAACATAGGACCTTTGCAATTAAATTGTATTGCTAAACAGAGTGCAATTCTCTTCAGCCTAAACGCACGCACTGCATGAGTAAAATTTAAAGGTAAGTTTACTCTGGTACAGTCAACCCAGCGATGATTGTATTGCACCTGCTTTGGCGGTGGAGAGTCACACATAGTGACTTTAGTGTTACCCTGTGGCTCATGGTCCATTAGTTCCTTACTACCGGTACTGTAATTAATAACTGAAACAACCGAATGGCTTTTTACCACAGGCTGACACTTGTAGACTCTCTTGTCAAAACTACTTTCTCAATCCTTCTTAATAGTATCATCCCGCTCTTCATTGTTGGCATGCTATAGAACATGATGACTTTGGAATTACTCTCATAAAGAGAGAGTCCATAAAGAAAATTTAGACAAGCCATTTTGCAAAACAAACTCTCATTATATTCAAAGTAAATAAGAAAGTAAATGTAGTTTTACTTTTGTAAACATTAAAATCAAAATACACTAAGTTGCGAAGTACAGTTTTATCAGTGTGTGAGCGATTGTCTAAAGATAATCATTATTTTAGGTTTCAAAAAAAGTTTTAATTTGTTACAGCTTGAAACAAGTGTCTCAAGAAATGGAAAAGGTTATATTGTTTATGAACAGATTTTGCCTTATCTGACCTAACCTTAGACTTCAGTGCTGATATTTTGTTTTCCAGCATAAACACACTTGACCATGGATATACATGATGTATAATTGATTAGAGGGATCTGTGAATGGAAAGTATTCGCAACAACATTAAACCTATATTATCTCAACTTGATCGTCAAGCCTATAGATGACAGTAATTGTTGGTGTATTTTCATTGAAGCGGTCAAAAATACATAAATCAAGTGAAAAGAAGTTTTTTACAATTTAGAATGCTTGCGGTAGGGCGTCTCAATTGTCAATGATGCTCATATTTTACATACTAAAACTTTTTGCAATAAGATGTTAAACTATATTTGGGAATGGGTTATTCTTTGCTGTAAACTACAACACTTTATTCTTCAGTTTTGCAAAAGTATGGCCTGATAAAAATGGAAAATCCCATTTGAATAATGATTTACTGAAATTATTAGTTGTTCCCCACGCCAAATGAAAATCTGATTCTTTCGGTTTTTCTGATTGACTTCTAAAGTTTAGGCTAACTGTCGTCTGAAATGTTTTATTTTCTTATATTTCACTGTGAAATCTTAAATGTTTTTGTTTGCGAACATCGCAGTGAAACAATAAGCAGGATGACATTGTTTTAACATTTACTGTTTAAAACATAGGACCTTTGCAATTAAATTGTATTGCTAAACAGAATGCAATTCTCTTCAGTCTAAACGCACGCACTGCATGAGTAAAATTTAAAGGTAAGTTTACTCTGGTACAGGCCACCCAGCGATGATTGTATTGCACCTGCTTTGGCGGTGGAGAGTCACTCATAGTGACTTTAGTGTTACCCTGTGGCCCATGGTCCATTAGTTCCTTACTACCGGTACTGTAATTAATAACTGAAACAACCGAATGGCTTTTTACCAAAGGCTGACACTTGTAGACTCTCTTGTCAAAACTACTTTCTCAATCCTTCTTAATAGTATCATCCCGCTCTTCATTGTTGGCATGCTATAGAACATGATGATTTTTGCATTACTCTCAAAAAGAGAAAGTCCATAAAGAAAATATAGACAAGCCGTTTTGCAAAACAAACCCTCATTGTAATCAAAGTAAATAAGAAAGTAAATGTAGTTTTACTTTTGTAAACATTAACATCAAAATGCACTAAGTTGCGAAATAAAGTTTTATTAGCGTGTGAGCGATTGTCTAAAGATAATCAATATTTTAGGTTTCAAAAAAAGTTTTAACTTGTTACAGCTTGAAACAAGTGTCTCAAGAAATGGAAAAGGTTATATTGTTTACGAACAGAGTTTGCCTTATCTGACCTAACCTTAGACTTCAGTGCTGATATTTTGTTTTCAAGCATAAACACACTTGACTATGGATATACATGATGTATAATTGATTAGAGGGATCTGTGAATGGAAAGTATTCGCAACAACATTGAACCTATATTATCTCAACTTGATCGTCAAGCCTATAGATGACAGTAATTGTTGGTGTAATTTCATTCATGCGGCCAAAAATAAATACTTCAAGTGAAAAGAAGTTTTTTACAATTTAGAATGCTTGCGGTAGGGCGTCTCAATTGTCAATGATGCTCATATTTTACATACTAAAACTTTTTGCAATAAGATGTTAAACTATATTTGGGAATGGGTTATTCTTTGCTGTAAACTACAACACTTTATTCTTCAGTTTTGCAAAAGTATGGCCTGATAAAAATGGAAAATCCCATTTGAATAATGATTTACTGAAATTAGTAGTTGTTCCCCACGCCAAATGAAAATCTGATTCTTTCGATGCATCTGATTTAGTTCTAAAGTTTAGGCTAACTGTCGTCTGAAATGTTTTATTTTCTTATATTTCACTGTGAAATCTTAAATGTTTTTGTTTGCGAACATCGCAGTGAAACAATAAGCAGGATGACATTGTTTTAACATTTACTGTTTAAAACATAGGATTTTTGCGATAAAATTGTATTGCTAAACAGAGTGCAATTCTCTTCAGCCTAAACACACGCACTGCATGAGTAAAATTTAAAGGTAAGTTTACTCTGGTACAGTCAACCCAGCGATGATTGTATTGCACCTGCTTTGGCGGTGGAGAGTCACACATAGTGACTTTAGTGTTACCCTGTGGCCCATGGTCCATTAGTTCCTTACTACCGGTACTGTAATTAATAACTGAAACAACCGAATGGCTTTTTACCAAAGGCTGACACTTGTAGACTCTCTTGTCAAAACTACTTTCTCAATCCTTCTTAATAGCATCATCCCGCTCTTCATTGTGGGCATGCTATAGAACATGATGATTTTTGCATTACTCTCAAAAAGAGAAAGTCCATAAAGAAAATATAGACAAGCCGTTTTGCAAAACAAACCCTCATTATATTCAAAGTAAATAAGAAAGTAAATGTAGTTTTACTTTTGTAAACATTAAAATCAAAATACACTAAGTTGCGAAGTAAAGTTTTATCAGTGTGTGAGCGATTGTCTAAAGATAATCAATATTTTAGGTTTCAAAGAAAGTTTTAATTTGTTACAGCTTGAAAAAAGTGTCTCAAGAAATGGAAAAGGTTATATTGTTTACGGACAGAGTTTGCCTTATCTGACCTAACCTTAGACTTCAGTGCTGATATTTTGTTTTCCAGCATAAACACACTTGACCATGGATATACATGATGTATAATTGATTAGAGGGATCTGTGAACGGAAAGTATTCGCAACAACATTAAACCTATATTATCTCAACTTTATCGTCAAGCCTATAGATGACAGTAATTGTTGGTGTAGTTTCATTGAAGCGGTCAAAAATACATAAATCAAGTGAAAACAAGTTTTTTACAATTTAGAATGCTTGCAGTAGGGCGTCTCAATTGTCAATGATGCTCATATTTTACATACTAAAACTTTTTGCAAAAAGGTGTGAAACTATATTTGGGAATGGGTTATTCTTTGCTGTAAACTACAACACTTTATTTTTCAGTTTTGCAAAAGTATGGCCTGATAAAAATGGAAAATCCCATTTGAATAATGATTTACTGAAATTAGTAGTTGTTCCCCACGCCAAATGAAAATCTGATTCTTTCGATGCATCTGATTGAGTTCTAAAGTTTAGGCTAACTGTCGTCTGAAATGTTTTATTTTCTTATATTTCACTGTGAAATCTTAAATGTTTTTGTTTGCGAGCATCGCAGTGAAACAATAAGCAGAATGACATTGTTTTAACATTTACTGTTTAAAACATAGGACCTTTGCAATTAAATTGTATTGCTAAACAGAGTGCAATTCTCTTCAGCCTAAACGCACGCACTGCATGAGTAAAATTTAAAGGTAAGTTTACTCTGGTACAGTCAACCCAGCGATGATTGTATTGCACCTGCTTTGGCGGTGGAGAGTCACACATAGTGACTTTAGTGTTACCCTGTGGCCCATGGTCCATTAGTTCCTTACTACCGGTACTGTAATTAATAACTGAAACAACCGAATGGCTTTTTACCACAGGCTGACACTTGTAGACTCTCTTGTCAAAACTACTTTCTCAATCCTTCTTAATAGTATCATCCCGCTCTTCATTGTTGGCATGCTATAGAACATGATGACTTTGGAATTACTCTCATAAAGAGAGAGTCCATAAAGAAAATTTAGACAAGCCATTTTGCAAAACAAACTCTCATTATATTCAAAGTAAATAAGAAAGTAAATGTAGTTTTACTTTTGTAAACATTAAAATCAAAATACACTAAGTTGCGAAGTACAGTTTTATCAGTGTGTGAGCGATTGTCTAAAGATAATCATTATTTTAGGTTTCAAAAAAAGTTTTAATTTGTTACAGCTTGAAACAAGTGTCTCAAGAAATGGAAAAGGTTATATTGTTTATGAACAGATTTTGCCTTATCTGACCTAACCTTAGACTTCAGTGCTGATATTTTGTTTTCCAGCATAAACACACTTGACCATGGATATACATGATGTATAATTGATTAGAGGGATCTGTGAACGGAAAGTATTCGCAACAACATTAAACCTATATTATCTCATATTTATCGTCAAGACTATAGATGACAGTAATTGTTGGTGTACTTTCATTGAAGCGGTCAAAAATACATAAATCAAGTGAAAAGAAGTTTTTTACAATTTAGAATGCTTGCAGTAGGGCGTCTCAATTGTCAATGATGCTCATATTTTACATACTAAAACTTTTTGCAAAAAGATGTGAAACTATATTTGGGATTGGGTTATTCTTTGCTGTAAACTACGGCACTTTATTTATTTAGTTTTGCCAAAGTATGGCCTGATAAAAATGGAAAGTCCCATTTGAATAATGATTTACTGAAATTAGTAGTTGTTCCCCACGCCAAATGAAAATCTGATTCCTTCGATGCATCTGATTGAGTTGTAAAATTTAGGCTTGCTGTCGTCTGAAATGTTTTATTTTCTTATATTTCACTGTGAAATCTTAAATGTTTTTGTTTGCGAACATCGCAGTGAAACAATAAGCAGGATGACATTGTTTTAACATTTACTGTTTAAAACATAGGACCTTTGCAATTAAATTGTATTGCTAAACAGAGTGCAATTCTCTTCAGCCTAAACGCACGCACTGCATGAGTAAAATTTAAAGGTAAGTTTACTCTGGTACAGTCAACCCAGCGATGATTGTATTGCACCTGTTTTGGCGGTGGAGAGTCACACATAGTGACTTTAGTGTTACCCTGTGGCCCATGGTCCATTAGTTCCTTACTACCGGTACTGTAATTAATAACTGAAACAACCGAATGGCTTTTTACCACGGGCTGACACTTGTAGACTCTCTTGTCAAAACTACTTTCCCAATTCTTCTTAATAGTATCATCCCGCGCTTCATTGTTGGCATGCTATAGAACATGATGACTTTGAAATTACTCTCATAAAGAGAGGCTCCATAAAGAAAATATAGACAAGCCGTTTTGCAAAACAAACTCTCATTATATTCAAAGTAAATAAGAAAGTAAATGTAGTTTTACTTTTGTAAACATTAACATCAAAATACACTAAGTTGCGAAGTAAAGTTTTATCAGTGTGTGAGCGATTGTCTAAAGATAATCAATATTTTAGGTTTCAAAGAAAGTTTTGATTTGTTACAGCTTGAAAAAAGTGTCTCAAGAAATGGAAAAGGTTATATTGTTTACGAACAGAGTTTGCATTATTCAACCTAACCTTAGACTCCAGTGCTGATAGTTTCTTTTCCAGCTTAAACACACTTGCCTATAGATATATATGATGTATAATTGATTAGAGGGGTCTGTGAATGGAAAGTATTCGCAACATCATTGAACTTATATTATCTTAACTTGATCGTCAAGCCTATAGATGACAGTAATTGTTGGTGTAATTTCATTTAAGCGGCCAAAAATAAATACTTCAAGTGAAAAGAAGTTCTTTACAATTTAGAATGCTTGCAGTAGGGCGTCTCAATTGTCAATGATGCTCATATTTTACATACTAAAACTTTTTGCAAAAAGATGCGAAACTATATTTGGGAATGGGTTATTCTTTGCTGTAAACTACGACACTTTATTTTTTTAGTTTTGCAAAAGTATGGCCTGATAAAAATGGAAAATCCCATTTGAATAATGATTTACTGAAATTAGTAGTTGTTCCCCACGCCAAATGAAAAGCTGATTCTTTCGATGCATCTGATTGAGTTGTAAAATTTAGGCTTACTGTCGTCTGAAATGTTTTATTTTCTTATATTTCACTGTGAAATCTTAAATGTTTTTGTTTGCGAACATCGCAGTGAAACAATAAGCAGGATGACATTGTTTTAACATTTGCTGTTTAAACCATAGGACCTTTGCAATTAAATTGTATTGCTAAACAGAATGCAATTCTCTTCAGCCTAAACGCACGCACTGCATGAGTAAAATTTAAAGGTAAGTTTACTCTGGTACAGTCCACCCAGCGATGATTGTATTGCACCTGCTTTGGCGGTGGAGAGTCACTCATAGTGACTTTAGTGTTACCCTGTGGCCAATGGTCTATTAGTTCCTTACTACCGGTACTGTAATTAATAACTGAAACAACCGAATGGCTTTTGACCACAGGCTGACACTTGTAGACTCTCTTGTCAAAACTACTTTCTCAATCCTTCTTAATAGTATCATCCCGCGCTTCATTGTTGGCATGCTATAGAACATGATGACTTTGGAATTACTCTCATAAAGAGAAAGTCCATAAAGAAAATTTAGACAAGCCGTTTTGCAAAACAAACTCTCATTATATTCAAAGTAAATAAGAAAGTAAATGTAGTTTTACTTTTGTAAACCTTAACATCAAAATGCACTAAGTTGCGAAGTAAAGTTTTATAAGTGCGTAAGCGATTATCTAAAGCTAATCAATATTTTAGGTTTTAAAAAAGTTTTAAAATATTACAGCGTGAAACAAGTGTCTCAAGAAATAAAAAAGGTTATATTGTTTACGAACAGATTTTGCCTTATTCAACCTAACCTTAGACTCCAGTGCTGATAGTTTCTTTTCCAGCTTAAACACACTTGCCTATAGATATACATGATGTATAATTGATTAGAGGGATCTGTGAATGGAAAGTGTTCGCAACAACATTGAACCTATATTATCTCAACTTGATCGTCAAGCCTATAGATGACAGTAATTGTTGGTGTAATTTCATTTAAGCGGCCAAAAATAAATACTTCAAGTGAAAAGAAGTTCTTTACAATTTAGAATGCTTGCAGTAGGGCGTCTCAATTGTCAATGATGCTCATATTTTACATACTAAAACCTTTTGCAAAAAGATGTGAAACTATATTTGGGAATGGGTTATTCTTTGCGTTAAACTACAACACTTTATTCTTCAGTTTTGCAAAAGTATGGCCTGATAAAAATGGAAAATCCCATTTGAATAATGATTTACTGAAATTAGTAGTTGTTCCCCACGCCAAATGAAAATCTGATTCTTTCGATGCATCTGATTGAGTTCTAAAGTTTAGGCTAACTGTCGTCTGAAATGTTTTATTTTCTTATATTTCACTGTGAAATCTTAAATGTTTTTGTTTGCGAACATCACAGTGAAACAATAAGCAGGATGACATTGTTTTAACGTTTACTGTTTAAAACATAGGACCTTTGCAATTAAATTGTATTGCTAAACAGAGTGCAATTCTCTTCAGCCTAAACGCACGCACTGCATGAGTAAAATTTAAAGGTAAGTTGACCCTGGTACAGTCAACCCAGCGATGATTGTATTGCACCTGCTTTGGCGGTGGAGAGTCACACATAGTGACTTTAGTGTTACCCTGTGGCCCATGGTCCAGTAGTTCCTTACTACCGGTGCTGTAATTAATAACTAAAACAACCGATTGGCTTTTTACCAAAGGCTGACACTTGTAGACTCTCTTGTCAAAACTACTTTCTCAATCCTTCTTAATAGTATCATCCCGCTCTTCATTGTTGGCATGCTATAGAACATGATGACTTTGGAATTACTCTCATAAAGAGAGAGTCCATAAAGAAAATATAGACAAGCCGTTTTGCAAAAAAAACTCTCATTATATTCAAAGTAAATAAGAAAGTAAATGTAGTTTTACTTTTGTAAACATTAAAATCAAAATACACTAAGTTGCGAAGTAAAGTTTTATCAGTGTGTGAGCGATTGTCTAAAGATAATCAATATTTTAGGTTTCAAAGAAAGTTTTAATTTGTTACAGCTTGAAAAAAGTGTCTCAAGAAATGGAAAAGGTTATATTGTTTACGAACAGAGTTTGCCTTATCTGACCTAACCTTAGACTTCAGTGCTGATATTTTGTTTTCCAGCATAAACACACTTGACCATGGATATACATGATGTATAATTTATTAGAGGGATCTGTGAATGGAAAGTATTCGCAACAACATTAAACCTATATTATCTCAACTTTATCGTCAAGCCTATAGATGACAGTAATTGTTGGTGTACTTTCATTGAAGCGGTCAAAAATACATAAATCAAGTGAAAAGAAGTTTTTTACAATTTAGAATGCTTGCAGTAGGGCGTCTCAATTGTCAATGATGCTCATATTTTACATACTAAAACTTTTTGCAAAAAGATGTGAAACTATGTTTGGGATTGGGTTATTCTTTGCTGTAAACTACGACACTTTATTTTTCAGTTTTGCAAAAGTATGGCCTGATAAAAATGGAAAGTCCCATTTGAATAATGATTTACTGAAATTAGTAGTTGTTCCCCACGCCAAATGAAAATCTGATTCTTTCGATGCATCTGATTGAGTTGTAAAATTTAGGCTTGCTGTCGTCTGAAATGTTTTATTTTCTTATATTTCACTGTGAAATCTTAAATGTTTTTGTTTGCGAACATCGCAGTGAAACAATAAGCAGGATGACATTGTTTTAACATTTACTGTTTAAAACATAGGACCTTTGCAATTAAATTGTATTGCTAAACAGAGTGCAATTCTCTTCAGCCTAAACGCACGCACTGCATGAGTAAAATTTAAAGGTAAGTTTACTCTGGTACAGTCAACCCAGCGATGATTGTATTGCACCTGCTTTGGCGGTGGAGAGTCACACATAGTGACTTTAGTGTTACCCTGTGGCCCATGGTCCATTAGTTCCTTACTACCGGTACTGTAATTAATAACTGAAACAACCGAATGGCTTTTTACTACAGGCTGACACTTGTAGACTCTCTTGTCAAAACTACTTTCTCAATTCTTCTTAATAGTATCATCCCGCGCTTCATTGTTGGCATGCTATAGAACATGATGACTTTGAAATTACTCTCATAAAGAGAGAGTCCATAAAGAAAATTTAGACAAGCCGTTTTGCAAAACAAACTCTCATTATATTCAAAGTAAATAAGAAAGTAAATGTAGTTTTACTTTTGTAAACATTAAAATCAAAATACACTAAGTTGCGAAGTAAAGTTTTATCAGTGTGTGAGCGATTGTCTAAAGATAATCAATATTTTAGGTTTCAAAGAAAGTTTTAATTTGTTACAGCTTGAAAAAAGTGTCTCAAGAAATGGAAAAGGTTATATTGTTTACGAACAGAGTTTGCCTTATCTGACCTAACCTTAGACTTCAGTGCTGATATTTTGTTTTCCAGCATAAACACACTTGACCATGGATATACATGATGTATAATTTATTAGAGGGATCTGTAAATGGAAAGTATTCGCAACAACATTGAACCTATATTATCTCAACTTGATCGTCAAGCCTATAGATGACAGTAATTGTTGGTGTAATTTCATTTAGGCGGCCAAAAATAAATACTTCAAGTGAAAAGAAGTTCTTTACAATTTAGAATGCTTGCAGTAGGGTGTCTCAATTGTCAATGATGCTCATATTTTACATACTAAAACTTTTTGCAAAAAGATGTGAAACTATATTTGGGAATGGGTTATTCTTTGCTGTAAACTACAACACTTTATTCTTCAGTTTTGCAAAAGTATGGCCTGATAAAAATGGAAAATCCCATTTGAATAATGATTTACTAAAATTAGTAGTTGTTCCCCACGCCAAATGAAAATCTGATTCTTTCGATGCATCTGATTGAGTTCTAAAGTTTAGGCTAACTGTCGTCTGAAATGTTTTATTTTCTTATATTTCACTGTGAAATCTTAAATGTTTTTGTTTGCGAACATCGCAGTGAAACAATAAGCAGGATAACATTGTTTTAACATTTACTGTTTAAAACATAGGACCTTTGCAATTAAATTGTATTGCTAAACAGAATGCAATTCTCTTCAGCCTAAACGCACGCACTGCATGAGTAAAATTTAAAGGTAAGTTTACTCTGGTACAGTCCACCCAGCGATGATTGTATTGCACCTGTTTTGGCGGTGGAGAGTCACTCATAGTGACTCTAGTGTTACCCTGTGGCCCATGGTCTATTAGTTCCTTACTACCGGTACTGTAATTAATAACTGAAACAACCGAATAGCTTTTGACCACAGGCTGACACTTGTAGACTCTCTTGTCAAAACTACTTTCTCAATTCTTCTTAATAGTATCATCCCGCGCTTCATTGTTGGCATGCTATAGAACATGATGACTTTGGAATTACTCTCATAAAGAGAGAGTCCATAAAGAAAATTTAGCCAAGCCGTTTTGCAAAACAAACTCTCATTATATTCAAAGTAAATAAGAAAGTAAATGTAGTTTTACTTTTGTAAACCTTAACATCAAAATGCACTAAGTTGCGAAGTAAAGTTTTATCAGTGCGTAAGCGATTATCTAAAGCTAATCAATATTTTAGGTTTTAAAAAAGTTTTAAAATATTACAGCTTGAAACAAGTGTCTCAAGAAATGGAAAAGGTTATATTGTTTACGAACAGAGTTTGCCTTATCTGACCTAACCTTAGACTTCAGTGCTGATATTTTGTTTTCCAGCATAAACACACTTGCCTATAGATATACATGATGTATAATTGATTAGAGGGATCTGTGAATGGAAAGTATTCGCAACAACATTGAACCTATATTATCTCAACTTGATCGTCAAGCCTATAGATGACAGTAATTGTTGGTGTAATTTCATTTAAGCGGCCAAAAATAAATACTTCAAGTGAAAAGGAGTTCTTCACAATTTAGAATGCTTGCAGTAGGGCGTCTCAATTGTCAATGATGCTCATATTTTACATACTAAAACTTTTTGCAAAAAGATGCGAAACTATATTTGGGAATGGGTTATTCTTTGCTGTAAACTACGACACTTTATTTTTTTAGTTTTGCAAAAGTATGGCCTGATAAAAATGGAAAATCCCATTTGAATAATGATTTACTGAAATTAGTAGTTGTTCCCCACGCCAAATGAAAATCTGATTCTTTCGATGCATCTGATTGAGTTCTAAAGTTTAGGCTAACTGTCGTCTGAAATGTTTTATTTTCTTATATTTCACTGTGAAATCTTAAATGTTTTTGTTTGCGAACATCGCAGTGAAACAATAAGCAGGATGACATTGTTTTAACATTTACTGTTTAAAACATAGGATTTTTGCAATAAAATTGTATTGCTAAACAGAGTGCAATTCTCTTCAGCCTAAACGCACGCACTGCATGAGTAAAATTTAAAGGTAAGTTTACTCTGGTACAGTCAACCCAGCGATGATTGTATTGCACCTGCTTTGGCGGTGGAGAGTCACACATAGTGACTTTAGTGTTACCCTGTGGCCCATGGTCCATTAAATCCTTACTACCGGTACTGTAATTAATAACTGAAACAACCGAATGGCTTTGTACCAAAGGCTGACACTTGTAGACTCTCTTGTCAAAACTACTTTCTCAATCCTTCTTAATAGCATCATCCCGCTCTTCATTGTGGGCATGCTATAGAACATGATGATTTTTGCATTACTCTCAAAAAGAGAAAGTCCATAAAGAAAATATAGACAAGCCGTTTTGCAAAACAAACCCTCATTATATTCAAAGTAAATAAGAAAGTAAATGTAGTTTTACTTTTGTAAACATTAAAATCAAAATACACTAAGTTGCGAAGTAAAGTTTTATCAGTGTGTGAGCGATTGTCTAAAGATAATCAATATTTTAGGTTTCAAAGAAAGTTTTAATTTGTTACAGCTTGAAAAAAGTGTCTCAAGAAATGGAAAAGGTTATATTGTTTACGGACAGAGTTTGCCTTATCTGACCTAACCTTAGACTTCAGTGCTGATATTTTGTTTTCCAGCATAAACACACTTGACCATGGATATACATGATGTATAATTTATTAGAGGGATCTGTGAATGGAAAGTATTCGCAACAACATTAAACCTATATTATCTCAACTTTATCGTCAAGCCTATAGATGACAGTAATTGTTGGTGTACTTTCATTGAAGCGGTCAAAAATACATAAATCAAGTGAAAAGAAGTTTTTTACAATTTAGAATGCTTGCAGTAGGGCGTCTCAATTGTCAATGATGCTCATATTTTACATACTAAAACTTTTTGCAAAAAGATGTGAAACTATGTTTGGGATTGGGTTATTCTTTGCTGTAAACTACGACACTTTATTTTTCAGTTTTGCAAAAGTATGGCCTGATAAAAATGGAAAGTCCCATTTGAATAATGATTTACTGAAATTAGTAGTTGTTCCCCACGCCAAATGAAAATCTGATTCTTTCGATGCATCTGATTGAGTTGTAAAATTTAGGCTTGCTGTCGTCTGAAATGTTTTATTTTCTTATATTTCACTGTGAAATCTTAAATGTTTTTGTTTGCGAACATCGCAGTGAAACAATAAGCAGGATGACATTGTTTTAACATTTACTGTTTAAAACATAGGACCTTTGCAATTAAATTGTATTGCTAAACAGAGTGCAATTCTCTTCAGCCTAAACGCACGCACTGCATGAGTAAAATTTAAAGGTAAGTTTACTCTGGTACAGTCAACCCAGCGATGATTGTATTGCACCTGCTTTGGCGGTGGAGAGTCACACATAGTGACTTTAGTGTTACCCTGTGGCCCATGGTCCATTAGTTCCTTACTACCGGTACTGTAATTAATAACTGAAACAACCGAATGGCTTTTTACTACAGGCTGACACTTGTAGACTCTCTTGTCAAAACTACTTTCCCAATTCTTCTTAATAGTATCATCCCGCGCTTCATTGTTGGCATGCTATAGAACATGATGACTTTGAAATTACTCTCATAAAGAGAGAGTCCATAAAGAAAATTTAGACAAGCCGTTTTGCAAAACAAACTCTCATTATATTCAAAGTAAATAAGAAAGTAAATGTAGTTTTACTTTTGTAAACATTAAAATCAAAATACACTAAGTTGCGAAGTAAAGTTTTATCAGTGTGTGAGCGATTGTCTAAAGATAATCAATATTTTAGGTTTCAAAGAAAGTTTTAATTTGTTACAGCTTGAAAAAAGTGTCTCAAGAAATGGAAAAGGTTATATTGTTTACGAACAGAGTTTGCCTTATCTGACCTAACCTTAGACTTCAGTGCTGATATTTTGTTTTCCAGCATAAACACACTTGACCATGGATATACATGATGTATAATTTATTAGAGGGATCTGTAAATGGAAAGTATTCGCAACAACATTGAACCTATATTATCTCAACTTGATCGTCAAGCCTATAGATGACAGTAATTGTTGGTGTAATTTCATTTAGGCGGCCAAAAATAAATACTTCAAGTGAAAAGAAGTTCTTTACAATTTAGAATGCTTGCAGTAGGGTGTCTCAATTGTCAATGATGCTCATATTTTACATACTAAAACTTTTTGCAAAAAGATGTGAAACTATATTTGGGAATGGGTTATTCTTTGCTGTAAACTACAACACTTTATTCTTCAGTTTTGCAAAAGTATGGCCTGATAAAAATGGAAAATCCCATTTGAATAATGATTTACTGAAATTAGTAGTTGTTCCCCACGCCAAATGAAAATCTGATTCTTTCGATGCATCTGATTGAGTTCTAAAGTTTAGGCTAACTGTCGTCTGAAATGTTTTATTTTCTTATATTTCACTGTGAAATCTTAAATGTTTTTGTTTGCGAACATCGCAGTGAAACAATAAGCAGGATAACATTGTTTTAACATTTACTGTTTAAAACATAGGACCTTTGCAATTAAATTGTATTGCTAAACAGAATGCAACTCTCTTCAGCCTAAACGCACGCACTGCATGAGTAAAATTTAAAGGTAAGTTTACTCTGGTACAGTCCACCCAGCGATGATTGTATTGCACCTGTTTTGGCGGTGGAGAGTCACTCATAGTGACTCTAGTGTTACCCTGTGGCCCATGGTCTATTAGTTCCTTACTACCGGTACTGTAATTAATAACTGAAACAACCGAATAGCTTTTGACCACAGGCTGACACTTGTAGACTCTCTTGTCAAAACTACTTTCTCAATTCTTCTTAATAGTATCATCCCGCGCTTCATTGTTGGCATGCTATAGAACATGATGACTTTGGAATTACTCTCATAAAGAGAGAGTCCATAAAGAAAATTTAGCCAAGCCGTTTTGCAAAACAAACTCTCATTATATTCAAAGTAAATAAGAAAGTAAATGTAGTTTTACTTTTGTAAACCTTAACATCAAAATGCACTAAGTTGCGAAGTAAAGTTTTATCAGTGCGTAAGCGATTATCTAAAGCTAATCAATATTTTAGGTTTTAAAAAAGTTTTAAAATATTACAGCTTGAAACAAGTGTCTCAAGAAATGGAAAAGGTTATATTGTTTACGAACAGAGTTTGCCTTATCTGACCTAACCTTAGACTTCAGTGCTGATATTTTGTTTTCCAGCATAAACACACTTGCCTATAGATATACATGATGTATAATTGATTAGAGGGATCTGTGAATGGAAAGTATTCGCAACAACATTGAACCTATATTATCTCAACTTGATCGTCAAGCCTATAGATGACAGTAATTGTTGGTGTAATTTCATTTAAGCGGCCAAAAATAAATACTTCAAGTGAAAAGAAGTTCTTTACAATTTAGAATGCTTGCAGTAGGGCGTCTCAATTGTCAATGATGCTCATATTTTACATACTAAAACCTTTTGCAAAAAGATGTGAAACTATATTTGGGAATGGGTTATTCTTTGCTGTAAACTACAACACTTTATTCTTCAGTTTTGCAAAAGTATGGCCTGATAAAAATGGAAAATCCCATTTGAATAATGATTTACTGAAATTAGTAGTTGTTCCCCACGCCAAATGAAAATCTGATTCTTTCGATGCATCTGATTGAGTTCTAAAGTTTAGGCTAACTGTCGTCTGAAATGTTTTATTTTCTTATATTTCACTGTGAAATCTTAAATGTTTTTGTTTGCGAACATCGCAGTGAAACAATAAGCAGGATGACATTGTTTTAACGTTTACTGTTTAAAACATAGGACCTTTGCAATTAAATTGTATTGCTAAACAGAGTGCAATTCTCTTCAGCCTAAACGCACGCACTGCATGAGTAAAATTTAAAGGTAAGTTTACTCTGGTACAGTCAACCCAGCGATGATTGTATTGCACCTGCTTTGGCGGTGGAGAGTCACACATAGTGACTTTAGTGTTACCCTGTGGCCCATGGTCCAGTAGTTTCTTACTACCGGTACTGTAATTAATAACTGAAACAACCGAATGGCTTTTTACCAAAGGCTGACACTTGTAGACTCTCTTGTCAAAACTACTTTCTCAATCCTTCTTAATAGTATCATCCCGCTCTTCATTGTAGGCATGCTATAGAACATGATGACTTTGGAATTACTCTCATAAAGAGAGAGTCCATAAAGAAAATTTAGACAAGCCGTTTTGCAAAACAAACTCTCATTATATTCAAAGTAAATAAGAAAGTAAATGTAGTTTTACTTTTGTAAACATTAAAATCAAAATACACTAAGTTGCGAAATACAGTTTTATCAGTGTGTGAGCGATTGTCTAAAGATAATCAATATTTTAGGTTTCAAAAAAAGTTTTAATTTGTTACAGCTTGAAACAAGTGTCTCAAGAAATGGAAAAGGTTATATTGTTTATGAACAGAGTTTGCCTTATCTGACCTAACCTTAGACTTCAGTGCTGATATTTTGTTTTCCAGCATAAACACACTTGACTATGGATATACATGATGTATAATTGATTAGAGGGATCTGTGAATGGAAAGTATTCGCAACAACATTGAACCTATATTATCTCAACTTGATCGTCAAGCCTATAGATGACAGTAATTGTTGGTGTAATTTCATTTAGGCGGCCAAAAATAAATACTTCAAGTGAAAAGAAGTTCTTTACAATTTAGAATGCTTGCAGTAGGGTGTCTCAATTGTCAATGATGCTCATATTTTACATACTAAAACTTTTTGCAAAAAGATGTGAAACTATATTTGGGAATGGGTTATTCTTTGCTGTAAACTACAACACTTTATTCTTCAGTTTTGCAAAAGTATGGCCTGATAAAAATGGAAAATCCCATTTGAATAATGATTTACTGAAATTAGTAGTTGTTCCCCACGCCAAATGAAAATCTGATTCTTTCGATGCATCTGATTGAGTTCTAAAGTTTAGGCTAACTGTCGTCTGAAATGTTTTATTTTCTTATATTTCACTGTGAAATCTTAAATGTTTTTGTTTGCGAACATCGCAGTGAAACAATAAGCAGGATGACATTGTTTTAACATTTACTGTTTAAAACATAGGACCTTTGCAATTAAATTGTATTGCTAAACAGAATGCAATTCTCTTCAGCCTAAACGCACGCACTGCATGAGTAAAATTTAAAGGTAAGTTTACTCTGGTACAGTCCACCCAGCGATGATTGTATTGCACCTGTTTTGGCGGTGGAGAGTCACTCATAGTGACTCTAGTGTTACCCTGTGGCCCATGGTCCATTAGTTCCTTACTACCGGTACTGTAATTAATAACTGAAACAACCGAATAGCTTTTGACCACAGGCTGACACTTGTAGACTCTCTTGTCAAAACTACTTTCTCAATTCTTCTTAATAGTATCATCCCGCGCTTCATTGTTGGCATGCTATAGAACATGATGACTTTGGAATTACTCTCATAAAGAGAGAGTCCATAAAGAAAATTTAGCCAAGCCGTTTTGCAAAACAAACTCTCATTATATTCAAAGTAAATAAGAAAGTAAATGTAGTTTTACTTTTGTAAACCTTAACATCAAAATGCACTAAGTTGCGAAGTAAAGTTTTATCAGTGCGTAAGCGATTATCTAAAGCTATTCAATATTTTAGGTTTTAAAAAAGTTTTAAAATATTACAGCTTGAAACAAGTGTCTCAAGAAATGGAAAAGGTTATATTGTTTACGAACAGAGTTTGCCTTATCTGACCTAACCTTAGACTTCAGTGCTGATATTTTGTTTTCCAGCATAAACACACTTGCCTATAGATATACATGATGTATAATTGATTAGAGGGATCTGTGAATGGAAAGTATTCGCAACAACATTGAACCTATATTATCTCAACTTGATCGTCAAGCCTATAGATGACAGTAATTGTTGGTGTAATTTCATTTAAGCGGCCAAAAATAAATACTTCAAGTGAAAAGAAGTTCTTTACAATTTAGAATGCTTGCAGTAGGGCGTCTCAATTGTCAATGATGCTCATATTTTACATACTAAAACCTTTTGCAAAAATATGTGAAACTATATTTGGGAATGGGTTATTCTTTGCTGTAAACTACAACACTTTATTCTTCAGTTTTGCAAAAGTATGGCCTGATAAAAATGGAAAATCCCATTTGAATAATGATTTACTGAAATTAGTAGTTGTTCCCCACGCCAAATGAAAATCTGATTCTTTCGATGCATCTGATTGAGTTCTAAAGTTTAGGCTAACTGTCGTCTGAAATGTTTTATTTTCTTATATTTCACTGTGAAATCTTAAATGTTTTTGTTTGCGAACATCGCAGTGAAACAATAAGCAGGATGACATTGTTTTAACGTTTACTGTTTAAAACATAGGACCTTTGCAATTAAATTGTATTGCTAAACAGAGTGCAATTCTCTTCAGCCTAAACGCACGCACTGCATGAGTAAAATTTAAAGGTAAGTTTACTCTGGTACAGTCAACCCAGCGATGATTGTATTGCACCTGCTTTGGCGGTGGAGAGTCACACATAGTGACTTTAGTGTTACCCTGTGGCCCATGGTCCAGTAGTTTCTTACTACCGGTACTGTAATTAATAACTGAAACAACCGAATGGCTTTTTACCAAAGGCTGACACTTGTAGACTCTCTTGTCAAAACTACTTTCTCATTCCTTCTTAATAGTATCATCCCGCTCTTCATTGTAGGCATGCTATAGAACATGATGACTTTGGAATTACTCTCATAAAGAGAGAGTCCATAAAGAAAATTTAGACAAGCCGTTTTGCAAAACAAACTCTCATTATATTCAAAGTAAATAAGAAAGTAAATGTAGTTTTACTTTTGTAAACATTAAAATCAAAATACACTAAGTTGCGAAATACAGTTTTATCAGTGTGTGAGCGATTGTCTAAAGATAATCAATATTTTAGGTTTCAAAAAAAGTTTTAATTTGTTACAGCTTGAAACAAGTGTCTCAAGAAATGGAAAAGGTTATATTGTTTATGAACAGAGTTTGCCTTATCTGACCTAACCTTAGACTTCAGTGCTGATATTTTGTTTTCCAGCATAAACACACTTGACTATGGATATACATGATGTATAATTGATTAGAGGGATCTGTGAATGGAAAGTATTCGCAACAACATTGAACCTATATTATCTCAACTTGATCGTCAAGCCTATAGATGACAGTAATTGTTGGTGTAATTTCATTCAAGCGGCCAAAAATAAATACTTCAAGTGAAAAGAAGTTCTTTACAATTTAGAATGCTTGCAGTAGGGCGTCTCAATTGTCAATGATGCTCATATTTTACATACTAAAACTTTTTGCAAAAAGATGCGAAACTATATTTGGGAATGGGTTATTCTTTGCTGTAAACTACGACACTTTATTTTTTTAGTTTTGCAAAAGTATGGCCTGATAAAAATGGAAAATCCCATTTGAATAATGATTTACTGAAATTAGTAGTTGTTCCCCACGCCAAATGAAAAGCTGATTCTTTCGATGCATCTGATTGAGTTGTAAAATTTAGGCTTACTGTCGTCTGAAATGTTTTATTTTCTTATATTTCACTGTGAAATCTTAAATGTTTTTGTTTGCGAACATCGCAGTGAAACAATAAGCAGGATGACATTGTTTTAACATTTGCTGTTTAAAACATAGGACCTTTGCAATTAAATTGTATTGCTAAACAGAATGCAATTCTCTTCAGCCTAAACGCACGCACTGCATGAGTAAAATTTAAAGGTAAGTTTACTCTGGTACAGTCCACCCAGCGATGATTGTATTGCACCTGCTTTGGCGGTGGAGAGTCACTCATAGTGACTTTAGTGTTACCCTGTGGCCAATGGTCTATTAGTTCCTTACTACCGGTACTGTAATTAATAACTGAAACAACCGAATGGCTTTTGACCACAGGCTGACACTTGTAGACTCTCTTGTCAAAACTACTTTCTCAATCCTTCTTAATAGTATCATTCGCGCTTCATTGTTGGCATGCTATAGAACATGATGACTTTGGAATTACTCTCATAAAGAGAAAGTCCATAAAGAAAATTTAGACAAGCCGTTTTGCAAAACAAACTCTCATTATATTCAAAGTAAATAAGAAAGTAAATGTAGTTTTACTTTTGTAAACCTTAACATCAAAATGCACTAAGTTGCGAAGTAAAGTTTTATCAGTGCGTAAGCGATTATCTAAAGCTAATCAATATTTTAGGTTTTAAAAAAGTTTTAAAATATTACAGCGTGAAACAAGTGTCTCAAGAAATAAAAAAGGTTATATTGTTTACGAACAGATTTTGCCTTATTCAACCTAACCTTAGACTCCAGTGCTGATAGTTTCTTTTCCAGCTTAAACACACTTGCCTATAGATATACATGATGTATAATTGATTAGAGGGATCTGTGAATGGAAAGTATTCGCAACAACATTGAACCTATATTATCTCAACTTGATCGTCAAGCCTATAGATGACAGTAATTGTTGGTGTAATTTCATTTAAGCGGCCAAAAATAAATACTTCAAGTGAAAAGAAGTTCTTTACAATTTAGAATGCTTGCAGTAGGGCGTCTCAATTGTCAATGATGCTCATATTTTACATACTAAAACCTTTTGCAAAAAGATGTGAAACTATATTTGGGAATGGGTTATTCTTTGCGTTAAACTACAACACTTTATTCTTCAGTTTTGCAAAAGTATGGCCTGATAAAAATGGAAAATCCCATTTGAATAATGATTTACTGAAATTAGTAGTTGTTCCCCACGCCAAATGAAAATCTGATTCTTTCGATGCATCTGATTGAGTTCTAAAGTTTAGGCTAACTGTCGTCTGAAATGTTTTATTTTCTTATATTTCACTGTGAAATCTTAAATGTTTTTGTTTGCGAACATCGCAGTGAAACAATAAGCAGGATGACATTGTTTTAACGTTTACTGTTTAAAACATAGGACCTTTGCAATTAAATTGTATTGCTAAACAGAGTGCAATTCTCTTCAGCCTAAACGCACGCACTGCATGAGTAAAATTTAAAGGTAAGTTTACTCTGGTACAGTCAACCCAGCGATGATTGTATTGCACCTGCTTTGGCGGTGGAGAGTCACACATAGTGACTTTAGTGTTACCCTGTGGCCCATGGTCCAGTAGTTTCTTACTACCGGTACTGTAATTAATAACTGAAACAACCGAATGGCTTTTTACCAAAGGCTGACACTTGTAGACTCTCTTGTCAAAACTACTTTCTCAATCCTTCTTAATAGTATCATCCCGCTCTTCATTGTAGGCATGCTATAGAACATGATGACTTTGGAATTACTCTCATAAAGAGAGAGTCCATAAAGAAAATTTAGACAAGCCGTTTTGCAAAACAAACTCTCATTATATTCAAAGTAAATAAGAAAGTAAATGTAGTTTTACTTTTGTAAACATTAAAATCAAAATACACTAAGTTGCGAAATACAGTTTTATCAGTGTGTGAGCGATTGTCTAAAGATAATCAATATTTTAGGTTTCAAAAAAAGTTTTAATTTGTTACAGCTTGAAACAAGTGTCTCAAGAAATGGAAAAGGTTATATTGTTTATGAACAGAGTTTGCCTTATCTGACCTAACCTTAGACTTCAGTGCTGATATTTTGTTTTCCAGCATAAACACACTTGACTATGGATATACATGATGTATAATTGATTAGAGGGATCTGTGAATGGAAAGTATTCGCAACAACATTGAACCTATATTATCTCAACTTGATCGTCAAGCCTATAGATGACAGTAATTGTTGGTGTAATTTCATTCAAGCGGCCAAAAATAAATACTTCAAGTGAAAAGAAGTTCTTTACAATTTAGAATGCTTGCAGTAGGGCGTCTCAATTGTCAATGATGCTCATATTTTACATACTAAAACTTTTTGCAAAAAGATGCGAAACTATATTTGGGAATGGGTTATTCTTTGCTGTAAACTACGACACTTTATTTTTTTAGTTTTGCAAAAGTATGGCCTGATAAAAATGGAAAATCCCATTTGAATAATGATTTACTGAAATTAGTAGTTGTTCCCCACGCCAAATGAAAAGCTGATTCTTTCGATGCATCTGATTGAGTTGTAAAATTTAGGCTTACTGTCGTCTGAAATGTTTTATTTTCTTATATTTCACTGTGAAATCTTAAATGTTTTTGTTTGCGAACATCGCAGTGAAACAATAAGCAGGATGACATTGTTTTAACATTTGCTGTTTAAAACATAGGACCTTTGCAATTAAATTGTATTGCTAAACAGAATGCAATTCTCTTCAGCCTAAACGCACGCACTGCATGAGTAAAATTTAAAGGTAAGTTTACTCTGGTACAGTCCACCCAGCGATGATTGTATTGCACCTGCTTTGGCGGTGGAGAGTCACACATAGTGACTTTAGTGTTACCCTGTGGCCCATGGTCCAGTAGTTTCTTACTACCGGTACTGTAATTAATAACTGAAACAACCGAATGGCTTTTTACCAAAGGCTGACACTTGTAGACTCTCTTGTCAAAACTACTTTCTCAATCCTTCTTAATAGTATCATCCCGCTCTTCATTGTAGGCATGCTATAGAACATGATGACTTTGGAATTACTCTCATAAAGAGAGAGTCCATAAAGAAAATTTAGACAAGCCGTTTTGCAAAACAAACTCTCATTATATTCAAAGTAAATAAGAAAGTAAATGTAGTTTTACTTTTGTAAACCTTAACATCAAAATGCACTAAGTTGCGAAGTAAAGTTTTATCAGTGCGTAAGCGATTATCTAAAGCTAATCAATATTTTAGGTTTTAAAAAAGTTTTAAAATATTACAGCTTGAAACAAGTGTCTCAAGAAATGGAAAAGGTTATATTGTTTACGAACAGAGTTTGCCTTATCTGACCTAACCTTAGACTTCAGTGCTGATATTTTGTTTTCCAGCATAAACACACTTGCCTATAGATATACATGATGTATAATTGATTAGAGGGATCTGTGAATGGAAAGTATTCGCAACAACATTGAACCTATATTATCTCAACTTGATCGTCAAGCCTATAGATGACAGTAATTGTTGGTGTAATTTCATTTAAGCGGCCAAAAATAAATACTTCAAGTGAAAAGAAGTTCTTTACAATTTAGAATGCTTGCAGTAGGGCGTCTCAATTGTCAATGATGCTCATATTTTACATACTAAAACCTTTTGCAAAAATATGTGAAACTATATTTGGGAATGGGTTATTCTTTGCTGTAAACTACAACACTTTATTCTTCAGTTTTGCAAAAGTATGGCCTGATAAAAATGGAAAATCCCATTTGAATAATGATTTACTGAAATTAGTAGTTGTTCCCCACGCCAAATGAAAATCTGATTCTTTCGATGCATCTGATTGAGTTCTAAAGTTTAGGCTAACTGTCGTCTGAAATGTTTTATTTTCTTATATTTCACTGTGAAATCTTAAATGTTTTTGTTTGCGAACATCGCAGTGAAACAATAAGCAGGATGACATTGTTTTAACGTTTACTGTTTAAAACATAGGACCTTTGCAATTAAATTGTATTGCTAAACAGAGTGCAATTCTCTTCAGCCTAAACGCACGCACTGCATGAGTAAAATTTAAAGGTAAGTTTACTCTGGTACAGTCAACCCAGCGATGATTGTATTGCACCTGCTTTGGCGGTGGAGAGTCACACATAGTGACTTTAGTGTTACCCTGTGGCCCATGGTCCAGTAGTTTCTTACTACCGGTACTGTAATTAATAACTGAAACAACCGAATGGCTTTTTACCAAAGGCTGACACTTGTAGACTCTCTTGTCAAAACTACTTTCTCATTCCTTCTTAATAGTATCATCCCGCTCTTCATTGTAGGCATGCTATAGAACATGATGACTTTGGAATTACTCTCATAAAGAGAGAGTCCATAAAGAAAATTTAGACAAGCCGTTTTGCAAAACAAACTCTCATTATATTCAAAGTAAATAAGAAAGTAAATGTAGTTTTACTTTTGTAAACATTAAAATCAAAATACACTAAGTTGCGAAATACAGTTTTATCAGTGTGTGAGCGATTGTCTAAAGATAATCAATATTTTAGGTTTCAAAAAAAGTTTTAATTTGTTACAGCTTGAAACAAGTGTCTCAAGAAATGGAAAAGGTTATATTGTTTATGAACAGAGTTTGCCTTATCTGACCTAACCTTAGACTTCAGTGCTGATATTTTGTTTTCCAGCATAAACACACTTGACTATGGATATACATGATGTATAATTGATTAGAGGGATCTGTGAATGGAAAGTATTCGCAACAACATTGAACCTATATTATCTCAACTTGATCGTCAAGCCTATAGATGACAGTAATTGTTGGTGTAATTTCATTCAAGCGGCCAAAAATAAATACTTCAAGTGAAAAGAAGTTCTTTACAATTTAGAATGCTTGCAGTAGGGCGTCTCAATTGTCAATGATGCTCATATTTTACATACTAAAACTTTTTGCAAAAAGATGCGAAACTATATTTGGGAATGGGTTATTCTTTGCTGTAAACTACGACACTTTATTTTTTTAGTTTTGCAAAAGTATGGCCTGATAAAAATGGAAAATCCCATTTGAATAATGATTTACTGAAATTAGTAGTTGTTCCCCACGCCAAATGAAAAGCTGATTCTTTCGATGCATCTGATTGAGTTGTAAAATTTAGGCTTACTGTCGTCTGAAATGTTTTATTTTCTTATATTTCACTGTGAAATCTTAAATGTTTTTGTTTGCGAACATCGCAGTGAAACAATAAGCAGGATGACATTGTTTTAACATTTGCTGTTTAAAACATAGGACCTTTGCAATTAAATTGTATTGCTAAACAGAATGCAATTCTCTTCAGCCTAAACGCACGCACTGCATGAGTAAAATTTAAAGGTAAGTTTACTCTGGTACAGTCCACCCAGCGATGATTGTATTGCACCTGCTTTGGCGGTGGAGAGTCACTCATAGTGACTTTAGTGTTACCCTGTGGCCAATGGTCTATTAGTTCCTTACTACCGGTACTGTAATTAATAACTGAAACAACCGAATGGCTTTTGACCACAGGCTGACACTTGTAGACTCTCTTGTCAAAACTACTTTCTCAATCCTTCTTAATAGTATCATTCGCGCTTCATTGTTGGCATGCTATAGAACATGATGACTTTGGAATTACTCTCATAAAGAGAAAGTCCATAAAGAAAATTTAGACAAGCCGTTTTGCAAAACAAACTCTCATTATATTCAAAGTAAATAAGAAAGTAAATGTAGTTTTACTTTTGTAAACCTTAACATCAAAATGCACTAAGTTGCGAAGTAAAGTTTTATCAGTGCGTAAGCGATTATCTAAAGCTAATCAATATTTTAGGTTTTAAAAAAGTTTTAAAATATTACAGCTTGAAACAAGTGTCTCAAGAAATGGAAAAGGTTATATTGTTTACGAACAGAGTTTGCCTTATCTGACCTAACCTTAGACTTCAGTGCTGATATTTTGTTTTCCAGCATAAACACACTTGCCTATAGATATACATGATGTATAATTGATTAGAGGGATCTGTGAATGGAAAGTATTCGCAACAACATTGAACCTATATTATCTCAACTTGATCGTCAAGCCTATAGATGACAGTAATTGTTGGTGTAATTTCATTTAAGCGGCCAAAAATAAATACTTCAAGTGAAAAGAAGTTCTTTACAATTTAGAATGCTTGCAGTAGGGCGTCTCAATTGTCAATGATGCTCATATTTTACATACTAAAACCTTTTGCAAAAATATGTGAAACTATATTTGGGAATGGGTTATTCTTTGCTGTAAACTACAACACTTTATTCTTCAGTTTTGCAAAAGTATGGCCTGATAAAAATGGAAAATCCCATTTGAATAATGATTTACTGAAATTAGTAGTTGTTCCCCACGCCAAATGAAAATCTGATTCTTTCGATGCATCTGATTGAGTTCTAAAGTTTAGGCTAACTGTCGTCTGAAATGTTTTATTTTCTTATATTTCACTGTGAAATCTTAAATGTTTTTGTTTGCGAACATCGCAGTGAAACAATAAGCAGGATGACATTGTTTTAACGTTTACTGTTTAAAACATAGGACCTTTGCAATTAAATTGTATTGCTAAACAGAGTGCAATTCTCTTCAGCCTAAACGCACGCACTGCATGAGTAAAATTTAAAGGTAAGTTTACTCTGGTACAGTCAACCCAGCGATGATTGTATTGCACCTGCTTTGGCGGTGGAGAGTCACACATAGTGACTTTAGTGTTACCCTGTGGCCCATGGTCCAGTAGTTTCTTACTACCGGTACTGTAATTAATAACTGAAACAACCGAATGGCTTTTTACCAAAGGCTGACACTTGTAGACTCTCTTGTCAAAACTACTTTCTCATTCCTTCTTAATAGTATCATCCCGCTCTTCATTGTAGGCATGCTATAGAACATGATGACTTTGGAATTACTCTCATAAAGAGAGAGTCCATAAAGAAAATTTAGACAAGCCGTTTTGCAAAACAAACTCTCATTATATTCAAAGTAAATAAGAAAGTAAATGTAGTTTTACTTTTGTAAACATTAAAATCAAAATACACTAAGTTGCGAAATACAGTTTTATCAGTGTGTGAGCGATTGTCTAAAGATAATCAATATTTTAGGTTTCAAAAAAAGTTTTAATTTGTTACAGCTTGAAACAAGTGTCTCAAGAAATGGAAAAGGTTATATTGTTTATGAACAGAGTTTGCCTTATCTGACCTAACCTTAGACTTCAGTGCTGATATTTTGTTTTCCAGCATAAACACACTTGACTATGGATATACATGATGTATAATTGATTAGAGGGATCTGTGAATGGAAAGTATTCGCAACAACATTGAACCTATATTATCTCAACTTGATCGTCAAGCCTATAGATGACAGTAATTGTTGGTGTAATTTCATTCAAGCGGCCAAAAATAAATACTTCAAGTGAAAAGAAGTTCTTTACAATTTAGAATGCTTGCAGTAGGGCGTCTCAATTGTCAATGATGCTCATATTTTACATACTAAAACTTTTTGCAAAAAGATGCGAAACTATATTTGGGAATGGGTTATTCTTTGCTGTAAACTACGACACTTTATTTTTTTAGTTTTGCAAAAGTATGGCCTGATAAAAATGGAAAATCCCATTTGAATAATGATTTACTGAAATTAGTAGTTGTTCCCCACGCCAAATGAAAAGCTGATTCTTTCGATGCATCTGATTGAGTTGTAAAATTTAGGCTTACTGTCGTCTGAAATGTTTTATTTTCTTATATTTCACTGTGAAATCTTAAATGTTTTTGTTTGCGAACATCGCAGTGAAACAATAAGCAGGATGACATTGTTTTAACATTTGCTGTTTAAAACATAGGACCTTTGCAATTAAATTGTATTGCTAAACAGAATGCAATTCTCTTCAGCCTAAACGCACGCACTGCATGAGTAAAATTTAAAGGTAAGTTTACTCTGGTACAGTCCACCCAGCGATGATTGTATTGCACCTGCTTTGGCGGTGGAGAGTCACTCATAGTGACTTTAGTGTTACCCTGTGGCCAATGGTCTATTAGTTCCTTACTACCGGTACTGTAATTAATAACTGAAACAACCGAATGGCTTTTGACCACAGGCTGACACTTGTAGACTCTCTTGTCAAAACTACTTTCTCAATCCTTCTTAATAGTATCATTCGCGCTTCATTGTTGGCATGCTATAGAACATGATGACTTTGGAATTACTCTCATAAAGAGAAAGTCCATAAAGAAAATTTAGACAAGCCGTTTTGCAAAACAAACTCTCATTATATTCAAAGTAAATAAGAAAGTAAATGTAGTTTTACTTTTGTAAACCTTAACATCAAAATGCACTAAGTTGCGAAGTAAAGTTTTATCAGTGCGTAAGCGATTATCTAAAGCTAATCAATATTTTAGGTTTTAAAAAAGTTTTAAAATATTACAGCGTGAAACAAGTGTCTCAAGAAATAAAAAAGGTTATATTGTTTACGAACAGATTTTGCCTTATTCAACCTAACCTTAGACTCCAGTGCTGATAGTTTCTTTTCCAGCTTAAACACACTTGCCTATAGATATACATGATGTATAATTGATTAGAGGGATCTGTGAATGGAAAGTATTCGCAACAACATTGAACCTATATTATCTCAACTTGATCGTCAAGCCTATAGATGACAGTAATTGTTGGTGTAATTTCATTTAAGCGGCCAAAAATAAATACTTCAAGTGAAAAGAAGTTCTTTACAATTTAGAATGCTTGCAGTAGGGCGTCTCAATTGTCAATGATGCTCATATTTTACATACTAAAACCTTTTGCAAAAAGATGTGAAACTATATTTGGGAATGGGTTATTCTTTGCGTTAAACTACAACACTTTATTCTTCAGTTTTGCAAAAGTATGGCCTGATAAAAATGGAAAATCCCATTTGAATAATGATTTACTGAAATTAGTAGTTGTTCCCCACGCCAAATGAAAATCTGATTCTTTCGATGCATCTGATTGAGTTCTAAAGTTTAGGCTAACTGTCGTCTGAAATGTTTTATTTTCTTATATTTCACTGTGAAATCTTAAATGTTTTTGTTTGCGAACATCGCAGTGAAACAATAAGCAGGATGACATTGTTTTAACGTTTACTGTTTAAAACATAGGACCTTTGCAATTAAATTGTATTGCTAAACAGAGTGCAATTCTCTTCAGCCTAAACGCACGCACTGCATGAGTAAAATTTAAAGGTAAGTTTACTCTGGTACAGTCAACCCAGCGATGATTGTATTGCACCTGCTTTGGCGGTGGAGAGTCACACATAGTGACTTTAGTGTTACCCTGTGGCCCATGGTCCAGTAGTTTCTTACTACCGGTACTGTAATTAATAACTGAAACAACCGAATGGCTTTTTACCAAAGGCTGACACTTGTAGACTCTCTTGTCAAAACTACTTTCTCAATCCTTCTTAATAGTATCATCCCGCTCTTCATTGTAGGCATGCTATAGAACATGATGACTTTGGAATTACTCTCATAAAGAGAGAGTCCATAAAGAAAATTTAGACAAGCCGTTTTGCAAAACAAACTCTCATTATATTCAAAGTAAATAAGAAAGTAAATGTAGTTTTACTTTTGTAAACATTAAAATCAAAATACACTAAGTTGCGAAATACAGTTTTATCAGTGTGTGAGCGATTGTCTAAAGATAATCAATATTTTAGGTTTCAAAAAAAGTTTTAATTTGTTACAGCTTGAAACAAGTGTCTCAAGAAATGGAAAAGGTTATATTGTTTATGAACAGAGTTTGCCTTATCTGACCTAACCTTAGACTTCAGTGCTGATATTTTGTTTTCCAGCATAAACACACTTGACTATGGATATACATGATGTATAATTGATTAGAGGGATCTGTGAATGGAAAGTATTCGCAACAACATTGAACCTATATTATCTCAACTTGATCGTCAAGCCTATAGATGACAGTAATTGTTGGTGTAATTTCATTCAAGCGGCCAAAAATAAATACTTCAAGTGAAAAGAAGTTCTTTACAATTTAGAATGCTTGCAGTAGGGCGTCTCAATTGTCAATGATGCTCATATTTTACATACTAAAACCTTTTGCAAAAATATGTGAAACTATATTTGGGAATGGGTTATTCTTTGCTGTAAACTACAACACTTTATTCTTCAGTTTTGCAAAAGTATGGCCTGATAAAAATGGAAAATCCCATTTGAATAATGATTTACTGAAATTAGTAGTTGTTCCCCACGCCAAATGAAAATCTGATTCTTTCGATGCATCTGATTGAGTTCTAAAGTTTAGGCTAACTGTCGTCTGAAATGTTTTATTTTCTTATATTTCACTGTGAAATCTTAAATGTTTTTGTTTGCGAACATCGCAGTGAAACAATAAGCAGGATGACATTGTTTTAACATTTACTGTTTAAAACATAGGACCTTTGCAATTAAATTGTATTGCTAAACAGAATGCAATTCTCTTCAGCCTAAACGCACGCACTGCATGAGTAAAATTTAAAGGTAAGTTTACTCTGGTACAGTCCACCCAGCGATGATTGTATTGCACCTGTTTTGGCGGTGGAGAGTCACTCATAGTGACTCTAGTGTTACCCTGTGGCCCATGGTCCATTAGTTCCTTACTACCGGTACTGTAATTAATAACTGAAACAACCGAATAGCTTTTGACCACAGGCTGACACTTGTAGACTCTCTTGTCAAAACTACTTTCTCAATTCTTCTTAATAGTATCATCCCGCGCTTCATTGTTGGCATGCTATAGAACATGATGACTTTGGAATTACTCTCATAAAGAGAGAGTCCATAAAGAAAATTTAGCCAAGCCGTTTTGCAAAACAAACTCTCATTATATTCAAAGTAAATAAGAAAGTAAATGTAGTTTTACTTTTGTAAACCTTAACATCAAAATGCACTAAGTTGCGAAGTAAAGTTTTATCAGTGCGTAAGCGATTATCTAAAGCTAATCAATATTTTAGGTTTTAAAAAAGTTTTAAAATATTACAGCTTGAAACAAGTGTCTCAAGAAATGGAAAAGGTTATATTGTTTACGAACAGAGTTTGCCTTATCTGACCTAACCTTAGACTTCAGTGCTGATATTTTGTTTTCCAGCATAAACACACTTGCCTATAGATATACATGATGTATAATTGATTAGAGGGATCTGTGAATGGAAAGTATTCGCAACAACATTGAACCTATATTATCTCAACTTGATCGTCAAGCCTATAGATGACAGTAATTGTTGGTGTAATTTCATTTAAGCGGCCAAAAATAAATACTTCAAGTGAAAAGAAGTTCTTTACAATTTAGAATGCTTGCAGTAGGGCGTCTCAATTGTCAATGATGCTCATATTTTACATACTAAAACCTTTTGCAAAAATATGTGAAACTATATTTGGGAATGGGTTATTCTTTGCTGTAAACTACAACACTTTATTCTTCAGTTTTGCAAAAGTATGGCCTGATAAAAATGGAAAATCCCATTTGAATAATGATTTACTGAAATTAGTAGTTGTTCCCCACGCCAAATGAAAATCTGATTCTTTCGATGCATCTGATTGAGTTCTAAAGTTTAGGCTAACTGTCGTCTGAAATGTTTTATTTTCTTATATTTCACTGTGAAATCTTAAATGTTTTTGTTTGCGAACATCGCAGTGAAACAATAAGCAGGATGACATTGTTTTAACGTTTACTGTTTAAAACATAGGACCTTTGCAATTAAATTGTATTGCTAAACAGAGTGCAATTCTCTTCAGCCTAAACGCACGCACTGCATGAGTAAAATTTAAAGGTAAGTTTACTCTGGTACAGTCAACCCAGCGATGATTGTATTGCACCTGCTTTGGCGGTGGAGAGTCACACATAGTGACTTTAGTGTTACCCTGTGGCCCATGGTCCAGTAGTTTCTTACTACCGGTACTGTAATTAATAACTGAAACAACCGAATGGCTTTTTACCAAAGGCTGACACTTGTAGACTCTCTTGTCAAAACTACTTTCTCATTCCTTCTTAATAGTATCATCCCGCTCTTCATTGTAGGCATGCTATAGAACATGATGACTTTGGAATTACTCTCATAAAGAGAGAGTCCATAAAGAAAATTTAGACAAGCCGTTTTGCAAAACAAACTCTCATTATATTCAAAGTAAATAAGAAAGTAAATGTAGTTTTACTTTTGTAAACATTAAAATCAAAATACACTAAGTTGCGAAATACAGTTTTATCAGTGTGTGAGCGATTGTCTAAAGATAATCAATATTTTAGGTTTCAAAAAAAGTTTTAATTTGTTACAGCTTGAAACAAGTGTCTCAAGAAATGGAAAAGGTTATATTGTTTATGAACAGAGTTTGCCTTATCTGACCTAACCTTAGACTTCAGTGCTGATATTTTGTTTTCCAGCATAAACACACTTGACTATGGATATACATGATGTATAATTGATTAGAGGGATCTGTGAATGGAAAGTATTCGCAACAACATTGAACCTATATTATCTCAACTTGATCGTCAAGCCTATAGATGACAGTAATTGTTGGTGTAATTTCATTCAAGCGGCCAAAAATAAATACTTCAAGTGAAAAGAAGTTCTTTACAATTTAGAATGCTTGCAGTAGGGCGTCTCAATTGTCAATGATGCTCATATTTTACATACTAAAACTTTTTGCAAAAAGATGCGAAACTATATTTGGGAATGGGTTATTCTTTGCTGTAAACTACGACACTTTATTTTTTTAGTTTTGCAAAAGTATGGCCTGATAAAAATGGAAAATCCCATTTGAATAATGATTTACTGAAATTAGTAGTTGTTCCCCACGCCAAATGAAAAGCTGATTCTTTCGATGCATCTGATTGAGTTGTAAAATTTAGGCTTACTGTCGTCTGAAATGTTTTATTTTCTTATATTTCACTGTGAAATCTTAAATGTTTTTGTTTGCGAACATCGCAGTGAAACAATAAGCAGGATGACATTGTTTTAACATTTGCTGTTTAAAACATAGGACCTTTGCAATTAAATTGTATTGCTAAACAGAATGCAATTCTCTTCAGCCTAAACGCACGCACTGCATGAGTAAAATTTAAAGGTAAGTTTACTCTGGTACAGTCCACCCAGCGATGATTGTATTGCACCTGCTTTGGCGGTGGAGAGTCACTCATAGTGACTTTAGTGTTACCCTGTGGCCAATGGTCTATTAGTTCCTTACTACCGGTACTGTAATTAATAACTGAAACAACCGAATGGCTTTTGACCACAGGCTGACACTTGTAGACTCTCTTGTCAAAACTACTTTCTCAATCCTTCTTAATAGTATCATTCGCGCTTCATTGTTGGCATGCTATAGAACATGATGACTTTGGAATTACTCTCATAAAGAGAAAGTCCATAAAGAAAATTTAGACAAGCCGTTTTGCAAAACAAACTCTCATTATATTCAAAGTAAATAAGAAAGTAAATGTAGTTTTACTTTTGTAAACCTTAACATCAAAATGCACTAAGTTGCGAAGTAAAGTTTTATCAGTGCGTAAGCGATTATCTAAAGCTAATCAATATTTTAGGTTTTAAAAAAGTTTTAAAATATTACAGCGTGAAACAAGTGTCTCAAGAAATAAAAAAGGTTATATTGTTTACGAACAGATTTTGCCTTATTCAACCTAACCTTAGACTCCAGTGCTGATAGTTTCTTTTCCAGCTTAAACACACTTGCCTATAGATATACATGATGTATAATTGATTAGAGGGATCTGTGAATGGAAAGTATTCGCAACAACATTGAACCTATATTATCTCAACTTGATCGTCAAGCCTATAGATGACAGTAATTGTTGGTGTAATTTCATTTAAGCGGCCAAAAATAAATACTTCAAGTGAAAAGAAGTTCTTTACAATTTAGAATGCTTGCAGTAGGGCGTCTCAATTGTCAATGATGCTCATATTTTACATACTAAAACCTTTTGCAAAAAGATGTGAAACTATATTTGGGAATGGGTTATTCTTTGCGTTAAACTACAACACTTTATTCTTCAGTTTTGCAAAAGTATGGCCTGATAAAAATGGAAAATCCCATTTGAATAATGATTTACTGAAATTAGTAGTTGTTCCCCACGCCAAATGAAAATCTGATTCTTTCGATGCATCTGATTGAGTTCTAAAGTTTAGGCTAACTGTCGTCTGAAATGTTTTATTTTCTTATATTTCACTGTGAAATCTTAAATGTTTTTGTTTGCGAACATCGCAGTGAAACAATAAGCAGGATGACATTGTTTTAACGTTTACTGTTTAAAACATAGGACCTTTGCAATTAAATTGTATTGCTAAACAGAGTGCAATTCTCTTCAGCCTAAACGCACGCACTGCATGAGTAAAATTTAAAGGTAAGTTTACTCTGGTACAGTCAACCCAGCGATGATTGTATTGCACCTGCTTTGGCGGTGGAGAGTCACACATAGTGACTTTAGTGTTACCCTGTGGCCCATGGTCCAGTAGTTTCTTACTACCGGTACTGTAATTAATAACTGAAACAACCGAATGGCTTTTTACCAAAGGCTGACACTTGTAGACTCTCTTGTCAAAACTACTTTCTCAATCCTTCTTAATAGTATCATCCCGCTCTTCATTGTAGGCATGCTATAGAACATGATGACTTTGGAATTACTCTCATAAAGAGAGAGTCCATAAAGAAAATTTAGACAAGCCGTTTTGCAAAACAAACTCTCATTATATTCAAAGTAAATAAGAAAGTAAATGTAGTTTTACTTTTGTAAACATTAAAATCAAAATACACTAAGTTGCGAAATACAGTTTTATCAGTGTGTGAGCGATTGTCTAAAGATAATCAATATTTTAGGTTTCAAAAAAAGTTTTAATTTGTTACAGCTTGAAACAAGTGTCTCAAGAAATGGAAAAGGTTATATTGTTTATGAACAGAGTTTGCCTTATCTGACCTAACCTTAGACTTCAGTGCTGATATTTTGTTTTCCAGCATAAACACACTTGACTATGGATATACATGATGTATAATTGATTAGAGGGATCTGTGAATGGAAAGTATTCGCAACAACATTGAACCTATATTATCTCAACTTGATCGTCAAGCCTATAGATGACAGTAATTGTTGGTGTAATTTCATTCAAGCGGCCAAAAATAAATACTTCAAGTGAAAAGAAGTTCTTTACAATTTAGAATGCTTGCAGTAGGGCGTCTCAATTGTCAATGATGCTCATATTTTACATACTAAAACTTTTTGCAAAAAGATGCGAAACTATATTTGGGAATGGGTTATTCTTTGCTGTAAACTACGACACTTTATTTTTTTAGTTTTGCAAAAGTATGGCCTGATAAAAATGGAAAATCCCATTTGAATAATGATTTACTGAAATTAGTAGTTGTTCCCCACGCCAAATGAAAAGCTGATTCTTTCGATGCATCTGATTGAGTTGTAAAATTTAGGCTTACTGTCGTCTGAAATGTTTTATTTTCTTATATTTCACTGTGAAATCTTAAATGTTTTTGTTTGCGAACATCGCAGTGAAACAATAAGCAGGATGACATTGTTTTAACATTTGCTGTTTAAAACATAGGACCTTTGCAATTAAATTGTATTGCTAAACAGAATGCAATTCTCTTCAGGCTAAACGCACGCACTGCATGAGTAAAATTTAAAGGCAAGTTTACTCTGGTACAGTCCACCCAGCGATGATTGTATTGCACCTGCTTTGGCGGTGGAGAGTCACTCATAGTGACTTTAGTGTTACCCTGTGGCCAATGGTCTATTAGTTCCTTACTACCGGTACTGTAATTAATAACTGAAACAACTGAATGGCTTTTTACCACAGGCTGACACTTGTAGACTCTCTTGTCAAAACTACTTTCTCAATCCTTCTTAATAGTATCATCCCGCGCTTCATTGTTGGCATGCTATAGAACATGATGACTTTGGAATTACTCTCATAAAGAGAAAGTCCATAAAGAAAATTTAGACAAGCCGTTTTGCAAAACAAACTCTCATTATATTCAAAGTAAATAAGAAGGTAAATGTAGTTTTACTTTTGTAAACCTTAACATCAAAATGCACTAAGTTGCGAAGTAAAGTTTTATCAGTGCGTAAGCGATTATCTAAAGCTAATCAATATTTTAGGTTTTAAAAAAGTTTTAAAATATTACAGCGTGAAACAAGTGTCTCAAGAAATAAAAAAGGTTATATTGTTTACGAACAGATTTTGCCTTATTCAACCTAACCTTAGACTCCAGTGCTGATAGTTTCTTTTCCAGCTTAAACACACTTGCCTATAGATATACATGATGTATAATTGATTAGAGGGATCTGTGAATGGAAAGTATTCGCAACAACATTGAACCTATATTATCTCAACTTGATCGTCAAGCCTATAGATGACAGTAATTGTTGGTGTAATTTCATTTAAGCGGCCAAAAATAAATACTTCAAGTGAAAAGGAGTTCTTTACAATTTAGAATGCTTGCAGTAGGGCGTCTCAATTGTCAATGATGCTCATATTTTACATACTAAAACTTTTTGCAAAAAGATGCGAAACTATATTTGGGAATGGGTTATTCTTTGCTGTAAACTACGACACTTTATTTTTTTAGTTTTGCAAAAGTATGGCCTGATAAAAATGGAAAATCCCATTTGAATAATGATTTACTGAAATTAGTAGTTGTTCCCCACGCCAAATGAAAAGCTGATTCTTTCGATGCATCTGATTGAGTTGTAAAATTTAGGCTTACTGTCGTCTGAAATGTTTTATTTTCTTATATTTCACTGTGAAATCTTAAATGTTTTTGTTTGCGAACATCGCAGTGAAACAATAAGCAGGATGACATTGTTTTAACATTTACTGTTTAAAACATAGAACCTTTGCAATAAAACTGTATTGCTAAACAGAGTGCAATTCTCTTCAACCTAAACGCTCACACTGCATGAGTAAAGTTTAAAGGTAAGTTTACTCTGGTACAGTCAACCCAGCGATGATTGTATTGCACCTGCTTTGGCGGTGGAGAGTCACACATAGTGACTTTAGTGTTACCCTGTGGCCCATGGTCCAGTAGTTCCTTACTACCGGTACTGTAATTAATAACTAAAACAACCGAATGGCTTTTTACCAAAGGCTGACACTTGTAGACTCTCTTGTCAAAACTACTTTCTCAATCCTTCTTAATAGTATCATCCTGCTCTTCATTTTGGGCATGCTATAGAACATGATGACTTTGAAATTACTCTCATAAAGAGAGAGTCCATAAAGAAAATTTAGACAAGCCGTTTTGCAAAACAAACCCTCATTATATTCAAAGTAAATAAGAAAGTAAATGTAGTTTTACTTTTGTAAACCTTAACATCAAAATGCACTAAGTTGCGAAGTAAAGTTTTATCAGTGCATAAGCGATTATCTAAAGCTAATCAATATTTTAGGTTTTAAAAAAGTTTTAAAATATTACAGCGTGATACAAGTGTCTCAAGAAATAAAAAAGGTTATATTGTTTATGAACAGATTTTGCCTTATTCAACCTAACCTTAGACTCCAGTGCTGATAGTTTCTTTTCCAGCTTAAACACACTTGCCTATAGATATACATGATGTATAATTGATTAGAGGGATCTGTGAATGGAAAGTATTCGCAACAACATTAAACCTATATTATCTCAACTTTATCGTCAAGCCTATAGATGACAGTAATTGTTGGTGTACTTTCATTGAAGCGCTCAAAAATACATAAATCAAGTGAAAAGAAGTTTTTTACAATTTAGAATGCTTGCAGTAGGGCGTCTCAATTGTCAATGATGCTCATATTTTACATACTAAAACTTTTTGCAAAAAGATGTGAAACTATGTTTGGGATTGGGTTATTCTTTGCTGTAAACTACGACACTTTATTTTTCAGTTTTGCAAAAGTATGGCCTGATAAAAATGGAAAGTCCCATTTGAATAATGATTTACTGAAATTAGTAGTTGTTCCCCACGTCAAATGAAAATCTGATTCTTTCGATGCATCTGATTGAGTTGTAAAATTTAGGCTTGCTGTCGTCTGAAATGTTTTATTTTCTTATATTTCACTGTGAAATCTTAAATGTTTTTGTTTGCGAACATCGCAGTGAAACAATAAGCAGGATGACATTGTTTTAACATTTACTGTTTAAAACATAGGACCTTTGCAATTAAATTGTATTGCTAAACAGAGTGCAATTCTCTTCAGCCTAAACGCACGCACTGCATGAGTAAAATTTAAAGGTAAGTTTACTCTGGTACAGTCAACCCAGCGATGATTGTATTGCACCTGCTTTGGCGGTGGAGAGTCACACATAGTGACTTTAGTGTTACCCTGTGGCCCATGGTCCATTAGTTCCTTACTACCGGTACTGTAATTAATAACTGAAACAACCGAATGGTTTTTTACTACAGGCTGACACTTGTAGACTCTCTTGTCAAAACTACTTTCCCAATTCTTCTTAATAGTATCATCCCGCGCTTCATTGTTGGCATGCTATAGAACATGATGACTTTGAAATTACTCTCATAAAGAGAGAGTCCATAAAGAAAATTTAGACAAGCCGTTTTGCAAAACAAACTCTCATTATATTCAAAGTAAATAAGAAAGTAAATGTAGTTTTACTTTTGTAAACATTAAAATCAAAATACACTAAGTTGCGAAGTAAAGTTTTATCAGTGTGTGAGCGATTGTCTAAAGATAATCAATATTTTAGGTTTCAAAGAAAGTTTTAATTTGTTACAGCTTGAAAAAAGTGTCTCAAGAAATGGAAAAGGTTATATTGTTTACGAACAGAGTTTGCCTTATTCAACCTAACCTTAGACTCCAGTGCTGATATTTCGTTTTCCAGCATAAACACACTCGACCATGGATATACATGATGTATAATTTATTAGAGGGATCTGTAAATGGAAAGTATTCGCAACAACATTGAACCTATATTATCTCAACTTGATCGTCAAGCCTATAGATGACAGTAATTGTTGGTGTAATTTCATTTAGGCGGCCAAAAATACATAAATCAAGTGAAAAGAAGTTTTTTACAATTTAGAATGCTTGCAGTAGGGCGTCTCAATTGTCAATGATGCTCATATTTTACATACTAAAACTTTTTGCAAAAAGATGTGAAACTATGTTTGGGATTGGGTTATTCTTTGCTGTAAACTACGACACTTTATTTTTCACTTTTGCAAAAGTATGGCCTGATAAAAATGGAAAGTCCCATTTGAATAATGATTTACTGAAATTAGTAGTTGTTCCCCACGCCAAATGAAAATCTGATTCTTTCGATGCATCTGATTGAGTTGTAAAATTTAGGCTTGCTGTCGTCTGAAATGTTTTATTTTCTTATATTTCACTGTGAAATCTTAAATGTTTTTGTTTGCGAACATCGCAGTGAAACAATAAGCAGGATGACATTGTTTTAACATTTACTGTTTAAAACATAGGACCTTTGCAATTAAATTGTATTGCTAAACAGAGTGCAATTCTCTTCAGCCTAAACGCACGCACTGCATGAGTAAAATTTAAAGGTAAGTTTACTCTGGTACAGTCAACCCAGCGATGATTGTATTGCACCTGCTTTGGCGGTGGAGAGTCACACATAGTGACTTTAGTGTTACCCTGTGGCCCATGGTCCATTAGTTCCTTACTACCGGTACTGTAATTAATAACTGAAACAACCGAATGGCTTTTTACCACAGGCTGACACTTGTAGACTCTCTTGTCAAAACTACTTTCCCAATTCTTCTTAATAGTATCATCCCGCGCTTCATTGTTGGCATGCTATAGAACATGATGACTTTGAAATTACTCTCATAAAGAGAGAGTCCATAAAGAAAATTTAGACAAGCCGTTTTGCAAAACAAACTCTCATTATATTCAAAGTAAATAAGAAAGTAAATGTAGTTTTACTTTTGTAAACATTAAAATCAAAATACACTAAGTTGCGAAGTAAAGTTTTATCAGTGTGTGAGCGATTGTCTAAAGATAATCAATATTTTAGGTTTCAAAGAAAGTTTTAATTTGTTACAGCTTGAAAAAAGTGTCTCAAGAAATGGAAAAGGTTATATTGTTTACGAACAGAGTTTGCCTTATCTGACCTAACCTTAGACTTCAGTGCTGATATTTTGTTTTCCAGCATAAACACACTTGACCATGGATATACATGATGTATAATTTATTAGAGGGATCTGTAAATGGAAAGTATTCGCAACAACATTGAACCTATATTATCTCAACTTGATCGTCAAGCCTATAGATGACAGTAATTGTTGGTGTAATTTCATTTAGGCGGCCAAAAATAAATACTTCAAGTGAAAAGAAGTTTTTTACAATTTAGAATGCTTGCAGTAGGGTGTCTCAATTGTCAATGATGCTCATATTTTACATACTAAAACTTTTTGCAAAAAGATGTGAAACTATATTTGGGAATGGGTTATTCTTTGATGTAAACTACAACACTTTATTCTTCAGTTTTGCAAAAGTATGGCCTGATAAAAATGGAAAATCCCATTTGAATAATGATTTACTGAAATTAGTAGTTGTTCCCCACGCCAAATGAAAAGCTGATTCTTTCGATGCATCTGATTGAGTTGTAAAATTTAGGCTTACTGTCGTCTGAAATGTTTTATTTTCTTATATTTCACTGTGAAATCTTAAATGTTTTTGTTTGCGAACATCGCAGTGAAACAATAAGCAGGATGACATTGTTTTAACATTTACTGTTTAAAACATAGAACCTTTGCAATAAAACTGTATTGCTAAACAGAGTGCAATTCTCTTCAACCTAAACGCTCACACCGCATGAGTAAAGTTTAAAGGTAAGTTTACTCTGGTACAGTCAACCCAGCGATGATTGTATTGCACCTGCTTTGGCGGTGGAGAGTCACACATAGTGACTTTAGTGTTACCCTGTGGCCCATGGTCCAGTAGTTCCTTACTACCGGTACTGTAATTAATAACTAAAACAACCGAATGGCTTTTTACCAAAGGCTGACACTTGTAGACTCTCTTGTCAAAACTACTTTCTCAATCCTTCTTAATAGTATCATCCTGCTCTTCATTTTGGGCATGCTATAGAACATGATGACTTTGAAATTACTCTCATAAAGAGAGAGTCCATAAAGAAAATTTAGACAAGCCGTTTTGCAAAACAAACCCTCATTATATTCAAAGTAAATAAGAAAGTAAATGTAGTTTTACTTTTGTAAACCTTAACATCAAAATGCACTAAGTTGCGAAGTAAAGTTTTATCAGTGCATAAGCGATTATCTAAAGCTAATCAATATTTTAGGTTTTAAAAAAGTTTTAAAATATTACAGCGTGATACAAGTGTCTCAAGAAATAAAAAAGGTTATATTGTTTATGAACAGATTTTGCCTTATTCAACCTAACCTTAGACTCCAGTGCTGATAGTTTCTTTTCCAGCTTAAACACACTTGCCTATAGATATACATGATGTATAATTGATTAGAGGGATCTGTGAATGGAAAGTATTCGCAACAACATTAAACCTATATTATCTCAACTTTATCGTCAAGCCTATAGATGACAGTAATTGTTGGTGTACTTTCATTGAAGCGCTCAAAAATACATAAATCAAGTGAAAAGAAGTTTTTTACAATTTAGAATGCTTGCAGTAGGGCGTCTCAATTGTCAATGATGCTCATATTTTACATACTAAAACTTTTTGCAAAAAGATGTGAAACTATGTTTGGGATTGGGTTATTCTTTGCTGTAAACTACGACACTTTATTTTTCAGTTTTGCAAAAGTATGGCCTGATAAAAATGGAAAGTCCCATTTGAATAATGATTTACTGAAATTAGTAGTTGTTCCCCACGCCAAATGAAAATCTGATTCTTTCGATGCATCTGATTGAGTTGTAAAATTTAGGCTTGCTGTCGTCTGAAATGTTTTATTTTCTTATATTTCACTGTGAAATCTTAAATGTTTTTGTTTGCGAACATCGCAGTGAAACAATAAGCAGGATGACATTGTTTTAACATTTACTGTTTAAAACATAGGACCTTTGCAATTAAATTGTATTGCTAAACAGAGTGCAATTCTCTTCAGCCTAAACGCACGCACTGCATGAGTAAAATTTAAAGGTAAGTTTACTCTGGTACAGTCAACCCAGCGATGATTGTATTGCACCTGCTTTGGCGGTGGAGAGTCACACATAGTGACTTTAGTGTTACCCTGTGGCCCATGGTCCATTAGTTCCTTACTACCGGTACTGTAATTAATAACTGAAACAACCGAATGGCTTTTTACCACAGGCTGACACTTGTAGACTCTCTTGTCAAAACTACTTTCCCAATTCTTCTTAATAGTATCATCCCGCGCTTCATTGTTGGCATGCTATAGAACATGATGACTTTGAAATTACTCTCATAAAGAGAGAGTCCATAAAGAAAATTTAGACAAGCCGTTTTGCAAAACAAACTCTCATTATATTCAAAGTAAATAAGAAAGTAAATGTAGTTTTACTTTTGTAAACATTAAAATCAAAATACACTAAGTTGCGAAGTAAAGTTTTATCAGTGTGTGAGCGATTGTCTAAAGATAATCAATATTTTAGGTTTCAAAGAAAGTTTTAATTTGTTACAGCTTGAAAAAAGTGTCTCAAGAAATGGAAAAGGTTATATTGTTTACGAACAGAGTTTGCCTTATCTGACCTAACCTTAGACTTCAGTGCTGATATTTTGTTTTCCAGCATAAACACACTTGACCATGGATATACATGATGTATAATTTATTAGAGGGATCTGTAAATGGAAAGTATTCGCAACAACATTGAACCTATATTATCTCAACTTGATCGTCAAGCCTATAGATGACAGTAATTGTTGGTGTAATTTCATTTAGGCGGCCAAAAATAAATACTTCAAGTGAAAAGAAGTTCTTTACAATTTAGAATGCTTGCAGTAGGGTGTCTCAATTGTCAATGATGCTCATATTTTACATACTAAAACTTTTTGCAAAAAGATGTGAAACTATATTTGGGAATGGGTTATTCTTTGATGTAAACTACAACACTTTATTCTTCAGTTTTGCAAAAGTATGGCCTGATAAAAATGGAAAATCCCATTTGAATAATGATTTACTGAAATTAGTAGTTGTTCCCCACGCCAAATGAAAATCTGATTCTTTCGATGCATCTGATTGAGTTCTAAAGTTTAGGCTAACTGTCGTCTGAAATGTTTTATTTTCTTATATTTCACTGTGAAATCTTAAATGTTTTTGTTTGCGAACATCGCAGTGAAACAATAAGCAGGATGACATTGTTTTAACATTTACTGTTTAAAACATAGGACCTTTGCAATTAAATTGTATTGCTAAACAGAATGCAATTCTCTTCAGCCTAAACGCACGCACTGCATGAGTAAAATTTAAAGGTAAGTTTACTCTGGTACAGTCCACCCCGCGATGATTGTATTGCACCTGCTTTGGCGGTGGAGAGTCACTCATAGTGACTCTAGTGTTACCCTGTGGCCCATGGTCCATTAGTTCCTTACTACCGGTACTGTAATTAATAACTGAAACAACCGAATAGCTTTTGACCACAGGCTGACACTTGTAGACTCTCTTGTCAAAACTACTTTCTCAATTCTTCTTAATAGTATCATCCCGCGCTTCATTGTTGGCATGCTATAGAACATGATGACTTTGAAATTACTCTCATAAAGAGAGAGTCCATAAAGAAAATTTAGCCAAGCCGTTTTGCAAAACAAACTCTCATTATATTCAAAGTAAATAAGAAAGTAAATGTAGTTTTACTTTTGTAAACCTTAACATCAAAATGCACTAAGTTGCGAAGTAAAGTTTTATCAGTGCGTAAGCGATTATCTAAAGCTAATCAATATTTTAGGTTTTAAAAAAGTTTTAAAATATTACAGCGTGAAACAAGTGTCTCAAGAAATAAAAAAGGTTATATTGTTTACGAACAGAGTTTGCCTTATTCAACCTAACCTTAGACTCCAGTGCTGATAGTTTCTTTTCCAGCTTAAACACACTTGCCTATAGATATACATGATGTATAATTGATTAGAGGGATCTGTGAATGGAAAGTATTCGCAACAACATTGAACCTATATTATCTCAACTTGATCGTCAAGCCTATAGATGACAGTAATTGTTGGTGTAATTTCATTTAAGCGGCCAAAAATAAATACTTCAATTGAAAAGAAGTTCTTTACAATTTAGAATGCTTGCAGTAGGGTGTCTCAATTGTCAATGATGCTCATATTTTACATACTAAAACTTTTTGCAAAAAGATGCGAAACTATATTTGGGAATGGGTTATTCTTTGCTGTAAACTACAACACTTTATTTTTCAGTTTTGCAAAAGTATGGCCTGATAAAAATGGAAAATCCCATTTGAATAATGATTTACTGAAATTAGTAGTTGTTCCCCACGCCAAATGAAAATCTGATTCTTTCGATGCATCTGATTGAGTTGTAAAATTTAGGCTTGCTGTCGTCTGAAATGTTTTATTTTCTTATATTTCACTGTGAAATCTTAAATGTTTTTGTTTGCGAACATCGCAGTGAAACAATAAGCAGGATGACATTGTTTTAACATTTACTGTTTAAAACATAGGACCTTTGCAATTAAATTGTATTGCTAAACAGAGTGCAATTCTCTTCAGCCTAAACGCACGCACTGCATGAGTAAAATTTAAAGGTAAGTTTACTCTGGTACAGTCAACCCAGCGATGATTGTATTGCACCTGCTTTGGCGGTGGAGAGTCACACATAGTGACTTTAGTGTTACCCTGTGGCCCATGGTCCAGTAGTTTCTTACTACCGGTACTGTAATTAATAACTGAAACAACCGAATGGCTTTTTACCACAGGCTGACACTTGTAGACTCTCTTGTCAAAACTACTTTCCCAATTCTTCTTAATAGTATCATCCCGCGCTTCATTGTTGGCATGCTATAGAACATGATGACTTTGAAATTACTCTCATAAAGAGAGAGTCCATAAAGAAAATTTAGACAAGCCGTTTTGCAAAACAAACTCTCATTATATTCAAAGTAAATAAGAAAGTAAATGTAGTTTTACTTTTGTAAACATTAAAATCAAAATACACTAAGTTGCGAAGTAAAGTTTTATCAGTGTGTGAGCGATTGTCTAAAGATAATCAATATTTTAGGTTTCAAAGAAAGTTTTAATTTGTTACAGCTTGAAAAAAGTGTCTCAAGAAATGGAAAAGGTTATATTGTTTACGAACAGAGTTTGCCTTATCTGACCTAACCTTAGACTTCAGTGCTGATATTTTGTTTTCCAGCATAAACACACTTGACCATGGATATACATGATGTATAATTTATTAGAGGGATCTGTAAATGGAAAGTATTCGCAACAACATTGAACCTATATTATCTCAACTTTATCGTCAAGCCTATAGATGACAGTAATTGTTGGTGTAATTTCATTTAGGCGGCCAAAAATAAATACTTCAAGTGAAAAGAAGTTCTTTACAATTTAGAATGCTTGCAGTAGGGTGTCTCAATTGTCAATGATGCTCATATTTTACATACTAAAACTTTTTGCAAAAAGATGTGAAACTATATTTGGGAATGGGTTATTCTTTGCTGTAAACTACAACACTTTATTCTTCAGTTTTGCAAAAGTATGGCCTGATAAAAATGGAAAATCCCATTTGAATAATGATTTACTGAAATTAGTAGTTGTTCCCCACGCCAAATGAAAATCTGATTCTTTCGATGCATCTGATTGAGTTCTAAAGTTTAGGCTAACTGTCGTCTGAAATGTTTTATTTTCTTATATTTCACTGTGAAATCTTAAATGTTTTTGTTTGCGAACATCGCAGTGAAACAATAAGCAGGATGACATTGTTTTAACATTTACTGTTTAAAACATAGGACCTTTGCAATTAAATTGTATTGCTAAACAGAATGCAATTCTCTTCAGCCTAAACGCACGCACTGCATGAGTAAAATTTAAAGGTAAGTTTACTCTGGTACAGTCCACCCAGCGATGATTGTATTGCACCTGCTTTGGCGGTGGAGAGTCACTCATAGTGACTCTAGTGTTACCCTGTGGCCCATGGTCCATTAGTTCCTTACTACCGGTACTGTAATTAATAACTGAAACAACCGAATAGCTTTTGACCACAGGCTGACACTTGTAGACTCTCTTGTCAAAACTACTTTCTCAATTCTTCTTAATAGTATCATCCCGCGCTTCATTGTTGGCATGCTATAGAACATGATGACTTTGGAATTACTCTCATAAAGAGAGAGTCCATAAAGAAAATTTAGCCAAGCCGTTTTGCAAAACAAACTCTCATTATATTCAAAGTAAATAAGAAAGTAAATGTAGTTTTACTTTTGTAAACCTTAACATCAAAATGCACTAAGTTGCGAAGTAAAGTTTTATCAGTGCGTAAGCGATTATCTAAAGCTAATCAATATTTTAGGTTTTAAAAAAGTTTTAAAATATTACAGCGTGAAACAAGTGTCTCAAGAAATAAAAAAGGTTATATTGTTTACGAACAGAGTTTGCCTTATTCAACCTAACCTTAGACTCCAGTGCTGATAGTTTCTTTTCCAGCTTAAACACACTTGCCTATAAATATACATGATGTATAATTGATTAGAGGGATCTGTGAATGGAAAGTATTCGCAACAACATTGAACCTATATTATCTCAACTTGATCGTCAAGCCTATAGATGACAGTAATTGTTGGTGTAATTTCATTTAAGCGGCCAAAAATAAATACTTCAAGTGAAAAGAAGTTCTTTACAATTTAGAATGCTTGCAGTAGGGTGTCTCAATTGTCAATGATGCTCATATTTTACATACTAAAACTTTTTGCAAAAAGATGCGAAACTATATTTGGGAATGGGTTATTCTTTGCTGTAAACTACAACACTTTATTCTTCAGTTTTGCAAAAGTATGGCCTGATAAAAATGGAAAATCCCATTTGAATAATGATTTACTGAAATTAGTAGTTGTTCCCCACGCCAAATGAAAATCTGATTCTTTCGATGCATCTGATTGAGTTTTAAAGTTTAGGCTAACTGTCGTCTGAAATGTTTTATTTTCTTATATTTCACTGTGAAATCTTAAATGTTTTTGTTTGCGAACATCGCAGTGAAACAATAAGCAGGATGACATTGTTTTAACGTTTACTGTTTAAAACATAGGACCTTTGCAATTAAATTGTATTGCTAAACAGAGTGCAATTCTCTTCAGCCTAAACGCACGCACTGCATGAGTAAAATTTAAAGGTAAGTTTACTCTGGTACAGTCAACCCAGCGATGATTGTATTGCACCTGCTTTGGCGGTGGAGAGTCACACATAGTGACTTTAGTGTTACCCTGTGGCCCATGGTCCAGTAGTTTCTTACTACCGGTACTGTAATTAATAACTGAAACAACCGAATGGCTTTTTACCACAGGCTGACACTTGTAGACTCTCTTGTCAAAACTACTTTCTCAATCCTTCTTAATAGTATCATCCCACTCTTCATTGTTGGCATGCTATAGAACATGATGACTTTGGAATTACTCTCATAAAGAGAGAGTCCATAAAGAAAATTTAGACAAGCCGTTTTGCAAAACAAACTCTCATTATATTCAAAGTAAATAAGAAAGTAAATGTAGTTTTACTTTTGTAAACATTAAAATCAAAATACACTAAGTTGCGAAATACAGTTTTATCAGTGTGTGAGCGATTGTCTAAAGATAATCAATATTTTAGGTTTCAAAAAAAGTTTTAATTTGTTACAGCTTGAAACAAGTGTCTCAAGAAATGGAAAAGGTTATATTGCTTATGAACAGAGTTTGCCTTATTTGACCTAACCTTAGACTTCAGTGCTGATATTTTGTTTTTCAGCATAAACACACTTGACTATGGATATACATGATGTTTAATTGATTAGAGGGATCTGTGAATGGAAAGTATTCGCAACAACATTGAACCTATATTATCTCAACTTGATCGTCAAGCCAATAGATGACAGTAATTGTTGGTGTAATTTCATTTAAGCGGCCAAAAATAAATACTTCAAGTGAAAAGAAGTTCTTTACAATTTAGAATGCTTGCAGTAGGGCGTCTCAATTGTCAATGATGCTCATATTTTACATACTAAAACTTTTTGCAACAAGATGTGAAACTATATTTGGGAATGGGTTATTCTTTGCTGTAAACTACAACACTTTATTCTTCAGTTTTGCAAAAGTATGGCCTGATAAAAATGGAAAATCCCATTAGAATAATGATTTACTGAAATTAGTAGTTGTTCCCCACGCCAAATGAAAATCTGATTCTTTCGATGCATCTGATTGAGTTCTAAAGTTTAGGCTAACTGTCGTCTGAAATGTTTTATTTTCTTATATTTCACTGTGAAATCTTAAATGTTTTTGTTTGCGAACATCGCAGTGAAACAATAAGCAGGATGACATTGTTTTAACATTTACTGTTTAAAACATAGGACCTTTGCAATTAAATTGTATTGCTAAACAGAATGCAATTCTCTTCAGCCTAAACGCACGCACTGCATGAGTAAAATTTAAAGGTAAGTTTACTCTGGTACAGTCCACCCAGCGATGATTGTATTGCACCTGCTTTGGCGGTGGAGAGTCACTCATAGTGACTCTAGTGTTACCCTGTGGCCCATGGTCCATTAGTTCCTTACTACCGGTACTGTAATTAATAACTGAAACAACCGAATAGCTTTTGACCACAGGCTGACACTTGTAGACTCTCTTGTCAAAACTACTTTCTCAATTCTTCTTAATAGTATCATCCCGCGCTTCATTGTTGGCATGCTATAGAACATGATGACTTTGGAATTACTCTCATAAAGAGAGAGTCCATAAAGAAAATTTAGCCAAGCCGTTTTGCAAAACAAACTCTCATTATATTCAAAGTAAATAAGAAAGTAAATGTAGTTTTACTTTTGTAAACCTTAACATCAAAATGCACTAAGTTGCGAAGTAAAGTTTTATCAGTGCGTAAGCGATTATCTAAAGCTAATCAATATTTTAGGTTTTAAAAAAGTTTTAAAATATTACAGCGTGAAACAAGTGTCTCAAGAAATAAAAAAGGTTATATTGTTTACGAACAGAGTTTGCCTTATTCAACCTAACCTTAGACTCCAGTGCTGATAGTTTCTTTTCCAGCTTAAACACACTTGCCTATAAATATACATGATGTATAATTTATTAGAGGGATCTGTGAATGGAAAGTATTCGCAACAACATTGAACCTATATTATCTCAACTTGATCGTCAAGCCTATAGATGACAGTAATTGTTGGTGTAATTTCATTTAAGCGGCCAAAAATAAATACTTCAAGTGAAAAGAAGTTCTTTACAATTTAGAATGCTTGCAGTAGGGTGTCTCAATTGTCAATGATGCTCATATTTTACATACTAAAACTTTTTGCAAAAAGATGCGAAACTATATTTGGGAATGGGTTATTCTTTGCTGTAAACTACAACACTTTATTCTTCAGTTTTGCAAAAGTATGGCCTGATAAAAATGGAAAATCCCATTTGAATAATGATTTACTGAAATTAGTAGTTGTTCCCCACGCCAAATGAAAATCTGATTCTTTCGATGCATCTGATTGAGTTTTAAAGTTTAGGCTAACTGTCGTCTGAAATGTTTTATTTTCTTATATTTCACTGTGAAATCTTAAATGTTTTTGTTTGCGAACATCGCAGTGAAACAATAAGCAGGATGACATTGTTTTAACGTTTACTGTTTAAAACATAGGACCTTTGCAATTAAATTGTATTGCTAAACAGAGTGCAATTCTCTTCAGCCTAAACGCACGCACTGCATGAGTAAAATTTAAAGGTAAGTTTACTCTGGTACAGTCAACCCAGCGATGATTGTATTGCACCTGCTTTGGCGGTGGAGAGTCACACATAGTGACTTTAGTGTTACCCTGTGGCCCATGGTCCAGTAGTTTCTTACTACCGGTACTGTAATTAATAACTGAAACAACCGAATGGCTTTTTACCACAGGCTGACACTTGTAGACTCTCTTGTCAAAACTACTTTCTCAATCCTTCTTAATAGTATCATCCCACTCTTCATTGTTGGCATGCTATAGAACATGATGACTTTGGAATTACTCTCATAAAGAGAGAGTCCATAAAGAAAATTTAGACAAGCCGTTTTGCAAAACAAACTCTCATTATATTCAAAGTAAATAAGAAAGTAAATGTAGTTTTACTTTTGTAAACATTAAAATCAAAATACACTAAGTTGCGAAATACAGTTTTATCAGTGTGTGAGCGATTGTCTGAAGATAATCAATATTTTAGGTTTCAAAAAAAGTTTTAATTTGTTACAGCTTGAAACAAGTGTCTCAAGAAATGGAAAAGGTTATATTGCTTATGAACAGAGTTTGCCTTATTTGACCTAACCTTAGACTTCAGTGCTGATATTTTGTTTTCCAACATAAACACACTTGACTATGGATATACATGATGTTTAATTGATTAGAGGGATCTGTGAATGGAAAGTATTCGCAACAACATTGAACCTATATTATCTCAACTTGATCGTCAAGCCTATAGATGACAGTAATTGTTGGTGTAATTTCATTTAAGCGGCCAAAAATAAATACTTCAAGTGAAAAGAAGTTCTTTACAATTTAGAATGCTTGCAGTAGGGCGTCTCAATTGTCAATGATGCTCATATTTTACATACTAAAACTTTTTGCAAAAAGATGTGAAACTATATTTGGGAATGGGTTATTCTTTGCTGTAAACTACAACACTTTATTCTTCAGTTTTGCAAAAGTATGGCCTGATAAAAATGGAAAATCCCATTAGAATAATGATTTACTGAAATTAGTAGTTGTTCCCCACGCCAAATGAAAATCTGATTCTTTCGATGCATCTGATTGAGTTCTAAAGTTTAGGCTAACTGTCGTCTGAAATGTTTTATTTTCTTATATTTCACTGTGAAATCTTAAATGTTTTTGTTTGCGAACATCGCAGTGAAACAATAAGCAGGATGACATTGTTTTAACATTTACTGTTTAAAACATAGGACCTTTGCAATAAAATTGTATTGCTAAACAGAGTGCAATTCTCTTCAGCCTAAGCGCGCGCACTGCATGAGTAAAATTTAAAGGTAAGTTTACTCTGGTACAGTCAACCCAGCGATGATTGTATTGCACCTGCTTTGGCGGTGGAGAGTCACACATAGTGACTTTAGTGTTACCCTGTGGCCCATGGTCCATTAGTTCCTTACTACCGGTACTGTAATTAATAACTGAAACAACCGAATGGCTTTTTACCAAAGGCTGACACTTGTAGACTCTCTTGTCAAAACTACTTTCTCAATCCTTCTTAATAGTATCATCCCGCTCTTCATTGTGGGCATGCTATAGAACATGATGATTTTTGCATTACTCTCAAAAAGAGAAAGTCCATAAAGAAAATATAGACAAGCCGTTTTGCAAAACAAACCCTCATTATAATCAAAGTAAATAAGAAAGTAAATGTAGTTTTACTTTTGTAAACATTAACATCAAAATGCACTAAGTTGCGAAATAAAGTTCTATTAGCGTGTGAGCGATTGTCTAAAAATAATCAATATTTTAGGTTTCAAAAAAAGTTTTAACTTGTTACAGCTTGAAACAAGTGTCTCAAGAAATGGAAAAGGTTATATTGTTTACGAACAGAGTTTGCCTTATCTGACCTAACCTTAGACTTCAGTGCTGATATTTTGTTTTCCAGCATAAACACACTTGACTATGGATATACATGATGTATAATTGATTAGAGGGATCTGTGAATGGAAAGTATTCGCAACAACATTGAACCTATATTATCTCAACTTGATCGTCAAGCCTATAGATGACAGTAATTGTTGGTGTATTTTCATTGAAGCGGTCAAAAATACATAAATCAAGTGAAAAGAAGTTTTTTACAATTTAGAATGCTTGCAGTAGGGCGTCTCAATTGTCAATGATGCTCATATTTTACATACTAAAACTTTTTGCAAAAAGATGTGAAACTATATTTGGGAATGGGTTATTCTTTGCTGTAAACTACAACACTTTATTCTTCAGTTTTACAAAAGTATGGCCTGATAAAAATGGAAAATCCCATTTGAATAATGATTTACTGAAATTAGTAGTTGTTCCCCACGCCAAATGAAAATCTGATTCTTTCGATGCATCTGATTGAGTTCTAAAACTTAGGATAACTGTCGTCTGAAATGTTTTATTTTCTTATATTTCACTGTGAAATCTTAAATGTTTTTGTTTGCGAACATCGCAGTGAAACAATAAGCAGGATGACATTGTTTTAACATTTACTGTTTAAAACATAGGACCTTTGCAATAAAACTGTATTGCTAAACAGAGTGCAATTCTCTTCAGCCTGAACGTACGCACTGCATGAGTAAAATTTAAAGGTAAGTTTACTCTGGTACAGTCAACCCAGCGATGATTGTATTGCACCTGCTTTGGCGGTGGAGAGTCACACATAGTGATTTTAGTGTTACCCTGTGGCCCATGGTCCAGTAGTTCCTTACTGCCGGTACTGTAATTAATAACTAAAGCAACCGAATGGTTTTTGACCACAGGCTGACACTTGTAGACTCTCTCGTCAAAACTACTTTCTCAATCATTCTTAATAGCATCATCCCACTCTTCATTGTGGGCATGCTATAGAACATGATGATTTTTCCATTACTCTCAAAAAGAGAAAGTCCATAAAGAAAAGTTAGACAAGCCGTTTTGCAAAACAAACTCTCATTATATTCAAAGTAAATAAGAAAGTAAATGTAGTTTTACTTTTGTAAACATTAACATCAAAATGCACTAAGTTGCGAAGTAAAGTTTTATCAGTGTGTGATCGATTTTCTAAAGATAATCAATATTTTAGGTTTCAAAAATAATTTTAATTTGTTACAGCTTGAAACAAGTGTCTCAAGAAATGGAAAAGGTTATATTGTTTATGAACAGATTTTGCATTATTCAACCTAACCTTAGACTCCAGTGCTGATAGTTTCTTTTCCAGCTTAAACACACTTGCCTATAGATATACATGATGTATAATTGATTAGAGGGATCTGTGAATGGAAAGTATTCGCAACAACATTGAACCTATATTATCTCAACTTGATCGTCAAGCCTATAGATGACAGTAATTGTTGGTGTATTTTCATTGAAGCTGTCAAAAACACATAAATCAAGTGAAAAGAAGTTTTTTACAATTTAGAATGCTTGCAGTAGGGCGTCTCAATGGTCAATGATGCTCATATTTTACATACTAAAACTTTTTGCAAAAAGATGTGAAACTATATTTGGAAATGGGTTATTCTTTGCTGTAAACTACGACACTTTATTTTTCAGTTTTGCAAAAGTATGGCCTGATAAAAATGGAAAATCCCATTTGAATAATGATTTACTGAAATTAGTAGTTGTTCCCCACGCCAAATGAAAATCTGATTCTTTCGGTTTTTCTGATTGACTTCTAAAATTGAAGCTTACTGTCATCTGAAATGTTTTATTTTCTTATATTTCACTGTGAAATCTTAAATGTTTTTGTTTGTGAACATCGCAGTGAAACAATAAGCAGGATGACATTGTTTTAACATTTACTGTTTAAAACATAGGACCTCTGCAATAAAACTGTATCGCTAAACGGAGTGCAATTCTCTTCAACTTAAACGCACACACTGCATGAGTAAAGTTTAAAGGTAAGTTTACTCTGGTACAGTCAACCCAGCGATGATTGTATTGCACCTGCTTTGGCGGTGGAGAGTCACACATAGTGACTTTAGTGTTACCCTGTGGCCCATGGTCCAGTAGTTCCTTACTACCGGTACTGTAATTAATAACTAAAACACCCGAATGGCTTTTGACCACAGGCTGACACTTGTAGACTATCCTGTCAAAACTACTTTCTCAATCCTTCTTAATAGTATCATCCCGCTCTTCATTGTGGGCATGCTATAGAACATGATGACTTTGGAATTACTCTCATAAAAAGAGAGTCCATAAAGAAAATTTAGACAAGCCAATTTGCAAAACAAACCCTCATTATATTCAAAGTAAATAAGAAAGTAAATGTAGTTTTACTTTTGTAAACATTAACATCAAAATGCACTAAGTTCCGAAGTAAATTTTAATTAGCGTGTGAGCGATGGTCTAAAGCTAATCAATATTTTAGGTTTCAAAAAAAGTTTTAAAATATTACAGCTTGAAACAAGTGTCTCAAGAAATAAAAAAGGTTATATTGTTTACGAACAGATTTTGCCTTATTTAACCTGGCCTTTGACTCTAGTGCTGATAGTTTTTTTTCCAGCTTAAGCACACTTGCCTATAGATATACATGATGTATAATTGATTAGAGGGATCTATGAATGGAAAGTATTCGCAACAACATTGAACCTATATTATCTCAACTTTATCGTCAAGCCTATAGATGACAGTAATTGTTGGTGTATTTTCATTGAAGCGGCCAAAAATAAATACTTCAAGTGAAAAGAAGTTCTTTACAATTTAGAATGCTTGCAGTAGGGCGTCTCAATGGTCAATGATGCTCATATTTTACATACTAAAACTTTTTGCAAAAAGATGTGAAACTATATTTGGAATGGGTTATTCTTTGCTGTAAACCACAAAACTTTATTCTTCAGTTTTACAAAAGTATGGCCTGATAAAAATGGAAAATCGCATTAGAATAATGATTTACTGAAATTAGTAGTTGTTCCCCACGCCAAATGAAAATCTGATTCTTTCGATGCATCTGATTGAGTTCTAAAATTTAAGCTTACTGTCATCTGAAATGTTTTATTTTCTTATATTTCACTGTGAAATCTTAAATGTTTTTGTTTGCGAACATCGCAGTGAAACAATAAGCAGGATGACATTGTTTTAACATTTACTGTTTAAAACATAGGACCTCTGCAATAAAACTGTATCGCTAAACGGAGTGCAATTCTCTTCAACCTAAACGCACACACTGCATGAGTATAGTTTAAAGGTAAGTTTACTCTGGTACAGTCAACCCAGCGATTATTGTATTGCACCTGCTTTGGCGGTGAAGAGTCACACATAGTGACTTTAGTGTTACCCTGTGGCCCACGGTCCAGTAGTTCCTTACTACCGGTACTGTAATTAATAATAAACAACCGAATGGCTTTTTACCACAGGCTGACACTTGTAGACTCTCTTGTCAAAACTACTTTCTCAATCCTTCTTAATAGTATCATCCCGCTCTTCATTGTGGGCATGCTATAGAACATGATGATTTTGAAATTACTCTCATAAAGATAGAGTCCATAAAGAAAATTTAGACAAGCCGTTTTGCAAAACAAACCCTCATTATATTCAAAGTAAATAAGAAAGTAAATGTAGTTTTACTTTTGTAAACATTAACATCAAAATGCACTAAGTTGCGAAATAAAGTTTTATTAGCGTGTAAGCGATTATCTAAAGCTAATCAATACTTTAGGTTTCAAAAAAGTTTTAAAATATTACAGCTTGAAACAAGTGTCTCAAGAAATAAAAAAGGTTATATTGTTTACGAACAGATTTTGCCTTATTTAACCTGGCCTTTGACCCTAGTGGTGATAGTTTCTTTTCCAGCTTAAACACACTTGCCTATAGATATACATGATGTATAATTGATTAGAGGGATCTATGAATGGAAAGTATTCGCAACAACATTGAACCTATATTATCTCAACTTTATCGTCAAGCCTATAGATGACAGTAATTGTTGGTGTATTTTCATTGAAGCGGTAAAAAATAAATACTTCAAGTGAAAAGAAGTTCCTTACAATTTAGAATGCTTGCAGTAGGGCGTCTCATATGTCAATGATGCTCATATTTTACATACTAAAACTTTTTGCAAAAAGATGTGAAACTATATTTGGAATGGGTTATTCTTTGCTGTAAACTACGACACTTTATTTTTCAGTTCTGCAAAAGTATGGCCTGATAAAAATGGAAAATCCCATTTGAATAATGGTTTACTGAAATTAGTAGTTGTTCCCCACGCTAAATGAAAATCTGATTCTTTCGGTTTTTCTGATTGACTTCTAAAATTTAAGCTTACTGTCATCTGAAATGTTTTACTTTCTTATATTTCACTGTGAAATCTTTAAATGTTTTTGTTTGTGAACATCGCAGTGAAACAATAAGCAGGATGACATTGTTTTATTATTTACTGTTTAAAACATAGGACCTCTGCAATAAAACTGTATCGCTAAACGGAGTGCAATTCTCTTCAACCTAAACGCACGCACTGCATGAGTAAAGTTTAAAGGTAAGTTTACTCTAATACAGTCAACCCAGCGATGATTGTATTGCACCTGCTTTGGCGGTGGAGAGTCACACATAGTGACTTTAGTGTTACCCTGTGGCCCATGGTCCAGTAGTTCCTTACTACCGGTACTGTAATTAATAACTAAAACAACCGAATGGCTTTTTACCACAGGCTGACACTTGTAGACTCTCTTGTCAAAACTACTTTCTCAATCCTTCTTAATAGTATCATCCCGCTCTTCATTGTGGGCATGCTATAGAACATGATGACTTTGGAATTACTCTCATAAAAAGAGAGTCCATAAAAAAAATTTAGACAAGCCAATTTGCAAAACAAACCCTCATTATATTCAAAGTAAATAAGAAAGTAAATGTAGTTTTACTTTTGTAAACATTAACATCAAAATGCACTAAGTTCCGAAGTAAATTTTAATTAGCGTGTGAGCGATGGTCTAAAGCTAATCAATATTTTAGGTTTCAAAAAAAGTTTTAAAATATTACAGCTTGAAACAAGTGTCTCAAGAAATAAAAAAGGTTATATTGTTTACGAACAGATTTTGCCTTATTTAACCTGGCCTTTGACCCTAGTGGTGATAGTTTCTTTTACAGCTTAAGCACACTTGCCTATAGATATACATGATGTATAATTGATTAGAGGGATCTATGAATGGAAAGTAATCGCAACACCATTGAACCTATATTATCTCAACTTGATCGTCAAGCCTATAGATGACAGTAATTGTTGGTGTAATTTCATTTAAGCGGCCAAAAATAAATACTTCAAGTGAAAAGAAGTTCTTTACAATTTAGAATGCTTGCAGTAGGGCGTCTCAATGGTCAATGATGCTCATATTTTACATACTAAAACTTTTTGCAAAAAGATGTGAAACTATATTTGGAATGGGTTATTCTTTGCTGTAAACCACAAAACTTTATTCTTCAGTTTTACAAAAGTGTGGCCTGATAAAAATGGAAAATCCCATTTGAATAATGATTTACTGAAATTAGTAGTTGTTCCCCACACCAAATGAAAATCTGATTCTTTCGATGCATCTGATTGAGTTCTAAAATTTAAGCTTACTGTCATCTGAAATGTTTTATTTTCTTTTATTTCACTGTGAAATCTTAAATGTTTTTGTTTGCGAACATCGCAGTGAAACAATAAGCAGGATGACATTGTTTTAACATTTACTGTTTAAAACATAGGACCTCTGCAATAAAACTGTATCGCTAAACGGAGTGCAATTCTCTTCAACCTAAACGCACACACTGCATGAGTAAATTTTAAAGGTAAGTTTGCTCTGGTACAGTCAACCCAGCGATGATTGTATTGCACCTGCTTTGGCGGTGGAGAATCACACATAGTGACTTTAGTGTTACCCTGTGGCCCATGGTCCAGTAGTTCCTTACTACCGGTACTGTAATTAATAACTAAAACAACCGAATGGCTTTTTACCACAGGCAGACACTTGTAGACTCTCTTGTCAAAACTACTTTCTCAATCCTTCTTAATAGTATCATCCCGCTCTTCATTGTGGGCATGCTATAGAACATGATGACTTTGGAATTACTCTCATAAAGAGAGAGTCCATAAAGAAAATTTAGACAAGCCGTTTTGCAAAACAAACCCTCATTATATTCAAAGTAAATAAGAAAGTAAATGTAGTTTTACTTTTGTAAACATTAACATCAAAATGCACTAAGTTCCGAAGTAAATTTTAATTAGCGTGTGAGCGATGGTCTAAAGCTAATCAATATTTTAGGTTTCAAAAAAAGTTTTAAAATATTACAGCTTGAAACAAGTGTCTCAAGAAATAAAAAAGGTTATATTGTTTACGAACAGATTTTGCCTTATTTAACCTGGCCTTTGACCCTAGTGGTGATAGTTTCTTTTACAGCTTAAGCACACTTGCCTATAGATATACATGATGTATAATTGATTAGAGGGATCTATGAATGGAAAGTAATCGCAACACCATTGAACCTATATTATCTCAACTTGATCGTCAAGCCTATAGATGACAGTAATTGTTGGTGTAATTTCATTTAGGCGGCCAAAAATAAATACTTCAAGTGAAAAGAAGTTCTTTACAATTTAGAATGCTTGCAGTAGGGCGTCTCAATGGTCAATGATGCTCATATTTTACATACTAAAACTTTTTGCAAAAAGATGTGAAACTATATTTGGAATGGGTTATTCTTTGCTGTAAACCACAAAACTTTATTCTTCAGTTTTACAAAAGTGTGGCCTGATAAAAATGGAAAATCCCATTTGAATAATGATTTACTGAAATTAGTAGTTGTTCCCCACACCAAATGAAAATCTGATTCTTTCGATGCATCTGATTGAGTTCTAAAATTTAAGCTTACTGTCATCTGAAATGTTTTATTTTCTTTTATTTCACTGTGAAATCTTAAATGTTTTTGTTTGCGAACATCGCAGTGAAACAATAAGCAGGATGACATTGTTTTAACATTTACTGTTTAAAACATAGGACCTCTGCAATAAAACTGTATCGCTAAACGGAGTGCAATTCTCTTCAACCTAAACGCACACACTGCATGAGTAAATTTTAAAGGTAAGTTTGCTCTGGTACAGTCAACCCAGCGATGATTGTATTGCACCTGCTTTGGCGGTGGAGAATCACACATAGTGACTTTAGTGTTACCCTGTGGCCCATGGTCCAGTAGTTCCTTACTACCGGTACTGTAATTAATAACTAAAACAACCGAATGGCTTTTTACCACAGGCAGACACTTGTAGACTCTCTTGTCAAAACTACTTTCTCAATCCTTCTTAATAGTATCATCCCGCTCTTCATTGTGGGCATGCTATAGAACATGATGACTTTGGAATTACTCTCATAAAGAGAGAGTCCATAAAGAAAATTTAGACAAGCCGTTTTGCAAAACAAACCCTCATTATATTCAAAGTAAATAAGAAAGTAAATGTAGTTTTACTTTTGTAAACATTAACATCAAAATGCACTAAGTTGCGAAATAAAGTTTTATTAGCGTGTAAGCGATTATCTAAAGCTAATCAATACTTTAGGTTTCAAAAAAGTTTTAAAATATTACAGCGTGAAATAAGTGTCTCAAGAAATAAAAAAGGTTACATTGTTTATGAACAGATTTTGCCTTATTTAACCTGACCTTTGACTCTAGTGCTGATAGTTTCTTTTCCAGCTTAAACACACTTGCCTATAGATATACATGATGTATAATTGATTAGAGGGATCTGTGAATGGAAAGTATTCGCAACAACATTGAACCTATATTATCTCAACTTTATCGTCAAGCCTATAGATGACAGTAATTGTTGGTGTATTTTCATTGAAGCGGTCAAAAATAAATACTTCAAGTGAAAAGAAGTTCTTTACAATTTAGAATGCTTGCAGTAGGGCGTCTCAATTGTCAATGATGCTCATATTTTACATACTAAAACTTTTTGCAAAAAGATGTGAAACTATATTTGGAATGGGTTATTCTTTGCTGTAAACTACGACACTTTATTTTTCAGTTCTGCAAAAGTATGGCCGGATAAAAATGGAAAATCCCATTTGAATAATGGTTTTCTGAAATTAGTAGTTGTTCCCCACGCCAAATGAAAATCTGATTCTTTCGGTTTTTCTGATTGACTTCTAAAATTTAAGCTTACTGTCATCTGAAATGTTTTATTTTCTTATATTTCACTGTGAAATCTTTAAATGTTTTTGTTTGTGAACATCGCAGTGAAACAATAAGCAGGATGACATTGTTTTAACATTTACTGTTTAAAACATAGGACCTCTGCAATAAAACTGTATCGCTAAACGGAGTGCAATTCTCTTCAACCTAAACGCACACACTGCATGAGTAAAGTTTAAAGGTAAGTTTATTCTGGTACAGTCAACCCAGCGATGATTGTATTGCACCTGCTTTGGCGGTGGAGAGTCACACATAATGACTTTAGTGTTACCCTGTGGCCCATGGTCCAGTAGTTCCTTACTACCGGTACTGTAATTAATAACTAAAACAACCGAATGGCTTTTTACCACAGGCTGACACTTGTAGACTCTCTTGTCAAAACTACTTTCTCAATCCTTCTTAATAGTATCATCCCGCTCTTCATTGTGGGCATGCTATAGAACATGATGACTTTGGAATTACTCTCATAAAAAGAGAGTCCATAAAGAAAATTTAGACAAGCCATTTTGCAAAACAAACCCTCATTATATTCAAAGTAAATAAGAAAGTAAATGTAGTTTTACTTTTGTAAACATTAACATCAAAATGCACTAAGTTCCGAAGTAAATTTTAATTAGCGTGTGAGCGATGGTCTAAAGCTAATCAATATTTTAGGTTTCCAAAAAGTTTTAAAATATTACAGCTTGAAACAAGTGTCTCAAGAAATAAAAAAGGTTATATTGTTTACGAACAGATTTTGCCTTATTTAACCTGGCCTTTGACCCTAGTGGTGATAGTTTCTTTTCCAGCTTAAGCACACTTGCCTATAGATATACATGATGTATAATTGATTAGAGGGATCTATGAATGGAAAGTATTCGCAACAACATTGAACCTATAATATCTCAACTTGATCGTCAAGCCTATAGATGACAGTAATTGTTGGTGTATTTTCATTGAAGCGGTCAAAAATAAATACTTCAAGTGAAAAGAAGTTTTTTACAATTTAGAATGCTTGCAGTAGGGCGTTTCAATTGTCAATTACGCTCATATTTTACATGCTAAAACTTTTTGTAAATTGATGTGAATTTACATTTGGGAATGGGTTATTCTTTGCTGTAAACCACAAAACTTTATTCTTCAGTTTTGCAAAAGTATGGCCTGATAAAAATGGAAAATACCATTTTAATAATGATTTACTGAAATTAGTAGTTGTTCCCCACGCCAAATGAAAATTTGAATCTTTCGGTTTTTCTGAATGACTTCTAAAATTGAAGCTTACTGTCATCTGAAATGTTTTATTTTCTTACATTGCATTGTGAAATCTTAAATGTTTTTGTTTGCGAACATCGCAGTGAAACAATAAGCAGGATGATATTGTTTTATCATTTACTGTTTAAAACATAGGGCCTCTGCAATAAAACTGTATCGCTAAACAGAGTGCAATTCTCTTCAACCTAAACGCACACACTGCATGAGTAAAGTTTAAAGGTAAGTTTACTCTGGTACAGTCAACCCAGCGATGATTGTATTGCACCTGCTTTGGCGGTGGAGAGTCACACATAGTGACTTTAGTGTTACCCTATGGTCCATGGTCCAGTAGTTCTTCACTATCGGTACTGTAATTAATAACTAAAACAACCGAATGGCTTTTTACCACAGGCTGACACTTGTAGACTCTCTTGTCAAAACTACTTTCTCAATCCTTCTTAATAGTATCATCCCGCTCTTCATTGTGGGCATGCTATAAAACATGATGACTTTGGAATTACTCTCATAAAGAGAAAGTCCATAAAGAAAATTTAGACAAGCCGTTTTGCAAAACAAACCCTCATTATATTCAAAGTAAATAAGAAAGTAAATGTAGTTTTACTTTTGTAAACATTAACATCAAAATGCACTAAGTTCCGATGTAAAGTTTTATTACCGTGTAAGCGATTGTCTAAAGATAATCAATATTTTAGGTTTCAAAGAAAGTTTTAATTTGTTACAGCTTGAAAAAAGTGTCTCAAGAAATGGAAAAGGTTATATTGTTTACGAACAGAGTTTGCCTTATCTGACCTAACCTTAGACTTCAGTGCTGATAGTTTCTTTTCCAGCTTAAACACACTTGCCTATAAATATACATGATGTATAATTGATTAGAGGGATCTGTGAATGGAAAGTATTCGCAACAACATTGAACCTATATTATCTCAACTTGATCGTCAAGCCTATAGATGACAGTAATTGTTGGTGTAATTTCATTTAAGCGGCCAAAAATAAATACTTCAAGTGAAAAGAAGTTCTTTACAATTTAGAATGCTTGCAGTAGGGTGTCTCAATTGTCAATGATGCTCATATTTTACATACTAAAACTTTTTGCAAAAAGATGCGAAACTATATTTGGGAATGGGTTATTCTTTGCTGTAAACTACAACACTTTATTCTTCAGTTTTGCAAAAGTATGGCCTGATAAAAATGGAAAATCCCATTTGAATAATGATTTACTGAAATTAGTAGTTGTTCCCCACGCCAAATGAAAATCTGATTCTTTCGATGCATCTGATTGAGTTTTAAAGTTTAGGCTAACTGTCGTCTGAAATGTTTTATTTTCTTATATTTCACTGTGAAATCTTAAATGTTTTTGTTTGCGAACATCGCAGTGAAACAATAAGCAGGATGACATTGTTTTAACGTTTACTGTTTAAAACATAGGACCTTTGCAATTAAATTGTATTGCTAAACAGAGTGCAATTCTCTTCAGCCTAAACGCACGCACTGCATGAGTAAAATTTAAAGGTAAGTTTACTCTGGTACAGTCAACCCAGCGATGATTGTATTGCACCTGCTTTGGCGGTGGAGAGTCACACATAGTGACTTTAGTGTTACCCTGTGGCCCATGGTCCAGTAGTTTCTTACTACCGGTACTGTAATTAATAACTGAAACAACCGAATGGCTTTTTACCACAGGCTGACACTTGTAGACTCTCTTGTCAAAACTACTTTCTCAATCCTTCTTAATAGTATCATCCCACTCTTCATTGTTGGCATGCTATAGAACATGATGACTTTGGAATTACTCTCATAAAGAGAGAGTCCATAAAGAAAATTTAGACAAGCCGTTTTGCAAAACAAACTCTCATTATATTCAAAGTAAATAAGAAAGTAAATGTAGTTTTACTTTTGTAAACATTAAAATCAAAATACACTAAGTTGCGAAATACAGTTTTATCAGTGTGTGAGCGATTGTCTAAAGATAATCAATATTTTAGGTTTCAAAAAAAGTTTTAATTTGTTACAGCTTGAAACAAGTGTCTCAAGAAATGGAAAAGGTTATATTGCTTATGAACAGAGTTTGCCTTATTTGACCTAACCTTAGACTTCAGTGCTGATATTTTGTTTTCCAGCATAAACACACTTGACTATGGATATACATGATGTTTAATTGATTAGAGGGATCTGTGAATGGAAAGTATTCGCAACAACATTGAACCTATATTATCTCAACTTGATCGTCAAGCCTATAGATGACAGTAATTGTTGGTGTAATTTCATTTAAGCGGCCAAAAATAAATACTTCAAGTGAAAAGAAGTTCTTTACAATTTAGAATGCTTGCAGTAGGGTGTCTCAATTGTCAATGATGCTCATATTTTACATACTAAAACTTTTTGCAAAAAGATGCGAAACTATATTTGGGAATGGGTTATTCTTTGCTGTAAACTACAACACTTTATTCTTCAGTTTTGCAAAAGTATGGCCTGATAAAAATGGAAAATCCCATTTGAATAATGATTTACTGAAATTAGTAGTTGTTCCCCACGCCAAATGAAAATCTGATTCTTTCGATGCATCTGATTGAGTTTTAAAGTTTAGGCTAACTGTCGTCTGAAATGTTTTATTTTCTTATATTTCACTGTGAAATCTTAAATGTTTTTGTTTGCGAACATCGCAGTGAAACAATAAGCAGGATGACATTGTTTTAACGTTTACTGTTTAAAACATAGGACCTTTGCAATTAAATTGTATTGCTAAACAGAGTGCAATTCTCTTCAGCCTAAACGCACGCACTGCATGAGTAAAATTTAAAGGTAAGTTTACTCTGGTACAGTCAACCCAGCGATGATTGTATTGCACCTGCTTTGGCGGTGGAGAGTCACACATAGTGACTTTAGTGTTACCCTGTGGCCCATGGTCCAGTAGTTTCTTACTACCGGTACTGTAATTAATAACTGAAACAACCGAATGGCTTTTTACCACAGGCTGACACTTGTAGACTCTCTTGTCAAAACTACTTTCTCAATCCTTCTTAATAGTATCATCCCACTCTTCATTGTTGGCATGCTATAGAACATGATGACTTTGGAATTACTCTCATAAAGAGAGAGTCCATAAAGAAAATTTAGACAAGCCGTTTTGCAAAACAAACTCTCATTATATTCAAAGTAAATAAGAAAGTAAATGTAGTTTTACTTTTGTAAACATTAAAATCAAAATACACTAAGTTGCGAAATACAGTTTTATCAGTGTGTGAGCGATTGTCTAAAGATAATCAATATTTTAGGTTTCAAAAAAAGTTTTAATTTGTTACAGCTTGAAACAAGTGTCTCAAGAAATGGAAAAGGTTATATTGCTTATGAACAGAGTTTGCCTTATTTGACCTAACCTTAGACTTCAGTGCTGATATTTTGTTTTCCAGCATAAACACACTTGACTATGGATATACATGATGTTTAATTGATTAGAGGGATCTGTGAATGGAAAGTATTCGCAACAACATTGAACCTATATTATCTCAACTTGATCGTCAAGCCTATAGATGACAGTAATTGTTGGTGTAATTTCATTTAAGCGGCCAAAAATAAATACTTCAAGTGAAAAGAAGTTCTTTACAATTTAGAATGCTTGCAGTAGGGCGTCTCAATTGTCAATGATGCTCATATTTTACATACTAAAACTTTTTGCAACAAGATGTGAAACTATATTTGGGAATGGGTTATTCTTTGCTGTAAACTACAACACTTTATTCTTCAGTTTTGCAAAAGTATGGCCTGATAAAAATGGAAAATCCCATTAGAATAATGATTTACTGAAATTAGTAGTTGTTCCCCACGCCAAATGAAAATCTGATTCTTTCGATGCATCTGATTGAGTTCTAAAGTTTAGGCTAACTGTCGTCTGAAATGTTTTATTTTCTTATATTTCACTGTGAAATCTTAAATGTTTTTGTTTGCGAACATCGCAGTGAAACAATAAGCAGGATGACATTGTTTTAACATTTACTGTTTAAAACATAGGACCTTTGCAATAAAATTGTATTGCTAAACAGAGTGCAATTCTCTTCAGCCTAAGCGCGCGCACTGCATGAGTAAAATTTAAAGGTAAGTTTACTCTGGTACAGTCAACCCAGCGATGATTGTATTGCACCTGCTTTGGCGGTGGAGAGTCACACATAGTGACTTTAGTGTTACCCTGTGGCCCATGGTCCATTAGTTCCTTACTACCGGTACTGTAATTAATAACTGAAACAACCGAATGGCTTTTTACCAAAGGCTGACACTTGTAGACTCTCTTGTCAAAACTACTTTCTCAATCCTTCTTAATAGTATCATCCCGCTCTTCATTGTGGGCATGCTATAGAACATGATGATTTTTGCATTACTCTCAAAAAGAGAAAGTCCATAAAGAAAATATAGACAAGCCGTTTTGCAAAACAAACCCTCATTATAATCAAAGTAAATAAGAAAGTAAATGTAGTTTTACTTTTGTAAACATTAACATCAAAATGCACTAAGTTGCGAAATAAAGTTCTATTAGCGTGTGAGCGATTGTCTAAAAATAATCAATATTTTAGGTTTCAAAAAAAGTTTTAACTTGTTACAGCTTGAAACAAGTGTCTCAAGAAATGGAAAAGGTTATATTGTTTACGAACAGAGTTTGCCTTATCTGACCTAACCTTAGACTTCAGTGCTGATATTTTGTTTTCCAGCATAAACACACTTGACTATGGATATACATGATGTATAATTGATTAGAGGGATCTGTGAATGGAAAGTATTCGCAACAACATTGAACCTATATTATCTCAACTTGATCGTCAAGCCTATAGATGACAGTAATTGTTGGTGTATTTTCATTGAAGCGGTCAAAAATACATAAATCAAGTGAAAAGAAGTTTTTTACAATTTAGAATGCTTGCAGTAGGGCGTCTCAATTGTCAATGATGCTCATATTTTACATACTAAAACTTATTGCAAAAAGATGTGAAACTATATTTGGGAATGGGTTATTCTTTGCTGTAAACTACAACACTTTATTCTTCAGTTTTACAAAAGTATGGCCTGATAAAAATGGAAAATCCCATTTGAATAATGATTTACTGAAATTAGTAGTTGTTCCCCACGCCAAATGAAAATCTGATTCTTTCGATGCATCTGATTGAGTTCTAAAACTTAGGATAACTGTCGTCTGAAATGTTTTATTTTCTTATATTTCACTGTGAAATCTTAAATGTTTTTGTTTGCGAACATCGCAGTGAAACAATAAGCAGGATGACATTGTTTTAACATTTACTGTTTAAAACATAGGACCTTTGCAATAAAACTGTATTGCTAAACAGAGTGCAATTCTCTTCAGCCTGAACGCACGCACTGCATGAGTAAAATTTAAAGGTAAGTTTACTCTGGTACAGTCAACCCAGCGATGATTGTATTGCACCTGCTTTGGCGGTGGAGAGTCACACATAGTGATTTTAGTGTTACCCTGTGGCCCATGGTCCAGTAGTTCCTTACTGCCGGTACTGTAATTAATAACTAAAGCAACCGAATGGTTTTTGACCACAGGCTGACACTTGTAGACTCTCTCGTCAAAACTACTTTCTCAATCATTCTTAATAGCATCATCCCACTCTTCATTGTGGGCATGCTATAGAACATGATGATTTTTCCATTACTCTCAAAAAGAGAAAGTCCATAAAGAAAAGTTAGACAAGCCGTTTTGCAAAACAAACTCTCATTATATTCAAAGTAAATAAGAAAGTAAATGTAGTTTTACTTTTGTAAACATTAACATCAAAATGCACTAAGTTGCGAAGTAAAGTTTTATCAGTGTGTGATCGATTTTCTAAAGATAATCAATATTTTAGGTTTCAAAAATAATTTTAATTTGTTACAGCTTGAAACAAGTGTCTCAAGAAATGGAAAAGGTTATATTGTTTATGAACAGATTTTGCATTATTCAACCTAACCTTAGACTCCAGTGCTGATAGTTTCTTTTCCAGCTTAAACACACTTGCCTATAGATATACATGATGTATAATTGATTAGAGGGATCTGTGAATGGAAAGTATTCGCAACAACATTGAACCTATATTATCTCAACTTGATCGTCAAGCCTATAGATGACAGTAATTGTTGGTGTATTTTCATTGAAGCTGTCAAAAACACATAAATCAAGTGAAAAGAAGTTTTTTACAATTTAGAATGCTTGCAGTAGGGCGTCTCAATGGTCAATGATGCTCATATTTTACATACTAAAACTTTTTGCAAAAAGATGTGAAACTATATTTGGAAATGGGTTATTCTTTGCTGTAAACTACGACACTTTATTTTTCAGTTTTGCAAAAGTATGGCCTGATAAAAATGGAAAATCCCATTTGAATAATGATTTACTGAAATTAGTAGTTGTTCCCCACGCCAAATGAAAATCTGATTCTTTCGGTTTTTCTGATTGACTTCTAAAATTGAAGCTTACTGTCATCTGAAATGTTTTATTTTCTTATATTTCACTGTGAAATCTTAAATGTTTTTGTTTGTGAACATCGCAGTGAAACAATAAGCAGGATGACATTGTTTTAACATTTACTGTTTAAAACATAGGACCTCTGCAATAAAACTGTATCGCTAAACGGAGTGCAATTCTCTTCAACTTAAACGCACACACTGCATGAGTAAAGTTTAAAGGTAAGTTTACTCTGGTACAGTCAACCCAGCGATGATTGTATTGCACCTGCTTTGGCGGTGGAGAGTCACACATAGTGACTTTAGTGTTACCCTGTGGCCCATGGTCCAGTAGTTCCTTACTACCGGTACTGTAATTAATAACTAAAACACCCGAATGGCTTTTGACCACAGGCTGACACTTGTAGACTATCCTGTCAAAACTACTTTCTCAATCCTTCTTAATAGTATCATCCCGCTCTTCATTGTGGGCATGCTATAGAACATGATGATTTTGAAATTACTCTCATAAAGATAGAGTCCATAAAGAAAATTTAGACAAGCCGTTTTGCAAAACAAACCCTCATTATATTCAAAGTAAATAAGAAAGTAAATGTAGTTTTACTTTTGTAAACATTAACATCAAAATGCACTAAGTTCCGAAGTAAATTTTAATTAGCGTGTGAGCGATGGTCTAAAGCTAATCAATATTTTAGGTTTCAAAAAAAGTTTTAAAATATTACAGCTTGAAACAAGTGTCTCAAGAAATAAAAAAGGTTATATTGTTTACGAACAGATTTTGCCTTATTTAACCTGGCCTTTGACCCTAGTGGTGATAGTTTCTTTTACAGCTTAAGCACACTTGCCTATATATATACATGATGTATAATTGATTAGAGGTATCTATGAATGGAAAGTAATCGCAACACCATTGAACCTATATTATCTCAACTTGATCGTCAAGCCTATAGATGACAGTAATTGTTGGTGTAATTTCATTTAAGCGGCCAAAAATAAATACTTCAAGTGAAAAGAAGTTCTTTACAATTTAGAATGCTTGCAGTAGGGCGTCTCAATGGTCAATGATGCTCATAATTTACATACTAAAACTTTTTGCAAAAAGATGTGAAACTATATTTGGAATGGGTTATTCTTTGCTGTAAACCACAAAACTTTATTCTTCAGTTTTACAAAAGTGTGGCCTGATAAAAATGGAAAATCCCATTTGAATAATGATTTACTGAAATTAGTAGTTGTTCCCCACACCAAATGAAAATCTGATTCTTTCGATGCATCTGATTGAGTTCTAAAATTTAAGCTTACTGTCATCTGAAATGTTTTATTTTCTTTTATTTCACTGTGAAATCTTAAATGTTTTTGTTTGCGAACATCGCAGTGAAACAATAAGCAGGATGACATTGTTTTAACATTTACTGTTTAAAACATAGGACCTCTGCAATAAAACTGTATCGCTAAACGGAGTGCAATTCTCTTCAACCTAAACGCACACACTGCATGAGTAAATTTTAAAGGTAAGTTTGCTCTGGTACAGTCAACCCAGCGATGATTGTATTGCACCTGCTTTGGCGGTGGAGAATCACACATAGTGACTTTAGTGTTACCCTGTGGCCCATGGTCCAGTAGTTCCTTACTACCGGTACTGTAATTAATAACTAAAACAACCGAATGGCTTTTTACCACAGGCAGACACTTGTAGACTCTCTTGTCAAAACTACTTTCTCAATCCTTCTTAATAGTATCATCCCGCTCTTCATTGTGGGCATGCTATAGAACATGATGACTTTGGAATTACTCTCATAAAGAGAGAGTCCATAAAGAAAATTTAGACAAGCCGTTTTGCAAAACAAACCCTCATTATATTCAAAGTAAATAAGAAAGTAAATGTAGTTTTACTTTTGTAAACATTAACATCAAAATGCACTAAGTTGCGAAATAAAGTTTTATTAGCGTGTAAGCGATTATCTAAAGCTAATCAATACTTTAGGTTTCAAAAAAGTTTTAAAATATTACAGCGTGAAATAAGTGTCTCAAGAAATAAAAAAGGTTACATTGTTTATGAACAGATTTTGCCTTATTTAACCTGACCTTTGACTCTAGTGCTGATAGTTTCTTTTCCAGCTTAAACACACTTGCCTATAGATATACATGATGTATAATTGATTAGAGGGATCTGTGAATGGAAAGTATTCGCAACAACATTGAACCTATATTATCTCAACTTTATCGTCAAGCCTATAGATGACAGTAATTGTTGGTGTATTTTCATTGAAGCGGTCAAAAATAAATACTTCAAGTGAAAAGAAGTTTTTTACAATTTAGAATGCTTGCAGTAGGGTGTCTCAATTGTCAATGATGCTCATATTTTACATACTAAAACTTTTTCAAAAAGATGTGAAATTATATTTGGGAATGGGTTATTCTTTGCTGTAAACTACAACACTTTATTCTTCAGTTTTGCAAAAGTATGGCCTGATAAAAATGGAAAATCCCATTTGAATAATGATTTACTGAAATTAGTAGTTGTTCCCCACGCCAAATGAAAATCTGATTCTTTCGATGCATCTGATTGAGTTTTAAAGTTTAGGCTAACTGTCGTCTGAAATGTTTTATTTTCTTATATTTCACTGTGAAATCTTAAATGTTTTTGTTTGCGAACATCGCAGTGAAACAATAAGCAGGATGACATTGTTTTAACGTTTACTGTTTAAAACATAGGACCTTTGCAATTAAATTGTATTGCTAAACAGAGTGCAATTCTCTTCAGCCTAAACGCACGCACTGCATGAGTAAAATTTAAAGGTAAGTTTACTCTGGTACAGTCAACCCAGCGATGATTGTATTGCACCTGCTTTGGCGGTGGAGAGTCACACATAGTGACTTTAGTGTTACCCTGTGGCCCATGGTCCAGTAGTTTCTTACTACCGGTACTGTAATTAATAACTGAAACAACCGAATGGCTTTTTACCACAGGCTGACACTTGTAGACTCTCTTGTCAAAACTACTTTCTCAATCCTTCTTAATAGTATCATCCCACTCTTCATTGTTGGCATGCTATAGAACATGATGACTTTGGAATTACTCTCATAAAGAGAGAGTCCATAAAGAAAATTTAGACAAGCCGTTTTGCAAAACAAACTCTCATTATATTCAAAGTAAATAAGAAAGTAAATGTAGTTTTACTTTTGTAAACATTAAAATCAAAATACACTAAGTTGCGAAATACAGTTTTATCAGTGTGTGAGCGATTGTCTAAAGATAATCAATATTTTAGGTTTCAAAAAAAGTTTTAATTTGTTACAGCTTGAAACAAGTGTCTCAAGAAATGGAAAAGGTTATATTGCTTATGAACAGAGTTTGCCTTATTTGACCTAACCTTAGACTTCAGTGCTGATATTTTGTTTTCCAGCATAAACACACTTGACTATGGATATACATGATGTTTAATTGATTAGAGGGATCTGTGAATGGAAAGTATTCGCAACAACATTGAACCTATATTATCTCAACTTGATCGTCAAGCCTATAGATGACAGTAATTGTTGGTGTAATTTCATTTAAGCGGCCAAAAATAAATACTTCAAGTGAAAAGAAGTTCTTTACAATTTAGAATGCTTGCAGTAGGGCGTCTCAATTGTCAATGATGCTCATATTTTACATACTAAAACTTTTTGCAACAAGATGTGAAACTATATTTGGGAATGGGTTATTCTTTGCTGTAAACTACAACACTTTATTCTTCAGTTTTGCAAAAGTATGGCCTGATAAAAATGGAAAATCCCATTAGAATAATGATTTACTGAAATTAGTAGTTGTTCCCCACGCCAAATGAAAATCTGATTCTTTCGATGCATCTGATTGAGTTCTAAAGTTTAGGCTAACTGTCGTCTGAAATGTTTTATTTTCTTATATTTCACTGTGAAATCTTAAATGTTTTTGTTTGCGAACATCGCAGTGAAACAATAAGCAGGATGACATTGTTTTAACATTTACTGTTTAAAACATAGGACCTCTGCAATAAAACTGTATCGCTAAGCGGAGTGCAATTCTCTTCAACCTAAACGCACACACTGCATGAGTATAGTTTAAAGGTAAGTTTACTCTGGTACAGTCAACCCAGCGATGATTGTATTGCACCTGCTTTGGCGGTGAAGAGTCACACATAGTGACTTTAGTGTTACCCTGTGGCCCACGGTCCAGTAGTTCCTTACTACCGGTACTGTAATTAATAATAAACAACCGAATGGCTTTTTACCACAGGCTGACACTTGTAGACTCTCTTGTCAAAACTACTTTCTCAATCCTTCTTAATAGTATCATCCCGCTCTTCATTGTGGGCATGCTATAGAACATGATGATTTTGAAATTACTCTCATAAAGATAGAGTCCATAAAGAAAATTTAGACAAGCCGTTTTGCAAAACAAACCCTCATTATATTCAAAGTAAATAAGAAAGTAAATGTAGTTTTACTTTTGTAAACATTAACATCAAAATGCACTAAGTTGCGAAATAAAGTTTTATTAGCGTGTAAGCGATTATCTAAAGCTAATCAATACTTTAGGTTTCAAAAAAGTTTTAAAATATTACAGCTTGAAACAAGTGTCTCAAGAAATAAAAAAGGTTATATTGTTTACGAACAGATTTTGCCTTATTTAACCTGGCCTTTGACCCTAGTGGTGATAGTTTCTTTTCCAGCTTAAACACACTTGCCTATAGATATACATGATGTATAATTGATTAGAGGGATCTATGAATGGAAAGTATTCGCAACAACATTGAACCTATATTATCTCAACTTTATCGTCAAGCCTATAGATGACAGTAATTGTTGGTGTATTTTCATTGAAGCGGTAAAAAATAAATACTTCAAGTGAAAAGAAGTTCCTTACAATTTAGAATGCTTGCAGTAGGGCGTCTCATATGTCAATGATGCTCATATTTTACATACTAAAACTTTTTGCAAAAAGATGTGAAACTATATTTGGAATGGGTTATTCTTTGCTGTAAACTACGACACTTTATTTTTCAGTTCTGCAAAAGTATGGCCTGATAAAAATGGAAAATCCCATTTGAATAATGGTTTACTGAAATTAGTAGTTGTTCCCCACGCCAAATGAAAATCTGATTCTTTCGGTTTTTCTGATTGACTTCTAAAATTTAAGCTTACTGTCATCTGAAATGTTTTACTTTCTTATATTTCACTGTGAAATCTTTAAATGTTTTTGTTTGTGAACATCGCAGTGAAACAATAAGCAGGATGACATTGTTTTATTATTTACTGTTTAAAACATAGGACCTCTGCAATAAAACTGTATCGCTAAACGGAGTGCAATTCTCTTCAACCTAAACGCACGCACTGCATGAGTAAAGTTTAAAGGTAAGTTTACTCTAATACAGTCAACCCAGCGATGATTGTATTGCACCTGCTTTGGCGGTGGAGAGTCACACATAGTGACTTTAGTGTTACCCTGTGGCCCATGGTCCAGTAGTTCCTTACTACCGGTACTGTAATTAATAACTAAAACAACCGAATGGCTTTTTACCACAGGCTGACACTTGTAGACTCTCTTGTCAAAACTACTTTCTCAATCCTTCTTAATAGTATCATCCCGCTCTTCATTGTGGGCATGCTATAGAACATGATGACTTTGGAATTACTCTCATAAAAAGAGAGTCCATAAAAAAAATTTAGACAAGCCAATTTGCAAAACAAACCCTCATTATATTCAAAGTAAATAAGAAAGTAAATGTAGTTTTACTTTTGTAAACATTAACATCAAAATGCACTAAGTTCCGAAGTAAATTTTAATTAGCGTGTGAGCGATGGTCTAAAGCTAATCAATATTTTAGGTTTCAAAAAAAGTTTTAAAATATTACAGCTTGAAACAAGTGTCTCAAGAAATAAAAAAGGTTATATTGTTTACGAACAGATTTTGCCTTATTTAACCTGGCCTTTGACCCTAGTGGTGATAGTTTCTTTTACAGCTTAAGCACACTTGCCTATAGATATACATGATGTATAATTGATTAGAGGGATCTATGAATGGAAAGTAATCGCAACACCATTGAACCTATATTATCTCAACTTGATCGTCAAGCCTATAGATGACAGTAATTGTTGGTGTAATTTCATTTAAGCGGCCAAAAATAAATACTTCAAGTGAAAAGAAGTTCTTTACAATTTAGAATGCTTGCAGTAGGGCGTCTCAATGGTCAATGATGCTCATAATTTACATACTAAAACTTTTTGCAAAAAGATGTGAAACTATATTTGGAATGGGTTATTCTTTGCTGTAAACCACAAAACTTTATTCTTCAGTTTTACAAAAGTGTGGCCTGATAAAAATGGAAAATCCCATTTGAATAATGATTTACTGAAATTAGTAGTTGTTCCCCACACCAAATGAAAATCTGATTCTTTCGATGCATCTGATTGAGTTCTAAAATTTAAGCTTACTGTCATCTGAAATGTTTTATTTTCTTTTATTTCACTGTGAAATCTTAAATGTTTTTGTTTGCGAACATCGCAGTGAAACAATAAGCAGGATGACATTGTTTTAACATTTACTGTTTAAAACATAGGACCTCTGCAATAAAACTGTATCGCTAAACGGAGTGCAATTCTCTTCAACCTAAACGCACACACTGCATGAGTAAATTTTAAAGGTAAGTTTGCTCTGGTACAGTCAACCCAGCGATGATTGTATTGCACCTGCTTTGGCGGTGGAGAATCACACATAGTGACTTTAGTGTTACCCTGTGGCCCATGGTCCAGTAGTTCCTTACTACCGGTACTGTAATTAATAACTAAAACAACCGAATGGCTTTTTACCACAGGCAGACACTTGTAGACTCTCTTGTCAAAACTACTTTCTCAATCCTTCTTAATAGTATCATCCCGCTCTTCATTGTGGGCATGCTATAGAACATGATGACTTTGGAATTACTCTCATAAAGAGAGAGTCCATAAAGAAAATTTAGACAAGCCGTTTTGCAAAACAAACCCTCATTATATTCAAAGTAAATAAGAAAGTAAATGTAGTTTTACTTTTGTAAACATTAACATCAAAATGCACTAAGTTGCGAAATAAAGTTTTATTAGCGTGTAAGCGATTATCTAAAGCTAATCAATACTTTAGGTTTCAAAAAAGTTTTAAAATATTACAGCGTGAAATAAGTGTCTCAAGAAATAAAAAAGGTTACATTGTTTATGAACAGATTTTGCCTTATTTAACCTGACCTTTGACTCTAGTGCTGATAGTTTCTTTTCCAGCTTAAACACACTTGCCTATAGATATACATGATGTATAATTGATTAGAGGGATCTGTGAATGGAAAGTATTCGCAACAACATTGAACCTATATTATCTCAACTTTATCGTCAAGCCTATAGATGACAGTAATTGTTGGTGTATTTTCATTGAAGCGGTCAAAAATAAATACTTCAAGTGAAAAGAAGTTTTTTACAATTTAGAATGCTTGCAGTAGGGTGTCTCAATTGTCAATGATGCTCATATTTTACATACTAAAACTTTTTCAAAAAGATGTGAAACTATATTTGGGAATGGGTTATTCTTTGCTGTAAACTACAACACTTTATTCTTCAGTTTTGCAAAAGTATGGCCTGATAAAAATGGAAAATCCCATTTGAATAATGATTTACTGAAATTAGTAGTTGTTCCCCACGCCAAATGAAAATCTGATTCTTTCGATGCATCTGATTGAGTTTTAAAGTTTAGGCTAACTGTCATCTGAAATGTTTTATTTTCTTATATTTCACTGTGAAATCTTAAATGTTTTTGTTTGCGAACATCGCAGTGAAACAATAAGCAGGATGACATTGTTTTAACGTTTACTGTTTAAAACATAGGACCTTTGCAATTAAATTGTATTGCTAAACAGAGTGCAATTCTCTTCAGCCTAAACGCACGCACTGCATGAGTAAAATTTAAAGGTAAGTTTACTCTGGTACAGTCAACCCAGCGATGATTGTATTGCACCTGCTTTGGCGGTGGAGAGTCACACATAGTGACTTTAGTGTTACCCTGTGGCCCATGGTCCAGTAGTTTCTTACTACCGGTACTGTAATTAATAACTGAAACAACCGAATGGCTTTTTACCACAGGCTGACACTTGTAGACTCTCTTGTCAAAACTACTTTCTCAATCCTTCTTAATAGTATCATCCCACTCTTCATTGTTGGCATGCTATAGAACATGATGACTTTGGAATTACTCTCATAAAGAGAGAGTCCATAAAGAAAATTTAGACAAGCCGTTTTGCAAAACAAACTCTCATTATATTCAAAGTAAATAAGAAAGTAAATGTAGTTTTACTTTTGTAAACATTAAAATCAAAATACACTAAGTTGCGAAATACAGTTTTATCAGTGTGTGAGCGATTGTCTAAAGATAATCAATATTTTAGGTTTCAAAAAAAGTTTTAATTTGTTACAGCTTGAAACAAGTGTCTCAAGAAATGGAAAAGGTTATATTGCTTATGAACAGAGTTTGCCTTATTTGACCTAACCTTAGACTTCAGTGCTGATATTTTGTTTTCCAGCATAAACACACTTGACTATGGATATACATGATGTTTAATTGATTAGAGGGATCTGTGAATGGAAAGTATTCGCAACAACATTGAACCTATATTATCTCAACTTGATCGTCAAGCCTATAGATGACAGTAATTGTTGGTGTAATTTCATTTAAGCGGCCAAAAATAAATACTTCAAGTGAAAAGAAGTTCTTTACAATTTAGAATGCTTGCAGTAGGGCGTCTCAATTGTCAATGATGCTCATATTTTACATACTAAAACTTTTTGCAACAAGATGTGAAACTATATTTGGGAATGGGTTATTCTTTGCTGTAAACTACAACACTTTATTCTTCAGTTTTGCAAAAGTATGGCCTGATAAAAATGGAAAATCCCATTAGAATAATGATTTACTGAAATTAGTAGTTGTTCCCCACGCCAAATGAAAATCTGATTCTTTCGATGCATCTGATTGAGTTCTAAAGTTTAGGCTAACTGTCGTCTGAAATGTTTTATTTTCTTATATTTCACTGTGAAATCTTAAATGTTTTTGTTTGCGAACATCGCAGTGAAACAATAAGCAGGATGACATTGTTTTAACATTTACTGTTTAAAACATAGGACCTTTGCAATAAAATTGTATTGCTAAACAGAGTGCAATTCTCTTCAGCCTAAGCGCGCGCACTGCATGAGTAAAATTTAAAGGTAAGTTTACTCTGGTACAGTCAACCCAGCGATGATTGTATTGCACCTGCTTTGGCGGTGGAGAGTCACACATAGTGACTTTAGTGTTACCCTGTGGCCCATGGTCCATTAGTTCCTTACTACCGGTACTGTAATTAATAACTGAAACAACCGAATGGCTTTTTACCAAAGGCTGACACTTGTAGACTCTCTTGTCAAAACTACTTTCTCAATCCTTCTTAATAGTATCATCCCGCTCTTCATTGTGGGCATGCTATAGAACATGATGATTTTTGCATTACTCTCAAAAAGAGAAAGTCCATAAAGAAAATATAGACAAGCCGTTTTGCAAAACAAACCCTCATTATAATCAAAGTAAATAAGAAAGTAAATGTAGTTTTACTTTTGTAAACATTAACATCAAAATGCACTAAGTTGCGAAATAAAGTTCTATTAGCGTGTGAGCGATTGTCTAAAAATAATCAATATTTTAGGTTTCAAAAAAAGTTTTAACTTGTTACAGCTTGAAACAAGTGTCTCAAGAAATGGAAAAGGTTATATTGTTTACGAACAGAGTTTGCCTTATCTGACCTAACCTTAGACTTCAGTGCTGATATTTTGTTTTCCAGCATAAACACACTTGACTATGGATATACATGATGTATAATTGATTAGAGGGATCTGTGAATGGAAAGTATTCGCAACAACATTGAACCTATATTATCTCAACTTGATCGTCAAGCCTATAGATGACAGTAATTGTTGGTGTATTTTCATTGAAGCGGTCAAAAATACATAAATCAAGTGAAAAGAAGTTTTTTACAATTTAGAATGCTTGCAGTAGGGCGTCTCAATTGTCAATGATGCTCATATTTTACATACTAAAACTTATTGCAAAAAGATGTGAAACTATATTTGGGAATGGGTTATTCTTTGCTGTAAACTACAACACTTTATTCTTCAGTTTTACAAAAGTATGGCCTGATAAAAATGGAAAATCCCATTTGAATAATGATTTACTGAAATTAGTAGTTGTTCCCCACGCCAAATGAAAATCTGATTCTTTCGATGCATCTGATTGAGTTCTAAAACTTAGGATAACTGTCGTCTGAAATGTTTTATTTTCTTATATTTCACTGTGAAATCTTAAATGTTTTTGTTTGCGAACATCGCAGTGAAACAATAAGCAGGATGACATTGTTTTAACATTTACTGTTTAAAACATAGGACCTTTGCAATAAAACTGTATTGCTAAACAGAGTGCAATTCTCTTCAGCCTGAACGCACGCACTGCATGAGTAAAATTTAAAGGTAAGTTTACTCTGGTACAGTCAACCCAGCGATGATTGTATTGCACCTGCTTTGGCGGTGGAGAGTCACACATAGTGATTTTAGTGTTACCCTGTGGCCCATGGTCCAGTAGTTCCTTACTGCCGGTACTGTAATTAATAACTAAAGCAACCGAATGGTTTTTGACCACAGGCTGACACTTGTAGACTCTCTCGTCAAAACTACTTTCTCAATCATTCTTAATAGCATCATCCCACTCTTCATTGTGGGCATGCTATAGAACATGATGATTTTTCCATTACTCTCAAAAAGAGAAAGTCCATAAAGAAAAGTTAGACAAGCCGTTTTGCAAAACAAACTCTCATTATATTCAAAGTAAATAAGAAAGTAAATGTAGTTTTACTTTTGTAAACATTAACATCAAAATGCACTAAGTTGCGAAGTAAAGTTTTATCAGTGTGTGATCGATTTTCTAAAGATAATCAATATTTTAGGTTTCAAAAATAATTTTAATTTGTTACAGCTTGAAACAAGTGTCTCAAGAAATGGAAAAGGTTATATTGTTTATGAACAGATTTTGCATTATTCAACCTAACCTTAGACTCCAGTGCTGATAGTTTCTTTTCCAGCTTAAACACACTTGCCTATAGATATACATGATGTATAATTGATTAGAGGGATCTGTGAATGGAAAGTATTCGCAACAACATTGAACCTATATTATCTCAACTTGATCGTCAAGCCTATAGATGACAGTAATTGTTGGTGTATTTTCATTGAAGCTGTCAAAAACACATAAATCAAGTGAAAAGAAGTTTTTTACAATTTAGAATGCTTGCAGTAGGGCGTCTCAATGGTCAATGATGCTCATATTTTACATACTAAAACTTTTTGCAAAAAGATGTGAAACTATATTTGGAAATGGGTTATTCTTTGCTGTAAACTACGACACTTTATTTTTCAGTTTTGCAAAAGTATGGCCTGATAAAAATGGAAAATCCCATTTGAATAATGATTTACTGAAATTAGTAGTTGTTCCCCACGCCAAATGAAAATCTGATTCTTTCGGTTTTTCTGATTGACTTCTAAAATTGAAGCTTACTGTCATCTGAAATGTTTTATTTTCTTATATTTCACTGTGAAATCTTAAATGTTTTTGTTTGTGAACATCGCAGTGAAACAATAAGCAGGATGACATTGTTTTAACATTTACTGTTTAAAACATAGGACCTCTGCAATAAAACTGTATCGCTAAACGGAGTGCAATTCTCTTCAACTTAAACGCACACACTGCATGAGTAAAGTTTAAAGGTAAGTTTACTCTGGTACAGTCAACCCAGCGATGATTGTATTGCACCTGCTTTGGCGGTAGAGAGTCACACATAGTGACTTTAGTGTTACCCTGTGGCCCATGGTCCAGTAGTTCCTTACTACCGGTACTGTAATTAATAACTAAAACACCCGAATGGCTTTTGACCACAGGCTGACACTTGTAGACTATCCTGTCAAAACTACTTTCTCAATCCTTCTTAATAGTATCATCCCGCTCTTCATTGTGGGCATGCTATAGAACATGATGACTTTGGAATTACTCTCATAAAAAGAGAGTCCATAAAGAAAATTTAGACAAGCCAATTTGCAAAACAAACCCTCATTATATTCAAAGTAAATAAGAAAGTAAATGTAGTTTTACTTTTGTAAACATTAACATCAAAATGCACTAAGTTCCGAAGTAAATTTTAATTAGCGTGTGAGCGATGGTCTAAAGATAATCAATATTTTAGGTTTCAAAAAAAGTTTTAAAATATTACAGCTTGAAACAAGTGTCTCAAGAAATAAAAAAGGTTATATTGTTTACGAACAGATTTTGCCTTATTTAACCTGGCCTTTGACTCTAGTGCTGATAGTTTTTTTTCCAGCTTAAGCACACTTGCCTATAGATATACATGATGTATAATTGATTAGAGGGATCTATGAATGGAAAGTATTCGCAACAACATTGAACCTATATTATCTCAACTTTATCGTCAAGCCTATAGATGACAGTAATTGTTGGTGTATTTTCATTGAAGCGGCCAAAAATAAATACTTCAAGTGAAAAGAAGTTCTTTACAATTTAGAATGCTTGCAGTAGGGCGTCTCAATGGTCAATGATGCTCATATTTTACATACTAAAACTTTTTGCAAAAAGATGTGAAACTATATTTGGAATGGGTTATTCTTTGCTGTAAACCACAAAACTTTATTCTTCAGTTTTACAAAAGTATGGCCTGATAAAAATGGAAAATCGCATTAGAATAATGATTTACTGAAATTAGTAGTTGTTCCCCACGCCAAATGAAAATCTGATTCTTTCGATGCATCTGATTGAGTTCTAAAATTTAAGCTTACTGTCATCTGAAATGTTTTATTTTCTTTTATTTCACTGTGAAATCTTAAATGTTTTTGTTTGCGAACATTGCAGTGAAACAATAAGCAGGATGACATTGTTTTAACATTTACTGTTTAAAACATAGGACCTCTGCAATAAAACTGTATCGCTAAACGGAGTGCAATTCTCTTCAACCTAAACGCACACACTGCATGAGTAAATTTTAAAGGTAAGTTTGCTCTGGTACAGTCAACCCAGCGATGATTGTATTGCACCTGCTTTGGCGGTGGAGAATCACACATAGTGACTTTAGTGTTACCCTGTGGCCCATGGTCCAGTAGTTCCTTACTACCGGTACTGTAATTAATAACTAAAACAACCGAATGGCTTTTTACCACAGGCAGACACTTGTAGACTCTCTTGTCAAAACTACTTTCTCAATCCTTCTTAATAGTATCATCCCGCTCTTCATTGTGGGCATGCTATAGAACATGATGACTTTGGAATTACTCTCATAAAGAGAGAGTCCATAAAGAAAATTTAGACAAGCCGTTTTGCAAAACAAACCCTCATTATATTCAAAGTAAATAAGAAAGTAAATGTAGTTTTACTTTTGTAAACATTAACATCAAAATGCACTAAGTTGCGAAATAAAGTTTTATTAGCGTGTAAGCGATTATCTAAAGCTAATCAATACTTTAGGTTTCAAAAAAGTTTTAAAATATTACAGCGTGAAATAAGTGTCTCAAGAAATAAAAAAGGTTACATTGTTTACGAACAGATTTTGCCTTATTTAACCTGGCCTTTGACCCTAGTGGTGATAGTTTCTTTTCCAGCTTAAGCACACTTGCCTATAGATATACATGATGTATAATTGATTAGAGGGATCTGTGAATGGAAAGTATTCGCAACAACATTGAACCTATAATATCTCAACTTGATCGTCAAGCCTATAGATGACAGTAATTGTTGGTGTATTTTCATTGAAGCGGCCAAAAATAAATACTTCAAGTGAAAAGACGTTTTTTACAATTTAGAATGCTTGCTGTAGGGCGTTTCAATTGTCAATTACGCTCATATTTTACATGCTAAAACTTTTTGTAAATTGATGTGAATTTACATTTGGGAATGGGTTATTCTTTGCTGTAAACCACAAAACTTTATTCTTCAGTTTTGCAAAAGTATGGCCTGATAAAAATGGAAAATACCATTTTAATAATGATTTACTGAAATTAGTAGTTGTTCCCCACGCCAAATGAAAATTTGAATCTTTCGGTTTTTCTGAATGACTTCTAAAATTGAAGCTTACTGTCATCTGAAATGTTTTATTTTCTTACATTGCATTGTGAAATCTTAAATGTTTTTGTTTGCGAACATCGCAGTGAAACAATAAGCAGGATGATATTGTTTTAACATTTACTGTTTAAAACATAGGGCCTCTGCAATAAAACTGTATCGCTAAACAGAGTGCAATTCTCTTCAACCTAAACGCACACACTGCATGAGTAAAGTTTAAAGGTAAGTTTACTCTGGTACAGTCAACCCAGCGATGATTGTATTGCACCTGCTTTGGCGGTGGAGAGTCACACATAGTGACTTTAGTGTTACCCTATGGTCCATGGTCCAGTAGTTCTTCACTACCGGTACTGTAATTAATAACTAAAACAACCGAATGGCTTTTTACCACAGGCTGACACTTGTAGACTCTCTTGTCAAAACTACTTTCTCAATCCTTCTTAATAGTATCATCCCGCTTTTCATTGTGGGCATGCTATAAAACATGATGACTTTGGAATTACTCTCATAAAGAGAGAGTCCATAAAGAAAATTTAGACAAGCCGTTTTGCAAAACAAACCCTCATTATATTCAAAGTAAATAAGAAAGTAAATGTAGTTTTACTTTTGTAAATATTAACATCAAAATGCACTAAGTTGGGTAGTAAAGTTTTATCAGTGTGTAAGCGATTATCTAAAGCTAATCAATATTTTAGGTTTCAAAAAAGTTTTAAACTATTACAGCGTGAAACAAGGGTCTCAAGAAATAAAAAAGGTTATATTGTTTATGAACAGATTTTGCCTTATTTAACCTAACCTTAGAGTCTAGTGCTGATAGTTTCTTTTCCAGCTTAAACACACTTGCTTATAGATATACATGATGTATAATTGATTAGAGGGATCTGTGAATGGAAAGTATTCGCAACAACATTGAACCTATATTATCTCAACTTGATCGTCAAGCCTATAGATGACAGTAATTGTTGGTGTATTTTCATTGAAGCGGTCAAAAATAGATACTTCAAGTGAAAAGAAGTTTTTTACAATTTAGAATGCTTGCAGTAGGGCGTTTCAATTGTCAATTACGCTCATATTTTACATGCTAAAACTTTTTGTAAATTGATGTGAATTTACATTTGGGAATGGGTTATTCTTTGCTGTAAACCACAAAACTTTATTCTTCAGTTTTGCAAAAGTATGGCCTGAAAAAAATGGAAAATCCCATTTGAATAATGATTTACTGAAATTAGTAGTTGTTCCCCACGCCAAATGAAAATCTGATTCTTTCGATGCATCTGATTGAGTTCTAAAATTTAAGCTTACTGTCATCTGAAATGTTTTATTTTCTTATATTTCACTGTGAAATCTTTAAATGTTTTTGTTTGTGAACATCGCAGTGAAACAATAAGCAGTATGACATTGTTTTAACATTTACTGTTTAAAACATAGGACCTCTGCAATAAAACTGTATCGCTAAACGGAGTGCAATTCTCTTCAACCTAAACGCACACACTGCATGAGTAAAGATTAAAGGTAAGTTTACTCTGGTACAGTCAACCCAGCGATGATTGTATTGCACCTGCTTTGGCGGTGAAGAGTCACACATAGTGACTTTAGTGTTACCCTGTGGCCCATGGTCCAGTAGTTCCTTACTACCGGTACTGTAATTAATAACTAAAACAACCAAATGGCTTTTTACCACAGGCTGACACTTGTAGACTCTCTTGTCAAAACTACTTTCTCAATCCTTCTTAATAGTATCATCCCGCTCTTCATTGTGGGCATGCTATAAAACATGATGACTTTGGAATTACTCTCATAAAGAGAAAGTCCATAAAGAAAATTTAGACAAGCCGTTTTGCAAAACAAACCCTCATTATATTCAAAGTAAATAAGAAAGTAAATGTAGTTTTACTTTTGTAAACATTAACATCAAAATGCACTAAGTTCCGATGTAAAGTTTTATTACCGTGTAAGCGATTATCTAAAGCTAATCAATACTTTAGGTTTCAAAAAAGTTTTAAAATATTACAGCGTGAAATAAGTGTCTCAAGAAATAAAAAAGGTTATATTGTTTATGAACAGATTTTGCCTTATTTAACCTGACCTTTGACTCTAGTGCTGATAGTTTCTTTTCCAGCTTAAGCACACTTGCCTATAGATATACATGATGTATAATTGATTAGAGGGATCTGTGAATGGAAAGTATTCGCAACAACATTGAACCTATATTATCTCAACTTTATCGTCAAGCCTATAGATGACAGTAATTGTTGGTGTATTTTCATTGAAGCGGCCAAAAATAAATACTTCAAGTGAAAAGAAGTTCTTTACAATTTAGAATGCTTGCAGTAGGGCGTCTCAATGGTCAATGATGCTCATATTTTACATACTAAAACTTTTTGCAAAAAGATGTGAAACTATATTTGGAATGGGTTATTCTTTGCTGTAAACCACAAAACTTTATTCTTCAGTTTTACAAAAGTATGGCCTGATAAAAATGGAAAATCGCATTAGAATAATGATTTACTGAAATTAGTAGTTGTTCCCCACGCCAAATGAAAATCTGATTCTTTCGATGCATCTCATTGAGTTCTAAAATTTAAGCTTACTGTCATCTGAAATGTTTTATTTTCTTTTATTTCACTGTGAAATCTTAAATGTTTTTGTTTGCGAACATCGCAGTGAAACAATAAGCAGGATGACATTGTTTTAACATTTACTGTTTAAAACATAGGACCTCTGCAATAAAACTGTATCGCTAAACGGAGTGCAATTCTCTTCAACCTAAACGCACGCACTGCATGAGTAAAGTTTAAAGGTAAGTTTAATCTGGTACAGTCAACCCAGCGATGATTGTATTGCACCTGCTTTGGCGGTGGAGAGTCACACATAGTGACTTTAGTGTTACCCTGTGGCCCACGGTCCAGTAGTTCCTTACTACCGGTACTGTAATTAATAATAAACAACCGAATGGCTTTTTACCACAGGCTGACACTTGTAGACTCTCTTGTCAAAACTACTTTCTCAATCCTTCTTAATAGTATCATCCCGCTCTTCATTGTGGGCATGCTATAGAACATGATGATTTTGAAATTACTCTCATAAAGATAGAGTCCATAAAGAAAATTTAGACAAGCCGTTTTGCAAAACAAACCCTCATTATATTCAAAGTAAATAAGAAAGTAAATGTAGTTTTACTTTTGTAAACATTAACATCAAAATGCACTAAGTTGCGAAATAAAGTTTTATTAGCGTGTAAGCGATTATCTAAAGCTAATCAATACTTTAGGTTTCAAAAAAGTTTTAAAATATTACAGCTTGAAACAAGTGTCTCAAGAAATAAAAAAGGTTATATTGTTTACGAACAGATTTTGCCTTATTTAACCTGGCCTTTGACCCTAGTGGTGATAGTTTCTTTTCCAGCTTAAACACACTTGCCTATAGCTATACATGATGTATAATTGATTAGAGGGATCTATGAATGGAAAGTATTCGCAACAACATTGAACCTATATTATCTCAACTTTATCGTCAAGCCTATAGATGACAGTAATTGTTGGTGTATTTTCATTGAAGCGGTCAAAAATAAATACTTCAAGTGAAAAGAAGTTCCTTACAATTTAGAATGCTTGCAGTAGGGCGTCTCATATGTCAATGATGCTCATATTTTACATACTAAAACTTTTTGCAAAAAGATGTGAAACTATATTTGGAATGGGTTATTCTTTGCTAGAAACTACGACACTTTATTTTTCAGTTCTGCAAAAGTATGGCCTGATAAAAATGGAAAATCCCATTTGAATAATGGTTTTCTGAAATTAGTAGTTGTTCCCCACGCCAAATGAAAATCTGATTCTTTCGGTTTTTCTGATTGACTTCTAAAATTTAAGCTTACTGTCATCTGAAATGTTTTACTTTCTTATATTTCACTGTGAAATCTTTAAATGTTTTTGTTTGTGAACATCGCAGTGAAACAATAAGCAGGATGACATTGTTTTATTATTTACTGTTTAAAACATAGGACCTCTGCAATAAAACTGTATCGCTAAACGGAGTGCAATTCTCTTCAACCTAAACGCAGTGCAATTCTCTTCAACCTAAACGCACGCACTGCATGAGTAAAGTTTAAAGGTAAGTTTACTCTAATACAGTCAACCCAGCGATGATTGTATTGCACCTGCTTTGGCGGTGGAGAGTCACACATAGTGACTTTAGTGTTACCCTGTGGCCCATGGTCCAGTAGTTCCTTACTACCGGTACTGTAATTAATAACTAAAACAACCGAATGGCTTTTTACCACAGGCTGACACTTGTAGACTCTCTTGTCAAAACTACTTTCTCAATCCTTCTTAATAGTATCATCCCGCTCTTCATTGTGGGCATGCTATAGAACATGATGACTTTGGAATTACTCTCATAAAAAGAGAGTCCATAAAAAAAATTTAGACAAGCCAATTTGCAAAACAAACCCTCATTATATTCAAAGTAAATAAGAAAGTAAATGTAGTTTTACTTTTGTAAACATTAACATCAAAATGCACTAAGTTCCGAAGTAAATTTTAATTAACGTGTGAGCGATGGTCTAAAGCTAATCAATATTTTAGGTTTCAAAAAAAGTTTTAAAATATTACAGCTTGAAACAAGTGTCTCAAGAAATAAAAAAGGTTATATTGTTTACGAACAGATTTTGCCTTATTTAACCTGGCCTTTGACCCTAGTGGTGATAGTTTCTTTTACAGCTTAAGCACACTTGCCTATAGATATACATGATGTATAATTGATTAGAGGGATCTATGAATGGAAAGTAATCGCAACACCATTGAACCTATATTATCTCAACTTTATCGTCAAGCCTATAGATGACAGTAATTGTTGGTGTATTTTCTTTTAAGCGGTCAAAAATAAATACTTCAAGTGAAAAGAAGTTCTTTACAATTTAGAATGCTTGCAGTAGGGCGTCTCAATGGTCAATGATGCTCATATTTTACATACTAAAACTTTTTGCAAAAAGATGTGAAACTATATTTGGAATGGGTTATTCTTTGCTGTAAACCACAAAACTTTATTCTTCAGTTTTACAAAAGTGTGGCCTGATAAAAATGGAAAATCCCATTTGAATAATGATTTACTGAAATTAGTAGTTGTTCCCCAAACCAAATGAAAATCTGATTCTTTCGATGCATCTGATTGAGTTCTAAAATTTAAGCTTACTGTCATCTGAAATGTTTTATTTTCTTTTATTTCACTGTGAAATCTTAAATGTTTTTGTTTGCGAACATCGCAGTGAAACAATAAGCAGGATGACATTGTTTTAACATTTACTGTTTAAAACATAGGACCTCTGCAATAAAACTGTATCGCTAAACGGAGTGCAATTCTCTTCAACCTAAACGCACACACTGCATGAGTAAAGTTTAAAGGTAAGTTTACTCTGGTACAGTCAACCCAGCGATGATTGTATTGCACCTGCTTTGGCGGTGAAGAGTCACACATAGTGACTTTAGTGTTACCCTGTGGCCCATGGTCCAGTAGTTCCTTACTACCGGTACTGTAATTAATAACTAAAACAACCGAATGGCTTTTTACCACAGGCAGACACTTGTAGACTCTCTTGTCAAAACTACTTTCTCAATCCTTCTTAATAGTATCATCCCGCTCTTCATTGTGGGCATGCTATAGAACATGATGACTTTGGAATTACTCTCATAAAGAGAGAGTCCATAAAGAAAATTTAGACAAGCCGTTTTGCAAAACAAACCCTCATTATATTCAAAGTAAATAAGAAAGTAAATGTAGTTTTACTTTTGTAAACATTAACATCAAAATGCACTAAGTTGCGAAATAAAGTTTTATTAGCGTATAAGCGATTATCTAAAGCTAATCAATACTTTAGGTTTCAAAAAAGTTTTAAAATATTACAGCGTGAAATAAGTGTCTCAAGAAATAAAAAAGGTTACATTGTTTACGAACAGATTTTGCCTTATTTAACCTGGCCTTTGACCCTAGTGGTGATAGTTTCTTTTCCAGCTTAAGCACACTTGCCTATAGATATACATGATGTATAATTGATTAGAGGGATCTGTGAATGGAAAGTATTCGCAACAACATTGAACCTATAATATCTCAACTTGATCGTCAAGCCTATAGATGACAGTAATTGTTGGTGTATTTTCATTGAAGCGGCCAAAAATAAATACTTCAAGTGAAAAGACGTTTTTTACAATTTAGAATGCTTGCTGTAGGGCGTTTCAATTGTCAATTACGCTCATATTTTACATGCTAAAACTTTTTGTAAATTGATGTGAATTTACATTTGGGAATGGGTTATTCTTTGCTGTAAACCACAAAACTTTATTCTTCAGTTTTGCAAAAGTATGGCCTGATAAAAATGGAAAATACCATTTTAATAATAATTTACTGAAATTAGTAGTTGTTCCCCACGCCAAATGAAAATTTGAATCTTTCGGTTTTTCTGAATGACTTCTAAAATTGAAGCTTACTGTCATCTGAAATGTTTTATTTTCTTACATTGCATTGTGAAATCTTAAATGTTTTTGTTTGCGAACATCGCAGTGAAACAATAAGCAGGATGATATTGTTTTAACATTTACTGTTTAAAACATAGGGCCTCTGCAATAAAACTGTATCGCTAAACAGAGTGCAATTCTCTTCAACCTAAACGCACACACTGCATGAGTAAAGTTTAAAGGTAAGTTTACTCTGGTACAGTCAACCCAGCGATGATTGTATTGCACCTGCTTTGGCGGTGGAGAGTCACACATAGTGACTTTAGTGTTACCCTATGGTCCATGGTCCAGTAGTTCTTCACTACCGGTACTGTAATTAATAACTAAAACAACCGAATGGCTTTTGACCACAGGCTGACACTTGTAGACTATCCTGTCAAAACTACTTTCTCAGTCCTTCTTAATAGTATCATCCCGCTCTTCATTGTGGGCATGCTATAGAACATGATGACTTTGGAATTACTCTCATAAAAAGAGAGTCCATAAAGAAAATTTAGACAAGCCAATTTGCAAAACAAACTCTCATTATATTCAAAGTAAATAAGAAAGTAAATGTAGTTTTACTTTTGTAAACATTAACATCAAAATGCACTAAGTTCCGAAGTAAATTTTAATTAGCGTGTGAGCGATGGTCTAAAGCTAATCAATATTTTAGGTTTCAAAAAAAGTTTTAAATTATTACAGCTTGAAACAAGTGTCTCAAGAAATAAAAAAGGTTATATTGTTTACGAACAGATTTTGCCTTATTTAACCTGGCCTTTGACTCTAGTGCTGATAGTTTTTTTTCCAGCTTAAGCACACTTGCCTATAGATATACATGATGTATAATTGATTAGAGGGATCTATGAATGGAAAGTATTCGCAACAACATTGAACCTATATTATCTCAACTTTATCGTCAAGCCTATAGATGACAGTAATTGTTGGTGTATTTTCATTGAAGCGGCCAAAAATAAATACTTCAAGTGAAAAGAAGTTCTTTACAATTTAGAATGCTTGCAGTAGGGCGTCTCAATGGTCAATGATGCTCATATTTTACATACTAAAACTTTTTGCAAAAAGATGTGAAACTATATTTGGAATGGGTTATTCTTTGCTGTAAACCACAAAACTTTATTCTTCAGTTTTACAAAAGTATGGCCTGATAAAAATGGAAAATCGCATTAGAATAATGATTTACTGAAATTAGTAGTTGTTTCCCACGCCAAATGAAAATCTGATTCTTTCGATGCATCTGATTGAGTTCTAAAATTTAAGCTTACTGTCATCTGAAATGTTTTATTTTCTTTTATTTCACTGTGAAATCTTAAATGTTTTTGTTTGCGAACATCGCAGTGAAACAATAAGCAGGATGACATTGTTTTAACATTTACTATTTAAAACATAGGACCTCTGCAATAAAACTGTATCACTAAACGGAGTGCAATTCTCTTCAACCTAAACGCACACACTGCATGAGTAAAGATTAAAGGTAAGTTTACTCTGGTACAGTCAACCCAGCGATGATTGTATTGCACCTGCTTTGGCGGTGAAGAGTCACACATAGTGACTTTAGTGTTACCCTGTGGCCCATGGTCCTGTAGTTCCTTACTACCGGTACTGTAATTAATAACTAAAACAACCAAATGGCTTTTTACCACAGGCTGACACTTGTAGACTCTCTTGTCAAAACTACTTTCTCAATCCTTCTTAATAGTATCATCCCGCTCTTCATTGTGGGCATGCTATAGAACATGATGACTTTGGAATTACTCTCATAAAGAGAGAGTCCATAAAGAAAATTTAGACAAGTCGTTTTGCAAAACAAACCCTCATTATATTCAAAATAAATAAGAAAGTAAATGTAGTTTTACTTTTGTAAACATTAACATCAAAATGCACTAAGTTGGGTAGTAAAGTTTTATCAGTGTGTAAGCGATTATCTAAAGCTAATCAATATTTTAGGTTTCAAAAAAGTTTTAAACTATTACAGCGTGAAACAAGGGTCTCAAGAAATAAAAAAGGTTATATTGTTTATGAACAGATTTTGCCTTATTTAACCTAACCTTAGATTCTAGTGCTGATAGTTTCTTTTCCAGCTTAAGCACACTTGCTTATAGATATACATGATGTATAATTGATTAGAGGGATCTGTGAATGGAAAGTATTCGCAACAACATTGAACCTATATTATCTCAACTTGATCGTCAAGCCTATAGATGACAGCAATTGTTGGTGTATTTTCATTGAAGCGGTCAAAAATAGATACTTCAAGTGAAAAGAAGTTTTTTACAATTTAGAATGCTTGCAGTAAGACGTTTCAATTGTCAATTACGCTCATATTTTACATGCTAAAACTTTTTGTAAATTGATGTGAATTTACATTTGGGAATGGGTTATTCTTTGCTGTAAACCACAAAACTTTATTCTTCAGTTTTGCAAAAGTATGGCCTGAAAAAAATGGAAAATCCCATTTGAATAATGATTTACTGAAATTAGTAGTTGGTCCCCACGCCAAATGAAAATCTGATTCTTTCGATGCATCTGATTGAGTTCTAAAATTTAAGCTTACTGTCATCTGAAATGTTTTATTTTCTTATATTTCACTGTGAAATCTTTAAATGTTTTTGTTTGTGAACATCGCAGTGAAACAATAAGCAGTATGACATTGTTTTAACATTTACTGTTTAAAACATAGGACCTCTGCAATAAAACTGTATCGCTAAACGGAGTGCAATTCTCTTCAACCTAAACGCACACACTGCATGAGTAAAGATTAAAGGTAAGTTTACTCTGGTACAGTCAACCCAGCGATGATTGTATTGCACCTGCTTTGGCGGTGAAGAGTCACACATAGTGACTTTAGTGTTACCCTCTGGCCCATGGTCCAGTAGTTCCTTACTACCGGTACTGTAATTAATAACTAAAACAACCGAATGGCTTTTGACCACAGGCTGACACTTGTAGACTATCCTGTCAAAACTACTTTCTCAATCCTTCTTAATAGTATCATCCCGCTCTTCATTGTGGGCATGCTATAGAACATGATGACTTTGGAATTACTCTCATAAAAAGAGAGTCCATAAAGAAAATTTAGACAAGCCAATTTGCAAAACAAACCCTCATTATATTCAAAGTAAATAAGAAAGTAAATGTAGTTTTACTTTTGTAAACATTAACATCAAAATGCACTAAGTTCCGAAGTAAATTTTAATTAGCGTGTGAGCGATGGTCTAAAGCTAATCAATATTTTAGGTTTTAAAAAAAGTTTTAAAATATTACAGCTTGAAACAAGTGTCTCAAGAAATAAAAAAGGTTATATTGTTTACGAACAGATTTTGCCTTATTTAACTTGGCCTTTGACTCTAGTGCTGATAGTTTTTTTCCAGCTTAAGCACACTTGCCTATAGATATACATGATGTATAATTGATTAGAGGGATCTGTGAATGGAAAGTATTCGCAACAACATTGAACATACATTATGTCAACTTGATCATCAAGCCTAAAGATGACAGTAATTGTTGGTGTATTTTCATTGAAGCGGTCAAAAATAGATACTTCAAGTGAAAAGAAGTTTTTTACAATTTAGAATGCTTGCAGTAGGGCGTCTCAATTGTCAATTATGCTCATATTTTTCATAATAAACCTTTTTGTAAATAGATGTGAAACTACATTTGGGAATGGGTTATTCTTTGCTGTAAACCACAAAACTTTATTCTTCAGTTTTGCAAAAGTATGGCCTGATAAAAATGGAAAATACCATTTTAATAATGATTTACTGAAATTAGTAGTTGTTCCCCACGCCAAATGAAAATTTGAATCTTTCGGTTTTTCTGAATGACTTCTAAAATTGAAGCTTACTGTCATCTGAAATGTTTTATTTTCTTACATTGCATTGTGAAATCTTAAATGTTTTTGTTTGCGAACATCGCAGTGAAACAATAAGCAGGATGATATTGTTTTAACATTTACTGTTTAAAACATAGGGCCTCTGCAATAAAACTGTATCGCTAAACAGAGTGCAATTCTCTTCAACCTAAACGCACACACTGCATGAGTAAAGTTTAAAGGTAAGTTTACTCTGGTACAGTCAACCCAGCGATGATTGTATTGCACCTGCTTTGGCGGTGGAGAGTCACACATAGTGACTTTAGTGTTACCCTGTGGCCCATGGTCCAGTAGTTCTTCACTACCGGTACTGTAATTAATAACTAAAACAACCGAATGGCTTTTTACCACAGGCTGACACTTGTAGACTCTCTTGTCAAAACTACTTTCTCAATCCTTCTTAATAGTATCATCCCGCTCTTCATTGTGGGCATGCTATAAAACATGATGACTTTGGAATTACTCTCATAAAGAGAAAGTCCATAAAGAAAATTTAGACAAGCCGTTTTGCAAAACAAACCCTCATTATATTCAAAGTAAATAAGAAAGTAAATGTAGTTTTACTTTTGTAAACATTAACATCAAAATGCACTAAGTTGCGGAGTAAAGTTTTATCAGTGTGTAAGCGATTATCTAAAGCTAATCAATATTTTAGGTTTCAAAAAAGTTTTAAACTATTACAGCGTGAAACAAGTGTCTCAAGAAATAAAAAAGGTTATATTGTTTACGAACAGATTTTGCCTTATTTAACCTGGCCTTAGACTCTAGTGCTGATAGTTTCTTTTCCAGCTTAAACACACTTGCTTATAGATATACATGATGTATAATTGATTAGAGGGATCCGTGAATGGAAAGTATTCGCAACAACATTGAACCTATATTATCTCAACTTGATCGTCAAGCCTATAGATGACAGTAATTGTTGGTGTATTTTCATTGAAGCGGTCAAAAATACATAATTCAAGTGAAAAGAAGTTCTTTACAATTTAGAATGCTTGCAGTAGGGCGTCTCAATTGTCAATTATGCTCATATTTTACATACTAAAACTTTTTGCAAAAAGATGTGAAACTATATTTGGGAATGGGTTATTCTTTGCTGTAAACTATGACACTTTATTCTTCAGTTTTGCAAAAGTATGGCCTGATAAAAATGGAAAATTCCATTTGAATAATGATTTACTGAAATTAGTAGTTGTTCCCCACACCAATTGAAAATCTGATTCTTTCGGCTTTTCTGATTGAGTTCTAAAATTTAAGCTTACTGTCACCTGAAATGTTTTATTTTCTTTTATTTCACTGTGAAATCTTAAATGTTTTTGTTTGCGAACATCGCAGTGAAACAATAAGCAGGATGACATTGTTTTAACATTTACTGTTTAAAACATAGGACCTCTGCAATAAAACAGTATTGCTAAACAGAGTGCAATTCTCTTCAACCTAAACGCACACACTGCATGAGTAATTTTTAAAGGTAAGTTTACTCTGGTACAGTCAACCCAGCGATGATTGTATTGCACTTGCTTTGGCAATGGAGAGTCACACATAGTGACTTTAGTGTTACCCTGTGGCCCATGGTCCAGTAGTTCCTTACTACCGGTACTGTAATTAACAACTAAAACAATCGAATGGCTTTTTACCACAGGCTGACACTTGTAGACTCTTTTGTGAAAACTACTTTCCCAATCCTTTTTCATAGTACCATTGCGCTTTTCATTGTGGGCATGCTATAGAACATGATTATTTTTGCATTATTCTCTTAAAGAGAGAATCCATAAAGAAAAATTGGACTAGCTATTTTGCAAAATCAACCCTCGTTATATTTGAATAAAATTAGAAAGTTTTAGCGTACAATTTTTCTCTTTTCCATATCTTTTTCTTTTAGTTGGAGTTGTTCTTTCACTTCCAGGTAAGGCAACTCTTCAACAGTGAACTTGTCCCTTTGCTCTTTGAGTTCTTTATATCCTTTCACAACAACATCCTAAACATAAGTATGCTGAGAAGACTTTTATATAATGCATAGCAGTTTGCTCACCATACTTCTGAGGTATTTTTAGCATATCTCCCAACACATACAAAGTAGATCACTGAGTTAAGTTTTCAATATACGCAATCAACTTGATCAGATTAAATTTTGTTAAATTCATAAGGAATCTTTAGTCAGTCAGTTTTTCTCAGTAGCACACCAATCATCAGTAAGTATTTTGAAAATGTGATTATCACAAATAGGTCTAAATAGATGCACAGTTTGATAATTTTAGACATTTTCTAAACTAAATAATACTGATGCTTATGTTTTTAATATTTATGCTTATGCTTATATTGAAATAAATAAATAATTATGCTTTAAAACATTGTAAGAATTACCTATAGTTAAAAAAATGTGTTAAACGGCCAACTGCTTACATTACAAACAATTATTAACCCGTAGTTAAAGCTGAACTCATAAACAAAGTGCCAAGGTAACCCTTATCGCTGACCAGCATTTGAGAGCATAAGTGGTAATTATTATTGCATACCATCAGAATGATCATTACAATGACATTTACTATGAGAGTTTTTGCATGAGTTTTAAAGATTAACTATAATATATTCCATGTTTGTCACCATCCAACTCTAGTTGTATCTCTAACACTATAGTTAAATGCTCAGAAAAATAATGCATCATACGTTGTGTCAAGTCAAGGTCATCACCTTCAAAGACCTCCACACTTACTACTGCGCCAAGCGTCAACTTTTTGTGATGAAAAATTGCATTTATTGGGTATATATTTATTTTCTGTTCTTTATTGGCACGGTGGCTGATGATTTCTCAAAGCACACCAGACTGCAAGGTTACTAGTAGTATATGGTTTTATAGTAATAGTATACTGGTGCTTGTTTACATCATACTGAAAATAACATCGCTTGATTTCTTTTACCCATTTGTGCACTTACACAGGTTTAATTATTGCCAGCGTTATAATAGATATTTCTAACCATACATTATTACCGCATAATTATATATGTATCAGTTTTTTAATATCTGAAAGGCTCCACTACCTAATTGCATTCTTTTAAATTTGGGCTTTTTTATAGACCATAGAAACAATGGATGCAGGTTGTTACTGCCAGATGCCTTTGATACCACTGATATGGGTGATTCGGCAAATAATACAAATTAAAAACATGAGTCATTCCACTTACTGAATGTTAAATGAAAAATAGGAAGCGTAACTAAAACAAAAACTTACACTGCTAACTAAAATCCTGGACAGTAGTTACACTAGTAGTAGTTACAGTGGTGATACAAAATATGGAACCGCCTTAAATCTTTGTTACATAGCAATGAATTGCGATGTATTAGTTTTTTAACAATCAAAAATTTACATAATTATAAAGAATTATGCATCATTTGAATTGTCACAATGTTAGCTTTTTGATAATTTTAAATTGAAACTACATCTTATATTCTATAAAAAACATTATTAGAGGTTTACTGAAGGCTATTATAGAATTACTGTACAATTGTTATTTCTATTAAAAAGTGTCTGAACAAAATTCGTAAAATAACATTTGTCTTATCTTTGATATGGCTTATATTGTGAATTAAATTAAATATAGGGTAGTGTAATCTTAAAAAGAGCTGATTTGATCCTTGAGTTGATCAATATTTTGTTGGCCAGCCTTTGTTCTCAAACACTGCTTAGCAACACCTGGGAATATTATCAGTCAGCGTCTGAAGCTCTTCATGCATTACTATGTATAAAGGTTTTGCAAACTAAAACAAGTGTCACACACATAAACAGGTAAAATACTAGTCAGTCATTATAGTTTCAAATGCAAGACATTCTGCCTTTTTGTATTTAAACTTGAAACCAATGTTCACATACCGGTGGAGTGTGTTTGATATTAGACTCCAACATCTCTCTCTGATTTCTATGACTTCTCCATATTTCAAAAACAACATCTTCCAGAAAGTCAGTAATTTGTAGTTTGGACTTCTGTCTGTTTTCAATGATCTTTTTCTCCAGGTCATCATACTGCTGCTTCAGTGTGTTTAACTATGTATTTCCTCAAAGTATTTGCATTTCGTACATCGTGTGTCGGCATTTCGGCTATAGATTTAGCTATAGCGCACACTAATTATTTTACCGATGCAGCTACACATTACGACGCCACTATTAAAAAATATTTTTCGTAATGTTCAAGTATTGTATTTGGGGTCTCCAATTCTTCCCACGCGGACAAGTATTATCTCATCTTTCTATCAGACAAAGTATGATATTAAATTTTTACATTTGTACCAGTATCAAAAGATAATAGTATTATCGTATTCAAAGTTTTGATGGATATCTTCTGGTGGAACAGTAATCTTTTTAACGGCCGACTGCTGTAGACACATTTTTTGCGACTTTTCCAGTAGTTGTGTAGTAACTTACTTTTACTATTCATTGACCACATAATTAACGGTCTTTAGGACATTCATAGTATTGGCAGTGTTGTCCAAAGATTTCTCTATAGAATTAGCTTAAAATAACAAAGCAGTTTCAAATTTTCTTTGGGAATTTTTTATTTAAAAACAAACCTTTTTTGTGTGAGTTTTGTAAGTACTTTCTGTGTTAGAAAGCAAATAATTACTTATGTTGATGACATTATAGCCAATTCATATTTGGACTTTTGTGATCGCACAGATAAATAAAGTAGCAGCACTGACGCTGATGGCAATGAAAGTAATAGCTTTGTAGAGTAAGGAACATTATGCATGTTCATTCTAGCTTTGTAGCGATAGTAGTGTCACATAGCTTTAGCAATGCACAAACTATAGATACATTGAATTTTTGACATAACTTTATTTGTTAATATGTTAGCAAAATAAAATATATAACAAAAGTATTTGAACAGTTTGAAGTTAAAAAAATTGTCTACATAATCAAGAAGCAAAATCGGCACTTTTTGATTAAATGGCTGGCAGTATGCCAATAGCTAACTTTGTACATGAACAGTAGTAAAAGGGTTAAACAAACATTTCCATGCTAGAATTGTTGTTATTATTTCAACACTTTCAGGATTTTTATTTTGTTTTTTCAGTTCGTATTAATTTTATCAATACCGAATTATCCTTTATTTTAATCATAGCAATACTGACCTAATTTAGCTATTACTTGCTAATTATTTCTCATTGATATCTTAAACCTTTATAGTTGTTTTATTTTTTTTAATTTATTTGGCCTGCACAAACCATTTTTCTTATGGTATAAAGTTTAAAACTTACAGTTGTTCGACAAAGTTTGAGAACGTTTAGTTGTTTTTTTCTCTGTTAACTTATTTCAATTACACAAAACAATTTTCTCACAATATGCAGTATTAAAGTTTGAACGAAAAATGTTGTTTTATGGTAAATACAAATAAATTTCTGTTCAAAGACATTTTTATTGCCCGGGCAGCGCTGGGTGGTACAGCTAGTCTATGATTAGATGTAACAATAAACAGCCAATAAAATGTGCTATTGTGTCAAGTGAGTTGTACATGTTTGAGAACAAAGTTAGCTAGTTTGCCATACACACATGTATTTGGTGTATCATATAGCAATGTCTTGTAAGCAAATATCTATGTCAACATTGCTTCATGCTAGCAATTTGCAGACATCTACCCTAGTATCATTTTATAAAGTAGTAAAATGCATAATTAGTGATATAGCATATTCAAATATAGCTTTAATGTAAGAAAAAATATTTAAATTTCAAATGTGATATTTTATGTAATATCAGTTTAAGCTGCTTAAATACGCATAGCTATCCTTTACAATTTGGCCATAAGAATATACACTTATATATTTAAGAGGAGAGTTTTAATTTTAGTTTACACTTTTCTGAGATAATTTGTATAGATGTTTTTTAAACAAAAGCGGCTGTGTTTATACATAAATCTTTACCACTATCTTTGTTGTGTTCTCACTGTAATTTTCTTTATTCTTTACATCCCAAGTATATATATATATATATATATATATATATATATATATATATATATATATATATATATATATATAGAGCAGAATTTACCACCCATACGGGGTATCCGGGGTGAGGAAACAATTTTTTTATATATATAATTGTTTCTTCACCCCAGTTAACCCACATGAGTGGTATTTTTTGCTCTAACTCCAAGGTCTCCTACCAGAGACCTTGGAGTTTGAGCACTCGCCTTAAGATCTTAGCTGTTCCCAATAGCGCACTTTTCTGCAACTCACCTTAGTTGATTGCTGTTGGTATTTGGGCAAGCCACATTTTATGTGCCGGTGTTATTGCACCCAGTGCCTCAATGACTATTGGAATAACAGTTTTTCTTACATCCCAGCATTTTTCAATCTCTTCTCCAAGAGGGAGATGTTTCTCTACCTTTTCTTTTTCTTTGCTGTCTATATTGCAGTCATTGGTTACTGCTATATCTATATTAGTAGCTCTCTTGTTCTCCTTGTCCACCACCACTATATCTGGTTGGTTTGCCAGGACATGCTTGTCAGTCCGGGCAAACCAAGACCATTCTCCTGGACTTCTCTTCTATATATATATATATATATATTTATATATATATATATATATTTATATATATACATATATATATATATATATATATAGATACATTGAATTTTTGACATAACTCTATTTGTTAATATGTTAGCAAAATAAAATATATAACAAAAGTATTCGAAGAGTTTGAAGTTAAAAAAATTGTCTACATAATCAAAAAGCAAAATCGGCAATTTTTTATTTATATATGTATATATAGATATATATATATATGTATAAAGAGCTGTTATAGCAAAATTATTATCCTTGATTTATACATTAAGCAAGCAAATTCAAGAAAGACAACTCTCAATAAACCTTATGCTGCACAGGAATCTGCTCCTGTAGGCGGGTAATGCAGCTAGTGCTCCATAACTAACCAGCTAGGTATAATACTGTAATGACATAATAAATTTCATTTACAATGTAATGCATTGATTGTCCATTGTAATTCCCTAACTCCTTCCTGCTAGTTTGAAGTTGATTGGATAACTTCAGCTATTAGATTGTCTCTTTGAGCATCTGGGATTGTCCCTGTTGTGTTCATTGCCATCAGGTAATCTTGAATTTTTTCTTTTTGGTTTCAGTACTCTAGCTTCAGTCATTGGTTGTGATTTTGAAAGACTGCTTCGAGTGGTTGGTATTTTGGCAGGTGGTTCAGCATCTTCCGGTGAAGCATGTCTAGGACAAAGCTGTTTCAGATGTCTCTTTCAGGTTGGTCATCTAGGTAGTATTCTAACATTGACTGCTCTGCAGCCAAAGACAGTCAAACATGGATAACTCGAATGTCACGAGACCGATCGAATGTGCTTGAGTTATCAGAGCGCTCAAGTTATCAAAAGCGCTGTCAAAAGTCCATGTATTTATATATTTATTAGAAGATACAAGTACATATACAAACTATAATATAAATCAAGAGCATAAATGGCTTTTTCAAATTAAATGCTTTTAATGTGAAGTTTAAAACTTTTTTATCAAAAAATATGGGAGATTTTCTATCACTTGAGATTGGTTTGTTGTTTGAGGTGATGTTATTTCCAAGACGGCTTTTAGATTAAAATTGGCAAAAGTTGATCGTTGTTGAAATGCTCAAAAGAAAAGACATCTTTTTCTTTTGAATGTTTTAACCAAGATCAATTTTTCCGATTTTTCCTGAGGTTTATGCAAAGGTCATCTCACTTTTCCATGCTTCCAAAAGCCGATCGCTAAGCGGATGTTTGATAAAAACCAAATTTCACCAAACCTTTAGAAAGTCGTTGACAAAAATATTTTGCCGATGGTGGTAATAACGATGCCTATGAAGTACAAAAAGTTGAAGTCTACCTCTATGACTTCGAATAAAGTGATTTTCTAAAGCGATAAAAACCGTCTTGGTAGCCATTGGGCAAAAAACTGTTCGAGTTAACAGAGTTGAGGTCGAGTTATCTAAAGCAATTTATCATTACATGGTAACGGACAAAAAAACCGTTCGAGTTAACCATGTGTTTGAGCTATCCTAGGGCGAGTTATCCATGTTTGACGGTACTTTGATAACAACAGCTTCCATCCATTTAGGCTGGTTATCTCTTTTGGGTCCACAGTATAAAGCATTGCATCATGTTCCCACTGTGTAATGATGAATTGTTTTAGTTGATTGGTTATCCTGCATTGGTCTGCTTTGAGCTAACTGAGCTGCTGATGGCAGTAATGTATCAATCTTCACTCTGATTTGTCTCCCATTCAGCAGTTTACTGGGTGAGTAATCATATGACAGTGGCTTTTTCATATACATCATCAATAATTCTAGCACAACAGATTGAGCTGAGAGACCCGACTTCTTGAGTGTTTGTTTGAAAGATTGGACTAGCCTTTCTGCAGCTTCATTGGTGGCTGGATAGTATAGTGCTCCTGTCAAGTGAATGATTCTCCGATTTCTGAATCATTCTTGAAATTCCTCGGAATAAATTTTAGTTCCATTATCAGACACTATGGTATGTGGATATCCAAAGTTAGCAAAGTCCTTCTCGTGTAAGTCTGTAGTAGCTTTGGTTGATACTAAAGTGGTAGCATGTATACATGGATACATTGTGTAGGCATCCGTTAACAACAACTAGTTGCTTCCTATGAAGCTAATTGCATGGTCAATGTGTACTCTGCACCATGGTTTTTTGGCTTCATTCAAGGGTGATTTGGTAGACGATCCAGCTTGTTTTGATGCTCATTGCATGAAGTACGTTGGTATTCAGTATCTGTGATGTCTTGATCTATCCTGGGCCAGTAAACAGCGGTTCTAGCAAGTTGCTTCCTTCTCTGTGTGCCAAAGTGTCCAAGATGTAAAAGTTGAAGAAATTGTATTTGTAGAGATAGTGGTATGACAACTCTTGTTCCATACATCAAGCATCCGCTATTAGCTGACAATGATATATCAAGTTTCCTGAAGTCTTTTACAGAATAGCCTTCAGTCATTATTCCAGCTTGGTTGCCGTCATGCTCTTTAGACTATCCATCCTTCAGATATTTCATCACTATGCTGAGTACATGATCCTTAGTAGTCTCTTTCTTCAAATTAGCAGGATCTGTTGAATTCAGCTGACTTCTAATATGTTTAATTGTGTGGACTGTGTCAATATCTTCGCCTTCTTCATCCCCATCAAACTTGTCATCATGTTCAATGGGTAAGCCACTGAGTGCATTTGCATTTCCATGTTCAGGGTTTTTCCTATATTAAATGGTATAGTCATATTGGTTGAGAGTAAGAGTCCATCTTGCCAGTCTGTTTGCTGCTATAGCGGGTGTTGCTTTAGTTGGTTCAAACAGCGCTAGTGCTAGTAGAGGTTTGTGATCTGTCACCAAGATGAACTTCCTCCTATAGATAAACTGGTAAAACTTGTTTAGTGCATAAATGATAGATAGAGCCTCCTTTTGAATTTGACTGTATTTACTCTGAGTAATGGTCAGTGTCTTGCTAGCATGAGAAATTGGTCTTTTACTGCCATCTTTGTATCGGTGAAAGAGTACCGCTCTTAGCCCAACATCTGATGCGTCACAAAAATTCCCAATATTTAGATAAGGGTCAAAGCATGAAAACACCCTGTTGTTGCATAGCATCTTCCTCATTTTCAAATATGCAGTCTGCTGTTCCGTATTCCGCTGACATTGTTCTCCTTTTTTGACTAACTTCTGAAGAGGTACTGTAGAAGTTTGTGGTAAAACTGAATTAATCCCAGTAATAATTTGAGAGTCGCCACACGGGTAGGTGCTGGCATCTTCTTTAAAGCTTCTACTCCAGCTCTCTTGGCTATTCCCTAGTTAAAAAGGTGCTGTCCTAGGTATTCCACAGTTTGTTGGGCAAATGTGCATTTTTCTAGTCTACATCGTAGTCCTCTGTCTTGAAGTCTTTGTAGAATTCTACGAAGGTTCCTCAGGTGCTCTTCAGCTGTGTCTCCACTTACTAGATTTCCATCAAGATAAACAGCAACTCCTGGAACTCCTGAGTTAGTTGTTCCACAATTTGTTGAAAGTATCCTGGGACAGAGCTAATCCCAAATGGTAATCTCTTTTGTAGTAGAACTCTTTTGTGCGCGCTGAGAGCTAATCCCATTTGAATTTCAGTTATCAGAGTAATCTGATTATACGCATCAGCCAAGTCAAGTTTAGTCAAACCATGTCCTCCGCCCAGCTCTTTCATCAGAGCTTCTGGTTGTGGAATAGGTTGTTTGTGTGTCTCAAACAGATGATTCACTGTTACAGAGTGATCTACACATACTCGAAGATTTCTTTTGGTTTGTCCAGGCAGCAGTGCTTTTCTAATTGGTACCACTGGTGTCCCATAATAGTTGAATTGAACTGATTCCCATATTCCTCTTGCATATCTGACATAATAGGCTTGAGCTAGATTTTCGTGAATGGCAAAAAATACTGGACTGACTCTGCAGAAAATGGTTTGCGGATCTTCTTTGAAGCGTATATCCAATCCAAAATCTTTCAGGCATCCCAATTTTTTCTTGAAAAGATCAAGGAACTCTGAAGTAAGTCTTTCACATGCGGTTCATAGATTTCCATCAGATTTGATTTGCTTAATCTCCTGTAATTGACATTGGTTGATTAATCCATCAACTGAGATTTCAAGTTGTCAAATACCATTTCTTCCTAGAAGGTTGAGATTTGGTCTTTTTCTTACGACAAAATGTAATTGCCTCTCATGTTGATGTGAATGTAGCTTTGTTTTGATGAGACAATCTTTTAGTATGTTGATATTGTCTTTTGTTGAGGACACGTAATGAACTTCTGAAGTTTTCAGTGTACGGCTCCCCATTTTCCTCCAATTTTTCAGAGATATGAAGGCATCACCCGCTTCAGTGTCCATTTCCAAGGTCGTTGTGTGACCTTGTAAATCAAGGTTGACATGTAGCTGTGGATTAGTGTTGACGGTTTTGACAGCTTTCACTAAGTTCAGAGGTTTCACACCTTTCTGCTTTTTACTGCAGACGACTTCTAAATGTCCTGTAACTTTACAGTAATTGCAGGTAGATTTGTTATATCATCATTCGGTAGATCTGTGGTTAGATTATTCACACTGGTAGAATTTTTGTTGATCTGCAGATGTTGATGGTTTTGAAGTTGTCGTGTTCTTGTTTACCACCTTGACAGGATTTGCTACACCATAGACTGTTTTCTTTGTCACTTTTGCTGCTTCCTCCATTTTCATAGCAATTTTGATAGCTCTGGCAAAAGTAAAGTATTCATCTTCAATTTGAATAGTGCTTCAAGTATTTCTTCCTTCTCGACTGAGCAGATGAATCTTGTACGTAAAGCTTCATATTGTGCATCGGTAATACTTGCAAAGTCACAAGTTGTAGCATAATGTCTTATTCTTGCTGCTAACTCTTGAATTATCTCTTGGATTTCTTTTCATATTGCTTCAGTAACAACATCTTTTTCTAATGATGAAAGTTCTAGGATTATATTGAGTCATCATGTAGTCCTCAATATCTTCCATTGTCAGTTTGTTGACTTTTTCCTTGGGAGTTTGTTGGTCTGACCAATCAGTTAATTGTTTGTAAATAACTTATTATTGATTGGTTAAAAAAATCTGTTGAACTCTGTCTTCAGTAATAGAATTGGTTCATATAAATGTCCTGAAGCACAGTAAACAGTTTGTCCACAAGTCTGTATTTGGGTCAAAAGCAGTAAATTTAAAAGTAGCTCTTCCTGCTTTTATTTTGGTTTTCTTTGTTAAAAGTTTGATCAGCCGTCAATTTTCTTCTTTCTGCTGCTCCAGCTGTTCTTTTTGCTGCTCCAACTGCTCTCCCTGCTGCTGTTTCTACTGTTCCATCTGCTCCTTCTGCTGCTCCATTTGTTCTCTTTAAAGAGCCATCTGTTGAGTCAGCAGTTGAATCAGTTGATCAGTTTGAGTAAACATTGTAGGGAAAATCTAGAATAGAGTTGAAGTGTAAAATGTCCAGCTGAAGAGTTTCCTTGTCACCAATTATATCCTTGTTGCCAATTATATGTTGTGTTGTCACTGTAATGTTTTTTATTCCAGTACTGAGTTTACAATAAACTAGTAAGAGACATTCCAAGTATATACATGTATGTATAGGGAGTTGTTATAGCAAAAGTATTATCCTTGAATTATACATTTGGCAAGTAAATTTAATATGTAATTATTTCATAAATAATCAGCTATGTGTAATACTATGATGACATAGAAAATTTCATTCGTAGTGTAATGCATTGATTGTCCATTGTAATGTCTTTACAATTTTGTTGGTAACAAGATACTATATAGGCTACCATCAGCCTAACTCATAAAAAAACTCAAACACTCAAGGAATATAAAAAAATTTAAACTAGTAATTTGTGAGTCACTGATGAATATAACTGTGAGTTTCTATTAGTTCTGATTTTTTTTATAAGTTTCAAGTATCCTTATTCATAATATAAATGAATGTATAAATGCATATGTTATTATAAAACCTTTTAGTATAAAATAATTAAATTTAACAAGATTTTCATACTAAAATGACCTTATTATAACAAATATTATGCAATTTGTAATAGTTTCTGCCAAAACTAATTCAACTGCATCATAATTGTTGTGTTTGAATCTGTGTAAAGAGATACATTTTATGAAATTATTCAAGATTTGTGCCAATATTAATATCAAAAAGCAGTTGAGTTTTCCATATTTTTAATCTGAGCATCTCTCTTCTAAATAATCAATTTTAACATAAAGTCAGTCTGACTCATAATCAGCCTGAAGTTTTGAGATGTCCTTAAAGAGTGATCGTCTCTAATTTAGCTTTTGGCAGATATCTTGCCAGTGAGAAGAGTTGATGCGAGGCCTTCTACTGGCATCAGAGACTGTGAGAAACCTGAACCATGGTATTAACTATTAAAAGCCATGTAAAACAATGCTGACTGTATAACATGTCAGTTAGACATCCAAATACTTGGGTAATTAAAAGATCTATTAGGTACTATTGAAAACCAGACGTAACACATGGCTCTATAAATCAGACTTCAGCGTGAATCAGAGTGCTATACCAAGTTTTATGCCTATCATTCAAATATGTAATTTCTCACTAACTTTGGTCCCTAAACCATCAATGTCATTACCATTGAAATGTGTGCAAGATCTTTCTTCAGTACAACTTTAATAAAATTAGTTTTTTCCCTATTGGTTGTTGGAAATATTAAAAACCCAACCAAAAGCAGTGGTTTTTTTCAAATTAAATTTAGCACCTTCCTATATTGTAATAATATCTGTTTTTCTGTCTGCTCAAAGCTCCGGTTGAGGCTCAGAAAAATTTTGTTTCAGCGATTTTTAACTTGCACTATTCACTTGACACTTTGCAAACTGCACTAATCAACTGCTCTCTTGCAAGTTGGAACAGTTTTACATATATTTATTACAACTGAGGATATCTTATACCGTACAGGATGAAAATATCCGATGGATATAAAAATTCGCGATTTCGCAAACAGTCAACTCCGCGAATTATTAAATTCCGTGAACAATTAGTTCTATTTTTTATCACAAGGGAGAATAACTACTGCATCAAATTGAAAACTAGTCGCTAGGCTAGTTTTTAATATAACTACTAAACGTAGGTGAGTTCCAAAACATTTTTAAAATCATTGCCTAGGCTTTGAGCTAACACCATTGCCAATGCATCACATTTATTTACAAAATTATTCAAGGTTGTCACAAGATAGGCAGAACGGCGTCATAGCGAAAATAGCCACTAGGCAGAAGTACTAAATGTAGCCGAGTTCCAAAACTTCTTTAAAATCCTCGCCGGGGTTCGAGTTTTATTGCCATTGCAGCAAACTTTACAAAATTATTCAAGGTTTTTATAAGTAGTTCGGCATGGCTTCTTCATTGCAAAAAAGCTCTCCTAGTCTTTATACATTGAAATCAACTCCATCAATCTCGAATACCGAAGTTGAGGACGATCATGATTTTGATCTGGACATTATGGTATGTATTTGATGTGCAGTGCAGATACGTTTTTCCATTATTAACTGCATTAGTTAATTCTTTTGTTTAAAAACTGATCGCTTTCATTAAATACTTCAGCTATTGTTTTTGTACTTCCTTGACACTTGTTAAGATTTTTTTCTTTTTTGTGTTTACTGCAGATTGAGAATAAAACAACCTACTCCGATTACGAAAACTAGAGACAAGTAGTAATATTCATCAAGGCAGGAATATTGGCAGAGAAGCAACCAGTCAACCTAGACCCCCTTCATTGACAACAACTCCTTGATATCGCTGCAGCAAACATGATTAAATTATATTTTTTATTTCATGTATAGATATATTATAATTTATTACAAACTTGAGTGTACAAATAAAATTTTACAAACGATGAATGGAGTAAATATAAATAGTTTAGTCTATATTGCGGTTGTCTAGAGCAATAAAATTAAACTGATACTCTTGATAAGTGAATACTAGCGTGTAATGGCGCTCTCTGACTAGTTATTTTGGTAATAGCAGCTCTACATCGCTGTCACTGTCTTGGGTAGATGTTAAAGGCGATTCTCTTGCTACTACATGGCTGGTAAGGAAGTTATCATCAGAACTCTCCTCGTAGCTTACTATTGCAAAGTTCTGCCGGCTGGCCAAAGATTTGTGCTCGTAAAGGCGTTTTAGCTCTTTTTTTTAAATCAGATATATTCTCCTCGTAAGTAGCTGCGGTCACTTCTATCTGAATTTCCAGACTTCCCTGAATGATCCGTGACATACACCACCCTTGCAATCATTGTTCTTCTGTGTATGATGAAAAATTTCTCTCTCACACTAAAACAAATAATGAATTGGTAGGGATGGAAAACATGAATATTGCGTTTTACCGAAGAACCAAAGTAAAATTCAACTAATTTAGTAAATGTGAAAAACTCATTACTTACCACAAATTGTTGGTTCATCAAAGGCCTCCAAATTTGTGAATATTCGTGAAAACCTCTGAACGCAACAAAGAATTTATAGCTTCGTACGATCCACCCGTAGTTGTAAGCTAAATAGAAAACGAAACGCGCAATGCGCGCAATGCGAATTTAATACTAGGAAAAGTTAATACTCTCTAGGAAAAGTTAACTCTATTACGTCTAGCAATAGAGTTAACCTTACGCATGCGCGGCTGCGCGCATTGCGCGCAATGCGCGCAATGCGCGCAGCCGCGCATGCGTAAGGTTAACTCTATTGCTAGACGTAATAGAGTTAACTTTTCCTAGAGAGTGGCAGTTTTTAGCCACAAATAAATTCATCCGCGAATATGCATAAAAATACAATTTTCGCGAAATATAACTCCGCGAATAAATTCATCCTGTACGGTAGTACACTAGACTGCCTGGATTCTAGTAATTATAGCTTGCATTCATACCACTATCACAGACTGGCAGTTCGGGAATCCACTTCAAGCAGCTGAACACATGGCAGACTCCACACCCAGGAACATATAAATGGTTCTCATGCTCAGTACAGTTGCTGACTTTGACCTTTTGCTCTTGTGTAAGATACTGTAGAATTGGTATGTTTTTTTACGATCCTCCAATGAATCGTCATGAGACTGCAGTAATAAACATCTAAGTGGCTGCTATTTAAATACTAGCGCAGAATATGGAAGTGAGTAACAATTGCATTGGCTTTAGCAATTTCATACATGGTAAAGTAATGCCATGTTTACCTCCTAACAGAGCAGCGCTGATAAACAGAGCTGACCCGCGTAGATGAAAATTTTAAGCTATGAGCTAAACGAGATAGATAGGGTGTATCTGAAATCAGCATCAAAGGTTCACTGTTAGTTACGTTTATTACATCTTGAGGAAGCATTTGTGTAGAATATTCATGGTCTTCAAACAGAACAATTATTATAGAAAAACTAAATTTTTAATAAATCATATTCTCTTGAAAAGGATTATGCCATATATAATTATATTTTACGCAGTTAGGAAGATTACCATATGCATATCACTTAATATCACTAACACACCACCCTGACAACCAATCAATAACATGAGGCTTGTTCATCTTGACTTTAACTTACCATCAAATGTGCAGCGCAAAACTTCCTGCAGCACTAGGTACAGTAGCTCATAGCTTTTTTATGAGTGGGCTCTTCTTTAGACAGGCGTTACAGAGTGTTTTATCTTAACTCAAATCATAGGATGGGAGACGGTCTGGTTACATCTTAAACACTTGCCTATAATGAAACCAGTACTTGCTCAGTTAGTTCAACACTGTGATAAGCTACTTATATGAGTCTCTAGATTTGCTTACACTCACAATACAACTGAGTGTTGATCTAAAACTTAATTCAATTTAAATATTAAAAAGCTCAACCACTAGAAAAAAATATGTTGTAATATATTGTAATATACATGTATATTGCAATCTAATATTGTATTAGTTTGGTTACATAATCTATGACTCGTACACAACTATTTCTATCAACTGGTTATCAGCTGACTATCAGGTGACTAGCTCACTTAGTTTTAGTAGTAAACTAACAGAAGAGTGTAACTTGCTCATTAGTGTCATAAGAAGCATCTAGCAAGAAAGAAAGTAACATGCTACTAAACTTTCTAGTTATTCTATGCTAATATTAATTATTTAATAATAATTTAATTTAATATTTAATTTAATATTAATTAAGTCACACACAAATTTTTATTCAGTCAGTTCAAAGTTGTACTCAAAATCAAGCATAACCTCAACCTCTGAGCCAACGTTTGGCCAATGGTGTAGGTAATACAAGTGAGTGTGTCAGCGCTTCTGATTTTGGTACCTAATTTTTTAAAGTACCGAGTGCTAAAAGCCATGTAAATAATGAGTGTGACATGCATTGTATGTTAATATAACAATATATGCAAAAAACTGTTTGGGTCTGCATGAAGTTTAAGAAAGCTTCAAATTTTTCAGTAGTAAAGTAAAATATTTTTCTACAATCCTAGTAAATCTAAAATATCAAAAAATCCTGCCGTATTCTTCAAAAATATTCTGTCTGAGTCTTTAGATTAAAAGTTATTAGAAAGAATTACAGACTAAAATAACGACTTAACCGCATTCACTGTATCCACACAGAATAAGGTGCTTACTTTCATAGTAGGTAGTCAAGCAGTTTATGCAGTGGATATGACTGCATGGCAACACTTTGGGGTTTACCATAGTATCACTTTTGTGACAACAAAAACCACACTCCATGTCTGCTACAGCCTCTGCTATTTTGCTCTTACGCTAAAATTACAGCTCAAAGTATACCTCAACTACATCTGTCACGGGATGATTTAAGTCACGGGATAAACACTTTGAAATTAGAATTCTTAGATTATTAAAACAATTTTGCCATATTTTATATTGTTCATAAAAATTCATGAAGGTGTAACATTATTGCAAAAAAGCAAATAAAATTATAAAGAAGGATAAAGAATCTTAATTGGTATTACTGGTTCTTTTAAGCAGACAGTTTCAACAAATACAATAATCATAAGTAACAACTTTTTAGAAGTATTATAGTGCAAAAGTATATTTTGCCACTATAAATAGGCCAATAAATCAATAGAAAAATCAGTTGCCACTCTATTTATAGAAGCCTAAATTCCATAACTAAAGCGTCGCTGATATTTGATATGTCATGTCAGCACCCATGGCACCTAATAAAGTTATGTTAAATTTTTTTTAAGATTTTCAGTAATCAAAATGAAATTGTAACAATAAAATTATAATTTAAGCTAGGCATTTTGTTGCCATATTTAGCCCTTCTTAGTAGAGAAAGAAAACAAAACATAAAATTAGGTTTCTATTCAGTTTCACATTTTAGTTGACAAATTCAGATCTGTGATTAAGGCAGGCGGGTAAAAATTTTTATTATGAGAATCTTGCATAAAAATTTTTTAAATTTAAAAATTTCTCAATTTTTTTTATGTTGTAATACAACATTCTATTCATCTAGAACTTAAAATTTTTTAATTGTTTTCTTGGTTTTTTGATAATATTGTGACGTCTCATTTGGATGCAAATGCATGCAACAAAAGGACAACATGATAGTAATGAGATCCTCACCAACTTGATAGCAAAAGCATGGTGGACACTCTATGTCTACTGATTTGCAGGAATATAGTATACTGCTTTGGTGCTTTGAATATTTCACCTTTTCTACCTTGTCTCTTCTTTTCAGTGATATGGAATAATAATTTTGAGACCGCTGACTGCTATTTTCAGCTTGTTCTTTCTGTTCTTTGCAAAGCATTTGGTAATTTTTTTCTTATCCCACGACCAAACAAGTGGAGCAAAGTTTGAGAGTTTTTATGATAAATGCATGTGCACACAACTTACGAAAATTATTCATCAACAACGTCACAAACCCTAGCATCGAAATCTCATCAACAAATTTACCCATCTTTTTGTAGAGGCGTTAAAGTATAATAACAATACAAAACTCATATAAACCTATTTAAATATGTTACCAAGTCTTTAAAAGGTTACCACAATACCTTAAAACTTACCCATCTGATCGGACTATACAGAAATAAACAGAATAATGCGGCCAAAAATATTTAATAAAACTGGCGAAGCCCTCCTTTTATCAAAATTTAGACCGACAAACAAAACGCCGAGCGACAGAAAATAGAACCATTAAGTCGTGCGCATTTCACAAAAAATAACGTGCACACTTCACCAGTCTATAGCATTGTCGAAGGTTTCTGTAATTAACGTATAAGTACAGAAATCGGTTCTTTTTTGCCGATTTCAAAGTAACTGGCTTTTTGGAAACTTTTGAGTACTTTGGTATTCTAACTGATGTCTAAAGCAGTAAAAGTAAAAAAATGACGATGATATTTTTATAACGATTCTTATGAGATTATTACAGTATCTAATTATAAGTTTTGATGACTATTGAAGTTGTATAGTCACACTAACAACATCGATGATGGTATGCTACTGCTATTTTTGTAAATAGTTTTGTTAAATAGATTTTCTCAAAATCTATATAAATATCACAACTTCTTGATATTGTTAGCTATGACGTTTTTAAATGTAAACAAAATTTTTCGTTGGTTTTCTATTATTACTGTATTACTGTATTTATAATATTGGTTATTCTAATAATATCAGTGCATTTTACTTCTAATATCGTATTTCTCCTATTGCAGGAAAAGAGATATAAACATTTAATATTTTGCTTTCATTATTGCTGTTTGTCATGACCAAACACTTTTTTAAATCGATTCTCTAAAAATCTATATAAATATCACAACTTCTTGATATTGTTAGCTATGACGTTTGGAATTGTAAACAAAATTGTGCATTGTTTTTCTATTATTACTTTATTAATAATATTGGTTATTCTAATCATATCAGTGCGTTTTACTTCTAATATTGGCCAATATTGCATTTCTCCTATTGCAGGGGGAGAGATATAAACATATAATATTTTCCTTTCATTGTTGCTGTTTGTTGTATATAATAACACCCAGTACATTACAGCTATACCATTGCAGTTATCCTATTGCACTGCAGTGCCATTTGACTGCTGATATAGCATTTCTCAACCATCAGTACTTTTTCTTTTTTCCAATATCTCTTTGGTCGTGGGCGGTATGACAGTTGAATTTCTAGTTTTAATTAATTTAGATAGCATTTTTCTTGAAGGCAAATTTTAAATGGCACTCGTTAGTTCCAACAGTAGCGTATTATACCAGCTAGCCTGCATATCTATTATAGCACATTGATTTAGCAGATCTAAAAAGATTATTGTTAGATGATACATAAAAATTAACACCATATCAATTATAAAATTAAAAAGATTCAATTCAAATAAAAGTGCATCAATAAACAAATGTTACATCCAATGAAGCTATTTATTTTATTGAATGATATTCAAGTTTTATTTTTTTACTAATTCCACAAACTGAAAATTAAAAAACATTTTTGCGACTGGCCAAATTGTTGACAACTAACATTTAAAACACTATTAAGAATTGTTTGAAAAAATATAAACAAAAATATTCACTAATAGCAGTTTTAATCTGAGCCTAGGTGACATTTTAATGCAGTGTCATATTATTTATATTCATTAACAGTAATATCACTAGTATATATAATATTTTTTTATATTTGTGATTATTATGATAATTACTTTAAAGATGGCAAATGTAAAGTTTAATTTAAAATCAAATAAACAAAGAACTTAATGTGAAACATATTGCAAATTTAAAATTGTATTAGATATGGTATTTAAAAAATACTACCTGACTTTTTTTGTAAAAGTAAAAAATTATACATTGGAAATAATATAATATTTATAATCATTTTGATAAAAATAAATTAATTATTGTTTTTTAATGACTGATTTATTATTTATTATTTTATTATTTACTATCTACCAATGATCAGAAGAAAGTAACATGTTGCAAAATTATTTTTAAAAAACATTATTGTGATCATTAGTGTAAAACAGGAAAACAGTTTGCAGTTATTATTATAAATTCTTATTATAAAAAAACCTTTATTTTGATTGGAACTTTACTACAAGTTTAGCTACTGGTTTACAACCCAAATCGTTAACGGAAATGCATTTATACTTACACTAAAAACTAAAGGCTGTGATCATCTTCCCTGCTCATTCATACCCTCATCTGTATTACTGTATTTAAAAAAGTATAAAGTTAGTCTATGTTATTGAAACAAACAGAGAGCAATTTACAAGGATCTCTTCTACAATTATTTATATATTCCTTTTTGCAAATAACATATATCAGCCTTTTTTATTGTTTGACGCTGGAAACAGGAATAAGCTTAAATTAGTGCTGATGCTATGATACTAATAGTTAAATTAAAGTGTTATATTCATGGTGTAACATTTTTGCAATGCCAGTTTTAAAAACCAATGCTTGTTGTAAAAAAGTGCTAAAATCGTCCAATTTTCTAATTTACCGAAAGCTTTTCTGAAGTTGGTAGGAACTTATAATAATTTTTACAAGCAAGCTTAGTATTATCACAGGAAATTTTAATGATTATTGTGATAATGTTTTGCAGGTTTCTATAGCAGCAAAACTAGTGTTGAAAATTAAAATGTTTTAGAATCATATTTAAACTAACAAAAGTCATTTCAATTTAATTTGAGAAAACTTTGAAATTTATGTTTCATCTTTATACAGAAAACAACAAGGACTATACTAAATGATATTCTGGATGCACTACCATCATTACCTCAACAAACAAGAAAAGATTTATTTTTATTTCATTTTCAAGTAAATGTTTTTTTATATTGTACAGTTTATTATGGAACCAAAATGTGAAGATAATGGAAATAAAGAACTTTTTTGTAAAACCACTTGTTACAGTATGTATTCAGTATAATATTAATATGAGGTTCCAAAATTTTGCGATCTTCGTAATAAAAGTCTTACCCATAATACTCCCTCACGAGAGTCTCTCTTTCTGTTCAATATTTACTCAACAACAATCAAATAAGCATCATACGAGAAATTTGATTTTGACTATTTTCACTCCTTTTTAACAATGGAAGTGACTTTATTGTTTAAAGTACTGCTACCAGCCAGCATATTTCGTGTCAGATACAACACAGGTTTAACAGTAGAGATTCAAGTTTAAAGCTTTACATCTCCAGAGTTCAACTCTATCAGCTCAATTCATGATGTAAAGTGGAGTAATTGTGGCTCAGTTGGGTCTCAGAAAAACATTTGACTGAGACCTAAGCTCAGATCAAATATATTAGTTTGCAAGACTGTCATGATCTTTAAAATAATTTCTCTTTTAAACAAAGGCATCATAATATTACAATCTATGTCTTTGTCTAGTTTATGATTTTCAAGTGGTTTTCAATATATAGCACAGATTCAGCATTTGGAGACAGGCAGCATAGAGATATGACAGGTCTAACCTTCAATTGAACAAACTTCTGGGTCTACAGTCATACTTACTACTAGTCATAGTACATTTTGCTCTGATCTATATGTATACTTAACCTTTTCACTCCTGATCCCAACTATTTGGAAGAAGCTGTGTTCACTTGGCCCAAAGCCCAACTATATCGGAACACAAGATGGGCAATTTTATTGGGACTTCTTTCATGTATAGCGTTTTTTAAAGCTCTATTTTAAAATATAACAGTCTGATGTTTATATTGATACCAGGAGTATAAATAAAATGCTGTACAAAAATAAGTAAAATGTGATAAATATGCTATGTCTTCTTTATTCAATCATCAGCCCAAACTTTTAATCTATGGTCATAATTAAAAGGTGTTTCTAGTAAAACGCGTTGTCCATAATATTGAAGGCTCCCCTTGTTAGGAAATTTAATGAATTGCTAGATCGCACATGCTGCGTCGACTTTTTTTATTGTCGAGCATCAGAACTCTAGCAATGCTTGTAGTTTCATAGAAGAAAACTCAAAGTTTACTGAGCATTAGATGGTAAAAGATTGGGGCAGACAGCCTATGGTTAAAGCTGACAGGCATCAGCTCCAACCATAGGCTGCATAGATGTACCTCTATTCACCCACGTTCCTCTGTCACATAACGCTGTTGTCAGTTATCAACAACATTGTGTGGCAGAGGAAAATAGAAGAATGAAAGTAAATCTATCTTTAACGTTGAATCTCCTATAAATATACTAAAACAAAAGTAATGAGTTTGCTACTAATATGAATATTCATATTAATAAAAAATGTAACTTTTTGCTATCACCAATCATAATTTCATAGCTTTTTCATCATTTTATCTAGCAATAATATTTACTTCAAATTTATTTGGCATTTTAGCTAGTAAATTAGATTCATGATTAAAATTTACGTTCACTTTTTACTTGTAGAAAGTGAAAAAAATAGTTTGACTAATGCTAATTAGCATTAGTCAAACTATTTTCCTAGTTTTTCAATATATGTTAGAGAAATATGTATCAACCTGTGTTGACAAATGCGTTTAATGGTATTTTTTATAACTGGCATGTGACGGTTTGTATGACAAATTGGGCATTATTCGGGTCTCACACCCTTTTCCACTGTACACACTTTTTGTGATTTTATAAAAAAATATAAATAGTGTGCTTATTATTATAAACATTTATGTATACATATAAAGCTCAGTGTTTGTTTGTATTTGCTGGTCTGTTCATGGGTCTAGTTATAGCGACAAAGTTTTAGAAATGAAAGTTCCGCTGTGCACTGGATTAGAGCTTGGAGCCTCCACTTCTGAAGACAGGCATTTATCCAATGCACTACATTGTTCAACTGATCATACTATGGAATAAATTGTGCACATACTCATAACACATGCCAATATTTTATAATTTCATGCTGAAGACTTTATCAAAAATTATGCTTGCCTTGTTGGACAAATGCAAAATGTTTTATTTAAAAGCCAGTATGGTAGATGTATATGTTGAATAAAAGTAAATCTTCTGTGCAAAATCTTTTTCTATTAACCATTCTAACAACATTGAACAATCAGCTAGTTATGGAATAGAAATAATCATTAAATATTATTAAAGTCATTATAACTGTTTAATAAATAAGCTATTGATCACGGTGAGTATAAATTATTATTCCTTATTGACATTGGAAATAAAAGTAATGATTTATTTTAATAAATGTCTTGCTTTCAGAAAGGTAAAGCTTTCATAAAGGTAAATAATTAATAATTTGCTTCAAATGCAAGAGTGGGGTGATATATTTTTTGCATAGGCCTTGTGATAGTTGGAAACTGTAAACTGGTGTCCCCCCTTGTGATAGATAGCTATACTGCAGATTGGTATCACACGCTGACATTTCTTACCTGTGAACGTATATCAATTTTTTATAGTTAGCAACTGTGAACATATGTCACTTTGTGATAGCTAGCAGCTTTAAACAGGGTCATTTTATGATAGCTAAAAGCTGTAAAAAGAGAACATTATGAACTTAAAACCGTTGAAAAGTACAAACCTCTGATAAGGTTTGTGTAATTGTGTTTTGTAATTGTGTAGAAGTGTTTTGTGTAATTGAAATAAATTAAAAGAAAAATAAAAACAACTGTAAAAGTTTTAAAACTTTTTTAAACAACTTTATCTTTCAAGCTATTAGCCTGGAACATTTCCAATGAAAAATTCCATTAAGCTAGTTATTAAAGACGGTAGGCAATGACATGGCGTCAGCATTGTTGCCCAGCTACTCTATTTTAATATTAGCTATAGCTGGAGGGACAGATATGCTTTGAGAAGTATATATATAGACTAGTTTGTATTTCGAAAAGTTTTTGAATGCAAGCTTTTATTGGAGTTTTCTACTTGTTAGCAGCTAACATATAGATGGCTGTTATGCTAGCTTCATGCTGCAAGTGGCAGTTTCTTCCACTCTTCATTCTTACCCAACCTACATCCTGTTCTTAGTAGCACTCTCTGGCTATTTTCTAGGCTGGCATTGCAACTTGAAGCCACTTTTCCCTAACTTGGCACCATCAAGTTCCTCGAAGGGCTAAATAATGTCTCTGTGATATTTTTATGAAACTCCTACACAAAATTTTTTGGAAAATCGTTTGCAAAATATTGGAAAATCCATTACAAAATACTGTCAAGATTTTTTAGATATTTTATCACTTAGTTATTCTGCAAACTGTGCAATTGCATGATTGGATGATATTGCAATTAGTAAAAAAGTAAACGCAGAAAATGAATAACTCCAAAGTTTGCACAAAAGCGTTCAGACAACTAAAACCTCAAAATTACAATTTTGTCTGTTACAATAACCCCTTCTCTCTCTAAGTACATTTCTGAAGGCATATGGTTATTGTTAACATATTGTCATCTGTTCCATTCCCTACATGTTTTGAAATTCCTAACCAAATTTTTTTGAACAGTTTCAGTAAAATGAAAAGCTGAAAATTCTAGATACTAACAATTCTGACAATTTGACCAGTGTATCATTCCCAAAACAGAAATGGTAAAAACACGAAATTCAAGTGAGTTTTGCATACTGAAAATTTGTATCGAATGTCTCATGCCTGCACAAAAGGAAACCTCACTAGCGGATGATGTCTTATTCCATTTCAAGCATTTTCTACACTTGAGTCATTCTTATTTCTACATGTATGTGATCAGTTCTGAATGCGCCGCTATGAACCCTGATGTAGAAATCCTTATCTTCTTTAACAAAGCACCCACGTTATTCCACAACATGAAAATTTCTGCAACATGCAAATTTCTACAAAAGACTTTAGTAACTCAATGTGTGCACAACTCCAAATACGCATCATCTGTTTCATAGAAACGAAGTGATGAAAATTTGATGAATAAATTAATATGAATAAAAATGCTGTGTTCTAGTTTTGCTTTGCTGAGCCGCCCGGAGTATTTGAACGTAAGTCAAAATAAATTGGCGATTGACAAACTTCGGATGATAGAAAGCCTGACCTCTCTGAGACCGCTGTACCTGAGGGATTGTTACCTCAAAGGTCTGCCACTAAGGTAAGACTAAAGGCCAAATTCAAGGTGTTGTCTAGAAGAATCAATTACTTATGTTAAAGCTTTAAATTACTCAAGCATAGAGTCACACCTGTCACACCTGTCACACCTGTCACACCTGTCACACCTGTCACACCTGTCTAAATAATTTAGGAGTCCAAAACTATGATTATTACCAACTTACGTATGGGGTTAAAATCAACCCATTATAAGAAACTATTTAAAATAATTATCATAAATAGTTTTTTTTGTTACTTCGCATTAGATATACAAAAAGGTAACCTTACTTTCCAAGATGTTTTAAAATTAATGTTGACAAAACGTGATTGCTGTCAAAATGCTCAAATCAATTCAAGGCATGATTATAACACATATATAGTTGCAAAGAGACTAACAGAATAGAGAAGCGTAACGCTGCAACTTAAACGCAGTAGATTATATCAACTTCTAGCTGTACTACCCAACATTGCCCGAGTAATAAAAAAGCCTTTGGACAGAAAATTTATTTTTATATAACATACCATACACAAAATTTACCATTCTAACTTTTAGCTTCATATCATGAGAAAATATTAAAAGACTAAATACATACCAGGAAAAGAAAAAAAAACTTTAAAGGTTTCCAAGCTTTTTCAAACAACTCAAATTTTTAAATTTCATATCATGTTTTGTTGGAATAAATTAGGTAGAAAAATAAAACAATAAATGTGTTTAAATGTAAATGTAAAATAGTTATCAAGTAATGGCTAAATGTAATCTGTTTAGCTATGATTACAATGAAAAATTATTTAAAAAATAAGGTAATAAAAAGTGTATTTTATGTTAATATACATGTAATTATAATTTAGTATAATTAAGTATAGTTTGTTTTTATTTAACATATAACAATATTTGTCACTCTGAGCTTTAAACTACATTTCATGAAAAAAGTGTTTTGTGTAATTGAAATAAATTAAGAGAGAAAATAAAAAACAACTGTAAAGGTTTTTAAACTTGTTCAAAAAACTGTAACTTTCAAACTTCATATTTTGAAAAAAGGTTTTGTGGAGGACAACTAAATTAAAAAAAATAAAACAACTGTAAAGGTTTTCAAACCACTGTAGATTCAAAATTTCATAACTTTCAGCGACGTGTAAGAAGGTTGTCTGAAAACCGAGTTGTTCTAAATCCGAAACAATTTTTCCCATTAAAATAAAATTGTGTAAATTATGTAATCCGTTCCAAGGCAAGAAAACTACTTTAGTAAAGTATTTTTTCAACACTTTACACTATAAGCTGTACTGTATACTGCATACTATAAATAGAAACAAGTAGATACAAATTGTGTTTAATTTTAATGAAAGGTTTCTATTTATGATGATGTCTCTGCCTCTGATAACACCTTGGTTGTACCTAATTAATACAATAGCAAAGTACTCTTCTATAGACTTGATGGATAATGAGTGCTAACTAAGTTCAATGAGTGTTTAACTTGTTGTTGGCATACATCAAAAATGATCTGTGTTCACATTAATAGTAAATCAGTGTTTACCTTTTTAAACTGTTTATGACTAGTTTGAAAAGTATTAGCAACTCTTCAAACTAGCTATATTTGTAGAATGAAAATTATTTTTAAAAACCTTTTCACCTTCAAACATTTTTTGCTCTCACAAGTCACTCGATAAATGTAACTGTGTAAAATATTGAAACATATTGCACATAGAATATACTAACTAACTAATTTCATCCACTTTACGGTATCCCTGATTACAAACTAAATATTATACTTACTGATATATTACCATATACCTCAACTATTGGCACTTTATTGTTAACCTTATATTATTCCTGACTAAATAAAATCTTCTGCCTGGCTTTTTCAAAAGTATTATATTTATCAGAGTGGCTTCCTATTATGAGCTTGGTAAAAAGCTTTACAGTGTCTGATTTTTATATCATTTGCTCATGTGGTTATGTTTTTTTGCAGTGTTTGTTCTATTGTATGAATAAAATGATAATTAGCATTATCACAAACAGAAAATAATCATATAGAGTTACATGTATGTTTCTCTAAAAAATTTAATTATTTAGGAAGACAGAGTCATAGCAATGCACAAATTCAAAGATGAATATATATGCAATAAGAAAAGAACAGTTAATGTAACTGCCTAAAAATCACATGGCTGATTGTAAAGTAAAACTCAACAACATGTGAACAGGCAATTAGATAAAATTTTCAAATTTAGCTCAGGTAACTAAATGCCTGTATATATAAATAAACATGTTTATAAATTACACGCCTCTGACACAAGATATCTGAGACATATCACACCTGAGACACAACACACTTTTGGAGCAACATGTCTGAGATATAAGATGTGTGAAAAACAATATGCCTGTGGCACAACTTGCCTGAAACACAAGATGGTGAATTGTAGATTAAAACTACAAAAAATCACAATTTAACAGAAGTTCTATTATTTTTACAGTCACAGACGTAAACATAGAATTCTAGCTAAAACATACCAACAAACATGCTGAACCACTATTCAATGTTGTAAATGAGCAGTAGGAACTTTGTATACCGCAAAACCTCTATTTGAATGTCACCTTTATTTGAATGTCACCTCTGAAAAAATGTCACTATAGGAGAAGGATTGAAAAATACAGCTCTACCCTTTAAGTGAATGCCACCTCTATTTGCCCGCCACTTTAACATTCTTTGATCTTTAAGAATCCATAAAAATGATCACGCGGAAGCAGTTCATAAAATGGTATCAATACTGGCTCGGTTACATCAATAACATATAATTACCTCATTTTTTTGCGATTCTTGAAGCGGTCCTCAAATGTTTGTGCACAGTTCCTCGGAAGTATTATGGTCAAATCTGAAGACAATGTATTGAATTCGAATCTTAGTGACTTCGAATCAGAGTATAATCCCAATGATTGTGATAATCCACCTTCTCATGCAGATACACTGTCACAAAAATCATGGCAACCCCTACAGAATTGTCTACAGAAGTTCTCTCAGCAACATAAAATATGCAGTGTAACGTTTTTACACAAAACCATCATACAAAAGTGGATTATTGTGTGATTAAATACAATGGATGTAACAATACTTGAAGTGAGTGAAGCAAGTCCTACATGTACATGGCCTTCACATGGAAACACCACTTCTCTACCTGGATGACATAACCATCATTGCACCAGATTTTGACATTCACATGCACAAGCTAGAAGAAGTGCTGTAATAACTGAAGTGAGCAGAAGCAAAGATAACCTCACATATTAAGATACAATAACTATGCAAAAGTCTGTACTGAATATTAATCAACATTAAAGGTGCGCATTATACGAGTACTCACATAGCGTCTTGTTTGTTGAAATGTTCAAGACAGTTTTCCGAGACATTATCTAATGATTTTTTGAGAACTGCTTAACAGCCTACCTAGTAAAGTCTGTATGACAAACTGCTGCTTCAAAAGTGGTGTTTTACAACTTGTAGAGCATTCAAATGACTGCTTTGCAACTTCAACAGTTGGAAGATTTATATATTGTTTTTTCCAACAACCTGCATCCTCAAATGTTTGCTAAAAGCATTTTGTTAAAACACTCCTTGGCTTGGTATATGTACAATAGAACAATTAATTAAACTGAAATGCAATGATAAACTCTAAATGGTATTAAAATGTGAACATCTGATGGCTCTGAACAGAACAGCTTTAAAATTGAACAGTGCCATTACAGTGTGTTAGACGTGATGCATGGCCTTTTGTAGTGCGGTATTTTATAGAAGATTCGTTGTTGTTTTCTCCTGCTGTTAATTATCAAAGTCAAAGACCAAATAAAAATATGTATGACAGCAGGTATGGCTGTGTCTCGTTTCCTTACAAAAAGAATCATCAAGTTCAAAAGTCAAACTACAAATCGTCAGAATCTAATGTGTCACAAGACCCAGCCATACACCAAATAGTTTAATAATAAAATCATTAAAAGTGGACTAACATTTCATTTGTAGGTGTAAAGGCTAACTTTTATAGTCAATTAAAATTTATAAAAAATATAAAATCATAACTTTTATATATCTTATTTTCATATTTATAAAAATTATCATACTATTAAAATTTAATATGACTTATATTATTTTTATAATTTATGTTATATAGTATATATGATATTATATAGAAAATTATACAAATATGTATGTATACAATTAAAAAGGTAACTTTGTTTTAATTCAACTGTGGTAATCTAGAATTAAATGTACTGAATAAAGTACATACACTTTTATGCAAAAATATTTAAGTGAATTAAAATTACAGTTACGAGTGTCTAAAGCAGTACAATCTCTGTGTAAATTTAATATAAGTTTCTATAACTAGAGAGTGTTGATAAGCAGATTCTACATATTTGAGCACAGAGCACGTCAAGATTATCACAGCCTTGAGTCAACATTCAGGAGCAAACTGAGTTCAAACAAAAAAGTGGTAGTCACCTTAACCAAACAACCTTAACCAATTCCAATTTCAATATTTTATCAGCTGTGTTTGGCTTTGAAATAACGATGCTTGTGTGACTGACAGCGACAGAGACCCTAGTCAAATGACAGTTACAAGACAAACCACCTGGCTACCACACCAACTGGCCAACAAGAAAATGTCTGTGTGTAGCCAGGTCCAGAGGGAATAAGGCTACCTTATATGGTCAAATTGAGAAAAGACTGTACCGGCTGTGCGCAAGTCTGGTCGGCTGCCGGACGACAAATGAGTGACTGGCCAGCCACCCTCATAACCAAAATGACCCACCAGCCACTAGGTCGGTGTAAGATGACCTGCTGGCCCTGGAAGATAAGGAAGGAGCCAAACCAGTCTCTAAAGAGATGCAACCGCCAAATATTGGCGAAGCAAGGAAAAGCCTCACCCGATAAAGCTATATATACACACTATTAACTGCATTATATATATTTGATACAAATAGATACTCTGTACTCAAACTAAGCGGTTGGTTCTAAGTGAAGCAGTACAGCATTCACAGTGAACCCCTTACCCTTAGTCTAATGGCTCCCTATATTCATTTGGCTTACACAGCATATAAATAAATATATGTTCTCAGTCTACTTTGATTATTGTGCTGTGTTTAAAATAGGTCGCTAACTTTCACCAGTGATGTTACTAAACCTGTAGGTTGTTCATATTGTTGTCTAAAGTTTAGTAGTCTAGTCTTCATCTCCTACCACTCTGACATGTGCTAAATTTTCTAGTTTGTGAGTTAGTGCTTTTATTAATTACCTGAATACACTCATCTTAGCTAGCAAGATATTACAGAATAGCAATCCATGATAGTGACACTTAGGACAAGTACTTGCTCTTTAGTGTCACATTGCACTGTACCTAACTAGGACAAATTTGATGTCTTTTTCCTTTGGTAGAATATTTAAGTTGCTTATAAACTTTTGTGAAAAAGAGCATTTAATTGGCAATCAAACATGTGAAATAGATTTGTAGATTAATTTGGCAGAACAACTCCTTGATAGAGCAAGTTTTCTGGGCCTATGTTAAAGGTGAAGGATAAGCTATAGGGCCATGATATCATGAACATTGGAAAAACGCAAAATGTCAGTTTCTTAAATTCTTCACTAGGACTTACACTGCCAAGCTGTCATTAGACAGTTTCAACCAATCTTGATGGAATTAAAATTATGTTAAAAACATACATATCTTTTGTATTTAATTAATAGTTTGCTGTCACGTATGCTATGAGAGAGATAACTTTTTATATATCGTTATTGCTTCTTGAAACTGTATTTTTATGCATTTTGTAATTAATGTAGTTTTATACATTAATAAGTAAAGTTTTAGCTCACAGCTGTAGTTGAGCAAAATTGCTCTTACTAAGAATCACAAAGGTCAAGGTCAAGATATAATCATACTTATTGAACATACAAGCTTTAAAAACTCTTTAACATCCATATTTTTTAATCTTTGTGTACAATATATTAGGAAGAAATTTAATTTTCTATTTTGGCAACTATGAAAGTTTTTAGTCAAAAATACTAAGTACAAAACCTAAGTGAGGTAGAATCATAGCTTAAATGCAAATCATTAAAACAGCATAAAAATAGTAATCAAACATAAATATAAAAATAAAGACGGTATAGAAATAATGTTATGATTTGGCTTGTAAAAATCTACTGATGCTTTTACATAGATTGGTATTCTCTTCTCTTAAACAATAACAGCAAATTTTTTATAACTGCAACTTTTAAATCATTCCGTTATCTAAGCGATTTGCTGATCTCTGCACATAAGCCCTTCATTATCTTACATATTGAACAGAAGTTTGTGAGTTGCTTTACTAGTCAGCATAAATGACGCTACCTAAAGTAATCATAAAAACTGTGAGTATGCCAGTGACAAAAATATACGAAAGATGCAATAAATTATTTGTTCAGCAAGCTTTGAGTGTTTTTAGCTGGACCAATCAATTTGTTTAGAACAATATTTTTATCCCACGACCAAACAAGAGCAAAGCGATTGATTGGGATATTTATGATAAATGCACATGTGCACACAACTCCCGAAAAACTATCCGTTAACGGCCGTCACCAAACCCTTGTAACGAAATCCTATCAACAAGTTTAACTATTTTTCAGTTGAGTCGTTTAAATATAATAATGATACAAAACGCATATAAAACTATTTAAATATGTTACCAAGCCTTTGAAAGGTTACTGCAAACTCCTAAAACTAACCCATCTAATCGGATTATACATAAATAGACAGATTAATTCTGCCATAAATCGCCATAAAACGCCTGAACAGCTTGGTTTATTAACAGTTTCGATCCACCTACGAAACGCCAATAAAGCCATGCAAGAGATAGTAGAACTATTTAGCAGGGCGCAATTCAGCACGAGAAAAACGTGCTCATTTCACCAGTCTATGGCATTGTTTAATTGTCAAGAAGTTTTGTGTACTGTTTGAGACTGTTTGAGGCGTAGACCAATTTACAGGTACGAAAATGTGGTACACAGTTTATTAGCCTACGTTTTTGTCCAATTACCAAAGGTTTTTCAAATTATCTAGAACATCAGCCAGATTTCTTTACATCTTATCTACAACGTAGGGCATTACTACAATGCCCTTTTATGACAAGAATATTTTTTTATTTCACTCTAGTTTGCATAAAACTTCCAGACGCGTAAATGCCAACAATTGCTTTCTGTTACATATCGCTGTCAAAACCATTCTACATTCACAACACAACCAACTTTCAAACTGTATATTACACATCAGCTTGCCATTTAACTTTTAATATTGTATTTCAGAGATATAATAAACATATTTCTTTATTGTTGGCATTGTTGTTGTTAGTTAAATTACGTACAGTAGGTTTGGTCTACAGCTTGAATTAATATTTATTTTATTATTGTAAAACATAAGTTTGAGATAGTTAAATATTTATTTTATTAATATTTATTTATGTTACATATCGCTGTCAAAACCGTTCTACATTCAACACAACCAACTTTCAAACTGTATATTACAATATATTTTACTTTTAATATTGCATTTCAGAGATATAATAAACATACTTCATTATTGCTGTTAGTTAAATTACGTACAGTAGGTTAGGTCTACAGCTTAAATTAATATTTATTTTATTATTGTAAAACATAAGTTTGAGATAGTTAAATATTTATTTTATTAATATTTATTTATGTTACATATCGTTGTCAAAACCGTTCTACATTCAACACAACCAACTTTCAAACTGTATATTACAATATATTTTACTTTTAATATTGCATTTCAGAGATATAATAAACATATTTCATTATTGCTGTTGTTAGTTAAATTGTGTACAGTAGTTTAGGTCTACAGCTTGAATTAATATTTATTTTAACCAGCAACCAACTTTAAAATTCCGCTGTCACTAACTTTACTGATTTTTAAATTTTCTGTAATTTTAAAATTACTGAATTTTATTTAATTCATTAACCTGTCACTAATTTTACAAATTCCACTTTCATTTTTGCTATTTGTTGTATATAATAACACCCACACCCAGTACATTACAGCTACCATTGCAGTTATTCTATTGCACTGCAGTGCCATTTGACTGCTTATATTGCATTTCTCAACCATCAGTACCCTTTCTTTTTTTCCAATATCACTTTGGTCATGGGCTGTGTGACAGTGGAATTTTTAGTTATATATATATTACATGTAGTTGTGACATACATACAACTATTATCAAATGAGCAGCTCACAACAGAAGATTACATCATCAATATTACTTTCTCTTGAAGAACACTCATAAGTTAAAAAATTGTATAAACAACATTCCTTAAATATCAAATACAATAGCTGCAGAACAATACGCAAAATGCAATAATAGAATATGAACCATAACAAAGACAATAACTGCAAAACAATAGGTAAATTCTAAAAATTGACTATGAACCATAAAAAGATACATGTATAATAGCTGAAGAACAATAGGTAAATCACAAAAATAGACTGTGAACCATAAAAAGAGACAACATTTGAAGAATCACAGGTAAATTGCAAAAAAATGTTTGAATCAAAGAAAATTATAATATAGAAGTCTATCACAGATATTGCATGTTTGCATGATCTGGTAATATAATTGTAATAAGATATAATTCTGCAAAATAACGTAGTATGCGGAAGCAATACAAACAATTCAAAACTAATAACAACAAAAGAAATAAAATAATAACAACATAATTATGCTCATATTTCATTATATTTCTCGGTTACTTTCACTTCCTAAATTGTTTAAAAACTCCCCTCTACATGTAGTCAGTCTGCTGTCTACAGGCTGAATTATTACAATAAACAGCAAGTTTATTATTTAAACCTAATTTTACCACCCACCATGTTATCAAGTAGAGAGATAGAGTCCTGGTATAGCGGTAACCTTGTATACAAGTGATAAGAAACGTATCAGAACACTCAATTGTGTCTGACCGCGACTGATCAATTGTCTTAATATTTAGGGAACTACATATTTCTTCTCAACAAAGTTGTATTGTTTAAACTTATTTTTGGCGTGGCTAGTGGTCAGTGATTTCCCTATGCATGTAAATACATGTATAACAAGGGGTGACCTATTACTTTATAAAATATACCAGCATAAGTAAACTCATTATAAGCTACTCTCAGAGCTGTTAACATTATATAAGTTACTGGAATCACGTGAAACATGTTTTGCAAAAAGTGCTACCAAAACAGAAAGCCACTACTACAAGACTTTACATTTCACAACATTATCAATAAGATTAGATAAAGGAAACAGTTAACAATGTTTAAATTATACAACCAATATAAAAAGATTGTGAGCTTCCAATAAAATTTAAAAAAACAGAAAACCAGTTGAATGAAACTTTTTTCTTTTCTCGGTCAAATGGTTTTCAGTTCAGACCATAACGTGAAAAAAGTGTAGTTTTCATGTATCTTTTGTGCAATTAACTTTTCGCTACAACTTGTTACCTATTCTATGCAAAAAACAACTACTATATGATAAAAAGTAACAATGGATATAATATGTGTGGTCATTTCTACGATATATTTTTTATCTACTTTTAAAATTAGTAAAAACCAATAATAAATGCTATAATTTCTGTTTATTTGTTGAAAACACTAAAAATCAATAGAAATCCATCAGCAAAATATTGCTTCTAAGTTCAACAGAACATGGTCTGTCTGACAAGTACATGTGTGCAGGGGAAATAAAGTTGGCAAAAATATTATCAGCATGAACATATAGTTATTAAAATCTTTGTAGCAATATTGACATATTTTAAACAACAGTCTATGTGTGTAGCAATATAGTTTGACCATGAACAATGCTGATACTAAGAAGTCAGATAAATGAGATTGATGTCTTGTTAAAAGCGTGCCTGGCAGTGAAACTGCAATATTTTCTATTTTGGTCTAACACACATCCCTTGGTAGTTTACTCTAAAGGTTTTGCCTTCAAATATTTGGTAATATTCAACTTTCAAAAGAAATTTTAGGTAAGTTCATTGCAACAGGAAAGAGTTTCGTTTACTTATTTAGCAGTTACATATTTTCAAACTACACAAAGTATTGGGTATGCCAACTAACATCATCATTCATATTACTGCATGTACTTCAATTTTGTATAAGTTCATAAAATTAGTGACCATAAACTGTAGCTGAACTAATCTGCCCGGTACAAGAGAAACACATTTTATCAAAGTGTAATACTGGTTAAGTAGTCCATCATGATGTCCACAGAAGTTATCCTCTTTTTTTGAACCGTAGAATATTCCAGAAACATCATCAGCTACTGTGACATAAGCATTGGCTGCACGCTGGTAGGTGCCTAAAGCTACAATTTAAAAGCTGTGAGTGCGGTTACAGAATAAAGATTTATGGTCACTCACTGTAATGCCTTATGGTCACTCACTGTAATACCTTATAAATGCCTATCGCTACGTTTTCATGGCACAGTTTATCCGCTAGTTCGTGTCATCCGCAAGCTGGAAAAAACACAAAATCTCCAAGTCCAAGTGATTTTTGCTACTCGTAAATTTTTACTGATTGTTTCATGCTCGGCAAAGATGAAAATATCTCTTGCAACTATTTCACCCAAAAGTGCCACGCAGACTATTCCATTTTAACCATTTTGCAAACTTTAATCATTATGACATTTATTTTGATCTGAGCAGTTCTTAAAGCCTTGCTATGACTCTTAACATAGAAATCCTATATAAATTTGCAAATGTCCATTTAAAAACATATCACATTGTGAAACATAGTCTTAAAATCTTTAACAAACTTAAAATCTGCTTCACCTGCATCATAAAAAACATGGTGTATTGATTCCCTGTTTACTAAAACCCAAATTCCTTAACAATGGTTGAGTGACTAAGAAAGATGTAATATTTGAGTAAAGATGGCTACGCTACTATCTCCATATATTTTCTAATCAGCCAATAAACCAAATATATATTTTTAGCTTATATGAGATTTAAAAGAAACTGAAATTTGGAAGCATCAACTTACCTCTGTTGAGTATATCAACAGCATAAATCACTTGTAGTTTTTGTAAGTCAACCCTCCACCAAGGATTCATCTCAAGGCTTGTGTGCATGAGTGATTCTATCTCACTAATAATTGGCACATACAGTCCATCTACAGCTTTTTCTGCAGTAAGTTGGCTGCCAAAAGTGCTGCTCATCTTAGCTGGTTTCCCTGAAAGATGTCAAAATCATCAACAATAGATCTATATTACAGAATAAGACTTATTCATTAAAAAGCTTAGTTAATTAGCTTAGCTAGTCAGTTAAAGATGCTCGAAAATATTTATAAATGGTCATATTTATTTTTGTTGAAAGATATTTTAGTGGTTCAAAGTTAATTTCACTAATAATCTTTATTAAAAAGGCTAAGCTAATTTTGAAGTTTTCTTCTCAATTAACTATAGCAGTTTTTAGCTCATGTAAATTTTAGCAAATTGTTTCTAGTTTTCTTTGTCATCACCAGCTGTACCTACTTTCATTGGAGCTACATATAAAGTAACATTAAGCCTTTTTCTTGTATAATAAATCAACTAGTTCAATCTTGTAATAGTAAAACATTTTTCAGTCCACTGCCCACAATTCACTGTCCATGGTCAACTGCCTGCAGTTCATTGTTTATACTCCACTGTTCAAAGTTCATCTTTTACAGTTCAGTGTCAACAGTCCGAAGTTCATTGGTTACAGACCACTGTCCACTGTACAACTACCCTGTTCACAATACACAATCTACTGTCCAAAGTTTGTTGTCCACAGTCTACTTTCCACTATCCAATTTAGGTTGTTCACTGCCACCCTCACATCATTAAACTTAGCTTATTATTTGTGTTACAAGATCTACATGGAGAAAAGCAATAGATAGGAAATCTAATTTATGAGGAATTACTATAAACAAGTTTCAGGATTAATTTTGGTAAACTGAAGAAAAAATAATGAAAGTCAATCAGCTAAATGATGTTCTATGTTCAACTCAGTATAGTCTGTTTGACATGTACCTATGGGCATATTATGGTTTTCTTTAAATGAAGTTAACATTAATATAATTAGCATGAACATAATTATTTAAACACAATTATATTTTACAAAAAAAGTAGATTTATTAACAAATACAATTTACTCATATTAATAGTACTATTAACGAGACATATCATATTTTATTAGCTACCAGAGTTACAAGACACCTTAAAGCATCATCTACATGTATGTATGTAACAGTACAGTCATACCTTAAACCATGCTAAATGCGTGTGACAACACAGTCAAACCTTAAGCAATACTTTATATGTGTAACAATACAGTCAAACCTTTAACAATACTTTATATGTGTAACAATACAGTCAAATCTTGAACAATACTTTATATGTGTAACTATACAGTCAAACCTTAAAGGTTGACTTGCAACAAAATTCACATTACAGTTATTTGATATCAAAAAATTCACCATGTCTTTCTCTGCTGTGTTTTAGGTGCAAAATATGTGGAAATGTGATTACAAGCTCTTAAAAGCTCAAAACGAACAGTTAATCGCAGCCATCACAAAACCGCCATAGATTAGAATCGCTTTCTAAAACGGCTCAGATGGAACGTAGTTGTACAAGATGGCTTCTGTTTACACTTTCATGAATTCTCATTGATGGAAATAATTTCACAAATAGACTTCACGCATTTAATAAAACCATGTCGATTGTTCTTACGCATCTATTTTATGGTCAATGTAATGCTGTCACTTTCAGCACTGATATCTTATAACCTACCGCGAAAATTTGTTTAATTTTTTAACCTTAGCTCGAAGGAGTACCTATCAATGTCTGATAAACATGACGAGCCTGGTGGTCACATGTGATAATTGAACAATGCTGCAGAAATTTTTCGCGAAGTATGAGTCACATGATTAGATTACGACTAGATGATTAGATCAAGCCAAAACAAAACTGTAAAGTAGCAAGCATCTTGGTACGGGGTTGGTAGTTGGTACGGGGTTTTTGGCAAAACCCGAAGTGCTTGTCATAAACTAGTGCTACGAGAAGTTTTATATTAAGCCTTTTTTTGGTCTTTCAATTTACGTGAGAACATCATGTGACAAAATAATAACCAAATGTAATGACTATGTCAGAGAAATAAATTGGTTCCTATCTACGGCAGTTCCGTGATGGCTTTGATCAACTGTTTGTTTTTGATCTTTTAAGCGCTTGTAATCATATTTCCACATATTTTGCACTTACAACACAGCAGAGTGAGAGTGTTGAATCTTTTGATCCCAAATAACTATAATGTGAATTTTGTTGCAAGTCAACCTTTAAACAATGCTCTACTGTATGTATGATAAATTATAGTCATACCTTGAGCAATGAGTTTGTCAACTCGTGGGACATAAACCTCTCTTGTGTGTTTGTCTGAGCTAAGTGACCAAAAATCTCTTTCAGATAGGTCCACCACATAGCAACTGAATGACCATTTCTCATACACGAAAGCCTGGCAGGTTGACATGTTAGTACAGGTCAAGGCACATTCAATAGGACTTCTGATCTTCTCATTGACAGCGAGTGTTGGTGTTTGAGGCAGAATGCTTTGCTTTTCGTATGTGAGGAAAGGGTCTGATCTTACAATCTCTATCACTATTACAGCCAGTGTCACCAATATGAAGCCTACAAACCAAGATCTTATACTTTATGAGTGTTTTTAGCTTTTTGAAAATATTACCATATTCTTGAGAGGGCGCGCCTGACCTGCGTTTGAACTGTACATGAAACGTTAAAATTTTACATGCTGTGTACACTAATCAGTTCTTTATATTTGCATGCAGCAAACCTAAATTTAATCCTAGGATTCTTTGATTCAAAGTGCCTTCAATGCCCAATTAAATGCTGTCGAACACGCGTTTTATGGTTCAAAGTAATTTTCCTCATGAGCTTTCGATGCGCAAATCAGGCTATCACAACATTTCTAGCTCAGCTAAATTTCATGGTCTTGTATGAAGTTTATAAAACAATAGCACTATACTACGACCTCCAATAATTATTAGTGACACATATTTGGATTGCACTTAACGACTTAGTAAAATTGGTTGCGAGAGGCATTCACTAGTAATAGAAGAGTATACTTTGTGTATCAGTGGCACACAGTTCATAAGACTCTTGTTATTATGAATAAATATTGTCATACATATTTTTGAACAAAAACAGAAAGTTTAGTTAAAGTGGATGTAGTCTACGTGAAATGCTAAATTTAAATCCAAATGTGTTCTAAATAGAGTAAGTTGGGCTGAGAGTCAATCATATATAGTAGTTAGTGCTATCTCTGGAGTGCAAGTAAGCTTAACTGTTGTTATTTTTGTGTCAAAGTTTTTAATACACTGTTTATATGTTCCTGTCAAATCCAAACTCATCAAGTCTCATATTTATATATCTTTTTTCTAAATAAATAATTAGTTGATTGTTAGAAGTTTTGATATGGCAACTTAAAGTCTAATAATTGTTTGTTACTAATTTTTAAATAGAATAGAAGGAAGCCAAATAAGTGCAGAAAAGAGCCAGCTTGGCTTACTAACAAGTAGCCAATCAGCTAAACCATCACTAGCAGGCAATATAATGTACATGTATGTGAGAAGAAGGTGGAGCCAATCATGAGCTAAAGATATTAAATGAGCACACATTGATTATAGAATACACAGTAGCAGTGATTGTGTGGTACACTTGTTTATGCTATAGTCCCAAAGATGATCGTTTGCAAATATATGTGACATGAATGTTAAAACTTCTTGTGGTTGAAAACACTTCTCGAGTTGGTGACAATTTGCAAAGTGCCTTAATTTCTATATGGCCAAGGCATAGACTGCTCGTATTATAGGTTCATTTCCACAAGTATAGTTAAACTAAATAAATGCCCCGCATTGCACAGAAATACTGAATATAATAAATACAGCATAATATTAAGACAAAAGATGATAGCATAGAAGTGCTTATTTTACCATACAAACTAAATATATCACCATTTGTTAAGCCAGAGAACTGTAAGCTAACAAGCTGTTAATTGCGTATAAACTGTTTGAGATGTTTTACCTGCTTGATACGCTGTCAGTCTATTAGCAGGCATCATGACTACTTGTAAGAGAGATCAGCAAATAACTGAGTATTTCTAGATAAAGTGATTAGCTGATAATGTGAGTTACTTTGACATATCAGCCAATTATTGATTTTCAAAGAATCAATTATTATAATTAGATGCCAGCTCTGTCTATATTGCACCAGGCAATTACATTAGTAAATGTATTTATGCATCAAGCTCATTGAATATAAAACAGAGTTCTAAATGTATGAATTAATCAAATTAGTTTAGCTTACTGTTGTTGGAGAGTATTGCACTCTCTGTCAAATATTTAATAAGTTTAAAAGCTTTGTAGCTGCCATAAAATTTGTCATGAGTTCAAAAACATCCATTGGATAATGAAATTGTACATTTAGCTAATAAAAGATGCACGATGATGCTTTGCTAATAACTGAAATTTGCACACAAGGTTGCTATTTCTCCAATATAGGTAACATAAATTAGTATAGCCACCAAAATAATAATTAACTTTTTACGATGAGCGGAAATAGCGTGTTACTCCATTGTCACAAAGTCTGGGCTTAAGCGTACATGCATATGTATATGTAGAGGCATATGCAGGTTTATAATAATTCACATTTGTTTTGGCTTCTGATAATTTTTTGTGTGTTGCTAGAACTCTGTGTAATTTGTAAACATATAGCTTGGTTTGATGTGACTACAGTATATTTTATTAGATTATGCTCTGTACATGGCCATAGCATGACTCATCATGCATTTCTCAATGATTAATGTTACATTTTCATGTGCATTCAAGAATTTCCTGGAAAATTTATTTTTGTTTATAAGCAGGCAGTGTCTTTATGCATCAACTTTATTGAATATAAAACAGACTATAAATGTAGGAATTAATCAAATTAGTTTAGTTTTCTGTTGTTGGAGAGTATTGAACTCCCTGTCAAGTATTTAATACGTTTAAAAGCTTTGTTGCTGGCATAAAACTTTTCATGAGTTTAAAAACCTTCATTGGTTAATGAAATTGTATACTCAGCAAATTAAAGATGCATGATGAATCTTTGCTAATAACTGACATTTGAACAAAATTTTATTAATTTTTTCTATTTTAGGTATCACAAGTTAGTATAACCACACAAAAAATTCACCTTTTACAACGAGTACAAATAGCATGTCAAAAGCCTGGACTAAAGCGTACATTCCTAGTCTATGTATATGCATATGTAGTTTGATAATAATTCACCTTTGTTTTTGTTTTTGGTAATTTTGGGTGTTTTGTTATTGTTTTGTGTTGTTTGTGAACATATAACATGGTTTGATATGATTTCTGCAGTTTATTTGATTATACTCTGTATATGACCATAGCATGACTCATCATTCATTTCCCAAGATTGCGCAATCCTGAATATCCATTCCGGAATTATCTACAAGTTTTATTGTTGTTTATATGGAAGCAGTTCTCCGCAGCAAAAATCCATCATATTACAAAAGTTAGTCAGTTCAGTTACTTAATATCTTCTCAAGACACCATACTTAAATCTAATTGTATTCAAACGACAGATCAATTTTGTTTATCTCATCGGTCTAGCGGCATCCATGTTTCGTGCTTTCATGTAATACTAAAGTCCAATTGCTTTCGAAAGTGAAACTAAAATTCATTACATAGATTTTTGAAAGTAATTTTTTGTAGAATTTTTTTCCAAAACTAAATTTAGAGATTATAAGACATTATTTTTTATACCAATAAAGTAGTTTTGTTTAGAAATGGTTAATCAACAGAATGAACAGTGGTACTCCATCACTTGAAAACATATATGCATTGGTACAGTATGGATTATGGTTTCTCAGATATTTCAAGCCAAAATGACTCTTGTTAAGGTATTTATAAAAAGGTATTTAAATTCCTTAACTTACTATGTCATAATGTGTAATTACAGTAATATTAGAAAATTATTTAAAATTATCAATAGTAGCGTTCTCAAGATTACAGTAGCTACAGCCTCTCGAACTATTTTTTGTTTATATAACACTAGACTACTGCAGCACCATAATATGACTTCAATATCTACAGAATCAATAAATGATTGTAACTGCTGAACTAGTAATATCTGCCCACTGCAAGGAAAGTGTCTGAGAAAGTCAATTTGATACGGAGCAATAGTCACCACTGAAGAGAGATTACTGGATGAACATTAGAAAGGATTGAAATATGCCATCTTCAAACAACTCCATCATAATCACATGTTAACTTTTATAGATGTGTGCTACGGATCAAACACTAAAGTAAATAAATATATATAGACATTGAAAGACCAAAACAGGTTATAACACCAAGTGGAGCATTGTGAGAAAAGCAGCATCATATAGTGAAGCCACAGGCAAGTATAACTTATGGCTATATGAGAAATTTTAAATCATCCGCATTCTATACAAAGCTAGTTTGAACAAACATCTAAACTTCCTTTACCAGGTAAATATGCTGGCTATTTTTGGCAGTTGTAATAATAAACCTTCAAACACCTAAAATTTTAAGCCTTCTATCATTGTACATAGCTTATAACTGCATTGCGCGCTAATCTCCATAACATATCAGGGGTGTTTACAGGTATTTTAATGCTTGTGCCTTCAGTATCATTTATATAAAAGACACTTTTTGTGTGAAAATTTTTATGTAATGACTATTTTTTACAATATGAAGCATCAGTCACATAAGATATAAAGTCACATCAGATATAAAGTCACATCAGATATAAAGTCACATCAGATATAAAGTCACATCAGATATAAAGTCAAATCAGATATAAAGTCACATCAGATATAAAGTCAAATCAGATATAAAGTCATATCAGATATAAAGTAAAATCAGATATAAAGTCATATCAGATATAAAGTTACATCAGATATAAAGTCACATCAGATATAAAGTCACATCAGATATAAAGTCAAATCAGATATAAAGTCACATCAGATATAAAGTCAAATCAGATATAAAGTCATATCAGATATAAAGTCAAATCAGATATAAAGTCATATCAGATATAAAGTTACATCAGATATAAAGTCACATCAGATATAAAGTCATATCAGATATAAAGTCATATCAGATATAAAGTCAAATCAGATATAAAGCTGTGTTAAACTTAACTTGAATATCAATTTTACTCAATTATACATCCTTCTATTTTAATATCGATAATATTTAATACTCTAATGCAAGAGACTGAGAATAAAGCATACATGTATATTTTACATATATTGTTTATGTATATTTATGTGTAGAAGTTGACTGTTTATATGTATACACATATTTATACATATTATATTATTGAGATATTGTATGCATGTATAATTTACATGTATATAACATATAATATATATATATCTACAAAAATAGGTATATTCCAGGTATTAAATAGAATTAAAGGTACTAAATAGATATTATATTTTTTATATTGGTATCATATAGGTTACAATATATTTATATATATATATATATATATATATATACTGTAAAACCTTTATTTGAGCGCCATAGTACTTTGTTTGTCAAAAGTTGTTTTTTATAAGAGCATGTTATTAGAAGTTATTAGAAGTGGCATTCAAATAAAAGATAGCGTTGTACTTTTAAATAGCTCATCATAGTTATGGGAATATAAATTTTTCACCAGCGAACAAATGTTGTCTATATTTTGCACTCTCCTATAGCAGGGGCAAAGCGACATTGACCTTTTTAAACACAAAAATTATTTTGTATTTTACGCCCAACTTGTCATTGATCTCTAAAAAAAATATGCATTGGAAAGCTGAAAAATATTTCTACCAGTTGATCTCTATCAATAGTGCCATTAACCTTCAATGATTTTATAGCCTGTGTTGCGGTTCGGTAAAGTTTTCATTTTTCATTTATTTCATATTTGGAGGCATAACTTTATTTAACAACTATATTTGTAAATCTTGCTTTAAATTTCATTGCGTTCATTGCTATTCTGCTGAAAGTTTGCTACAAAAATTGGCTTTTACGTGCAATAGTAGGTGAGTTGTGAGTGTCGATCCATTGAAAGCCAAGTTCAAATGACTGCAAAGATGTTATTAAGTATTATACTATAAATCTGCAAGTTTGTTACAAAAAATGTTTTATAATAATAGTAATCAATAGAATGCTATTAATATGCCGTGGTGGTACAAATTATGGAATCGCCTTTGAGTTTTAGTACATAATGCGCTATAATGGCTCTCATATTAGTTATATTCAGTTCAGAAATGGAAAGTTATATATCATACGAAAGGGAGTTTTATCAGCTGTTGCATTGTTTAATTTTTCTTTTGCATCCAAACATAATTCCATCACTAGTGCAGTTAAAAATGCAACTAGTCAGAGCGTCTCCTAACAAGTCACTTTTTTCAGAAACAGTACTCTGGTGAATGATGTCTAGAATTCCCAAATTCTTTGATCTGCTAAGTCTAACAATCATCAAAGACAACAATTGCATTGAGTGAGACGTTGTGCCCTACGCAATGTAACCCAAGTACCATTGAAAAGTCCTGCTCTCAGTAAAAGTCATTCTAATAGCATTATCATCATGCATCAACATCTCACGAAGGAAAAGTGTGCTAAAATCGTTCACCTTCATCAGCAAGGGAAATCGCAAAGGGAACTTGCAAGGGAGCTAGTTTGCTCTAAGAAAAGTGTATTTACAACAATCTGCAGATGGAAAAAAACTGGTCAAGTTGAAGAAAGGGCTGATAAGGGAAGGAAAAAGTTAGCAACAGATCGAGTAACCAGATGCCTAGTGAGACTTTCTTTGGCTGATAGACAACTAACCAGTTCTCAGCTAGCCAGAGAGTTGAAAGAATCAGCAAGTACATAGTTAGCACCATCAACTGTTCGCAAATCATTGAGAGATAATGGCTTACGAGGCTGTAAAGCTTGTAAAAAACCTCTGCTGTCATCTCGGCAAAGAAAGGCTCGTCTACAGTGGGCAACAGATGATGAGAATTGGTTACCAAAAGACTGGAGAGCAGTATTATTCAGCAATGAGAGCACATTTACTGTGCAAAATCTCTCTGGCAAGAATTATGTAAGAAGGAGACCTGGTGAAGAGTTTAAACCAGAATGTATTTTACCTACGGTAAAGCATCCTACCTCAGTAATGGTGTAGAGTTGTTTCTTCGCTGCTGGTCCTGGTAGATTAAATTTTGGTGATGGTATGATGAATGCAGAAAAATATTGTGGAGTACTACAAAGTGTGATGATACCATCTGCTAGAAGTCTGTTTGATAGAGTGTGGCTGTTCCAGCAACATAATGCCCCATGCCACACAGCCAGAAGAGTAAAGAAGTGGTTTGCTGACAATAATGTTAACACTCTGACTTGGCCTGCTCAGTCATCAGACCTTAACCCAATTGAGAATTTGTGGAGCAGAATAGGCAATCTCGTAACTAAAGACAAACCAGCTAATAAAATAAGATTTATGGAGCTTATTGTGCAATCCTGGCATCGAATAGTGACATCTGAAGAGCTTCAGACACTGACAGATAGTATGCCCAGGCGCTGCCGAGGGATGATTGACAACAAAAGCTGGCCAACCTAGTATTGATCATCTTAAGGACCAAATCAGCTCTTTTTAAGGCTAATATTAATACCCTGACTTTAATTTAATTTACAATAAAAGTCATGTCAAACATAATAAATATGAATTGTGACTTTTGGTCAGACACTATTTAATAGAAATTGCAACTGTAGAGTAACTCTCTGACAGCTTTCAGTAAACCTCTAATAATATTTTTATAGAATATAAGATGCTGTTTTAATGTAGGTTTATCAAAAAGCCAAAATTGTGACGATTCAAACGATATGTTTTTTTATAGTTATGTAAAATTTTGATTGTAGAAAAAACAAATACAACACAGAATTCATTGCTACATAACGAAAAGTAGAGGCGGCTCCATAATTTTTATCACCACTGTATATTAGAAAACAAGTAGTAAAAATAAACTGTATTTATAATACACGCAGAAAGAAAAATTGACCTTCTTGAAAGTAAAATATTTGGATGGCAACACCTGGAATTTTTTTTCATTTTTAGTCAGATTACGGGCTAATTATTTCACATGTATACACCTTTACTATTATTTTATTTGCTCTCTAAGCTTATCTGCACAAAACGGTTTTTTTCATGAAATTAAACTTGAACGCTAAAATGGTAAATGTGGTATATGTTAAATAAAAATATACTTTCTGTACAAAAACTTTTTTATTACCTGTGCCACACCATCCAAAAACTTTATATAAAGTTAAAACGTGTTGAAATGTTGGATCCTTTTTCTCTGTCGACAGCTGCTGTACATGCCTTTGTATAATACCCAATTATATACGCAAGATGAATATGGAGGCAGTCTATACAGACAGTATTGAATAAAAAATGGTGAGAAATAGTGGATCAGGTTAGAAAACTTAGAACTAATCAAAATGTATGTGGTAATTGTTGAGCTCGCCTGCAGTATACTATGATAATTGTACTATATTGTATTTTAGGTTATCTTGTTTTGATTTTATGTTTTATTGTGCCACATTATACTTTACTAGATATAATTGTGTTGTATTGTCTTACGTGTTATATTATGTTATGTTTTACTTCATGTGATTTTATCATACTATATAATACTAGATTGTATTGTCTCATCTCACATTATATTATAAGTTACTGCATTATATCATATTTTTTGTTTTTATCGTATGTTACATTCATGAATTTATAAATGCTCATATATTTACCCAACTTACTCTCTCTTTCTCTTTCCAATTCCAGCGTCTGATTAGTTTAAAACCGAATAACTGTCTAAGCATCTATTATGTTCTTAGAAACATCTTACAATCATGCTCTTGTAACCACATGTTCTGTGTAACCAAATAGCTTTATACTGTAGACTAGCTTTAGGTAAAGGCTATTGAGTGCAGTTACCATAAGAACCATCCAGTAAAATACATTATGAATGAACAGTTTCACCAACATTTGCTTGATGATCACAAACTTCCTCAAAACCCGCATATCAACTTTTGAAAATTGTTTTCAAGTAAGCATAGCGAGAACATTGAAATTGTTTTATAATAATTTCAATGACATGAAAGTGTGTTCTCTTGTACTAAACAGCTAATATGTAGCTCATGTAATGATTTCTGTTTTATGCAGAAGCATGAGTTGTGTTCTCTCAGCATCTATTATTTTACACCTAGTATTGGTGATCCGTGTATGCGCCTACTCCCCCACAATCGCAAAAAAATTTCAAAAATATTTCATTCCTAAAAATGTGAACGCTCTATGAGAACAAGCAGGTTATCTAATTAAATTGGTTATATGAGGTCAAAGTTTTATCTTTTGACTTGCATCACATCCTAATCAGTACAGGTGGGAATTTTCACATGGCATAATAAATTGTACTATCACAAAGGTGAACGTGTTCAGAAAGATAGAGCAATTGCAAAATGAGGGGATGCTTAGTAATTGTAATTTTGTTATTCTCAGTCAACATATTTGTTCTAGCTTTAAACGATCTTCGTAAAACACCACACTGTCATGCAAATAGAACTGGAGAGGTTTTAGTACATCTGTTCTCTTGGAGGTGGAAAGACATCGCAGAAGAGTGCGAAAACATTCTTGGACCCAAAGGCTTCTGTGGTATTCAGGTAGATTAGACCTTTTTGCACCTGAAGACTTATGTAATATTTAGATAGACTAGACGTTTTTGGATTTCAATGGTCTTGTGGTATTCAAGTGGACTAGATTGTTTGTACCTAAAGGTTTTGGTTGTGGTCTGGTAAACTAGACTTTTTTAGACCTGAATGCTTCTGTGTTATTCAAGTGTGCCATATCTTCTGGGACTTATTGATTATTGTGATTACCAAGTAAACAGGAGTGTTTTAAAATAAACATTTACTTACAATATTCGAAGTAAACTAGACATTTTAGACTTATAGGTCCCTGCAGTATTCAGGTAAACTAGACTCTCTTGAACTTTAAGGCTACAGTGGTATTTAGGTCACCCAAAGTGTCTTTGCACACTTTATAAAGGCATCACCTTAAAGCAATAAATCAAACTTGCATAAATAACCCAAAAACTTTTAAACTCAGCTTGAGAACTCAGCTGGTACTATCATAAAGCCAATTAATTTATAGTTTCAGCTAAACTATGCATTAGATTGTTTTCAATAGATTATGAAAAGTATCAATTCTTTATTTCTTAGCTTAATTTCATTTGTTTGTGCTAAAACATTACATTCTTGTATTCTTCAGCAGCATTCATTACCTGTTCAAAGTAGATTTGACTATTGATGTCAGAAACCTTTAAGCGAAATTGAATTTTTCCACCGCTGCAACATCACAATTGTTTAGATGTCAACTGCACTGCATGTGTCATGCCTGACCATTTTGTATTTAATACATTTTGGATACAAGCTAACTTGTATCCAAACTAAAGTCTGATCGATCAGTCATCCATCATGTATAACAAAATGTATACTCTAAATGGAAATATGCTTTTGGGCAGTCAATATACTTATAAGCTTACAAGTGACTCGTAGTGTCACCTACACCTACCTGTAATTTACATTTGAATCTTTGTTAGATCAAAAGGTTTAACAAGCCAATAAGTTTACAAATTATATTGTCAAGTGGACAGCTAACCGTTGTGTAACTTATGTTCCTACTATCAGGAGTTCAGGAAAGTTATTAATATTTTTTCTTACTATAGAGTGTTAAAGAAATTAACAAAATGTGTTTGCACTAACAGGTGTTAAGAGAAGTTCATGAAATGAGTACTTACTATCAGGGGTAGATATAAATTATTAACATATGTTGAACTATCAGATGTTAAAATAAGTTAATGGCATGTGTTCATACAATCAGGTGTTAAGAGAAGTTAATAAATTTTACCAATTTAATGAGAGGTGCTTGCAGCTGAGAATTGCCGGCGTTTGTGCAATCTAAATCAGCTAAACTGTAGAAATGTCTGATGAAATTAGCTGAAGTTTTCTAGCTGTTGTTTAAAAAACTGCAATGCTAAAAAAATTAAAATACATTTTTGTTCTTTTAGTGAAATATTTGGAAAAATATTTTAGATAGATCATTGAACCTGATTAAACTGCTTACAATGTTCACTTTTTACAAATATAGTTTCACTTAACCATAAATAGTCTTATTATCACATTTTGGCTACATGTAAATATCTGATAGAATTTTTACTGTGACTTTTCTTTTAATAAATTTAAAAGGATCCCCCAGAATTGTTCTCAAAATTAGCTGTAAAATACTTACTGTAGGTTTCTCCTCCAAATGAACATCGAGTGGTTACCAAACCAAACAGACCATGGTGGGAAAGGTACCAGCCAGTCAGTTACAAGCTAGGTAGTGCATCTGGAAATCGCACAGAGTTCAAGGACATGGTGACACGGTGCAATGCTGCTGGTGTAAGAGTTTACATAGATGCCGTTATTAATCACATGGCAGGAGTAGATGCTGGCTCTGGAGTTGGTAGTGATGGAAGTCAATATGATACTTCAGTGAGTGTTTAGAATGGCAGTATATTATTAGTTGCTTGTTGTGTCATCCCAACCTGTTCTCTTTTTATAAGTGTAATGCCATATATTGCCATATATACTAATGAGTACATCAACCTCATGTATTATTTGTCAATAAGTATTTTTAAAGCAAAAACCTGCATTATTACTAAAACAGTCGTAGCTCGACATACGGAAAAATTGAGATACGAGCAGAATTTCAAGCAAGTTTCTTCCTTGAGATACAAGTAACCTTTTGAATACAAACATACGATTCAGTTTTCAATGTCTAATATATGCCCGAGTAGCTACTTATGAGAAAAGCATAGCTCGGTTTTTCCCCTTGAAACAGTTTGAAAAAAGTTTATAAAAAGTTGGCTAACGGTTTTAGCAAATACAAGGCAAAAAGGGCCAAACAGAAAACAGATAATAAAATTAAGAAAAGAAAATTAGAGTAAAGTAAGTTTAGTGAAAGACTAAACACACAAACTTAACTTCAACTGTGTTTTCAGTACGTTAAATTTATATAGGTTAATTTCAAAGTTTCTGTGACTTGGCCTCATAAAAGTTTAGTGTTCCAAAAGCGTTGATGTTAAATCATTCTCGTATTGCTTTTCACCACTACGTCTGTCTCTAAGGTATAACTCTATACAGTAGTGTACATAGTAATGCTACATTTTATTGTAGATCTTAACAACTAAATAGGTATTTGTTACTTTATTAGCATAGGTACTTGATTACAATTAAAAACACTTTTTCTATTGTAATATCATGTTTTAGGTTGTTTTTTTATAATATTGCCATAGATTAGTTTGTAGTTAGTTATTTTATATAGGAAATATTGCTTTTAGACCCAAGTAATTTGACATACAGGCATGAGCCTAGTTCCAAAACGCATTAGGCTTGTATGTTGAAGTATGCTAGTATGCTGCCCATATTCTAGGACGTGATAGATCATCATGTGTTTTAACTATGTGCCCAACTACTCCACTTTGGTGGTTAAGTTGTGCAGATGGTAATGCGCCTGGCTGCCAAACAAAATATCTTAGTTGTATTAATGAACTGTCTCCCAAGCAACACATGGCTACTATGACAGCTAGTCCTACATAGCATCACGCTATTGTTTGACTTTTATGATCCTTTACATATTTCACTGAATTCTTCAGACAGAATCCTTCAATGGAGTACCTTACGGGCCAAACGATTTTACTAAGACATGCAAGACAGCGAGTGGTGGCATTGAGAACTACAATGATCCAAATGAACTACGAAACTGTAAACTAGTGGGATTAATGGACTTGGATGGTAGCAGCAAATATGTTAGGCAGAAGATTGCAGACTACTTTGATGACATGTTAAGCATAGGAATTGATGGTAGGTTTGACTAAATATCATTAAGTCACATCTGTGTGCTTTTTAATTTTTGTAACTAAGAGTTTTCTGGTAATACATTAAAGCAGCTCATATTATCACAAATCCTTTATTCATATCTCAGCACCACCGTTACCTTTGTTAATCATTATTGCTATCTAGCTAGATATAGACTTTCTTTATACTGGTTACAGCCGTTCAAAGCAAATTAGACCATAAGGCAAAAAACGAAAACAAAAATAGTGAAGCAGAGAAACTATGTGTATTTAATGGTTGACTTGCAACAAAATTCACATTACAGTTATTTGGTATCAAAAAGTTCACCATGTCTTACTCTGCCGTGTTGTAATTCAAAATATGTAGGAATGGGATTGCAAACTCTTAAAAGCTAAAAAACGAACAGTCAATCGCAGTTATCAAGGAAAACGACTTTGGTTAGAATCCTTCTCAAAACGACTCAAATGTGACGTAGTTGAACACAATGTTCTTTTGTTTACACTTTCATGCAGCCTCATTCGTCAAAATATTTCACAAACAAACTTAACGCATTCAATAAAACCGTGTTTATTGTCCTTACTTGTCAACTTCATTAACTTTAAAATGCTGTCACTTTGAGCAGTAATGTCTCAAGACCTAACATAAAAATCAGTTTAATTTTGTAACCTTAGCTTGAGATGGTGCATATTATTTTCCAAAAAATATGAGAAGCCTGCTGGTCACCTGTGAAAGTGAAAAAGGCTGCAGAAACTGTTCGTACCATTTGGCGGGAAAATATAGATGGTATGATCAGATTATGACTAGATGATTAGACTAAGCTAAAACGAAACTGTAATGTAGCGAGCATCAGTATTTAATAAGGGCTTTCCGGTAGAGCCCGAAGTTTTTATCATAAACTTGTGCTACAAAACACTTTATATTGAGCTTTTTATTTCACGTGATAGCATCACATGTAAAAACAATAACCATGTTGAGTTGAAATTGTCATCAAAATGAGAGATTCCATCCTACGGCCGTTTTTAACTGTTTGTTTTGAGGTTTTAAAAGCTTGTAATCACATTTTTACATATTTTGAACTTACAACACAGCGGATTAAGAAGTGTTAAGCCATTCGATACCAATTAACTGTAATGTTCATTTTGTTGCAAGTCAACCTTAAATGAAAAAATTATTTTGCACAACAATGTTCTATAAAGTAAATTGGCCAGGTATTTAGCGTTTGGTACCAGATGTAGTAGTTTTTTGGAAAAGTAGGTACGTAATGGATGTTGAAGAAAAGTGGAAATAAAGTTTTAGTGTTTCAAACAGGAAATATTTATAAGCAAATTTAGCTTCTTAGCATTAAGGGCATTTAGATGCTGGTCATAGCTGTTCATAACTATGTTGGACTAAAAGTGAACGTGTCTTCATATTCTCAGTTTTATGCCTATCTGTTCAAATAATTGTAGCTAAAACTGTTTCTGTTGTTGCTAAAAAATAAATATTTTTTAGGTTATAGAGTTGATGCTGCCAAACACATGTGGCCAAAAGATTTAAATGCGATGTTCAGCTTAACGCGGCGTACGAATGATGGTGATATTCCTTTCGTTGTTCAGGAAGTTGTCAGTTACACGACCAGTGCAGCTGTTACTTCTTACGATTACATGAGCCTTGGAAGAGTTACAGAGTTTCTTTTTGGTAATACATTTATTTACCACTTCTCATAAAAAACTATTACAAAACGTTTATATCAATTTTCATTCAACAATAAAACAGAATATATTGATGAATTTCTGCATATTTTGATATTCACGTGATTTTGCAACTTCGATTAAAGGAAGAAAGATGGCGGAAGTATTCCTAGCAAAAAGTCAGAAGTTAAGCTCTTTATCAAAACTCTTGTCATGGATGATGCTATCAGGTGATGACGCTTTGGTGTTTATCGACAATCATGACAACCAGAGAAGCCATAGCGCTGGTAAAAACATCATCACCTTTAAACAACCTCGGGTGAGCAAATGAAATGATAGAAGTTTTAGTGTAATATTTGAGGTGTTAAGAGAAATGGTGGTTCATGTCTTCAATAGTTTCTATATATAGTTATCCACTTATAAACTTTTTATCTTGTTATCTTGCTTAAAATTGACAAGTTGAAGAAACGATATTAAGCAACGATATAAATATAATTGAAGTGCCTCATCAAAGATGTCTATGCACAGGGCTTCAACTTTGAATATTCATCTTGTTATACTAATACTCTTTTAATCTCACATGATAATCTTTGGTACAATAAGAACTGGTTTTCTATTTGTGCCTTAGGGAAGAGTTATAAGTGCTGACTCACTAAAACTTACTTGTTGCGTAAAAGCAGGCCCTTTTAAAGCAATGGCTAAATTGGCAATTTTAGAACTTTAATGTTCCAAATAAATGCACTACAATCTACAAGATTAAAAACTCACGAATAAGAATGCACCTTTGTATGCATTAAGGACAATTGCCTTCAATGAAATCGCTCATAAATTGTTGGTGTGAAAGTAGCGTAGCAACTTGAGTTAAAATAAAACAAGTCTTAGCAATGCTTGCCTTAGTGCACGTATTTGATGAAACTTTGTCAGAAGTTACAATTCATAGCAATTTGTACAAGAGGATTATTAGAGCATACGTAACAATATAGGAAAATTCTTTTGCAGACAGAAATACTTCTGCCTAGCTGACTGACAGACCAACTTTGTTTAAAAATAAGGAATTGTTCACATGTGTCTTAGAGCCTTATTTTAAATTGCTTTATAAGTTTAAATCAACTTTTAATTTTACTTTAAAAAGCTGCTTATAGAGGTCCCTCTCATCAATCTTATTACTCTTCATGTCTATTGCAGCTTTTGCTGCTATTTTTAATTGATTTCTTTATGATTGTTTGTAATAACAATGTTCACACTATCACAAACACAATCGTGTTTACATTAGCGAATTGTTCCTGGCATAGAGCTCTCATTATACTAATCAGTCGCAAAAATCATGAAATAATCCAGCAGCAAATTTTATATAAAGAAATACAGATAAAACAATCAGTGATAGCCAATCACTATCTCTAAAGTTCCCAACAAGCTATCGTAGATGTTTGGCAAACTATCGAAAAGTTTGACAGCAAAACTCTTTTTGGCATATCCCTGTTACCTCGACAATGCCTTCAGTTTATAGAAAAAATTGTTGATGAATAATTGCCGAGAGGAAGTAAGTAAAGTATGAAATAATATTGCGAGTCAAAAATAGGTACAGATCATTTAGTAACTGCATGGAGATTTTTGTGTCTAGCAAAATTTTTATCAATTAAGTTTACTACAAAATACTTAAACGTCAAATCTTAGTAAGTTCTCACAGCTATACAAATTTCAGTTCAATTGTTACTAGTGTTACAACTTTAGGAAAACACTGGTACCCTGGCAGAATGGTGTGGTGCACCACGAAAGATTGTCATGTGTAATATTTAACAGCACAATTAATTCATGATGTGGAATAATTTTCAAATCTGTGCTACACAATCTGTGACACACAGAATTGTCACACACCAGCACCTGTGCCACTGGAGTAACACAGGTAGTAGTGCACCTGGTGGCAAATTTGAATATCAGGGTTGATTTTTGTGCAAAGTGTTTTTCCCTACCTTCAAATCTTGTTTTGGGTAGACAGATAGATACAGCTTTTATTATAGTAAAGGTTGTAAAAAAGTAGTATTCAATAAGAAGCTAACTCTAAATTCTTATTATTTATTTTAAGGAATACAAGATGGCAACTGCATTTATGTTGTCCTGGCCATACGGAGTGCCTAGAATTATGAGCAGCTATGACTTTACTAAAGACTGGACAGGTCCTCCATCCTCCAGTCCCAATATGACTGGCTCTTGTGGAAATGGATGGATTTGTGAACACAGGTGGAGGCAAATTGCCAATATGGTCGAATGGCGCAACCAAGCAGGTGGTTATTTAGCATTGATAAAAGAAAGCATAATAAGACTGATAAAAAAAGATTAAAACATGAGTCATTAAGTGAGGCAAACGTAAGTGCCAAAACAATTGTGTAGGTAGGTTAGTGTGTATGTCAGTGCCGGTGTAGGTAATAGAGTCTATATGTAGGTGAGTCTGTAGCTAGGTAATGTTGTGTATCTGAACTTGCAAATGTGTGTACGCGCATGCGTGTTTGTGTGTGTGTGTGTGTGGGTGTAGATGCGTGTGTGTGCGTGTGCGTGTGCGTGTGAGTGTGAGTGTGCGTGTGAGTGTGTGTGTATGTGTGTGTGTGCGTGTGTGCATATATGTGCATAGGTGTGTGCGTGTGTGCAAGCGTGGTGTGTGAGGGCATACATGTACAAGTACAGACGCGTGTGTGCATGCCTGTGTGAGGTGTGCGCGAGTGCGTGCACATGCAAGGTGTGCATGTGTGCTTGCACGTGCAAGGTGGGTGTGTGCGTGCATGCGTGCGTGTGTGTGTGCATATGCAAGATGTGCGTGTGTGCATGCACATGCAAGGTGTGTGTGTGTGCATGCACGTGCAAGGTGTGTGCGTGCGTGCGTGCGTGTGTGTGTGTGTGTGTGAACGTGTGTGCGTGTGTGTGAGTGTGCATGTGCACACGCAAATGCGTGTGTATGTGTGTCTCTGTCTGTGTGTGTGCATGCGGGGGAATGTGCGAGTTCATGCTCACACATGCATGTAGGTGAATTTATGCGTAAACAATGATACTGATAAAGGAACGAGTTTGTAGGTAGAAGAATAGGTAAATGTTCAGGTGGATGGTGATTGAAATAAATGATGTGTCACTGAATTTACTGAATGAGAGGATGAGTTGGAAAACAGCTACATTCAAGAATAGACATAAGAGCAAGAATGCATCAGGTATTCCTGTTTTATAGGCAAGGCTCCTGTAGAGAATTGGTGGTCAAATGGAGACAACCAGATAGCTTATAGCCGGGGCAAAGCTGCTTTCATAGCATTTAACAATGGGGATGGCAACATGTCAAAGTCTTTTTTCACCAGCCTTCCTCCAGGGCAGTACTGCGACATTATCAGTGGAGATCTGCTCAATGGGTTGGTACATGAACAGATTCAATATATAGCTATTTTATACTGATACCCAAGGCAAGTAAATCTAAAAATCCTTTCTTTTTTAGCCATTTTCATCTTTTGTTAAAATTTTAACCTTTTTTGCAACCTGGATTTTGAAGAATGCTTGTATTTCTAAGTTGATTTAATCTCAACAATTGCAAATGGCTGAGGAATGAAAGCCTTGTTGAAAGATTGGTTAATGTGTATAAGAGATGGACTTTCTCTGGCTATAAATTATGAGACCTGGTCTTTTATTGGTCATGATATATGAGACGTGGTGTTTTATTGGTCATGAGGTATGAGACCTGAACTTTGAGTGATTATGAGGTATGGCACAGCTTAGTCGATAACGCTTAATAAGTTATTAAATTTTTCATTAACTGGCATTGCTCAAAAAATTTATACTTCACATACAAAACAGCCATCTTGTTTCAGTATATGAGTGAATTAGGAAGACTTTAGATAAATTATCAATTTATATATATGCATGTATGTAAATCTAAATGTGTGTTGGTTTTTTGTTGGTTTGTTTGCTGTTCTGCCGTATGTCCAACAAACTTATTGGCATGAAAAACTGGCGTATTGGCTTTCTTGTCGAATTTAAATCTAAAACACTAGTTTTGTGGACAGACATGCTAACACTATGCCACAAAGCCACTTTGCCATACTATAGAATAATTGTATACTACTAGCAAACCTGAAGATCATGATTGCATAAAAGATGATGATGCGTAACAATTATAAATACAATTATTCTAAGCTGTGCAGGCTGGCTGTGAGGTGTAGTGGTACTGTGATTAGTGTCACACCTAGGTAACTACCAAATGTATGGGTTCAATACTTGATAGGTGGAATCTTTTTTAACGCCTAAACGGAAGGACCAAGTTTATATCTAGTTTGGCTAGCTCAAGTTACTCAATATGGTTCAACTCATGTCTTCATATTCATATTCAAGAATTTATACAAATTCATTAAATACTCAAAAACATTTTTCTTACTCATGCATCAACAGGCATTCATCTAGTCTAATATAAAATGACAAACTTTGATAATTTCTTACAGCATTTGAGAACAGTGATTTTATTGCATTGGTACAAACACAACGCTTAACTAGTTCATGTAAATAGTTGTATATGCAAATTTTTTCATCATTTCAATTTCTATCCTTCACTTGTTTTGTGTTTCTAATAACTCTATTATATGTTGCTAGCGGATTGCAGTGTTTGTGAACATATAGCATGGTTTGATGTGACTACTGCATAGTTTATTAGATAATGTTCTGTACATGACTACTGCATGACTCATCAGGCATTTCTCATAATTGTGCAACTGATGTGAAATGTGCTTGTCCATCCAGGAATTTTCTAGAAACATTTTTTTGTTTATAGGTAGGCAGTGCTTAGAAGTAACAACAAATCCTATTTCAGATTTTATTCAATCAGGTTACTTAATATTTTGCTGAAACACTACATGAAAATAAATTTAATTATATTTTTACAAGAGATCGACCTCGCTTTTTTATCAACTTCAAGACATCCAGGTTTCTTGATAGCACCTAGTATCTACATGTATGTCAATGTGTCTCTGAGAGGCAAAGCAATTTATTTAGTTGAATTTTTAAAATAAATTTTGATAACCTTTTTTTTCTAAAACAACAGATTCATACGACATTGAATTCATTTTCTCAAGTAAAAACAAAGTGGTGGTGTTTGGAAATAGTAATTATTGAAAAAAATAATAACACTTTAACATTTGAGTGCTTAGATAGCTCAAGCAAAGTTCAAAGGTCTAAAGTATCTTAAGCCACAATTGTCTCCTTTTTTTACTATTTTACTATTGAGCCTTCTAAATAGAAGCTTAAATAGGTTTTTATTTGACCAAAAAATTTTATATTATTTTAATAAGCTATAAACGTTTTCAGTAATTGAAAAATGAAATCTAATCATCAAAAGCTGCAGATTCAGTTTACATCATGTGATAGTTACACTTTTCTGGAGATGTCAGTAAATATGAGTGATAGTAAAACCACCACTTAATCAGCAGCTGAGAAAAGTTAAGCAAAAGAAGTTTAATCATACTTCATGGAGTTTAAACCATTTCAAAACTAAACTTTTTGTTTGTTTTCAATAAATCAGGTATAACAAAAATCTAAAGTATAAAAAACTAAATAAACTTAATTAACATAATTCCGTTTGCACAGGTAATTTTTACAAGTTGAGTTTTTTCAATACACCTACACGTATTTTGTTCAAATCGGAACTTTTCTGTTTTATAGAAATTGTACAGGAAAGACCATTAGGGTTGGATATCACTGTGAAGCTGAGATTGATATAGATGGGACTTCACAAGACCCAATAATAGCTTTTCATCTCGGTGAGTCTGATTGGAGACACTTGACAGCTCTCATGATTTTATTGTATTCTCCGACAAGGTTTTGTTTGAAGTTATATTTGCGACATTTAAAGTATTTCTCTCCAATGTGATCCATAAAATGCTGTTGATTTAAAAACCGCTTACAATGAGATTTTTTACATTGTATTCTATTGGAAGCTAAAACTATAAACTGCTTCTATAAACTATGAACTATAAACTATAAACCAGCTGCTTATATGATTCCTTTGAATCGTAGGAGCAGGTAGTTGAGCATCGTCAATGAGATCATCTGTCTGAAGGTTGCATCATGATAAAAACTTTGCATTTACAAAATAAAACATAAGATTATATATATATATATTTATATATAAATAAATAAATATTTATATATATATATAACTAACTAGAGTGTGGAATAGGTTAATTTTACTTATCTTTATTCTAGATTGATGTTTTATTCTGGGGTCATGACAGGTCTGTTTCGTGCTGGTGCACTCTTCAGGTGACTTGTGTTGAAACACTTCGCACTTTTTAGAGTTATAACACTCCGCACTTTTTAGAGCGTAGAGTGCTGTTAGCAGTAGGCCTGACAACTTATCTATTATATATATATATATATATATATATATATATATATATATATATACATGTATATATATATATATATACATGTAAATTAGGAAATTGTAAAAATGTACAAATGTATATATATAAAGTAAGATAACATTAACATAATTTTTTTTGTTCACTGTTGTTAATAATATATAATATAGTAGTATAAATTAGCTGCATATTTTTAGGTGAAAATGCTACAGTGGCTATATGGTTCCGTTAAAGGTTTTCATTGATTTCATCGTAACAGACTCCTTCAGTCAAACATCTTTGGTACAGTTTTGGTTTGTGCCTTTTTAGGTTCAAAGGTGTCTGAGCTGCCTGTTATATCTACTGATTTTCCTGATTTCTGGGATACTACAAAGTTGCCTCCTTCCCAAAAGGAGAGGACGATTGTGTTCATTAGAAAAATTACTAGTTATGGTGAAAAAATATTTATTAGAGGAGGTGAGATTATCTACTCTGTTTTGTGTAATACTTGAAATGTCAGCCTTAACATAGAGCAAAAAAAACAATGAAAATTAGTATAATATTGGATAGGATAATATTTGATAGTATAATATTAGATAGTATAATATTGGATAGTATAATATTGGATAGTATAATATTGGATAGTATTATATTGGATAGTATAATATTGGATAGTATAATATTGGATAGTACAATATTGGATAGTATAATATTGCATACTATAATATTAGATAGTATAATATTGGATAGTATAATATTAGATAGTATAATATTGGATAGTATGATATTGGATAGTATGATATTAGATATTATAATATTGGATAGTATAATATTGGATAGTATAATATCGGATAGTATAATATCGGATAGTATAATATTAGATAGTATAATATTGGATAGTATGATATTAGATATTATAATATTGGATAGTATAATATTGGACAGTATAATATCGGATAGTATAATATCGGATAGTATAATATCGGATAGTATAATATCGGAGAGTATAATATCGGATAGTATAATATCGGATAGTATAATATCGGATAGCATAATATCGGATAGCATAATATCGGATAGTATAATATCGGATAGCATAATATCGGATAGTATAATATCGGATAGCATAATATTAGATAGTATAATATTTGATAGTATAATATTAGATAGTATAATATTAGATAGTATAATATTAGATAGTAAAATATTAGATAGTTATTGATATATTAGATAATATTGGAGTCTAATATTAGATATTATACATGTAATATTAAATAGATCCATATCCTTTGTTTTTCCGTGACGTCATTCTATCGCTGTGTGCCATCTTTATAGACAACTTTTATCATTAAAAACATGAAGCTTCTGCAATTAACTATTGCAAACAATGTTTTTGTTTGCAAATTTTTTACTTTAGTATCAAAACAACATCGAAAAATACTATTATTCAGGAGAATGACGATCGTTTTTTACAAAGATGACGGCTTTTTCATGGACGAGCGTATGTGCAAACAGGGTGATGACGTCAAAATAAACGATGGATTAGTTAATATACTATTAGATACATGGTAGTTTAATGTTAGATAGCATAGTATTAGAACGTATATGATTAGGTAGTATAACATTAAATAAAGTATAACATTAAATAAAGTATAATATCAAATAGTATAAATTAGCCTATGATAGTCCCATACACTGTAATATAATGCGTCACGTAGTAAAATATAATAAACTGTATGTTCAAAAGTTCAAAAGAATCGCTCTATGATACAATTTATTACGATATTATATATTCTGGTATAATGTAATCTAAAACAATGTAACGCAATACAATAGTTTATATGTAATTTGCTATAACGTACTAGCATATAGTATAAACATTAGATGAAATAAAATATAATACAACATAACAGCATATAGTGAAAATAATATAATATCGCACATTATAATTAAGCAGTAACTTAAAATATTATAATCTACAATAATAAAATATAACAAGATATATTAATATTTTGCAAATAATATATTATAACATAATCTAATACAATGTAACAAAGTATAATGTGACATAATGTAACATATTTTTATGTAATTAATAGTACTACAATGTAGCATAGTGTGGCATAATATGACATAATGTAACATATTGTTATGTAACTAATAGTACTAAAATATAGCATAGTGTAGTATGCTATTATATTTTTCACTCAATAAAACATTAAAAATGTGCTCGCAAAATATCTTAGTTGCTTTTATAATATGACATAATGTAACATATTTTTATGTAATTAATAAAACTACAATATAGCATAGTGTAGTATAACATGGTGAAATAAATTAATTCTTCTTATTAAAACCTTAGCTGCTATGATAAAATTAAATCAAAAGGTAATCTATAAAAAGTGAGCCGATCAACAAACCAACCTAATTGCGAGGTAATTTTTTTGTAGTCTTCAATGGAAAAGTGCATATTATCATGCTTAGATCGGCTGTCGATAGTAATCTAAAATATCTTCAATGCTGCTATGGTCAGTTTTTCACTCAATAAAACATTAAAAATGTGCTCACAAAATATCTTAGTTGCTTTTATTAAAAAAGTGTTGGTATTTTTCAATCATTTGCAATTATTTTTTTGTTAGGGGTTTTCTTACCACCAGGCTGCTTCAAGATTAAAATTGACAAAACTTAATTGCAACAAAAAATGCTCAGAAGAAAAATACCTTCAAAATGATGTCATTAGTTGCTATTGTTACTGTTACTGTTAATATCAGCTTCTGCATTCAAGTTGCAGATTTAGGTACCTCTGTTTTGTGTTGCAACTATAAATGTCATAATTGCCCTTTTGCTTAATCAGAGCAATCAAGTCATGTCGCTCTGAATTTTGAAACATCCTAGCAGTCAGATTACCTCCAACATTAACAAAAATTACAAGTAATAGAAAAATACCAATACTTTCTGAAAAGATTTATCAAAACTTTGTATAAGCTCATTGTTAGGTATTTTGTAATTTTTTAAAAATTTCTTGTTCAAATTATGTTTTTTCAAGGTGTATTTGGTTTGTATTAAAATAGTTGTTTTACAAAAAGAATGTATCAATACTTGTAGGTTCTGTTGGGAAATTGAAATGTGTTGAAAAAACAGTAGAGCTAGGATTAAGGTGTGTTCACACTACGATGTTTATTGGAGTTACTTTCACAAAGACAAAAGCTATTTGAAGTAAAATGAAAACAGTTTGTGCAAACAGTTTTGTTCCAGTCACTGACACAATATCAGTGAAATTCTGTATGCTTTGTACTTTTTTGACAGCCACCATTGACAGAGAAAAACATGGAATTGACCAATCATGTCTTGCAATGTTAATAGCGCAGAAAATCCAAGCAAATTGAGTGGCTATCAATGTTGTCTTTATTTGGCTAAAAAGTTGGACCTATTTTGTATAGCCGCTGTTTGAGTCGGTTTGCTGTAAAACTTTCGCAAAAAAGTATTTCAAATGTAAACATATTAGAAGTTATTCCGGCTGCATCTCTCTGACAAACTGTTCCAGTGAAAACGCACCTTTAGTAAAATCCGCACCCTCAATTATTATTATCCCACGACCAAACGAGTGGATGCGAAGTTTGGGAGTTTTTATGATAAATGCATGTGCACACAACTTACGAAAATTATTCATCAACAAGGAGACGAACCCTTGTATTAAAATTTCATCAACAAATTTAACCATTGTTTTGTAGATTAGGTAAAGTATAATAACGATACAAAACACATATAGGCCTATTTAAATATGTTACAAAGTTTGTGTAAATTGTCAAAATTCTCTAAAAACTTACCCATCTGATCGAATTATACACAAATAGACAGATTTATTAGGACGAAAATTGTCACAAAACGCTTGAAAAGCTTGGTTTAATAAAAGTTAAGACTGGAAATTGAAATGGCGGGCGACAGAGAATAGAACGATTAAGTCGTGCGCATTTCGCAAAAAAATAACGTGCACATTTCACCAGTCTATGGCATTGTCGACGGTTTCTGTCACTAACGTAGGAGTACTGAAATTGTTTCATCTTCGCCAATTTCAAAGTATATGACTTTTTAAAAACATTCCAGTACTTTGGTATTCTAACTGATGTCCAACGCAGTGTAAGTAAAGGTAATGACAATATTTTTTCTAACGATTCTTATGAGATTACGATATTTAATTATTTATAAGTTTGGATATTATTCTTGATACTTCTTGATATTGTTAGCTATGACGTTTTGAAATGTAAACAAAATTGTGCATTGGTTTTCTATTATTACTGTATTACTATTACTAAGTTTGGATATTCTTTTTGATACTTCTTAATATTTTTAGCTATGACATTTTTAAATGTAAGCAAAATTGTTCATTGGTTTTCTATTATTACTGTATTACTATATTAATAATATTGGTTATTCTAATAATATCAGTGCATTTTACTTCTAATATTGCCTTTCTCCTATTGCAGCGGGAGAGATATAAACATATAATTTTTTCCTTTCATTATTGCTGTTTGTCATGATCAAACACTTTTTAAATAGATTTTCTAAAAATCTATATAAATATCACTTCTTGATATTGTTAGCTATGACGTTTTGAAATGTAAACAAAATTGTGCATTGGTTTTATACTATTACTATATTAATAATATTGGTTATTCTAATAATATCAGTGCATTTTACTTCTAATATTGGCCAATATTGCATTTCTCCTATTGCTGGGGGAAGAGATATAAACATATAATCTTTTCCTTTCATTATTGCTGTTTGTTGTATATAATAACACCCACACCCAGTACATTACAGCTACCATTGCAGTTATCCTATTGCACTGCAGTGCCATTTGACTGCTAATATTGCATTTCTCAACCATCAGTACCCTTTTTTTTCCGATATCACTTTGGTCATGGGCTGTATGGCAGTGGAATTTCTAGTCATTATTCGTTATAGTATGGAGTGCCATTTGTAAAATTTTGTGATATCCACAATATAAAAACTTTTTTAGTATATAAGTTTACATGTTTAATATGTGAAGATTCATGTTTAGTATGCTAACTTACATATTTAGTATGCCAACTTACATGTTTAGTATGTGAAAATTCGTGTTTAGTATGTCAGTTCACATGTTTTATATGGCAAGATTCATGTTTAGTATGCTAATTTTCATGTTTAGTATGTGAAGATTGGTGTTTAGTATGTCGAAATTCATGTTTGGTATGCTAACTTTAATGTTTTGTATTGCGAAACGCGCATGTTCGCTATTCCGCTGCGATCCTGTTTGATATGCCAATACGCATGTTTGTTATTCAACTTTTATTTTATATGCGATCTCCTTTTTATTACATTTCGAAGAAATGCTCCTAAGTCAATCGCGCCCTGTTTTACACGTAGCCCGTGGCCCATCGATAAATAGTTGGCAAACTTGGAGAATTCCTCAATAACTATCTAACTTTTAATAACATCTAATACCGTAACTAACTTCCTCAATATATTATAAAAAAGGTCGTTGAAGAACTCTACGTCGTTGTTACTACAAAACAGAACAGTAACCTACAATACTCACTTGCTGTAATAAAAAATCACATATATAGAAAGTTGAGTCTTAATAGAATCTTGACTCTTACATTTTTTAAAAGTCAAGCAACTTTTGAATTTGAAAGAATTTTCTATTAAACGAGTGTGGCAAAGCTAGCTTCGGATGTACGCAAGTGAGGAAATCTCGCTATAGTGTCTTCGCTCCCCAGGGTTATTGATGGAAATTCTCCACGTTTGCCAACTATTTATCGATGGGCCACGGGCTACGTGTAAAACAGGGCGCGATTGACTTAGGAGCATTTCTTCGAAATGTAATAAAAAGGAGATCGCATATAAAATAAAAGTTGAATAACAAACATGCGTATTGGCATATCAAACAGGATCGCAGCGGAATAGCGAACATGCGCGTTTCGCAATACAAAACATTAAAGTTAGCATACCAAACATGAATTTTGACATACTAAACACCAATCTTCACATACTAAACATGAAAATTAGCATACTAAACATGTAAGTTGGCATACTAAATATGTAAGTTAGCATACTAAACATGAATTTTCACATATTAAACATGTGAACTTATATACTAAAAAAGTTTTTATATTGTGGATATCACAAAATTTTACAAATGGCACTCCATATTATAGTATAATTGTTATTGTATACACTATCTTCACAACCGAGTGACTGGTAGTAAGTAAGCTCAGGATTAAGCTTAAAGCTAAAAGATAAACACTTTAATATCTTTTCTGCTGTTAAGTCTTCCTTAAAATCTGGGCTGTTCCTAAAAAGCGCAGTTTTCTGAATTGGTTTGAGAGACAGTTCAGCAGTGGCCTCAACCAGATATGAGATAATCTGGCTTGATATTGTTGAATAGCTCTAATCACTATAGGTATCCCTTTTGGTTGGACATTCTACAGCCTTCGAAGTTCGAATTCCAGCTCTTTAAACTTTTTCTTTTCATCTTCTTTCCTCTCTACCCTGGTGTCTCATGGTATTGCTATGTCAATAATCTTTCCTCTCTACCCTGGCATCTCAAGGTATTGCTTTGTCAATAATCTTTCCTCTCTACCCTGGCATCTTATGGTATTGCTATGTCAATAATCTTTCCTCTCCACCCTGGTGTCTCATGGTATTGCTATGTCAATAATCTTTCCTCTCTACCCTGGCATCTCATGGTATTGCTATGTCAATAATCTTTCCTCTCTACCCTGGCATCTTATGGTATTGCTATGTCAATAATCTTTCCTCTCTACCCTGGCATCTTATGGTATTGCTATGTCAATAATCTTTCCTCTCCACCCTGGTGTCTCATGGTATTGCTATGTCAATAATCTTTCCTCTCTACCCTGGCGTCTCCTGGTATTGCTATGTCAATAATCTTTCCTCTCTACCCTGGCGTCTCCTGGTATTGCTATGTCAATAATCTTTCCTCTCTACCCTGGCATCTCCTGGTATTGCAATGTCAATAATCTTTCCTCTCTACCCTGGCATCTCATGGTATTGCTATGTCAATAATCTTTCCTCTCTACCCTGGCATCTCATGGTATTGCTATGTCAATAATCTTTCCTCTCCACCCTGGCGTCTCATGGTATTGCTATGTCAATAATCTCTTCTCTCTACCCTGGCGTCTTCTGGTATTGCTATGTCAATAATCTTTCCTCTCTACCCTGGCATCTCCTGGTATTGCAATGTCAATAATCTTTCCTCTCTACCCTGGCATCTCATGGTATTGCTATGTCAATAATCTTTCCTCTCTACCCTGGCATCTCATGGTATTGCTATGTCAATAATCTTTCCTCTCCACCCTGGCGTCTCATGGTATTGCTATGTCAATAATCTTACACTCTGTTGTTTCATTGTTGATTAGTACTAAATCTGATCTCATGGTCTCTATTATTTTATAAGTCTGCATGTTGAAGTCTCATAACAGATTCACTCTGTCACTTACAGACACTGGCTCTTCCCAATGGTCATACCATTTCTCTGTGCTTGAGAGGTTATGCTTCTTACAGATGCTCCAGTGAACTGCTACTATTGGTTTATCATGTCAATGTTTTTATTATGTTTGTGTTATCTTTTAGAACTTACTTACAACATGACTGACTGTTTCATTCTTCATCTTACATACAGTCTACACTTAGCATCATTAATGCTCTTCTCAATCCTTACTTTCCTGTAATTGGTTTATAGTGCTTGGTCTTGTGCTGCTAGTATCAGACTCTCTGTTCCTCTTTTCATACTTCATATTATCATCTAATTCTAAGTCTCTAGTGCAGGCTTATCATTTTTCTGCCTATAATGATGCCTATTCATCAGTTTCTGTGTTCATTCATCAGTTTCTGTGTCCATTCATCAGTTTTTGTGTCGATTCATCAGTTCCTGTGTCAATTCATCAGTTTCTGTGGCCATTTATTAGTTTCTGTGCCAATTTATCAGTTTCTGTGTCGATTCATCAGTTTCTGTGTCTATTCATCAGTTTCTGTGTCTATTCATCAGTTTCTGTGTTGATTAATCAGTTTCTGGGTCGGTCCATCAGTTTCTGTGGTCAGTTATAAGTTTCTGTGTCTATTTATCACTTTTTGTGTCTATTCATCAGTTTCTGTGTCAATTCATCAGTTTCTGTGTCGATTCATTAGTCTCTGTGCCAATTCATCAGTCTCTGTGTTCATTCATCAGTTTCTGTGGTCATTCATCAGTTTCTGTGTCCATTCATCAGTTTCTGTGTATCCATTCATTGGTTTCTGTGTCCATTCATCAGTTTATGTGTTCATTCATCAGTTTCTGTGTCTATTCATCAGTTTTTCTGACGATTCATCAGTTTCTGTGGCCATTTATTAGTTTCTGTGCCAACTTATCAGTTTCTGTGTTCATTCATCAATTTATGTGTCCATTCATCAGTTTTTGTGTCGATTCATCAGTTCCTGTGTCAATTCATCAGTTTCTGTGGCCATTTATTAGTTTCTGTGTCAATTTATCAGTTTCTGTGTCGATTCATCAGTTTCTGTGTCTATTCATCAGTTTCTGTGTCTATTCATCAGTTTCTGTGTTGATTAATCAGTTTCTGGGTCGGTCCATCAGTTTCTGTGGTCAGTTATAAGTTTCTGTGTCTATTTATCACTTTTTGTGTCTATTCATCAGTTTCTGTGTCAATTCATCAGTTTCTGTGTCGATTCATTAGTCTCTGTGCCAATTCATCAGTCTCTGTGTTCATTCATCAGTTTCTGTGGTCATTCATCAGTTTCTGTGTCCATTCATCAGTTTCTGTGTATCCATTCATTGGTTTCTGTGTCCATTCATCAGTTTATGTGTTCATTCATCAGTTTCTGTGTCTATTCATCAGTTTTTCTGACGATTCATCAGTTTCTGTGGCCATTTATTAGTTTCTGTGCCAAATTATCAGTTTCTGTGTTCATTCATCAATTTATGTGTCCATTCATCAGTTTCTGCGTCCATTCATCTGTCTCTGTGTCTATTCATCTAGCCAAGCGCTTTTATGTTGCTCTCTATATTCTGGTCTCAACCTCATTAGTATTGAGGCAATTATACTGTATAAGAGCTACATTCTGAAAAATATACAGAAGCCAGTGTGATTGGAGTAATATGTAATTCAGGTGAACTGATAACCACCGATAATATCATTATTACTATTGTTATCATTATTCAAAATAGTACGAAGGGGTTTGTGGGAATGCAGGTAACGAATTGGCAATTTTTTGACATTTCATAAAACTATAAATCAATAATCCTTTCTAATTATTTGATTGTAAGACTGCTAAGTCAAATTACGGTTTATTTTTCTAGAAGGCAACTAAAAGTAGCAGGAAAGCCATCCAACCTTAAGCTGTTTTTTTGCAACTTGGCATTTTTTTAGTGTGTGAGGTTGCTTTGCCATTAGGCTCAGACATGCTGGGCTAAAATAACAGACCTATAGCAAGCGATGTTGACATTATATTCAACTATTTTTCCTTTTTCAATTTTCTAAATGAGTAAGTGACTTTTGATTTAAAATTGTTTCGTTTACAGAAATCTTGTTTTTATTTGTTCAGCTGCCAAAAATCTTGCTTCAATTCCTATCACCTACAACTACATCAAACTGCAGACAAAAGAACGAAAAGCTTGGTACCACGCATACAACACGTGGTCCCACGGAGACAAAGCATTGAGCTGGGGTGGCGCTGAGAATGGACAAGGAAGGTTACAGAATGGTGAAAAGGCCTTGGGATCACCTATGATTTGGACAAGTAGCAACAGTGCTAGCAACGAATATTTTCCTGAAAATAGGTGAGTTCCGAAGATCTATGAGTTTGTGATTTACTTTCCTCTTCTTCCTTCTTTGAAGGACATGATCAGTTTTTCTCCCAGTTTAGCAATAATACGTTATTAGCTTTTAGCAAATTTTGTAATTGACAATTTGTTTCACAGCACAGCACGTTAGCCAGACTCCACTGTTGATTGATATTATGAGGCCACATACATTTGTCATTTCGTTGTTTATGAGTTCGTTTCCTGAACCAGGCTATCTTTTTCTTAACCGATAAATGGCTAATAAATCAACAGACACGGCTTTCATTTTAGTAGAAATTAGATAAATGCCTAACCTCGCTTGGATAATAAAACTGTTTTGCACATAAAATTTATTTTCAATCCGCATATACAACATTTACTATTTTAACTTTTAGATGAAAGTGTTTGTTATTTCTGTGAGAGTCCGGCCAGTGCATACTTCAAATATTTGGAAGCTCAAGGCATAGCTAAAACCGATTGTTAAAAAACATTTCTTACTTCTTGCGCTACACGTTTGTTCAAGATTCAAAACAGCTTATAAACAGTGGTAGGTAATTTAGTTGCCATTGGCTGAGTTTCTTTACAATATGAATTTGAGTAGCTTGAGCTAGTCTAAATATTTACTATAGTAAGATACTTCTATCTTGGCATTAGAAAACAGAATCGCAGTTCAAAGGAACTGAACCCATACATTCAAAAGTACAGATGTGGAGGCAAGCGCACTACTACAGTCTAAGCCATGTAGCATTTTGTCTCTCACCTACTTTATTTTGGATTAATTGTGCTTATAATCATTACGTCATGAACCTTCACGGCATGTCGACCTGCAAGCGTTCTACTGTGCAAAAACTTTTTTATTACCCGTGCAAAGTTGTGCATTAGCCTGTAGCATGAGTATATATATATATATATATACCGTAAAACCTCTAATTGAACGCCATCTTTATTTGAACGCCACCTCCAATTGACCGCCACTCTGAGAAAAGGGTTGAAAAATAGACCGCCACTCTCCAATTGGATGCCACTTCCATTTGACCGCCACTTTGACATTATTTTATCTTTGTGAGCCTTTAATATCAACTGATCAAGAGTACAACAAAATCATATTAATAATGAATTGTTTATATCAATAACAACTGATTCTCTCGTTATCCAATTCTAAAGCTTCGTTTTTTGTCGTTAAAACTTTAAAAGCGACGCCATAGAGATAATTAATAACAGTCTCAGGCTAGTAGTAGTTCTCTGTTTAACAACATAGAAACACCATAAAAAGCAACACCATAGAAATAACTACTAACTGTCTCAGGCTAATAGTTTTTGTTTAATGAGGTCCTAATACTTTGAAGGACATGCATATAGAAACCGGTTCGCAAGTTTTGGACCAAAGGTTACGTTTACTAAGCAAATTTTTAACCGTTGCATTCGTGCTAAATGCAGCGCTAAAATTTGTTCGACGCTAATATCGACTAGTTCGGTAGTGCAAAAGAAAAGTTGTGCTCAGAAGATAATGCGGAATGTTGAAGGTATTCGACGACTAAAAGATGTTTTTTCCATTTAAAGCAACAATCAGAACGCAGCCATCTGCGCAAACGATAGAAATATTTTTGTGTTAAAAACATGACATTTGTTTCTGCATGTATTATAAGTATGATTCACTGATGTTACTTGTTCACAAATATAAATAATTATTTGTATCATTTGATAAATTATTATTGCATAATTTACACATATGCAGATTTATAGCATGTTATTTAATAGCACCCTTGCAGCTATCTTAATGCGGCTTACGATGGATCGATGTTCACAACTCCACTTCTATTGCACATAAAACGCAAGCTTTGGCTAAAAATTGTAGCAAACATATCAAAGCATGCAATGAGATTTTATTCAACAATGTCAAATACAAATATAAAATAAATTATGTCTTCAAATTTAGAGTGCAATGTAAATTGAAAATGCCAGCGAATTGCAAAGAGGATTATAGGCTATAATGTCATCGAAGGTCAATTGCAAGCAATAGATATTAATTGTATGTAGTAGAGATATTTCTTGATGTACATTTATTAAAAGATCTTTGACAAATTAGAGGCAAGTTAGTAGATTTATTGCATCAAAAAAGTTTAATATCACTTCACCAAAAAAGAGAGGAAAATATAGGCGACATTCGTTTCATCCGTAATAGTGCTAAATTTACCCTCCGAAAAATTCAGACGAGCTATTTGAAAAATACAACGCCATTCTCTATTTGAACGCCACCTCCAATTGTCTGCCACTACAGAAAAAAGTTTAAAAAATAGAGATACATGACGTATATATATATATATATATATATATATATATATATATATATATATATATATATATATATATATATATATATATATATATATACTCATGCTACAGACAGTACTGTTTCGGCTATTGAAGCCTCATCAGTGCAGCTCAGAGCTTAGGCAAGGGACACAAATCCCATTACCAATGAGAGTTGACTTCCTGCCACAAAACAACTAAGTTGCCCCACAGACTTTAAGAAAGTCAATGTGCTGGCATATATATATATATATGCCAGCACATTGACTTTCTTAAAGTATATATATATATATATATTAGTGTATAAATATATATATATATTAATATATTAATATGCCTCTATTTTAATATTGAGCACTCTCTTCTAGTGAGCTGCAACCTTTTTTTGAAAGTATGTGTGTATATATATATATATATATATAAATATATATATATATTTATATATATATATTAGTGTATAAATATATATATATATTAGTGTATAAATATATATATATATATTAGTGTATAAATATATATATATATATACATTAATATATTAATATGCCTCTATTTCAATATTGAGCACTCTCTTCTAGTGAGCTGCAACCTTCTTTTGAAAGTATGTGTGGCCCTTGGGCTATAGCTATTAAAATCTTGGAATAAAGAATTCGTACCGAAGAAGAATTGATCTCAGCCCTATTGTTCACCAGTTCAATGCAGCACGCCACATTGTCAGTGTCCGAACATTGAATTTCTTAAAGTCTGTGAAGCAACCTAGTTGTTTCATGGCAGGATTTCAACTCTCATTGGCAATGGGACTTGTCTCCCTTGCCTGCTTTGAGCTGCACTGATGAGGCTCCAATAACTGAAACAGTACTGTCTGTAGCATGAGTACTTGCTTCTTTTACTCATGCTACGGACTGTAGTGTTTAGCTATTGAAGCTTCATTAGTGCAACCCAAAACAGACAGGGAAGATAAATCCCATTAGCAATGAGAGTTGACATCATTTCGTGAAACAATTAAGTTTTTTCACACTTTAGGAAAGTCCATGTGCTAACGCAAGAGTGTTTAAATCACTAAACTTATGAGCTATTCATGAAGACTGAAGATCCAAACACATTTACGATTTTATCACGCGTCATGAAGAGTGCGGAAATATCGCTGACGTGTGTCTAAACACATTAGAGTGATTCACCAAAAAACCATCATGTGGGCACGCTCACAAACTGCCAAAAGAATTTTGTATCAATAGTTTCTTTGAAGTTGTTAATAAATTTAAGCCGGTATGGGATTTCTAGGCAACGACGTGAACAACTTCCGCTTTTATGCTTTTATTATTAGGCTTATTATCACTTTCATGGATTGTTCACTACAAGTAGACATAAAAAACGATTCTTGTATTTTTACTAGCAATATTTTACAATGTTATATATAGTTCACTTTAGAGCATTTTTTATGTCTAATATAATCAATATTTACTATTCTCAAGATGGTCAACCTGCACAACGATTGACTCCCAAATGTCGGTTTTCAACTGGGTTTCTTGGTAATTTTTGTGTGCTGTGTTGTACAGGACTGGGTGTGCGCTTGTTAAATCTTTGAACAATTCGGTGTCTGTTTTGATGATAGTTCAATTATAACAAACTAGCAAATTTTTGTTGCTGTATGTTGGTAAACACCGATACGAAAAAAATTTCCAGTCATAGAAATGTTTCTTGAGGAAAAACCAACCAATCAAATTGCACCACGCTCGCAACAATGCTGTGATAGACAATGTTTAGCGTTATTGCTCTGCATGAGCTTGCTGAGCGAGTTCTAGCGCAGATTAGCATAGCGGAGTGCAATATCGCACTACTGTGAATATCGCCTAGTGTGACTGCACCTTGATAGTGTTGCATCCCTCACAGGTACCTCAATCAACCAGAAATAAGGGAGCAAATGCCCCTGCTAAAGACAGTACTGTTTTGGCTGTTGAAGTCTCATCAGTGCAGCTCTAAGCTGGCAAAAGAGATAACTCCCATATACATGTATATATTTTATAGTGAAGTTATTGCGTAACACGAGGGAAATGCTAGAAGTAATCAAAGTTGTAAAGGACTTCCGACTATTTTTATAAATAGGAGTTGCTCTTAAAAACACATCATGCCCATCTTTGGTAGATATGCAGGAGCAGAAAGCTTTCCAACCAAGCCGTGTAATGGCTGGAAATTCTATCCAACTTTCCGTTTACTCTGAAGCAATAGGCTAGCTAGAGACATGGAAACGCAGATTATCTGAGCAGACAGACCTGCGAGGATTGCTGCCAATGCAAACACATTAAGCTAAGGAATGGCAGGCCAACACTCGGCAATTAAGCAGAGAAAGACCAATTCAGAATTTACCGACATGCACCAAGTTGGCTGCCGGTTGGCAGCCTGAAAGTGTCTCTTGCCTGTAAAGTGGAAAGACCAAGTCTAGGCACCGCAGGAAGCCTCTTGTAGGCAGCCAGGTCCAATAAGAAACCATTGTTGGAAATGTCTCCCACTTCAAGAAAGGTCGGGGTTGAACCCAGGTATTCTCAAGGATTAACCGAGTCAGATCCACAACAGTTTTTGAAGAATCCCCGAACTAGCAAGGTTACTGGCTAAATGTCACAGACTTGTGGCAACCGTGTAAAGAGCTATAGCCGACTGCAAGAAGATGCCCTCGGAACAACTATAGCTGGAAAAAATAAAGTCGAGTTTTTGCACAACCTTTGGGGTTTTTTGAGAATCTCGACAGATGAGGCACTGAAAGCCCTGGTAGCTCGCAAAACCAACCAAGGTGGTGTATCGTATGCTCACTGGCTTTACAAAAATCTACAGCTAGCCTTATCGAACTGCGTATTTTAGATACCTGCCTGGCTAACTCTGGCAAGGAGAAAAAGAGGAGCTGCTTCTAACTTGCAGCTCGGTTTAACAGAAAGCATCCAGAAGCTAATCAAAAGTTTCGGCGTGTGCCAGGCCGCTAAGCATGGTGGAGCTAGAAGGGCTGGCAAAAAGCAAAGACTGTACTTAGTTGACCTTCGCAAAAAGTAGCTGTAATGCTAGCCAGTATACTTTCCTATCTACTTCCGAAAGGCACCAAATGTGTGTTCATTTTTACGGACAGTTTCACTAGGTGGTAGGATGGCTGGTGATTAGCAATGCACTTAATGAAAGAGTATTTTTCTACCTAAGACTGCCGAAACAATTGAACGCAGATCAAAAGGTGCAATTGGAGCGCCAGTTGATAGCGAAACTCTGCCAGTTCTAGCTAGTGAAACAAAATTTACATTAATTTAAGAATGATGTTACTGTAACCCAACCAAAGTAGAGAGTTGAACCACAATCGACCGCTTCATTAAGTCTTAGAGCCACACGATTATTAATCAAACAAGTAGTGACAAAAATTTCAGTAAAGCGAATCATGAACATGACGATGAGTAAAACAAATTAGAACCAAATATTCAAAACTGACTGAATTGGTGAAAATAATTGTAAAAAGATAAAACTGATTTAAGTGGAAAAATTCTGCTGCAGAAATGCTGCTATGCACCAAAAGCAAGCATTTAAAAACCCAGTAAAAATTGTCAGAGGCATGTTAAATGGCTCGGAGGAGACGTGAACATGTTTCAACTTGACTAGATTTTTGTTACAAACAAACTCGTCAGTTTTTCGGAAAGAAAGGGTTTCATCAATTTGATATATAGTAAATTATAGAGCAACGAGTATATGAGGGAAAATAAATTGAGATATATATTACAGAGGCAATTATCACGCAATAATTTTAAATTTGTATCATTTAGTGTATAACATTAACTGAACATCTCTAAGATTCTTTTAAACCGAATATTGATTTTAATGTATAATTTAGCTGGAATTGTTGGTAGAGACTCTGTAAGAAACTAGTTGTGAAATATCCTACTCTCATTTGACTTGTGTCGGTGCAGCCTGGTCTTGGGGTCAACAACAGTCAACAGTGATGAATATATAGTCATTATATTTAACCTTTACACCAAGATGCTGTCCCTTTACTGCTTTCAATATGATTTCACTGTCACAATATTACCAAAGTTTTGCAAAACATATTGTTTGCGTGACATCATGAAATTATAAACCAGGATATAAACCAGAACTTTCTTTGTCTATTAGTTTTCTACATGCCACTTACGGACAACCATGTAGAAATTTCTTGACCACGCCGTCAGTTTCATTCTGACTACTTTGCATGTGTATTTCTATTTCATACATTATTCCACTTACCGACATTATTATATAGTCGGCAGCTATTTCGGCTGCCTCTTATTATAAGTTAAAAAGCAGCTTTTTTACTGAAAACTATTTCAAAGGACTTTAACTTTAACCCTGAAGGTCAGACAAGATATGAATTTACATTTTATACATTTAATTGTAGTTTTTACTTTATACGACCACTAATGTTTTATTACTATTGGCAATTAAAGAATGTTTGTTATTGTTCTGCTTTTTATGCTATGAAAGTTATATGTATATCAGTTTAGTATGTTATACTTTTAGTTAAGTTGCATCATATCATTCAGTTTCATTTGTAGTTTTCACGACTGCTATACAAATAAAGAAAGTCTCTTTAACTCATACCTATTCATCAGTCATTCAATCAGGGTTAAGAAGTTAACAGACTCGTTGGCAGGGAGAAGCTAGAAAAGATTTGATCAATAAAAAAGGACAAATCCAATCAGACATCGTTTATATAAACTGATTAAAACAACAGCCAAAGGAATCCGGGTACAAAACCATGACCTCTGAACCTACCTTTAGACAATTGGGTATAACTAAATATTAAAGTTATATTCATAAATCAAAAGATGTCTGCTGAGCTTCTTCCTTCACAAATAGTTTCACCTGCTGTTATCTCTTACATGGCCATTGCTGTGGTTAATTACTATTATTATCCTATTTGACCAATGCCAGAACTTCATTTCAAAATGAGCTAACCACCTAATATATATCTATTGGTCTAAGGGTTCAGTGAACTTGCTTTTTAGCTTCGGTGACCATTACTGGATGTGGGATGTGATGATGGACTGTTCTAAGCTGCCAGGTGGTTACTTTGAGTTCAAAGGCTACAGTAGTACAAATGGATATGAAAAGAATGTGAGACAAAATAAATGTCTGGGAGAAACTACTAGCTATGGGAAATATCCGATAAACCATGTGGCCAAGTAAGATTTATCTTCTCATTTTGCCATAAGTCTCAATATGTTTAAATAAAATTGTGATGCCCTTGACATATGACTTTCACATCGTTACTCTTCCTTAACATTGTGACATATTTTGTTGATCAATCTAGATTATAAGTCATAACAAACATATGTATAACAATATGCTGTACTCTCTTTAGGTGTGGACACAAAACCGTCGTGGAGTGGGGCAGGAATTTCTGTATTATGCAAAGGATCTGATGAAAAGGTTGACAGCATCTCATCTTGTTCCTACACAGTTTAACCACCTTTATAATATGATGCGTTAAAATGCCATGTTTGAGTTGTCTGTGTTGCTTATAATATCTTAGCATTTCCTTAAACAGTTAATAAATTTATGTAATGTCGTAATGTCGAGATGTCAAAAAAGTAAATGATGTTTAATGTAAATGTACAGATTTGGAAAACATTGATCATTTACTAACATCTGCAAGGCTCAGTGTCACGTATTTCGTTCGTAAGTATTAATTCCCAGACAAAAGAAATGTCTGGGAGAACCTACTAGCTATCAGAATTTGGAACATACCATGTGGCCAAGTAAGAGTTATCATCTCAATGTAAGAGTTATCATCTCATGAGCACTTCTATGAAGGTTGCTGAATATTGAAATAATTTGTGCATTCTACAGCTAAAAATCAGCCGAGAAGCTCTGCAACTTTTGGTGCTGAAATAAAGCTCAGCCATCACATTTTAGTATAAAAATAATTCACTAATGTTTTCCGCAACAATAAAAGTGGTTTTATCATGCATGTTGCAGAAAGAATTTATTAAACTGTTTATTTTTACATGATCTTATGATGCTCTACACATCTACAAAATTTTTTATCCAATTATAACTTATCTCACTTCTGTTTAAAAGGTTTTGGGTTAGACTTGGTACTGAAGAATTGGCAGCTGGCAATTGGCCCTGGGTAATTTTCAGCTGGCATTGTATCAGTCCTTATTTGGCAGATGACATAGTTTATTACAATTATTGTTTTAGTATGTCTAGCAATACATGTTAATGTTTAATTATAAAATCTTATATAGAATAATGAGTTAGTTGCACTGCCGTTTGTTAGAACGGATACTTAAACTTACACATCACCTATGAAAGCACTGCACTGTTCCAGTGAGAGGTCATGGCAGCAACTGGAAGATGAGGATGAACCAACATGTCTTAATCAGCTGCTGCGATACAATAGAACTTATTGTATATTTTAACATGTTTTACCTGCTCCCTCAGCAATAAGGTTTCAATAACACAAAATCTGCTTTGCAGAGGATTCCATTTTGGAACCTCCAGTTCTAGATGCATTAAACTTACACATTAGACTACGCTTTTAACTGAGCATAACACTCAAGAATAGTGAGAATATTCACTCTTCTTGCAAGCAGATCATGTTTTCAGCTATAGTAGACCAATGGTTTCATGTAAAAACAGATTACAGTGTTTCAACAACAAATTTTTATGCATTTAAAGCAACAGAAAGGCGAGACCTATGTGAACACAGAAGTGCAAAGCCATTGGTTGCTAAGGTAATTTCTATGTCACAAAGTTGATTCGATAGACTACCAGGTGCTTTATGGGGTGTCTTGGGTAAACAGTGGCAGGTGGCAGGTGGTGGGATAAAATATGGTAGGTGGAGTAATGAGATGTAATAGGGGTTGTAATGAATTTTAGCTAGACTGTGATGTAGTGAAACAGTTGGTAAAGCATGATTTAGTGACAAGCGGTGTGGTGACATAGGACAGGTGGATGTGATGAGTTGTGACAGGAGGCATGGCAAGATGTGACAGGTGATATGATGACTAGTTTCATTGCTATTCATCAATCTAATAAAAGGTACATTCTTAAAGTAAGGTTAGGTTAAATACTACACTAAGCATAGCTAAATATATTTTATGGCATACTATCATATTATATTATATATATATATATATATATAATACTATCATATTATATTATATATATATATGTATATATCATAATTACATCAATGTATCATGATTATATGTTACTATATCATTATATAATTATTATACACATAATTTAATACATTTTTTTTTCACTAGACTCATACAACAGTAAAAATTTAAAACATTATTTTTTAATTTAATCCCACAGATCAAACAATCAATTCTAAACCAATAGTAAAAAAGGCAAGTATTTTTATGTTACATCATTGTTTCTTATATGAGATGTTTTTGGGTTTTAGATGCGGATACAAGACTGTTGTGGAGTGGCAAAGGGGTAACTTCTGTATCATTCAAAAAATTTAAATTGGGAGTATGTGGAAAGTGTATGTTATCAATTAATAAATTTTAACTCCTTCGCAACCATTGTGAGTATACTCGTGAATTTAGATCATTGCCAAGCTACCTACACGAGTTATCTCGCTTTCAAATTTTCCTCGATTCAAGTATTGTCATTTATAAGCTATAAAAAAATCTTTGACTGGTTTTGTAGCATAAATTCTGACTAATCAGAAAAAGTTAAACCTTGGCTTCAATAACATCTTCCGCAATGTTTATAACTAAAATATTTAGCCTACATATGTTGACATCGACCTGCATGTAAACTAAAAAATGTTTCAGCTTTTTCAGGTTTCAGTGATTGCATTGAGTTTTTTATTGACTCTAAAAGGGAATACACAAAGTCAAAAGGGGTATGACAGTCAAGGACTGCAAAAGTAAGCTTAAAAAATAACTTTTAGTTTTTCAAACCTATTATTAACATTTAATTCTGATGATTTGAATTGCTATGTTTTGATATAAATCACACTCCTGTTGACAGAAGCCCACGTACCTTGGAGCATCCCATAAAAATTAGCTAGTTTTAAATAGGTTACAGATCTGACAAGTTTTGGCTTTGATCTTGGTTTTGAAGTTGGCTTTGAGTGATATCTAAAAATAGTATAATCAGGTTCTATAGTCTTTGAGCTGTCATACAACAGACTACATATTTTTAATATTTCTAAATTTTTCTTTATCATCTAAAATTTTGGTAGTTTAGCTAAATTATTAAATAGAAAAACAACAGACGATTAACTGCTTCAGTCGTCATAAATAGCTTTAGAAATTGCAAATTACATTATTACTATACTTGCCTAACCAAAGTTGGCCTTTGTGGGTGTAGTAATGTGTGAATCATTAACAGTATTTTTACAACAGTCCAAAGGTTGTTACTAATACACTGTAGTTACTCGAGTCTACTATATTGAACTGGTTTTGAAACTACTCCTGAACTATTTTTTGTAACCGGACAGACAGACACAGCTGTTATTATAGTAAAAATAACTACTATCAGGAACTAATGAGTAGGAGTGAGCATGCTACATACATAAAAAAAAATTGCTGTCATTGTAGTATTATTACGTTTGGCTAAAGGTAGACTTGAAAAGTCACGATTTTGTTCGTAGTTTATTGCTTTAACTTGCGCCCAGAATGATCACTGATGTCAAGGTCAAAAATTACGTAACATAACATAAGCAAGAGAAGACAACACTTAGAGTATAGTCAGCGCAGTTCCACTACATCTCCCCTTCTGGGATTTGAAACAAGCAACAAATGCAGCTTAAAGTGTGTACGGCAAAAGCTAGGATATACCACGAAAATGATTATCAGTAGGATTTGTCTCAGTACAAAAAGTGTCATAATTATCCAATGGATATTTGGTAGTTTTTTACAAGATTTAGCGGTGGCTTGCGATCACGTCGCGGTTTACTGTTAATGTTCAGAGACTGAATGTCTTGCCCCTTTTCCGGTATATCTACTGGTCTACACTGTTGCTTAGCTGGTGTGATCATCTGAGTATCTGAAGGAGCTGTCATTGGAACAAGAGCTGATCTGTTTCGGCATACTGTGTTGTCTGCTTTATTGGTTACAGTGTAGGAATGAGGAGCTACTTGTCGTAAGACTACTCCTATGCCTTTCTGATCCCGGATGTATACCTGTTGATCTGGTTTCATCTCTGGAAGGTCTTTAGCACAATGACGTTTATTGTAATGCTCCGCTGCATACTTTCGTCTGTCCTTCTCCCTGCTGCAAATCTATTGTTGATTAGCAAGAACAGGCATAAGGTGATCCGGAAGGACCGGTATACGCGTTTTGAGGCGTTGGCTCATCAGAAGCTGTGAGGGAGATGATCCATTCTCCAGAGGGGTTGATTGATAATTCAGCAGAGCTGTAGAGAGATCCCCTGTCTTAACCATTAGGCGTTTCATGGTGCCAGCTGTGTGTTCAGCCTCTCCGTTAGCTCATGGATAGCGGGGTGACGAGGTAATTAGTGTAAAATTGTTGTCTCTCGCATATCGCTCAAAACCTTGTGAGGCAAACTGAGGACCATTGTCTGGGAACTCATGTGTCGCAAAGACTTTGTCTAGGATGGCTACTGTATTAGCAGAAGTCTGGTTTTTTGTAGTTTCATGAACCTCAATCCAACGACTATAGTAGTCTACAATCAGAAGGCAGACCTTCTCGTCTAATTCAAACAAATTTATCTCGAGTCTCTCCCATGAGCGATCAGGAAAGGATTTGGGTGCCAGTGTTTCTTGGAGTAGGAAAAACTTGTTGGCAGATGTTGCAATTGACAAACTACCGCTTCTATGTCGCCACTCATACCTGGCCACCATATATCTCTCCTTGCTCTCTCTCTCTCTCTCTCTCTCTCTACATTTCGCTATGCCCTGATGGCCCTTGTGTACAAGATTGAGCATCTCTAGCTGAAGACCGCCAGGTATCACAAGTCTGCCATCATAGAGCAACACTTCCTTATCTACAGTTAGATGGCCCTGATGATCAAAATAAGGTGTAAGTGATGGATGTTCACTTTTGTAGGCTAGCCAGCCACATTGACAGAAATCTATTACCTTCCACAGGATTGGGTCATCATTTTGAGCATCCCATGTGCGATTCACAGATGAGTGCTTTGGTATGAACACCTTATTGAAGTATTCCACTTCATCAAAGAACTGCACCTTGCTAAAAGTAATCGACGCTCCATTGGTCCTTGATAGATAGTCTGCTACTTGGTGTTTCGACCATGGAACATAGGTAACTGTGGGAGAATACTTCATCAGACAAAAATTAAATCGAAGGACATGGGCCGGCATATCCGCAAGATTCCTCGAATTGAGCAGCGTCACTAGAGGCTTGTGGTCTACCCCTACGGTGAACATTAGCCCGTGTAAGTACTGGTTGAATCGTTCACAGCCCCACTCTACTGCCAGCGCCTCTTTCTCGATGACTGCATATCTTCCTTCAACCTCCGTTAAGGATCTTGAAGCAAAGCTGACTGGTCATCGTGTACCATCAGTTTGATTCTGAAACAAGACCACTCCTACTTCGCTGTTACATGCATCTGTGGCATGTATTGTCTCAAGTTTTGGGTCATACGGAGCAAGAACTTTGTCAGAAACCAGTATTCCTTTCAGTCTTTCGAATGCGTCCTGTTGAGCCGTGCCCCAGACCCACTCTTGGTTTTCTCGGAGTAACTGACGAATCGGTGCCGTGAGCTCCGCTAGATTAGGGATGAACTTCATTAGCTGATTCAACATACCGTTTAGGAGTCTGATGTCTAATTGGTTCTGAAGTTCAGGGAATTTTAAAATGGCTTTGGTCTTCTCTGTGTCAGGGTGTATACCCTCCCCATCTATGATATGTCCAAGAAATTTGACCGATGTCTGCCTGAATAGACACTTTTTTCTATTGAAAGTCATGCCTGAGTGAGCGATACGATTAAGAACTTTCCTGAAACGGTCGTCGTGAATTTCCCTAGTAGCGGCATGGATCAGAATAACATCCATGTGAATTATTACTTCCTCGATATCACTTAGTAGTTCATTCATATATCACTGAAAAACTTCTGGTGCGGCTGAAACTCCAAATGGCAGTCTGTTGAATGCATATCTACCAGAGGGTGTAAGGAAAGTGATCAGCAATCAAGAGTGTTTTGTGAAGTTGATTCGATGATACCCAGAATTGGCATCCAGATGAGAAAAACCTTACTCTGTCCAAGTTTGGCCAGGCTGTCCTCGACACAAGCAGTTGGATAAATCTCTTGCCTAACTGATTGATTTAGGTGGGACAGATCCACACATATGCGCACGGATCCATCTGGTTTTGGTACCGGCACCATTCCACTACACCATTCCATGGCTTCCTTTACCGGGGATATAACGCCCATTTTTACCATCTTTTGGAGTTTATCTTTAACCTTCGGTAACAGAGGCTGTGGTACAGAGCGAACAGTGTATATACACATAGGTCGGGTATCTTCTTTGAGACTTATTTCGTAAGAGTAGTCCTTGACAAAACCCAGTCCATTGAAGACTGTAGGGTATTGCTGATATATTTCCTCTATGTCTGTCTCAACCTGGTACACATTGCATGTTAGCAGCCCAAAGTTTTTGCAGGCTTCCCTACTTAGTACGTTAGTGTTCTGGTTAGTTATCACATATATAGTCTCGTTGGTAGATTTTCTGCCATATCTGAGGCACGCTGTAAAAGTTCTTAGGCAATTAATGCTGTGATTTCCAGGACCACGAAGACGAGATCGGGCTTGGTCTAGATTGACCCTCTGAACCATGGGTTCTATAGTTTTCATAACTGAAGCATCTGCGCCAGAATCGAGCTTGAATTTCACTGGTATCTTATCAACTTCTATAGTAGCTGACCATCCTAGATGGTTGTGGACACTATCGATCTTGAGGTCCTCGCAGAACAGAGTTTCTTCTGCGGGGCTATCAGACTCTGTTTAAGCCAAATTGACTCGCTTGGAATAGATCGCTAATCTGCAAGTCTTTCCCCAGTGGCCAACTTTGTTGCATTCCTTGCACCTATCTGACCGAGCTGGGTGTTGAGACCTTGGATGTGTTATTCCTCCACAGTAGCTACATGTGTCTGACTTGCCAACATTTGGTTTACTTAAATGGGCTGGTTTTTGCCGTCGTGATGACTGGGAGATGACTTCGACTAGTTTAGTTGGCAAGTCAGAAATGAGTGCTTGTGAGCTAATATCTTTCATCGCCCTGGCAGCCAATTTTTGTGATTTGCATATTTTTACGGCCTCTTCTAGTGTACGATTATTCCCGAAGGCTATCAGATTTTTCTTAGTACAGTCTTCGCGGATGCCTAGAACAATCCTGTTGCAAATGAGGTCTGATTCTACATAACTAAATTGGCACTTCTGAGCCTTTTGACGCAACTTAAGATAAAATGCCTCAAGTGACTGTCCTTCAGTCTGTGATATAGAGTTGAATAAATATCGATCATGGATGACATTACATTCTCCGACACAGTATATGTGTAAAATTTTAAAAATATCATCCAATATTACACGAGTCTTCCTCATAATGTTGGCTTGTTTCAATGATTTTAACCGCTTCAACGTCTACGCAATGTTTTAGCATAGCCACTTGGTGTTCATTTGGCCGTTTGTTTAGCTCGGTTAGTATATAAAACGTTTTTTAGCTTGACACAAATGACCTGTAACTTTCCTCCGTGTCTTGCAGTAAGTCAATTGCAGCAGGCTGTTGTATGACAGGTTGATATACTGTTGAAATGTTGCAGGTCAACTCAAAGCTCACAAAAACAGTTTGGCCAGTTGCTATATTTTCGGTACTTTAGTTAAATAATTGGCTCTCTGGTTCAACAAAAATCACTGGACATGGAAATCACCAAACCAACTTGCTGCCACCATAAAGTATTATTACGTTTGGCTAAAGGTAGACTTGAAGAGTTGCAATTTTTTTGTAGTTTATTGTGTTAACTTCCGCCCAGAATGATCACCGATGTCAAGGTAAAGAACTACGTAACATAACATAAGCAAGGAAAAACAACACTTAGAGTATAGTCAGCCCAGTTTCACTACAGTCATATGTATGAATTCCAGCCATTTACCCTAAACCTCTAATTGAACGTCACTTCTATTTGAACGCCCTCTCTAATTACTGCCACCCTGAGAGAAATGTTTAAAAATAGATTGCTACTCTCTAAATGAATGCCACCTCCATTTGACAATCACTTTGACATTATTTGATCATTACGAACCCATAATATCAATTGATCAGTAGAAAAGTGTCCACAAAATCGTGTTAATAATAAATTGCTTATATCAATAACAATCAATTCTCTCGATTTTCAATTCCAAATATTTTCTTTTTTGTTTTGTTAAAACTTTGAAAGCAACACCATAAAAATAATCAACAACTGCTTCAAGCTAATTGCAGCTCCTTGTTCAACGGGATCTTGATATTTCATAATATATGTATAAAAAACGGCTTACCTTTACGATAGTAAATGAACAATTAGTTTTAGGGAGAAGGTTGTGTTTAGCGAGCAAAACTTTTACGCATTGCATTTGGGCTAAAAACAATTCGTCAAAGTATTGCTCTGCCAAAAAGTTGTTTGGACTCTAATATTGACTAGTTCAGCTATAGAAAAGAAAAGTCGCACTCAAAATACATTGTGGAAGGTAATGGACAACCAGAAGAAGCTCGTTCCATTGAAGACAACAGCCAAAATGTGGCTATTTAAGCAAACAATAAAAATATTTTTGTTTTAAAAGTGTTAATTGTTGTTTTTGCATAGATCCCTGTAGTTATCCCTGCTAGCCATTCCTGTAGCCATCCATTATAGCCACACTCGTAGCCATCCCTGCTGCCATTCCTGTAGCCACCCCTCTAGCCATCCCAGTAGCCACCCTTGTAGCCACCCTTGTAGCTATCTCTGTAGCCACCCCTGTAGCAATCCTTTCAGCCACCACTGCAGCCATCTCTGCAGCCATTCCTGTAGACATCTTTGCAGCCACCCCTGTAGCCATCCCTGCAGCCATCCATGCAGTCATCTATAATATAGCCATCCCTGTAGCTTCCCCAGTCAGCCACCACTGTAGTTATCCTTGCAGCCACTCTTGCAGCCATCTTTGTAGACACCCCTGCAGTCAACCTGAAATCACTTCATAGTCACCCTTGTAGCCGGTTAGTATTGTGATTAAAACAAAATTGACTAACATAGTTCCTGCTGGGTTGACAATTTTTATGCTCTACAGTTATGTTTCTTTATGAATAAAAACACAAGATGTGATTTGTTCACTCTCATAGTATGTATTGCACTGTTGTCTTCCAGACATAGTTTATATAACCATTTGCTCTGGCTATTTTATAAATAGCTAAACAAAAGCATAACTTGTATTAGAATTATTAGCTATATTAGAATAGATAGCGCAAAGTTGGTTTAATTTAGGCTTTATGATGGCAATCTATCACCTCCTCACTAGTCTGGAGATAATATGAACAGACAAAACGTTACGGATAAAATTGTGTTTGCTGTCTTCTTATAGATGATCTACGTGGATTATCTGGTCCATATTCACTGTCTAGAGGATGTCTAGGATTTGATCTTTTTGGTTGACACACTGGTTCTTTGGGAGGTACCGGGATAGGTAGCCTGTCACTATCTTTATATGATGTTTGAGATATATCTACAGGGTGTAGGTCTTCTTTTGTGCTAAATCTAGGTTGTAATTGTTCTACATGTCTTCTCCATGTAGGTCCACTTGGCCATACTCTAACATTAACACTTTGCTAGCCATAGACTTTAGTCACTAATGCTGGAACCCATCGAGGCTGATTAGATCTTTTAGGGCCATGGTATAACGCATAGCATGGATCTCCAACTTGATAGCTGCGAATCTTGTTTACTGTGTCATTCAGAAGCTGTGTACTTCTAGATTGTCTCCCTTGAGCTGAATGGGCTGGTGATGGAATAATTGTGTCAATTTTGCATCGGATTTGCCTTCCATGTAGCAGTTGTCTTGGTGAATATCCAGTCTCTAAAGGTGTTCTTCTATACTACATCAGGAATTTAAATAATGCTGTATTAGGTGGTAGGGTAGACTTCCTCAAAGCTATTTTAAATGATTGCACCATTCTCTCAGCAGCTCAATTTATTGCAGGATAATAAGGAGCTCCTAATAAGTGTGTAATTCCTTTTTCTTTGCACCACTGATGGAACTCTTCTGATTTAAAGGTAGTAGCATTGTCTGTAACTAATGTGTGTAGATAGCTAAAGTGTAAAAAATCTTGTTATAAAATATCAGTAGTTGATTTTGTGTATGTAGAACTGGTCTTGTGAATGCATGGGTATTTCGTTTAGGCATCTGTGAGAACTAGCCAGTTACTTCCTATAAAGTTGATAGCGCGATCTAAGTGTAGACGACTCCATGGTTTCTCTGGTAGCGTCCACAGATGTACAGGATACTTTGAAGTTAGTCTCTGATTTTCAGCACACGATGTACACAACTTGCTTGTCTCCGCAATGTCAGCATCCATTCTAGACCAGTATACTGCTGTGCATGCTAGCTGCTTCATCCTTTTTATCCCAAATGTCCAAGGTGCAATATCTTTAGTACATCTTTTTGTAGGCTGATAGGAATTACTACTCTGTTTCCATAAAGTAGACAACCGTTACACACAGATAGTGAGTTTTCTAACTTTTTAAACTCTTTGATTTCAGAAGTAGCTGGAGTTGCTTCTTCTCGATGCGGCCATCCTTCTGTTATATATCTCATTACTGTAAGGGAATTAGAAGATTCCTTGACTATTACTCCTGGATCTGTAAGATTAGTTGAGCTCCAATTGTTTTAATGGTGCAAATGATGTCTACGTCAGCATTGTCTTCCTCTCTGTCAAACTCAACATCTGGTCCAACAGGTAGTCCACTAAGAACATCTGCATTCCTATGTTGGTTAGTCTTTCTATATTCAATTTTATACTCATATTGACTGAGTAAGAGAGCCCATCTTTTTAATTGGTTAGCTGCAAATGCAGGAGTTCCTTTGTTAGGTGCAAACATTGATGTCAACGCTCTGTGGTCAGTGACAATGGTGAATTTTCTGCCATAGATAAATTGGTGAAACTTCTTTAATGCAAATATGATAGCTAGTGCCTCTTTTTGAATCTGACCATATTTTCTTTGGGTAGCCGTCAATGTTTTAGAAGCATGCATAATAGGTCTTTCACTACTATTCTTATATCTGTAAAATAGCACAGCTCCAATTCCTTTTTCTGAAGCATCACATGCTATTTCTTAGACTATAGGCAGCTTTGAGTTAAAACATGTAAGAACTGTGTCAGCAGTCAGCAGTTGCTTTTGCTGAAGAAAACTGGTTTCCTGTTCTGCACTCCACTTCCACTGCACATTCTTCTTCGTTAGCTGCTGTAATGGTTCTGTAATCATTGATAGGTTAGGTAGGAATTCGCAGTAGAACTGTACTGATCCAAGGAATGAACGTAAACTGTTCACGTTAGTAGGTGCAGGCATCTGTTTAACAGCATCTGCTTTTAGTCTTTTAGAAATTCATTTTGCTGAAAGGTGATGACCAAGATATTCTACCGAGAGTTGAGCAAATTGGCATTTTTCTTTACGACATCGTAAACCTTTCTCATTCAGTTTTGTAAGTAGTTGTTGCAAATTCTGTAAATGACTTGTAGCATCAGTACCACTAACCAGTATGTCATCTAAATATACGGCTACACCTGGTAGATCCACTGTCAATTGGTCCATTATCTCCTAAAAATATCCAGGTGCTGAAGTGATTACAAACGGAAGTCTCATCTGTAGAGTACTCCTTTTTGAGTGCTAAGAGCAAGCTTTTTCTGACTGTTTGGCCCTAGGTGGATTTGGTTGTATGCATCAGCTAGATCAATTTTAGTGTATCCGTATCCTCCTCCTAATTTGTTCATCAGGTCTTCGGGTAGAGGTATAGGCTTTCAGTGAGTTTTTAATTGTGGATTTACTGTTTGTGAGTAATTTCCACATACTCTGATCAATCTTTGATGACTGTTAAAAAGTTGCGCTTTCTTGACCTGAACTACAGGCGTACCATATTGATTAAACTGTACTGGTTTCCAAATTCCTCTTTGAATTACAGTTTCATAGGCTAGATTTAATTTATCTTGAATATCAAATGGAACAGGTCAAGGTTTGCGAAACACTGGTTTTGCATCTGCTTTGAATCTTATTTCTAGCTCGTAATCCTTTAGACAGCCTAGATCGTTGTTAAATAGATCAGGAAATTCATTGCAGAGTTGCTCGCAAGATTGTTGTAGACTTTTGTCAGCTGTTTCCTGGTCTACTACTTTACAAGTCGTAGTAGTTTGTTGAATGAGCAGGTTGTCTATTGATATCCCCAATAGTTTGATTGCTCCTCTTCCTATCAGGTTAAGATTTGGAACCCGGCTAATTACAAAGTTCAAAGCAATATGATTTCCTTTACGGTTTTAGTATTCAGCTGGCACCGTCCAATTACTTCAATAGGATGTTTTGAAGCAGATTCATAGTTTGTCGTTGTTGTAGAGAGTACAGGTTTTCCAAGTTTACACTAGACTTCCTCAGTAAGGAAGTTGTCACAGGCTCCTGTATTTAACTCCATCTCTATGATCTGTTCTTGTATCTTAATACTCTTTTGGAGTTTTTCCGTATGCATTCTTCGAATAGTTTTAAGCTGTTGTTTTGGTGTAGATTTCTGTGCTATAGGTCTTTCATTAGTAGTTTCTTTTCTTTTTCAGCAGGCAACTCTTACATGTCCTACCTTCTGGCAAAAATTACATGTAGCAGATCTGTATGGACATTCCTTAGCAGCATGTGTAGTTTATTGCATCTGTAGCAATTGAAAGTTGTCTGTCTTGTTTCTTTGTAGTTTGAAGTTCCTGTTCGTGTCTTAGTTCTATGATCTGGTTATACCTTGTTGACTTTTTGTTGCTCTTCATATACAGTTTTATTGGCTATCTTAGCTGCATCCTCTGTTTCAGTTGCAATTTTGATAGCTCTTTTGAAAGATAGCTCAGTTTCTTTTACTTTGAACAGTGCTCTGAGAACTGCTTCATTATTTACTGAGCAGGCAAACTGTGTTGTCATAGCTTCATCAAATGGATCCATTAATATTAGAAAAGTCACACGTGGTCGCTTTCTGTCTAATTCTATTCGCTAATTCATGATTAGTTTCTCCAGTTTTCCTCTTCATAGTACTCCAGAATTTATACCGCTCACGTTCTAAAAATTGTATGGGATCGTATTGTTCTTTTAAGAAATTATCTATTTTTTCCATGGTAACTTCATTTATAAGTTCTGGAGTCTCCAGTTGGCTAGCCATGTTGCTGATCTGTTTGTAGAGAACAGGTGACTAATTAATTTCCTCAGGTATAGAGTGAGCTGCTACAAAAGTGTCATATTGATTCATATAATCAGTCAATAGTTCGGTGGCTGTATCATACTCTGAAAACTTGGGTAAGGCTGCCGATGGTGCTAGCTTAGCGGCTGTTGTCTCGGTTTGACCTTTCACCAGTAGTTCCATGGGTTTTTTAACTTCTTCCAGATAAGCTTGTTGTTGTTCTTGATAAGCTGTAATTACTTCAATCAACTTATCCACTTCCAAAAACATACTTGTATATACTGAGGATGCTGTATAGTTTTCGGGTTATAGTCTTGTAAGAATTTCAATTGTACTGCTTAAGAATATCCCATCCTTGTTGCCAACAACTGTTGTTATGTTTCTGTATGAATAATAACACAAAATGTGGTTTATTCACTCTCATAGTATGTATTGCACTGTTGCCTTCTAAACCTAGTTTATATAACCATTAGCTATGGCTATTTAATAAACAGCTAAACAAAAGCATAACTTGTATTAAATTATTTAGCTATATTAGAATAGATAACGCAAAGTTAGTTTGATTTAAGCTTTATGATGGCAATCTAACCATCTACCCACACATATACATCTTAGTAAGAACCATAACCCACAGCATTAAGATGTTTTGCTATACTTGAAATTTTAAGGTCATAGGTTAAATTCTTGATGTTTAGAATAGCCGTACTGTGTTGAGGCTACAGAGGTAGTTGTTGAAATAACATTAACAGTATTTACGTTTATTAGATCCTTACTATAATATAATCAGGTCATGTGGATCTTTATGTGTAATTTGGTACTACCTGTACATGGGCCGACAAGCATTAAACTGTCAACCTCCATTCAAACGGAGAGCGTGACCTTAACACCCTTACAGAAACTGAAACACCACCTGTGAAAGTGCTGCGCTGTTTCAGTGAGATGCCGTGGCAGCATCTAGAGGATGAGGATGAACATATCTATCTATTAATCAGCTGCTGCAATGGAATGGAAATTCTTGCATATTTTAACCTGTTTTACCTGCTCCCTCAGCGATAAAGTTTTAATAACAAAAATTCTGCTTTGCAGAGGATTCTATTTTAGAACCTTCAAGTCTAGATGCATTAAACTTACCAATTAGACTACGCCTTCAACTGAGGATAACACTCAAGAATAGTGAAAGTATTCACTATTCTTGCAAAACGCGTATACTGGTCTTTCCGGATCACCTTATGCCTGCTCTTGCTAATCAACAAGAGATTTGCAGCCGGGAGGACAGATGAAAGTATGCAGCGGAGTATTACAATAAACGTTATAGTGAAAGTATTCACTATTCTTGCAAGCAGATCATGTTTTCAGTTATAATGGAACAATGGTTTTATGTAAAAACAGATTACAGTGTTTCAACAACAAAATTTTTTGCATTTAAAGCAACAGAAAGGCGAGACCTATGTGAACACAGAAGTGCAAAGCCATTGGTTGCTAAGGTAATTTCCATGTCACAAAGGTTGCATATCACATCAGTGTTTCACCTACAAACAGTGACACTGATTCACGACAGAATGAGAACAACACAGGTGTTTCCATGCTGGCTTTGGAGGTGGATGGGGGTGTGTCTAAGTGGATGACAAACTAAGGAATAGTATTAGTTGATGTTGTGATAATAATGGCAAGTTGTTTTATGTGCAGCTATACTAACAAAGTTTTACTCATAAATGGAATAGTTAAGGTACTGCAGAGTATTTTGAAGGCGCATATGAAGGCTGTGCACAATTGTATATGTGACATCTACTTCTTCTGGCTTCTCCATTATACAGGGTCAGGCTGGATACTATGCATCCATTAAGCACAACATAAAGCAGTTAGTGTTTGCTTTGAGTAGGTTGAATTGAGCTAGTTGTTCTGTCCTCTTGTTCTTTTGCAATACGAACAGTGTATTATCACTCATTCTGATTTTGTTTCATTCCAAAGGTAAGATGATGAGATATTATTGCAATGTACTTGGTATACTTCGAAATAATCTTGAGATCCCTAACTTTTAAAGAAATCAGTTTGTAAAACTACAGTGTAACAAACATGGTAAAATGTTAAAAGACTAAGAACTCTTGATTTCTAATGCTTGAGCTATCCTTCTTCACTCTTTTTTACCATCCCTTCACATGTACAAAAAGTCTCCTAAAGCAAGTAATGTCAACCAGTCTACTGGTTTTCCATACAAGCTAGCTTTTGCATTACTGGCTAATCATGGGAAAGATGAAATTTTTAATAGTTAGTAACTTCTTTGGATATTCACATATTATTTTACAATAACATAAATGATTATGCAATACAGTAGAAACTCTACTTACAAAAGGATCTACATGCAAAATTTTTGAGTTTTGAAATTACTTTTGGTAGAAATTACGGTTTGACTTGCAAAAAGTATTTCTACAAAAAAACCGAAAATCTGTTTGTTTTTTTGTTTTTCGTATCTTTAGTTGTGCAACGCAACTCATTTAATTTTCATATGTTAGCAAAAGTTAGTAAAAACAAGTGTTTTGTGTTCATTCTCTGTATTATTTGCAGTTATTGTATACCATGTACAGAGCAGAACAACTTTTGTTTTCAACAATTTCAATTCTATGTTTTCTGTATGATGATATTGTCTTTCAGCTTATGCCGATATAAATAAATCTTTCTTCTTATGTTCTTAAAAACATTTATTAAGGCAAAAAATAAAACAATATACTTTCCCAATTTCCATTGGTCTTTGCTGCGACCCATTAATTCAGCAAACAGCAAAAGTAAGATGAAAATTCCATTCACAGTTTTTATTCATTAATTTTCTGTTGTTCTTTTTTCCATGTGTACTTTTTCTGTTCCCTATATATAGTAATATAAATCTAGCATGCATTTGCTACAGGTTTTTACCATTACACATTGGTATAATTCATACACATGTTCTTTTCGAGCTTTGTGGGGCATGAAACAGATTAGGGTATAGGGCCTACACAAGGTAAAATCAGTTTTTACCTCCCAAATTTTCTACTTACCAAATGAGTTCCAGAAATAATAGTTTTTTTAAATAGAGATTTCACTGTACAAATAACTCAATTTTGTGGATTAGAATGTTCTAGTGTGTTCAAATTCAGGTGTATTTTAGTGTATAGGCTTTATTTATTTCAGCAACATAATTCAATATATTCAAATGTAAGACATAAGAATTTACAGGTATACTGATAATATTTTTATCAATTTAAAGTTTGTTTTTAAAAGAACTAATTTTTGCGAGCTTATATTCGGCTGCTACAGATTTTGGTCAAGTCATTCAGTTTGCATGCCTTAATCCCCATCACCTAGCACAGGCAAATTATAAAGATGAAATGGTGGTGGCATCAATTGTGGGGGTCTATCTCTGCATATTTATGGAAGCTTAATTTTTTGTAGTAAAATGTTGCTCATAATGTGTTGATTTTAGTGACTTTTGGATTTCCAGATTGATAGCAATAATATATGAATTGTTTCTTAACCAAATATATGATATTGTATTTTAACACAAATGAAGCTACATGAGGAATAGTATTCACAGTATTGATAAAACCATTTAAATTTTATTGATAATAATTTATTATTTAATTATTATTGTATTATAGATACAATATATTATTACATGATTCTGGAAGCAAGCATTGAGAGTAGGCATTTTTGATAATATAATATTAATATAATATATTGTATACAATATGTTATATATATATATTATATATTTAATTAATGTCATATTAACAAAAATCATTAATCTCAAGATGTCAAATCTTCAAATCTCAAACTAGTTGAATTGAAAAATTATTTACAGAAAAGTTTTCAACACCGGTTTGTGAGCTACAATAGTAGCCATGGTAATGCTCATAGCAAGAGCCGGTGTAATTTAGCACTCTTGCTCTCCTTTCAGAAATAGCTGACAGCTTCCAAATGGCTCCTCAGGATAAAGAGGCTCTCTTCTGAGAAAGCATGAACTAGAGCAAGTAATGTTTCTATTGTCATCTAGCGTCAGGTCTTACCACGAAGCAAACTCTGAATGGTTGAGAAGGTCAAAAGGATGCGTGTCAGCTATCTCGACTACAAAAGATGGTAGTGCATATTTCATGTCTGTCCATTAATACAACAACATTTAAAAAGAGAAAGTCGAATTACCTTTATTCAAGCGTATGTCGTCTTTTGGGAAAACTTATTGCTACACTAAAAATAGACAACATAAAACAGTCAATATCAATTTTTTTTTCAACACTGGAAAAAAAATTATTTTTGTTATTCACATATATGTCCTCACTTGGGAAAATTTATTGTTACATTAAAAAATAAATAAAATATAGAAAAGCATAGAACATCAATTTACCAGCAAACACCGCCCTTATGATGTTTAACTATTTATAGTTTCTCAAACTATTTAGCTTCAGTTAATGTTTTGAGAAAAAAATTTGAGGTTACATAAACTTTCAAAGAGTTTTTATAAATTTCATGAGCTACAATTTTTAAGCTATACTGAATCTGTGAATGGCATCCGCAGAGCTTTGTTAAATTGAGTTATTCACTTCACGTAACTGTGACTTACTAGAAAGTGAATTGTTGTTCAATCATAACAAAACACAACTTAAGTATAAAATGTTCATAATACCTTTAAAACATTAAAAAAAATTTTAATTTAATTTACGTAGCCTTCACTTCCGTTTCTTTTTCTGACTCTGCATATTCAATTCCAGAGTCAACTGAAGATTGAATGCAATCGATCAATTTTAAAGTTTCATGATGCTTTTCATGTTTAGACTGATGTCGACATAGATTTAGTATTTTGAGTATAACTATTGCGGAAGACATTATTGAAACAGCTTATGATTTTTTTACAGATTAAATATTATTTTACATAACCAATCAATACTTGTACACTCTCGATGATTGCAAATGAGTTACGTCAATCACTACTGCAGTCGTATGCTGGGTTAACAACTACAGTGCATTAAAAAAACTGTTGCTCATTCCATATCAAGTAAAGTAATTTAGCCTCAAGTTATGACTTTTGTTAGTTTATAACGTTTAATCCAAAGTGACTGCAAAGTATCCACTCGGTGCTTATTAACATCTCAGGAAATTTGCTTGTTGCTGAGGCTATGGTACAGAGATTACAAAACAACCAGAGATTTATTCTAAACATGTTGTCTGCACCAACAGTGTTGATAGAAGATTTTGAATAAGACAACTTTGGAAATATTGCTGTGGACAAGCGCTTAGAGATGAACTTACACCAAAGATTTAGTAGATTTTATCTGAAAGTATTGGTATTTTTCTATCGTTTACAATTGTTTGTGATGGCTGAGGTGATCTGACTGTTAAAGTGTTGTAAAATAAAAATCAACAAAACTTGATTGCGGTTCAAACACACAGAAGAAAAATATATGCGGAATGGTGTCACTAGTTGTTGTCATTGTGGTAGTTGAAATCAGTTATTGTATTCAAGTTCCAGGATTAAGCGTCTCTATTTGGCAGGCCCTTTGCCAACTAGACATGTCATAATTACACTTTTGGTTAATCTCGGCATTTTAACTGCGATCCAATTTTATTAATTTTAATCTTGAACATCCTGGCAATCAGATAACCTCAAGCATCAAAAACAGTCGCGAATGATAGAAAAATAATGATTTTTCTAAATAATTTGCTAAAGTTTTTGTGCAAGTTCATCTGTAGCTAAGTTAGATAGAATGCGGTGAAACACAATCTAGTAATAAAGAGTTGTTCTATCTTGTTCAAATGTAAAAGCACAAAAGAAGACGATCCTTAATTATTATTGTAGCCAACGGTTGACAACGGTTTTTAATAAAATTGATTTGTCAGTTATTGTACAAACTTCCTTTTATGTTTTCTAGTTGAAAGTTGGCAACTGAAACCTAACTTTTGTCTGAGCATTGGCATATGTTTAGTTGGTAGTCAGCCAGAAAAAATACCTCTTACCACTTGCACTCTTTTTATATTATTGTTAGTATATTTTATCACAGCCTCTGTCAGCATAAGGTTCTTTCTTTCACTAGGGAATATTTTGCTGGTTTTTTGGAATCAGTTCATGCCTGCATGCCTTTATGCCTGTTTTTGCCTACATAAAGTTAGTTACGTTTTATAACATCAAATATAACGTTTTATAAAACATAAACTGTACATGGTATTTTTGCTTATGAACAAGGTATTTTTGCTTACGTAAGTAGTACATGCTATTTACGGTATTTTTGCTGTAAATGCTAAAGATTCCGTAATAAAGGTTTAAGATTTTTAGGTATCAGCAGAAAAAATATTGTACAAAAATCAATCTATTTGACAAATCATAGCTGTGCATAGTATATTTTATAGTTCAGGGAAAAGAACTGAAAAAAAAACGCTATCATCTTCTCAAACCCCCATTCTCTTATATAAAATATAGTTATCAGAAATATCTGAGCTCCAATGTTGAAGAATTTTCTTTACAGAAATACTTTAGGTCCATGTTTACAATTTTTTGTGTCGATCCTAAACCAAACATATAAAACTTCGGAAAATGCAATAATATGTTTGGAAATCATTTTTAGCAAAATGATAACCCGATATCCTGAATTTACTCTGGCAAAAGTTTGGGTAGATCTGTTAACTCTATGATCCATGATCAATGTTTTTGGATAGGTACCAAGGCTAGCTATTATGAATACTTTTTTTGTAGAACAAGCAGAAAATGGTGCCAGACCGCTAAAGTTGTTGCTCCGTTTATCAGCCAACTATTATGAACTATGAGGGTTGTCACATGAGACTATTTCAAAAGGTTTTACAAACGCGCTTAGTTCATTTAACAAAAACTTGTTTATATATAAAAATAAATGTTTTGTTTCCAAATAGTTAGTAGGTAGGATTTGAATGTTTGTACTAGTGTTGAAAAACTGAAAAAATAATCAAAGATCTTTCAAAAAGTAGTTTAAAAAAATATACTTTATAGAATTCCACCAACAAAATTTTACGTTTGCATTAAAATTGTCCATTTCTTTTAACTTTTATAAAGACATGATGCATAAAATTTTTGAATAAAATCTCAAGCTCTTATTTCTATGACAAACTCTCTCATGTTAAAGATACCTACCATTGACCTTTTCTGGGTGCCAGTATTGACAGAATGCTATACACAACTCTCTGATTGGCTGGAAGTCTTTTTTTGTCTTAGTAGAATTTGTTCATTATATCTATGCAGCATTTCAACTCTTCCTTCTGGTGTTTTTAACAGCATATGGTGAATTAAATGGGCAGTTGGCAATGAACAACTGTATTTCTGCAAGCATTCCTAGTTTTTTTCTATGCGAATGTCAAGCAATGCGATGAAAATGGTTTTTCATAGTAATTAAAACAATTTGTTTTCTATTTAGAGAATACACATTGATATGCTATTCTAGACTCTTCAACCGTCTGGAGCACACAACTCTCGTTGTTAACTAACAAGTTCAAATGTGCTACAGGCCGACTATTTTTTTGTAGCTAGTAGTATTTGGCATTGTTTTATGGGAAGCAAGGAAAGTAGTATAAACAGTAAATAAATAATACGACGATAATAACAAAAGCCCGCAAAAAGAGTTATTTTTCCCATGAAGCTTCACAGATAATACTTTTTTTCAGGGTACGTAAGAAGTAACTTTTTATGTTAAAATTGCCAAAATTTAATTGATGGATCTTGCAAGCTATTTCTGTCAAATGTGGGAATGTTGCCAATATCCAAAGATTATTCCTTCTACTTTTAGTTTAAATTTTTTGATTCATAAGCCACAACAAAAGATAGGTAACATCTGAACTTGTAACATGCGCCAAAAGACCTCATTCCGAGTGTACTATTCCAGAAAGCTGCCATTGTCTAAACATATTAACAGGGTTTTGCGGTTGATTCAAAAACTGCTAATGAAGTAATGGTAGGTATTGCAGATACCTATCATTAAAGATATGCCTAAAAAAAGGAAAACCCTTTAGCGAAAGTTGATTCATTTGGCATGCAGTGATATATTTATACAGGAGTTTTTCTAGCAAATTCTTGTTATATACTTATCTTAAATGTAGCACTTTTAGTATTTGTATCTTTTATATCTACTTCTGTTTCAACACAACTAATTAAAAATAGCATGTCTGTGCACATCAGAAAAGCTGGGCCATGAGGTGTCTAACAACATGCAGCAAGATATCATCCTTGGTGCATGTGTACTTATTATTAGTCTGTAATAAACAACCAAATTTGAATTAGTTCTGTCTAACTCAATCTTAGTTTACAGCTTAATACTTTTTAACTAAAAGGTTGGTAATAAGATATAAAACTGAAAATAATTTTAAAACATAGAGTGGTTCTGGTAGCCATCTTAGATGATACATTGCTGGAAGACCAAACTAATATATGCTGTTCAACCATGCCCAACAGTACAAACTGCTCTGACATTTATTCAGCTCAAAAATAAGAAATCACTAGTAGGCACACCACACCTTCTCCTCCCTCACCTCTTTGAACTCTCACCTTTAAGAGCTCTATAGGCTACAAAATGTCAGAGAGTACAAAACATTTATTCTTAACCAACGAACGCTATCATAAGTTTTGATGTGGGGATCACTACATTGAAAAACCACTCTGTCATTCTATGAGTCTATATGTGCAAGAGGAAGAGTGCTAAACAATGTGTCATTATGACAAGATAATTTGACTGGTTGAAGCTGAAAAGATCACACTTCCCAGAATTATTGAATCGACGACAAAATTAACCCTCTGAGGCCCCATGTTGCATAATTTTCAAAACTGAATGGAGCCACTACAACTGCTTTGTAACCAAATATTATTCTCAAGTGGTCTCTTACATGTCTTTATGCATCCTCAAACCCAAAATTGATTGGATTTCATGCTCGTGATGTCATCACATAACTCTAGAACATTCCTTGAAATTGAAAGTGGACCACATGTGAAGAAAGCAACTTTTTAGGCATAGATTTTTAAGTTTTTGAGGTATGTTGGAATAACAAATTTTCTGTTTTGAGTATCATGTTGACCATACTTTTACACACATAAAGTTTTTTGGGTAAATTAATTTCTTTGCTATCTTTATGAGCTCAAAATGTCTTGTGCAGGAGTGCAACATTGGGCTCTGCATAGCTAAGCTGCAAGCCAAGGGATTCGTATTCGAAAGGGAAGTATACAACATTCTAATTGACCATTGTTAGGGCTAATGCTTTTTATTCCTGTTGATGTGCATAATACCTAGTGTTGTAAAAATGGTAGTAGAGGTACACAGACTACCATTGAGGTAATATTACCAGTTACCTTCACTGCGACTACCAGTACTACTGCTATGACTGTAGCCATTTACTACCTAAGCAAATTGGTTTTTCAAAATGATACAAAATTATGCAATTCTTACACTTGATATAGCATGATAGTTAAGTGTGTAGGCTTTATGTTGGGCTATTTTAGGTGTTAGATGAATGATATTGCAAAATAGACTGCCTTAGTTTGTAAATACAAAATCTATTCAAAGCCATAAGAAGCAGAGTTGATGGAATGCATTTGCTAAACGAGCTCTGGAAAATGTGACCATGGATAGATGTCATATGGAACAAATGTCTGTAAATAGAACCCAAAAAATGTCACTTTATAGATGAAATAATGTGTCAATACACTGGAAAGATTAGCCCTTGTCAACAATGCATAAAGAGTAAGCCACATTTATGGCGCTTCAAGATCTAGGGTCGAGCAGGAGTCAGTGGCATTTTGCACGACTTTGAAGTATACCCGGGTGGTGATGGCAAGCGGACGGAGTTAGGCTAAGAAGCTGATTTTGTACTCAAGCTAACATCTACTCTACAAGAGGACTGGAGGTGCAAAATCTATAGAGATGACTTGTTTATCAGTCTTCCCTTCATCCCTGAGCTAAATAAAAATGGGATGTTTTATACAGGTACTGTTCGAACCAACAGGGTTCGCGAATGCAAGTTCAATGATGAAAAAGTTCTCAAACGAGAGACCAGAAAGTCCTATTGACAGCTAAGTGGAGGAGGTCTACAATCTGGTTGCTGTCAGATAGTGTGACAACAAAGTTGTCACCCTTCTCTCCTAGCTGACTGGTGTACAGCACTTTGCTCAAGCCAAAAAGTGGGACAAGCCATCAAAAGAGCATCATTTCTACAACATGTCTGCTATAATACAATCATATAAAAAATATGGCAGGCAGTGATTTATAGAATTTATTTTTAGCAAAGTACCGCTTTGCCATGAAGAGCCGGCGATGGTATTTCTACCTGTTGTAGCATTTTTAGTGGTAGCAGTAATCAATGCTTGGAATATCTACAGGCGTGATAGTCGCCGTCTCAAGCTACCAAAAAGTGAAGTACTAAATAGAAGAAAATTCCAAGCTGAAGTTGCTGACAGTCTCATTCATGTCAGTGCTGCTGCTAAACGAGGATGTCCATCTGCAGCAAGTGAAGCCACTCTATGCCCGACACCAGCTAGAAAAATTCGATGTTCGAATTTCAAAAAAATCCGAAGTTCCCTATGACAATTTTGCTCATTGGCCAATAAAGGTTCCAAAGTGAGGTCGCTGCAAGCTGTGCAAGAAAACAACTACTGCAAATTGTCAGAAATATAAAATAGTCTCTGTGTTTTTGATGAAAGAAATTAGTTACGTACCAATCATTGCAAGCGAATGGAGAGATAGAGTTACTTTGAAACAGTTGACATTGCTCCAGTATTTTGTTCATTTGTACCAAACAGTGGTATAAACTTATATGCTTGGGTTGTATATATAAAGTATATATATATACATATATATATATACATATATATATTCCAATGTAGTGTGTTAAAGCTGCCAGATAGTGCTCAATGAGTGGTCAGAGCTTAAATATAAAATTTATTCATGTAAAACCTTAGATAAAAAACAACTTCATTACTATTAGTTTCATGTCTGTTACGCAGACAATCATCAGATAAAATTGTTTTGGTCCAACTGAGTTATATATGTAAGGGAGGTGTAATTACTATAACGACTGATAGCTATGTAATTGCATTTCGTAGTGTGTATTTAGTAGAATGTCGATCACTCGAGTAGAATCTAGTAGGATCACAATAAGAAGCTCTTGAACAACGCCTCGACGCACCCAGCAAACAACAAAACATGCAACTGTTGCGCACCAAATGAATGCCCTCTCAAAGGAAACTGTCTTAGCAAGTCGCTCATTTACCAAGCTGTAGTCACCGCAGACGACGGTAGCAAACCTACAGAAAGTTATATTGGTCTCACAGAAAATACCTTTAAGACACGACTCAGCGGCCACATATCATCTTTCAGGCACCAGGACAAGCAATCTGCCACAGAGCTTAGTAACTACATCTGGCAGCTAAAAGGCCTGAACACACCGTATACAATTAAATGGAAAATCGTTCAACACGCAAGGCCATACGACCCAGCCACCAAGCGTTGTAACCTGTGCATATCAGAAAAGTACATCATCCTCACAAAACCAGAAATGAGCTCACTCAACAAGCGTAACGAGCTAGCTTCCACATGCCGACATTCTACTAAATACATACTACGAAATGCAATTACATAGCTATCAGTCGTTATAGTAATTACACCTCCCTTACATATATAACTCAGTCGGACCAAAACAATTTTATCTGATGATTGTCTGCGTAACAGACATGAAACTAATAGTAATGAAGTTGTTTTTTATCTAAGGTTTTACATGAATAAATTTTATATACATATATATATATATATATATATATATATATATATATATATATATGTATATATATATGTATATATATATATATTGCATGAGTATGTGCTCCCTCGCTTCGGTTTGGTTGAGCACTCTCTGAGAGGCGTGGCACTATTCGCCTTTGTGCAAAGCTCGTCACATTTGAGATTTGAGCACTCTGGTGTCAGCACATTGACTTTATTTAAGTCTGTGAGGCAACTTAGTTGCTTCATGGCAGGAAGTCACCTCTCATTGGTAATGGGATTTGTGTTCCTTGTCTGAGCTCTGAGCTGCACTGATGAGGCTTCAATAGCCAAAACAGTACTGTCTGTAGCATGACTACATATATATCTATATATTTTTAAATTTATACAAATATATAAATACCTATATAATTATACAAATACATATATAATTATACAACAATATATATAATTATACAAATATATAAATGTTGATATATATGCTATATGCTATATATGTATATATATATACATATATGCTATATATATAAATATTTTTATATATATATATTTTTTTTTTTATATATACATATATTTTTTATAATATATGTTTTTAAACTTATTGGATAGCCTCCAAATATATATATGAGTGTTCTTCTAGATTTTTTATTTTCTACTATCACCTTGACCTGAGATATTAAATGTTGCACTCACACAACATTGGGCTTTAATGCTATATACATTACCGCAATAGGCAATAATGTTTTGAAGTATTTGAGCCAGTAAAATATCTTTATTTTGAATAAATAAGTGCTAAATCTACATATATATATATATATATATATATATATATATATATATATATATATATATATATATATATACATACATAAATATATATATATTTAACATAAAGATATTTTACTGGCTCAACTACTTCATAACATTATTGTCTATTGCGGTAATGTATATAGCATTAAAGCCCGATGTTGTGTGAGTGCAACATTTAATATCTCAGGTCAAGGTGATAGTAGAAAATAAAAAATCTAGAAGAACACTCATATATATATTTGGAGGCTATCCAATAAGTTTAAAAAATTTCAGAGCAAAGCTTCTGTGTGTAGGCCTCAGAGGGTTAATATTGATTTTGTCTCGTAAAAGGTTGACTTCTAAAAGTTGAAAATAATTATTTTGTTTGAACTCTCATGGCGCATCCATGTTTTTGAATATCATCACATTTGCAATAATTACTTGTTACAATAATATGCATGGATTTATCTCCCCGTTTTTTAGATTTTCACTATAATAACAGCCATGTCTGTCTGTCCGTCTGAAGCCACACTGGAAGCATTAAGAACAAAGACTGCCTCTCATAGGAGTATAGAACTCAGATATTTCATTTCAGCCAAGCCCAGTACTAACTTCACCACTCTACTACCTTACCATATTGAAGAATAAATGTATACATAGTTATTACACCTGACAATTTCGCACGGCACACAAGACTGAAAGTGTATTAATATATAAATTAATCCTAAATACGGAATTATTCGAATGCTTGTAAATCTTTTGTATGCCTTATTAAACTGTGTATGAAACATGTTTCAACAGCTATGAAGTCTCCTTGAGTCAGCTGTTAGTGTACGCATCGCCTTAGCTTAGAATCAATAAGGGTCCTAGAGTGAGTTTTTTGACTGGGAAAACTTGCTGCAGCTTGCCATTTAGTAATATTTAATATGCTGACAATATAAGCACAACCTTAGTGGCAATGGAAATTTAAAACTTAATTTGTGCTAATCAAAATATTAATTGTGATCTTTTAAAACTTCAAAAGTATTTTTGTATTCATATCTTTTCAATTATAAAAAGAAAATGTGTAAAAACAAAGTGAGTTCAATTTTTGTTCCTTATGCATTCATTCAAAATTTTCCGAAAAATAACTTTTGCTTAGTTTCTGCTTAGAAAACCATTTAAAGGTCCCAACAACCATTTGCTTGTTTTCTCAAGATTGATGTTGGAGCATTACAACAAAATCTGTTCACCTTACATCAACAATGTGAGCAGGATGTTATATAATCACTTCTGGCCAACCTTGTACTATTCCAAGCTTTTGCTGATGTTCTCTTGAAAGGTTAGAAAGCAGCAGACGCTAGTATCGAGTAGCCACGTAATGAGAAAACAAATCATTCTTGGCATCTTGTTGTGAGTTTTTGTTTGCCACAACGTAGAGATTATATCATTAAATTGTTTTCACAGTATTAAACACTTTGTCTTTTGTTCTTTTTTATGCAGACAAAAACACTAAGACTGAAGCAAAGGCAAGAGATCATATATACAGCAGCTGCTGTCAACCTGGCTTATTGGCAGCTCAAACAGATGATGAGAACCTTGGCAGCCTATATTTATAGTTGACACTGACATGATCCACGTGTCAGTGTGTGACATATTTTAGTTTATGACATACTGAATAGACAACGTAGTTATATATTCTGTTGTGCCGCAGTCTACACAGGAGTTATTTTTAGTGCAGTCCCATAGGCTGTCAACAAGGACTATGGCATAGCTGATTAAATGGTACACTGCTCTTTCCAAGCAAAGCAAGGTAGATTGCTATTCAATTGCAGGATAAGCTTTTTCTTTTATCACATCATGCATTAACAAACAGGCAGGTTGTCTGCTAGCTATGCAACTTCAGGTAGTTCTTCCTTGATCACGAGTTCATTAAACTTTAACCTAAGGCAGAACTTCCTCCCGGCTCATAAGCATCAGGACTACTTCCTTGGTAAACAGAATTAGCTTTCTGTTAGACTGGTTCTTGACTCAGTGAGCACATGTATATATTAATACTCTTGGACAGTGCTGAGGATGGGAACCATACAACTTCATCTTATATTGTTTAGATTTAGGTGTTTTGTTCCTTAATTTGTTGCTTTGTCAAGTGGTCAGAGCAGTGACTTAAGATTCGTAGGTCAGGAGTGCGAGTCTTACAAGGCTCATTGCTCATTGTAAGAACAGGGCAGACAACCATAATTTCTTTTGTGCGGCATAAGCGCAAAGTCGGTCGACTAAGTTTAATAATTCTCTAATTTTTTTACAAGATTGTCAGACTAAACCAACCATGATGTTTTTCGGTTTTGAATATTAGGAAAGGAAATAAAAGCAAGTAATAGAAATGTTAAAGATGAGTCGGTTGGAAATCTATGAATTCAAGCAAAGTTCGTTTTAATCTCTTGACAAGTAGAGTAGTAAAATAACTATTTTTTCCTTTTTAGTTTTCAATCAGTTAAGTAGTTTATTGTGTATAAGCAAATATGTAAAGCTGTTGTTGTTAATGTTCTCATGTCAACAATCTTACTGGACCACTTCGGGACACAGATATTGCAAAATTTTAACAGAACCAAACAAAAATTAATCAGTTTCAGCGGTTACCATAAGTTTTCCAATTCATATAGTCAGTAAAAAAAACTGCATGTGCGTCATGATTGGTCTGCATCAAGCTCGAGCGATTGTATATTCCTTTGTAGACAGCGAGTTTGACTTGGCTTGTGATCCAGTGTACACATTGAAGTTTTCTGGACTAGCATGATATAACAAAGCAATAAGCATCAAAAATAAACAATGCTTAAAATATTTACCATCTTCCTTAGAGCAGTACATAAGATTGTTGAGAGGTGTCATGATAATTGGGCACTCCATGAGCTAGAATGTTATCTATGTACAACCACGTGTTATGATTACATGTACTCAGGTTTGAGGGAATAGGTGTATTCTATGCTAGTGTTTTAACCTCAATCTATTGTCATATCTATTTTATTATTGAAAATATATAACTCTATTTTTCACTTTAGCAGAAAACTGAATTAAAATTGATGTTTATCTTGCATCAAATAAAAGTTATTATCTGAAGCACTAAATACTTTATACATGGCTGAGTTAATAACAAACTATTGATTAAGAATGTATTAATTTTTGTATCATCTTTAGATATTGAAACTGCTTAAGAAAAAAAATACTTGTAGCAATAAATAAGTCTGTCATTGGGTTTAGCGGTAATTGCCCCTCTGTTATGTCATTAATATCAGGCTAAATTAATCTATTCCTTTGTCTATGACACATTTCTGTAAACAATTCCTTCAGCCGCTAGCTACGTGACCCCTGTTGTTTTGAGCAGAGAGTGGTTGTGTATAGGTTGGTATATTTCTGACAACTGACTGGAGAAGGTAAAGCAGCAACATAAAAGCAACAGCAGATTGAGTAAATACTGAGTAAACATATAAAACAATGACAATGAGATAAACATGAGTTCAGGCAAAAACTGCATAGTTAGAATTACCGTATAAAACTGACAAAAGGCTAAATATTGACACTGATGGAAAGTCACATTACATTCCAACGCTCCCACTAATTTGACTTGTCATCCTTCCAGCACACACAGTAGCACGTCGGAATCTATTGCAAAACACCCATGGCGGTTCTCAGTCTCTCAAATTTTGACCTTGGTAATGGTTTAGTCATTATGTCAGCTGTCATGTCACTGGGGCAATATTTTATAACAATCTCTTTATTATCTTTAGCTTCTCGCACATAGTGGTACTTGACCTCAATATGTTTTGTTCTTGAATGGGCGACAGGGTTGGCGGACATAGCAATAGTTCTTTGGTTGTCTTCATTTATTAGAATAGTTTGTTTTTCTTCCCCTGGTCTTAGTTCGGCAAGCAGTCGTTTCAACCAAACAGCTTGTTGGGCAGCTGAGCATAGGTCTATGTACTCAGCTTCAGATGTAGACAACATTACCACCGGCTGTTTTTTGCTCACCCAGCTGATGGCGCCACCAGCTAGCATAAAAATTTGGCCTGAGGTAGAATGTCTGTCATCATGGTCACCTGCGTAATCAGCATCTGAGAAACCAATTATCTGGTCATCACTTGATGTGCAATATTGTAATGTGTAATCAACAGTTCCTTTCAGATACCGAAATATCCTCTTTACCGCGGTTAGGTGAGCATTGTTTGGGTCAGCATTGAACTTTGTGACGGCTCCCACGGCCTGTGCTGTATCTGGTCTTGTTCCAAGAGCCACATAGAGTAAACTGCCTGTCATTGATTGGTATAGCTTGGGATCCGTTGGTTTGCTGACTCCATAATCTTTGCACAGAGCTACACTGGTATCTGTAGGTGTTGTAACAGTATGAGCATCAGCTAGCCCATATTTATTTATGATGTACTTGATGTACTCCTTTTGATGCATCTCCAGCTTTCCTCCCTTTCTCTCTATTGATATGCCTAGACAGTAATGTATTGCGCCCATATCTTTCATTTTGAAACGTGTTTTGAAATTGTCTTTCAGTTGAATCATTTCCTCTTCTGTCCTCGTTAGCAAAATTAAGTCGTCCACATACACAGCTACCAGTGTTTGTGTAGTTGGGTGTATATATATATATATATATGCAAGCATCAGCGTCAGGTTGCTTGAATCCAATAGATTCAACGAATGCTCTGAATGCCTGGTTCCAACATCGAGGAGATTGCTTGAGGCCATACAATGCCTTTTTCAATTTACAAACCAATCTTTCTTTTCCAGGTCGTTTATATCCTTCCGGTTGGCACATATAAACCGTTTCTTCCAGCTCCCCATTTAGGAATGCAGTTTCCACATCCATTTGATGAATTAGCAGATTTCTTTTTACAGCATGAGCCAATATTGTACGGATAGAAGAAAATCGCACCACCGGAGCAAATGTCTCTTCGTAATCTATACCATGTTTTTGCATATAGCCTTTGGCTACAAGTCTCCCTTTGAATCGCTCAATCTTTCCATCTCTCCCTTGTTTAACTTTAAAAACCCACTTGCAGCCGATTGGTTTCTGGTCTTTAGGCAACTCCACTAGATCCCATGTTTCATTCTCCATCAGGGATTTGAACTCCGCCTCTGCTGCAGCTTTCCATTCCAATTTATGCTCACTGTTCATTGCTTCTGTAAAGCTGCTTGGCTCTGCAACTTCGCTAGCCAGACAAGCAACATGAGTAGAGTTAATAAATTCATCAGCCCCAAATCTAATTGGTGGTTTTCGCTCTCGCTCTGATCAACGGCATGGGTGCTGTGCAGGTTTTTCATCGGTGCTACAGTGTGTGCTGGGTATTGGCAAGTTTACATCAAAGTCCATGTTGTTGTTCTGAGGCTGTCTGCAATCAAGTACAAAATCTGACTCATTGAAGACAACATCATGCCTAACCAAAAAATTTCTGGATTTGACATCAAACAATCTATAGCCTTTCGACTGTCTACTATAACCAAAAAATCTAACCTTAATTGCTTTACTGTCAAGTTTTTGCCTGAGGCTATCAGCTACACGTGCATAGGCTACACAACCAAAAACTTTAAAGTCACTGACATCAGGTTTTTTACCATACCACAGTTCATAGGGTGTAACGTCTGTATTTAGAGCAGTTGTTGTTACACGATTACGTATGTACGCAGCTGTTGAAACTGCCTCAGCCCAATAACAATTGGACATTCTAGCATGCTTTAGCATAGTACGTGCTGATTCTACAAGTGTTCTGTTCATCCGTTCAGCGATGCCATTCTGTTGTGGCGCATAGGGAACGCTGAGTTCATGTTTGATACCTTTCTGTTTTAGATATTCCTTAAACTCAGTTGACAGATATTCACCAGCATTCTCTGTCCTTAGTGTTACAATTTTCTTGCCAGTCATGTTTACAGCTGCATTTTCAAACTCTTTAAATCTTTCAAGAGCTTCAGACTTATGTTTTAGAAAATAGACAGTGCAACAGCGTGAGTAGTCATCAATAAAGGTCAGAAAGTAAATGCTTCCACCAAGTGATTTAGTTTGCATCGGTCCGCAAATGTCACTATGAATAAGTTGTAACTTACGGTTACTTTGTGTGTGAGACTCTGTGAATGGTTTGCGAGCCAATTTTCCCTCCACGCAACTTTCACAGAAGGATAGAGTTTTCTCAGCATCTTTGGAGTTATTGATACCATTTACTGATTGTCGAGTTATGAGTGTGCGTAGTTGTTGTTCATTCAGATGCCCTAACGGCTGGTGCCAAATGTTCATGTTAGGTAATTCTGCAGCACAGGCATGTTCACTACATCTATTCATCGGAGTACATTTTAGCTCATAGAGTTTGTCTACCAAAATACCCATGCCACGTAATTGTCCAGTTTTATTGCGAATCCAGCATTTTGTTCCACTAATCTTCACGGTGCTACCCATTTTCACTGCAGCTCATACCGAGAATAGATTACATGATAGTTGAGAGACATAGAGCACTCGAGTAAGCGTAGCAGGTTTTGTTGCACTCACTTTGAAGGCCATGTCTAGATGTACATCACCGCAACCTGTTGCTTCCACAGCTCTCCTATCTCCTAGCCTGACTTGTTCTGGGCATGCAATCTTCTTAAAATTGATAAGCAATTCTCTCTGGTTTGTCATATGAGATGAAGCCCCTGAATCTATCAGCCAATGCTTATTATTAGCTTGAGCTCCACCATTGCCAACAAATAGCCATTTAGTATTATTAGTACTGTTGTCATTGTCATGTTGTTCAGGCTGCTGCGCTCCCACAATTTGAGCCTGGTGGTTATTCATGTGCTCAGTTTTTCGATAAGGACACTGGTATTTCAGATGTAGAGGTGAGTTGCAAATGTAACAGGCACGAGGTCTACGATTTTTGTTAGCTTGCACAGGTTTTTGTGCTCCCACTAGCGCTGCATCATTTTCACTCATGACTTTTTGCTGAGGTTTCGTTTCGTGTCGCTTTAGTTCTTCATTCAGCATAGCCTGATGAGCAAAGTTAATGTCCAAGTTATCATCAGCACGCGCTTCCAGAGCCGTAACCAATGTTGCATAGCTTTCAGGCAAACTCCCTAAAAGAGTAACTACCTGATCTTCTGCAGCCACAGCTGCTCCTATCGCAGCAAGTTTATCTGTCATTTCCTTCATATTCTTTACATTTTGCGTAATTGATGTTCCTTCAGCCATTTGTGTGCGGAAATACTGTTTCTTATGTAAAGCTTATTAGCTAATGTATCTCTTTCATAATGTTTACACAGTGCCTTCCAGGCCTCACTTGGCTCCTCATAAGATGTGATAAGGTACAACTGCGGGGTACTGATTGTCATTACGATGGATGCAAACGCTCGCTGCGACCCTTCCTGAAATTTCCTCTTAGCTCCTTCATCTGCATCACTTGCTAGGGTAGTGCTACCGTCTACGTAACCCCATAGACCCTTTGCTAATAGCAAATGCTTGAGCTGAAATTTCCATGTAGTCCAGTTTGAGCCATCCAGCTTGTCAACGGTGTATTTCTCATCTCCAGAAGCCATGATGTAATAATACGGTAATGGTTACTATGTAATCGTCTATGTAGATTATGTTATTCCACAGTCCGGAGGCACTGGGCCCATAACCTGTTGTTTTGAGCAGAGAGTGGTTGTATATATGTAGGTTGGTATATTTCTGACAACTGACTGGAGAAGGTAAAGCAGCAACATAAAAGCAACAGCAGATTGAGTAAATACTGAGTAAACATATGAAACAATGATAATGAGATAAACATGAGTTCAGGCAAAAACTGCATAGTTAGAATTACCGTATAACACTGACAAAAGGCTAAATATTGAGACTGATGGAAAGTCCCATTACATTCCAACAACCCCATGTAGGCATTCCTTGGTCACGTATTTATTGACCTTTGACCTAAGACACAACATCCTCCTAGCTTATACACATCAAGATTACACCCTTCCTAAACTAGTTTAGCTTGCTACTAGAGTGTTTATTGATTCAGTAAGTATATATTCAATACTCTTAGAGTTGGTGATGGGAAGCATACACTTGATCTTTATACTGTTACAATTCGCCAACTCTAATGTCTTGAAGTGTTTTTGATGATGAGGAGACGTAGTGCAGTGGTTGAAATCTGAATTATAAATAATAGTTTAGCTATTTGAGTGGCATGAGAAACAATTGTGTTGTTAGAAAAGGCATTTGTTTGTAATTTAATTTGTGTTGCATTAGCTGAAAATTTGTAGAATACAATTAGAATACTCTAAAGCTTTCTCATGAGCATATCAGATTATATACAACCTTTCAGGTTCTTTATTTTGAAATTAAAAGATAGGAAATAAAAACAGGTTTTTAAAATGGTAAAGAGGCGTTAGCTATAATCTAACATTTTAAGCTAAGCTATAGTTGCTCTCTTGATGAGTAGGTCAGTAGAACAAGTATTTTTACTTTCTCAGTTTTTAGTCAGTCATGCAGCTCATTGTATGTGAATGAATTTATCGAGCTGCAGTTTTAATGTAGCTCCTATTCAACAATTTGAACTCACCACTTTACAACACATCTACTAAAAATCTTATACGTAACAAATAAACTATTTTAGCTTTATTGATTACCAAAGCTCATACTATATCCATAGTCAGTCTGAAAACCTGTGCATGTGTGTCACCTATAGATAACATGCAGTAGATGTAGCAGTTTATTAGCCAGGAGAAATAGAGTTAAACATAGCTTGTTATTCAATATACACATTAGAGTTTTTGTAGCTGTTATGTTAAGCAGGTTTAGCTTAATAATTTACAATGTTTAGGATCTGCACATGTGTACTCAACTGGTACATTAAAATGGTACATAGCTGTCATGGTCTGTAGATACGCTGTGAGCTGGTGTGCTGTTTACATACAACCAAGAGTCATAATTGTTTGTAATTGGTAGTGAGAAGGGCTGAGAGTGGACCTACTGTGTGTTTTCTACGCTAGTTATTAAATCACAAGCCTATTGGTTTACCTACTTCGTCAATGAAAAATTAAAAAAATTTTCTCACAAAAAATAGTTAATTGAATTACATTGATTTTTATGTCAGATTGCATAGAGTTTACTATTTTAAATGACTAAATACTGAGAGCCTTGCTGAGCCAATGTTTTTGGGAAAGACTATTGATTGGAAATGTTACAAGCTCTATATCCTGTGTAAAACTTGCTATTGTTTATAAAGGAAATGTACCAGTAAATATAGCAAAACTTATTTTTGTTTCAGACAGTAATGGTCTCAGTTCGGTCGCTTTAACAGCATAGCACACATTTTTTTCTTTTCACGGCAAGCCTAAATGAACGACTCATTCAGCTGCCATCTATGTGACTTTGAGTAGGCATTCCTTTATGGTTTGTTCATTAAACTTTGACCTAATGCAAAACTTCCTCCTAGCTCATACTATAATTCAGGTCTATTCCTTTCCTAAACAGGGTTAGCTGGCTAATAGAGTGATTATTAATCCAATAAGTTTATATTATTACTCTTAGATAGTGTTGATAATGCCGGGAATCATTCAGCTGTCTTTATACGCTACCATTTACCTGTTTCCTTTCTTCTAATGTGTAGTTGTTAGAGCTCTGACTTATGGCTAGTAGGTCAGTAGTTCCAAACACATGAAAAAGCACAGGATCATTGCTGATGTGAGACACAACAACACATTAAAACTTCTTTTGTGGTACATAAGCCCAACGTCTGTAGACCATGTTTCAGAATCCTCTGATTTCTTACAAAAGTATCAAACTATAAAAACCTTCTAGGTTTTATGGTTTTGAATGAGAAGAAAGGAATAAAAGCTAGTAATAGCTGTGGTACATATATGTTAGTTAGAAATCTATCAATATAAGCGTAAGTACTTTCCTCTCTTTTGGTGAGTAGGTTAGTCAAAAATGTCTTTTTGTGGTTTTAGTTGTAAACTGATAATGTAGTCTATTTTATGAATGTATTAGGCTGCTGCTTTCATGCTCTTTGTCGTTCAAAAGTCTGACCACTTTGGGACACTTCTAATCAAATTTGTTAGACGTAATCGACAGACAGATTTTACCTTAAGTTATTAGCCAAAATCCTTTCAGGTTTACTGCTGGGTTAATCAGAGATGCATGTGTGCGATGATCCGATAGCATGCAGGAGAAATAGCAAACTATTAGTCAACAGTAAAGGAATGTTTAGCATTAAATATAAGAAGTTCTTGAGAGTTATAAACTTACGCTAAACTGGTATATGAGAAAGGTTCTAGAGTGTCACGATCTGGGCTAAGCTGTCAGTATGTGTATTATTTACATACAACCACAAGCCTTGATTATATGTACCTATTGTTGATGGATGTCTGTATGCTTTTTTTATGCTAGTGTTTTAACCTCAACCTTTGAGCAATATTAAAATCTGTCCTTGGGTTGCGCAGCAGTTGTCTATGTTTGGTGTTATAACAACAGGCTAAACCAATTTTGTCCTTTTTCTTTGATACACGCTTCAGTAAAATATTCCTTTAGCAGCTAGCTACGTGACCTTGTGTATGCGTTCTATGGTCACGTGATTATTAACCTTTAACCTAAGATAGAACTTCCCTCTAGCTTTACATGTCATAACACTTACATATCCTATTGTCTAAAGAATGATAGCCTGTTGTTAGAGTGATTCTTGATTCAGTAAATATTGGCCAGCAATAATTGCAGGTAGTCTGTGTCAATGGTAAGCATTATGTACTAAGTTATTCATAATCACTATAAACATTGTACCATCTACAAAACTTGCCAAAGACAGTATAACTTTATATACCTGTGACAATAATCAAATAGGTATTTGTGTTCAACAGTAATTGAGGAAACTTTTCGTATTGTTAGTCAATGGAACACAGGGTTTGGTGAATACATGTAGTTTTCATACTGAATAGACAACATTGTTATATCATCATATATTCCACTGTGATACACTCTACACAGGAATTGTTTTTTGAGCTTGTTTTCATTTGATTTCGAATAGAATGTCATATAGACTGATAACAATAATTATGGGGCAACTGAGTAATTGGCATGCTGCTCTTTTAAAGTGAAGCAGGATGGTTTGTAATTCCATAGCAGGAAATGCTTTTCCTTTATTTGCGCCTTGCTTTAACAAACGGGCATTTAAACTGCTAGCTATGTGATGTCAGGAAGCCGTTTCTTCATCACCTTACAAACTTTGACCTAGACAAAAAACTTTCCTAGCTCATATGTACCAAGATTACACCCTCCTTAAACATCGCTGGGGCGTTTTCAATGATCTGACTTGACCACTTAGAAAACATCCACTAAAAGTTCTTATTTGTAACAAAAAAAGTATTTTTAGTTCTAGTGATTATCAAAACTCTGTCTATTTTCGTAGTCAGTTTAAAAAAATTTCCTATTGGTTATGATTGGACAGCATGCAGGAGGAATAGCAGTTTATTAGCCAATAAAAAGCGAGCTAAACATAGCTTGTTATCCAAGATACACATAGGGTTTCTTTAGCTGCAGTGTTACATGGGTTTAACATTACAATTGGCAAAGCTTTGAATACACACACTTGTACCTAACTCGGTACATCAAAATGGTACATGGCTGTCACGATTTGTGGATACGCTGAGAGCTGATGTGTTGTTCACATACAACATTGAGCCATAATTGTATGTACTTAGGATTGAAAAAGTATTGTATGTTTTCTACACTAGTAATTTGACCACAAGCCTAACGGCTTATTTACTTCATCAATGAAAAATAAAACTATTTCTTCCACAAAAGTAGTAAACTGAATTACAACATATGTTTATGTCAGAGTGTATAGAAGTTACCATTTTAACCAACTAAATACTGGGAGTATTGCTGAGCCAAGGTATTCTACTAAATTCTACAAAGTACACCCTATTTCAAATTTTATATCGACAAATTAAGTGGTTTTATTATTTTGTAAACGAAACTGCAAGTTTCCTTTACTGTCCACAAAAATAAATACTCCATGTGTATAACCAAGGCAATCATATATTTGAGCAACATACTTGTGGTTAAGGTACATGAAGTTAATTTTGCATATACAAATAGCAACATGAAAAGCGATGGTCCCATCTCTTTTGGGTCTTTCATTCAGGCTCTTTATACATCTATACATATTTTCATAAAATAATTTAAACTTTTACTCAAGATTCATGGTCATTTTTATTTGCCGCAGCAACAGAGTTGTTCACTTTTTTAGAATCGCCGTAGTCATTTCATAAATAGGGCAATTCCAAATTGTTACCTTTCTAGATATCCACACAAGTGAAAGAGAGAGTACATCTTTCACATCAAATTGGTCAATCCCATATATGTTCATTAAGTAAGAAAGACATAATTGCTTCCGTTACCGAGCTTTAATATACTGCACAAAATGCAATAAAGTAAACACGCCTTGTTGTCACAAAGATAAAGAACAAACCTGACTGTATTAGGAGCTTTACAGACCAAATGCAAGTTTAGAAATATGTAGTAATCAGCTAGCACCACCGGCTGGTGGTCTTGCTTGTTGTTGTTTCCACCTGAGGATATCATTTTAAATAAGTATAATAGTAAATAAAAAGCTATTGCAATCAAGTAATATTTTACTTTCATTCTAAAAATTGTTATTAACAATTGATAATATGACACAATCGGTCTTGTTGTGACTAGAACCTTTCCATACATGTACATGTATATGATTACAGTTATTACACTACAATTTCATTCATTCTATGCCAGGTGACAATAAATCTGAGAGAATAGTTTGGTTGTACCATTATTCAGTTGATATCTGAGAGTTTCAAAAATATTAATTGCGTCTGATTATGAGCAGTTCTAGTAAAAAAATGTTGTCTTTTTAGTTTCAGAGCAAAATGGCAGAGGCTGTAGCAGATATGGAGTGCGGTTTTTGCTGTCGCAAAAGTGATACTATTGTAAACCCCAAAGTGCTGCCATGCAGTCATATCCACTGCATAAGCTGCTTGACTACATATTATGATAGTAAGCATCTCCTCCTTTGTGGATACAGTGAATGTGGGTAAGTCATTATTTTAATAATTAAATGTCGATATCGTATATATAAAATGTAGTATATACAATATTTGCATATTTATTTATTATTATTTATTAAATTATATTTATTTTTGTTTATTTACTTATATTTATTTATAGCAAGCTGTTCTGTCATTTCTATTGCAGATTGCCAAAATAATTCTCAACTCATGTTTAAAGTGACACATGCTGGATGTTAACAATAATTGCTCAAACACTCTCATGTACCTAGTCGTCAACTCTCACATAACAAATAGCATTGCCGATATCTCGCATAGGATTTTCAACTTTGACCTTTCATTAGAAGGAATTAGTCAACATCTAAAGATTGACACAAATAAAGGTTTTATTTTTCCCTCTGGTTCATGATTTATAGACATATTACGTAGTCTAAAGTTAAAGTTTATCTGAGAAAGGAATTGTGTCTCAGACTTTGTGACATTTGGCTGCTAATGTTCTGAGGCTCTTGCATAAGGAATGTTACCAGTTGAGCATCACCTAACTTTGTTGAAAACTTATGGAATGATTTTTCTATTTATATGATTTGTAAACGCGTCAAATTTAAGCTAAAGTAAAAGATTAGAGTTTCCATTAGATTATGATTAAACATGATAAAGTTTAGCAAAAAAATTGAGTAACTAAATTTATTGATTTAAGTTGGCTTGCCTAAAGGCTAATGCAGCTGCATACAGCAAAAGAGGAAAACTCAAAATATTGTGTAATATCATGTGTGGCCTAGAAAAACTCAAAATAAAGTTGTTTCTTGTGGAAGCTTTATAAATATGCATAGAAGCCATGATATCATTGTATATAACTCAAAATACTGATGTGACTACCTCATCACAATGATGAAATGACTGAGCAGGTCTTGTTTTACTACAGCCAGGTGTTTGAGATGTCGCCAGACAGTCTCCCATCATACGATTTGAGTTCAGATAAGACCCTGTGTGATGTTTGTCTAAGGAAGAGCTCACCGAGACAAAAAGCTATAAGCTACTGTACCCACTGCTGCAAGAAGTTCTGCCCTACACATTTGATGGTATGTTAAAATAAGACACTTTTGGATGAGATGATGTCAGATTGTTAATAGATGTTTATCAATTTGAAATTTAACAAGCATGATATAGGAGCAGACAACTCTGGATGTATAAAACTTAGTTGTGGTACTACACAGAACTGACAAACTGCAAGGTAAATATTATTTGCTCTCTAGAAAAAAAACACTTATAAACTTTCACGGTAGTTTTGGCTACTTGAAAGCAGCTATCATGTCTATAGTGATATTTATAGCTTATGTTATCTGACAACAGCAAAGTTGGCGCTGACAAACATTGTAAATTCATTTGTCCATGTTCATTTTCTGTTCATGAGCATAGTGTTCAGGGTTGAATAAGTTTCATGATATGATCGTAGTAACAGTACGTAGAATACCAACTAAACTTAAATATCTATAAATAGCATGATTGTTAGTGAAAAATTGCTTATATAAATCTTAAAACATGTAAACATATAACTACTACAAAGCCAAAAATCATATAAAAACATATACACAAACGTTTATATAATAAGTGGTAACTGCTGTGTTTTCGTAACTCTGAACAGTGAGAGCTGTTTAAAGGCTCTGTATTAAGGATTCTCTTTGAAGTGCATAAATTCCTAATATTACATTATAAAGTAGTATTACATTATTAGTATTAAAATAAATAACAACCTGTTTTCAAACTTGGAATTTTACTTGAAATCACTTATGCTAACAAAATTTAAAACATATCGTAAGTGAAACAGTATATAAACCTCTTAGTGTTTAGGTTAACACTTATGACCTTCCTGTCCATGAGTCAACACAGTTAACCAGCTCTGTTCTACTGGTTATTAAATGCTTGGTGAACGCATAAGGCATGGAGGGGCTACGTCCAATGAATTGGTCAATGGTTTGCATATTGTGCCATATTAAATTTGAACAAAATGATTTTAAACTTCTCAAGATATAACTTATAGTTTTTGTGTGCCATGTAATTACGCAGTAGACACTCCTACAACGTAAATTTCAGAAAACGTAAAAGATTTCTGTGAAGTTTTTGCTTCCAACAACATTAAATTCCATATAACGTAGAGTGTCAAGTCAGACAAGTTTCCAAATTTGATTTGAATGTTAGTTTATTTCACTGCATTTGCGGAAAGAAAAACACCGTGCTTATAATGTTATATATAACCCAAATATAAATTGTGCGACATTTCAGTTCATCGTAATAGATCATTAAATGTGTCGACAAAAATGAGAATAAGATAGCTGTGCAATTGTTCATAAATATAAAGGCCATAGATTGATGAGGGTGTTACAGCGTCGGCCTAGCAATCCGAATGTCACAAATTGAAGTATCGTCAAAAATTTTATTTTAGCCTAACCTTGACCCCTGAATACAAATAGGCAATTAACAGATAGAAATGCTTTTTACAGTCAAAAGGTTTTGCTGTTTTGGCTTATTGTAGACATACAAAATACTTTTTTATTAGCTAAAAGTTGCCGATGACGTTTTGCTGTTTAGAAAAAAATGAGCAAATCATTTTAAATGAACATTGAAAACATGCAGTTCCCTTCATATTGTTGCAAAATTACTGCAATCATGGTCTACAAAAGCAGTGAAATTGATCATAAAAAGGAAAAATGTGGTCGATGCAAATCAATAATACTTCAGTTACGGTACCGTCCACAAATTAAAAGAGTTGACACAAGTTTTTCTTATTTGAATGGCCAAAGGGCTGAGTTTGGAAAGACCTTGGAGCGGGTTGGGCAATTTACATGTATTTTAATGATCTTATAATGTAAATTTCCTCTACTGTAAACATTCCTGAAACAAATTATTTACATTGTAGAAGAGCCTACTGTAAAGCAGGGATTTCGCGTATGTCACATTCATTTCCATATTATTTCCGTTTTCAATAACATTTCTATAATTCTTTTCTATATTATTTCCATTTCCATACCATTTTTATAATTCATTTCCATATTATTTTCATTTCCTTATCATTTCTATAATTCGTTTCCATATAATTTCCATTTCCTTAGCATTTCCATATTTCTAAAATAAAATTTCCATATCCATTTCTATAAAATAATGGAAATATTTATGTTTATGGAAATGGAAAAGTAAACATTTCCATAGTATGTTTAGCGATCCCTGCTGTAAAGTAGTTTTGTTGATGCAAGTAGAGAATCATTATATTGCAAACTAACAAATCAGTAAACTACTAGCACTAGTTACTAGCTGTTAAGTTTATAAGCCTTTGTTTATTCTTTAGTATACCAAGATTAAGCCAAACATACCTTTACTATAGTTTTAACAAGCAGAAACCATCCATTGCAAAGCAATTATAAGTATTTGGCAAAAACATGCTAGGTTCTGAAGCAATTTGATTGATGAATATTTTAGTCACATGATGATGTGCTAGAGGAACATGACAAAATCACAATTTTGGAATATCTTACTCGAGAACAAAAGGTCAAAGTCAGCAACTGTACTGAGCATAAGAACCAGCCATATATTCTTGGTTGTGGAGTCTGCCATGTGATCAGCTGCTTGAAGTGTGTTCCTGACCTGCCAACCTGTGACAGGGGTGTGTCTATAAATTATATTGTTGTTGTAGTTTATTTGTGAGCAATAAGTTCCAGGCTTTCGAATTAGTGAAGGGCAATTTATACATTGGTTTGACAAAACTTAACTTCTCATGTTGGCATTCTAACCTATAGCAAGATCTACTTTATATGGTCTTAGCGTATCAATGATATCACTGATGTCTGTAGCTTGTGACTGGCTAATGACAGGCATGCAGATATAACTAAACTAGTTAAAGGCCCGGCATTGCAGGTGTAAATTTTGTACAAAAAAATGAATTTTAATCACTGTACACAACATTCAACATTCTAACTTTTAAATAAAGGTGTTTGTTTATTTCTGTGCACTATAAGTATAGTTCAGTTTGTGCTATTTATACATATACAGTGCACTCTCGAGATACATGTACGATGTTAATTCGTTCCAGGGTTGGCATCGTATGGTGAAAAAAACGGATATCGGGGTATGGAGACCATTGTAATTATACAATGCAAACACCCCCTGGTAAAAATCGCCATTTTTTTATAAAAATCTGTATATATTGACAATTAGCAACAAAATAGTATGTTAACTTTAGTAATTATAGTTACCTACAGTAACTGTATTGTATTTAGTGTATTTTAATGGTTATGATCTGCAATAAAATGCAAAATTATAATGTGTGTACCAAATGTAGTACGTACGGTAAGGAGTTCTTACCTTCAAAAGGTACGCATAACATAAACTTTGAATTCACTTCAAGTAAGTTTAGCTTGCTAGGCCTACATTTCGAACTATGTTTTAGTATGTACTTTGAACTATTTTACTGAATTTCAAATTTTTATCACGAAATTTTATCCTTCAGCAGTTCCTATCTTCACTTTCACTATCAACTTTAGCTTATCTGATTGAAACCTTTTTCAACTTAAATCAATAAGGCCGAGCGATGCAGTTATAGAAAGCGGCCTCTCACACACTTGACCGTTTAATGGCTACCGAAAAGAAAAATGAAATTATATTTTCTATACTGGGCGTACATCCCTTTGGAGTAACGTGGCTTTAGCTGGTACATGTAGAGGATAAAGCAGAGAGGAGGCCAAAACGTATCAATGCTAATTATGATGCTGTACACTTGTAAATAAATTTAAAACGTAATGAATTGGAATTTTTTAGCAGGCTAAAAGAAGTTGTTCATTCCTGTCCAATTTTTTTACTTTTTCTACAAAAAAATTGATGGTGCAATGCAGAAAGTTGCTAGCTAGCGCTTGTAAAAGGATCCAGAGAATGTGGTACAGGAGTTTGTCTTGTATGAAGTGTGCACAAGAATCAATGTAACCATACATACAAAGTTTGTACGTACTTATACCCTATGGAGGGACAGGGCTTTAGCAAATTTCAGAAAGTAATGTAGATGCGTCAACTATCTTGAGTAGCTAGTTATATGAGTTACATACGATGAATTGTATTCACATAGAAGATAACAAGCCCATATGCAAAGACATAGTTAAACAAGAAAATATAACATAAAATCAAAAGGAAACAAATAAAATGAATAAAATATGAAAAATTGCCACACAAGTGATGAATAATATATATTATGCATGCATTGTTTTAATGTACCAGTTCACATCAGTAAATTAAACACTTGAAATATTTCTGCGAATGTGGGATTTTCTGTATCTTCTACATCCTCGCCTTTACTAAATGGTTGCTCCTTTTGAATGCTGATCCTTTTGAATGACCTAGCTCATTCAAATCTTCAGTCGGAAGCTCTTTCTTGTGCTTGCTTTAATGGAGTTCTTGTTTTAATAATAATTGCAAATGCTGATTGGTTGCGATCATATTCCTTGACAATGTTAATAATACAGGTCCCTTCTTATTTACGACATCCAACTTTGTTGACGGAAATAAATTTTCCTTCATTTTGTAACATTTGTATCGGTCTCAGATTTCATAGATAACGAATTAAATGTAGATAGTTGTAGTTATATACGTATGCCGACTTGAAAGTTAATAGTAAAAGCTATAATAACGCTACAAATGAATATTTGCTCTCGCTTGTGTATTTTACACAAAATTTTCCACGCGGACATGAGAGAAGTCGATCATCGTGTCTCTTCTAAACGTTCTAAGAATGTTTTCGGCAAACTATATTTCGGTGTCTTTTTTATTTAGACGTGTGTTATGAGCACACCGACGGCCAAATTTTAACTCGGGCGAAACTTTTCTCAAATTCATATGGTGAAATAAAATTCATATAGCGAGGTGAAGATATCACAATTTTTTACTTCGTAAGGTAAAAAAATCGTATATCAGGGTAATCGTATCTCGAGGGTGCACTGTACTAGTTGTGCCTCCCGTCATTGCTTGAGTATTAAAAATCAACTTATAAGCAATGAGAAACAATGATGAGAGTTGCTTGCCACTTGCTGGCAGGCAATTCTCCAGCAAGTGGCAGGCCATTGCCAAGTGGCTTGGCACACTGCCATTGGAAAATTGTAGTAAGCTTGGCTTCTAAAGACAGTATGCCATGACGGTGTGTCAGCCAGTGTTGTCCAGCTACAGCTATTCTAAGAATAGCTTTAGCTGGAAGGACACATATACTTTCACACTTATATACAGTCAAACATGGATAAGTCACCCTCGGATAGCTCGAACGGATTTGTTTGGTTCATTCTCACGCAATGATAAATTGCTTCAGATAACTCGACCTCAACTTCGTTAACTTGAACTGTTTTTTGCCCAATAGCTATCGAGATGGTTGTTACCGCTTTAGAATACCACTTTATTACAAGCCATAGAGATAACCTCAACTTTTAATAGTTCACAGGCATTGTTATTACCATCATCAGCAAATTATTTTTGTTACCGACTTTTCTAAAGGTTTGCAAAAAATCGAATTTTAGCAAAACATCTGCTTAGCGATGGCCCTTGGAAAGCAAAGAAAAGTGAGGTAGCCTTCTGATAGACTTAAAAAAACCTCGGCAAAATTGATCTTAGGTATAACGCTCAAAAGAAAAAAATATTTTTTCTTCTGAGCACTCCAACAGCAATCAAGTTTTGCCAATTTTAATCTGAAAATGTCCTGGCAGTCACATCACATAAAACAACAAACAAATCTCAAGTAATAAAAAAATCTTTATACTTTTTGATAAATATTTTTTACTTCACATTAGAAGCCTTTTTACTTTGCAAAAAGCCATCTATGCTTTTGATTTATATATAGTTCGTATACATACATGTATCTACTAATAAATACATGGACTTGTGACAGTGCTCTGATAACTTGAACACTATGATAACTCGAACACTTTCACTCGGTCTCATAAAGTTTGAGTTATCTATGTTTGATTGTATATAGATTTTGCATTTATAGCATTTTGGGGAAGTCCGGGCACTTATTTTTTTCTAATAAAAATTTTACTTTAGTACATTAGTTAAAGTGCGAAACAAAGATATATTAACCAATTGTCATTGACAGATGTGATAAGCCTGTAAAATATTATTCCACTGTACAGCAATATCACTGCTTGATATAGTAGTTAGCTTGCATATCTGCAAAACAGAAGGTTCCTAGTTGAAATACAATGTGAAATAAGTTTTGGGCAGGCATATTTTATTGCTATATCTGAACACTCAAACAACTAACAAATAACGGAAAAAAGAAAAACACTGAGATTATTATAGACAAACGTAATAAGTAATAGATTTCAATTAAACTTCATCTTAAGTTTAGTCTTGTCTTTATTAGGTATGTAATCCAGTCAGCGTTGTCTAACATAATTTGTATAATTAACACTCTGGTTCAGGTTCCTCACATTCACTGATGCCATTGGAAGACCTTGCCTCAACTCTTCTCACTGGTAAGATATCTGCTGAGAGTTCAACCAGGGATGACCAACTTGAAGCACTTTTTAAATGCATTTCAAAGCTTCAAGCTGATTATGACAGTCAGACTGAAGCTATGCTAAAGATGATTTGGGAAAAGAGGGATGCTCAGGTTAGAGAAATGAACATTCAATTGTTCTTAAACTGAATCTATGAACAAATTCTGCATTTCTTAATACATTTTTTTAATACGCTATGTTTTGCACAGATTCAATGTCACAAATATAATAAAGCGGTTAAAATAGTTTCAACAGAAATATATGGTAATTTTATTACTAAAGAGTCTTATTATGACATATATCACATATGATGATATTTGAAGCTAATAAAATAAATAAACTAGAAACGACTGGTACAGTTATATTTATGAGTGACTCGCAAATTACACCTTGAAGGGGTTATATTCTATCAGTGTTGTTTCTATTTTGTTTATAGTCTATGTAATGTCATGTTAACAACAAAATAGGGTTGAAGAATAAACTGTATAATTATGTCTTTCTAGCTACATAACTATCTATACCAATTATTCATAAGGAAATTAAATTGAAACTGAAACTTTGCTATCACACATAAAAATATTACCTCATACTGCCAGTGAGAAAAAGATACCTTCAACGATTTAAATAACCTTATCAATATTAATATAGAATATTTGATGTTTAATTTGCATATTTTTATCTGAGACTGAAGCTAAACTTAACTATGATACATGTATATCAATAACTATGATTTTTATTACTGTACAAATTAATGCAAGGGGAGTTGGCTTCTCACTACTAGAATAAAGCATTGCCAAAATAGATCATTGTTCAAAAAATCTGGCAATATGATATACCCAATCAGCATGTCAAATTGGCTAACTTGGTTCACAAGTACCTACAACTCACATGACATAATAACACATTTATTGTTGGCTTTTTATTATTACACATAATCTTAGATAAACACACTGAAGCAGCAGTATGATGACCTAGAAAAGAAGGTCACTGAGAACAGGCAGAGGTCAAAAGTACAAATTACTGACTTTCTGGAAGGTGTCCTAAACAAATGGAGAAGTCTTAGAAACCAGAGAGAGATGTTAGAGTCTAAAATCAAGTATTCTCCACCGGTAAGTGAATGTTTGTTTTAAGTTGTAATACAGTAGATAAGATGTCTTCCTCTTATGGATATATACTACTAGTACCTGAATAGTTTGGTGTGCTTTGAAAGATCATCAGCTGTGTCAATAAAGCACAAATAATAAGTTTATTTACAATAGCCTACCTGTAATTCTTCAACGCAGAAGAGGAATAGCTGGTTCGGTAGTTAACGTGTTGATCTGCAAAGCTGATCCTTGTGAGTTCAAATTCTGAATGATGAATTTTTTTCAGCATCTAACCATGGCTTTGGACATATGGATGAACATGACACTTATTCTAGTAAAAACTTAAAACTGACTTGAAAAGTCTCATTGAAAATGTTTATTTCCATATAATGATCATTTTGGTGACGTACAGTAATAATGATGTCTGATGCCTTCAAACGCTAGTTAATGATCAGACCTAACATGCAATTTTGGTTCTAGGTTCATCTTTTACTACAAGCTCACCAACTTTTTACAGTGTAGTTAGTTATTTAAAATGATATCATTCACAAAAGGTAATTATTACTACATTTTAAACTATAAACATTTGTTTTAGAGAATCTCAAAAATAATCAAACTGTACATATTTTTAGACCTGATAGTGTTATTCACATTCTGATAATATTTGCTGATGATTGGTTTATTATTGAGAATAGCTGACTGATTAAACATTACTTATAAAACTTACATACATGTATTTTAATCTGATTGAGTGTATCATGTATATTAAAAACTTACCTCGGTGATCTACTGTATATATCATGGTGGATATTCAAGGAATGCACCAGAAATATAGTTAAAAAACTGCTCTGTATTTTGTGAAAGTCCTCTCCCCATTTAATGTTTAGGATGCTGTTGTGAGAGGATATAAAGAACTCAAAGAGCAAATGGACAAGTTCATTGTTGAGGAATTGCCTAACCTGGAAGTGAAAGAACAACTCCACCTAAAAGAAAAAGGTATGAGAAAAGAAAATGTTTGTATGATTAAAAACAACATAGCCTAATCATAACATAACAATAATTTTGCATCCACTATGTTGGCTAAATCTGATGTAAACCAACTTATAAATTAAAATTTTAAAGCATTAACATGTTAATTAAGTTGACAGTAAACTACACACTCCCAGTGTGTAGTTTACTACTACAGCAAGTGTGCACCTACTGCAAAGAGACCGACAAGACCATGGAAGAGCAACCGTGCGTAGAACAAAAAAAGGGAAGGGAGCAAAAGAAAAGAGAGTGGTTTCGCTGGCACTTAAAACTTAGTGTTGTTGTTTGACTGCCTTGTGGAGAGTAAAGGGAATTAGCAGTTCGCAATATGTTTCACATAGAATTATTACAAACTACTAGAAATTTGGTAAAATGAAATGGAAAATGAAATGGTACTGCTGATTGTTGAAAAAGTAGCTTTTAGCAGGAACTGACATAGTATAGTGTAAATGAGACTTTTTTGAGATGATATAAAATAAATTTGAAGGAACACGACTCCAAAAAGGTGCAACTAACAATTTTATAAGTAAAATTGGGTTGAAACCAGGTATATGAGTAATTGGTTAATTACTAATATTACAATATCCGTTATAAGTATACAGTATGTGTTAAAGGTCGCGCAGTCTAGTCTCCTCTCTTTTACATTGTAAGATTTGATCATTGATAGCTAATCGAGTGATCCGCTCCCTAGCAAAGTTGTTAACAAGTAAGTCATTTATGTTTCGAACTCGAGAGAGCAACAAACAATAATCCAGCAGTCATTTTGAGGTGGTCTATACCAATGGCAGCTTTAGCCATGGTAAGACCTTGACTCTTGTGTATTGTCAAACCCCATGCTGGATTGAGAGGAATGCCTGTACGGCTAAAAGTGGCATCGCCAGCAGTCCAAGTACTCTTGATAGGTATAACTGGAAAACTGTTGGGGTGTTTGGGAAGAAATGTTGGACCAGTATAATCTGGAAATATGCAGACAAAGAAAGCAGGTAATGCAAGTGGGCCTTGATTTGCAAAGTATCTGATACGCAAAACAGTACCAATTGAACCATTGACTAATCCCTTCTCAATCCAAAGATTTGCTCTAAGCATAACTTGTGAACCGACTGATAGAAATACAGTGCGTTGAAGACCGCATGCAAGTTTAGAAGATGCCAAGTGATCATTGCGGCCAGCGTGTTTTGAGTTAATCTGAGCAATGAGATTGCCAAGTAGTAAAAGTCTGTTCTGAGTTGTAGTCGTGGACCAATTCACATGTTGGAAATAGATGAGTAGCGGTATCGAAGACGGGGTCATGATCAGCAATGCCAGAAAATTGGCGCGACAGGAGTTCATAGTCTTGCTCGGTCGACTCTCCATCACGGAGTCTTAGTAATAGATCACAGAAGATTAGATCGTTTGCTTGACGCATACATTGGGATAAGAAGAACGCAGTATCAATGGTTTGGTAAGTTGAGTGGCCATGCAAACAAACAGCACTCCTGCGTTGGGCTGAAACATTTTGGCATTCAAAACAGGCGGTAGTTGACCGAGATCTTCAAACAGGATTATGGAGCAGCAACCAAAAAACTGGTCAGATTTTTCAGGGAAGGCTTGTCGCAAACGTTTATCAATTGTATTTATTAGACGGCAGCAAATCATTGAAAGTTTGTTAATTATGATTTATTTAATTTGCAGACACTTAGCTTGAAGAATTTGCAAAGCAGGGCCATTTAGCTGCCGAGTGTCAGTAGGTTTAGCAAAGTGTAGGAAAGAATAAATGGTCAAACCAGAGATGTTCAATGCCGCAACACTAGTAGGAGCCAAAAGTTTGCAATGTTGACCGAGTAGTTGATGCAATGTTTGAATTAGGAAGCTTTTACCAGTTCCAGCGGAACCAAGACAAGTGCTCTGAGGGGAGGAGGATTGAGAAGCTGAGAATGGTTGTCTAATGTGGTCATAGACATGCCTTTGCTCATTGTTTAATTGGGCAATATCAACAAGCGGTATTTCAATGAGAGGTGAGTTGTAATGTTTTGAGCATCAATTAGAAAGGTAGGAGCCTGTGGGACAAAGTGTAGGAGATCTTGGCTATTGGCAACCCAGTCAAAATCCGGATTGGCTTGTGAAGCAGGTTGAGCAAGAGGCAAGTCGTCTTCTTGGTCAAGTAGGCTCATCCAGGGCTTACATTTATAGGGAGGATTTTCAAGAATGTTTTCTGCATCTTGAGCAAGTTGGGTCGCCGCTTGTTCCACTGCATTTTCAAATGGTTGATCTTGGTCAAAGAGTAAGGGTTTTCATGAATGAATTGTGCGTAAGCATCGACTGGGTTCTCAAAGCCTGCGGGCAATTGGTTTCACTGGGTGAAAGGTTTATGCAGAACTAAAAACTCCATGCATTACTTGGCAAGTGCGCCACAATCTGGATCTGAGCTGTATTTGAGGAAGATTTGCATAATGGCATCACCACCAGTACAGGCATGAGATGTAAGGAAGTTTGCATTACGGTGTTGGATAAGTCTAAATGATTTTGTGAATGCAAAGAAAGACATTGCGTGGAGGGCAAAAGGACGGGTCATGTATTTTTGCATATCAGAGTTTCCTTGACCAGGTTAATTGTCCTGTATTGTTTGACCATCAACAATAAGAGTGACAAAGCTGCATGAGGAGTGATACAGAAGTAAGCTAGCAATGACATGAACTGTTTCTTGTGAAGAAACATCTCTAGAAATAGTGTTGAGGAGTAAAGCAGTTGCAGTGCATTGTATGTTGGCTTCAGGAGGAAGCCAGGGGTAAACCTGTGTGTAGTCAGTCCTTGTGGTTTCAGCTTTTGAAGTATATCTGGCAATGTATTTGGCTGCATCGGTTATGTCAAAAGTCAATGAAATGTCGTGATTTGCAGTCCAAGTAACCATGTGTTGTGTTCTCACTGTAATTTTCTTTATTCCACTACTGAGTTTACAATGAATTGGTAAGAGACATCCCAAGTATATACATATATATATATATATAAATATATATATATATATATGTATATATATATATATATGTGTGTGTGTAGGTATATGTATGGATAGCTGTTAGCAAAAGTATTATCCTGGAATTATACATGAAGCAAGTGAACGTAATCTGTAATTATTCCATAAATACCCAGTTATGTATAATACTAGTATAATGTAGAGCTGCACAACGATTATAAAAATTGATCGCGATTAATAACTGGTCTGAACCAGTTAATCTTCGATTAATCTTGGCGTTAATTTAGCAGAAACCTGCATATTCAAAAACAAATAATACAGCTACATATAGATTAATTTTATTTTAGACAATTGTTAGCAATAGTAAATGTTATGTACAATGTACATAAGTTACAATGTAATAGTTTTTAACTATCTATGAGTCTATAATTAAGTCAGCCAAGAGTTGAGGCAGCACAGTTTAATTTGTTATCTATGGAATCTGAGACCGATACAAACGTTACAAAACAAAGAAAAAATTATTCACATCATCTGAATAAAGATATGCCCCCTTCCTACATACAATATTGCCAGCTTTAGAGAATAGCCGCTCACAGGGGACAGTAGTGCCGGTAATCGGTAGTATTAGTTATTGTCTGCGACAGCTGGTGATGATCTCTGCATGGTAGGATGAGAATTAGTTAAAATATATCTTAATGATGATGTGCTATGGTGGTAAGCAAATTCTTTCTGGCATATACTGCACTTCACTTTCTTGTTTACGCTTCCAACAACTTACAGAAATGCTCTACCTAGGGTGGAAGATATTTTTCTGTTTTCATGTTCCAATAAAGTGTCAATCTCATATTACTAATATTCTGAAGCTGAAATATGATTGTGACTTATTTGAAAAATGAAAATACATGTATAATTTACTTGAGAAAGTTTTTAAAAATAAACCAAGATAAACTGTAAGATACGTATTAAATAATACTGAAATCACTTTTGTTGCTATTACCTAGAAACATGTTCAAACAACTAACAACATGGCCGCTTAGGGCTAGATCGGCACGGCGCTTGTGCTTTGTATAAACAAGTTTAATGTTAGCGACCCACTGTGTTTTCATAGTGGAGTGCAAAATAATTGTGGTTGTAATTTATTGGTAAGAAATTGTTGCTTGTTTTAATATTTATTTGTTAGTAAATTAAATGGTAGTAACCTGCTATGTTAGTATTACTAACGTATGGTACTAAACAGTACAAAGGAAAGCAACCACATCAAGATCATCACCTCCGGTTGCATTTTAATTGATGATTAATTGGCCCAACTCAGTTAATCGTTTATTTGTATTGGTTCCGTTAATCGTTTAATTAACGCGATCATTGTACAGCTCTACTATAATGACATAGCCAATTTCATTCGTAATGTAATACACTGGTTTTCCATTGTAATGTCCCAACACCTCTCTGCTAGCTTGAAGTTGTATGGGTGACTTCAGCAATTAGATTGTCTCTTTGAGCGTCTGGGATTATCCCTGTTTTATTCATTGCCATCAGGCAATCTTGGGTTTCGTTTTTTCGGCTTTGGTACTGTAGCTAAGGGCAATGGTTGCGATTGTGAAAGACTGCTTAGAGTGGTTGGTATTTCGGCAGGTGGTTAGGCATTTTCTGGTGAAGCATGTCTAGAACAAAGCTGTTCCAGATGTCTCTTCCAGGTTGGTCCTCTTGGTAGTACTCTAACATTGACTGTTCTGCTGCCAAATACTTTGATAACAGGTTCCACCGATTTAGGCTGTTTATCTCTTTTGGGTCTACAGTACAAAGCATAGCAAGGTGTTCCAACTGTGTAATGATGAACTGTTTTAGTTGATCGATTGTCCTGCATCTGTTTGCTTTGAGCTAAGTGCTTAATCTTCTGCGATTGACATTGGTTGATTAATCCATCAACTGAGATTCCAAGCTGTCGAATACCATTTCTTGGTATTTTTCTTACGACAAAATGTAATTGCTTCTTATTTTGATGTGAATCTAACTTTGTTTTGACGAGACAGACTCTTAGTATGTCGTTCTTGTTTTTTGCTGCGGACTCATAATGGACTTTTGAAGTTTTGAGTGTAGGGCTCCCCAATTTCTTTCAGTTGTCCAGGAATATGAAGTTGTCTCCTGCTCCAGTGTCCACTTCCAAGGTCGTTGTGTGACCTTGTAAATGAAGGTTGACATGTAGCTGTGGATTATTGTTGACGGTTTTGACAGCCTTCACTAAGTTCAGAAGCTTAGCACCTTTCTGCTTTTTACGGCAGACGACTTCTAGATGTCCTGTAAGTTTACAGTAATTGCAGGTAGACTTTTTATATCTGCATTCAATAGATTTGTGGTTAGATTTTCTACATCGGTAGCATTTCTGTTGATCTGCAGATGTTGACGGTTTTGAAGTTGTCGTTTTCTGGTTTACCTCTTTGACAGGATTTGCTGCACTATAGACTGTTTCCTTTGCCACTTTTGTTGCTTCCTCCATTTCCATAGCAAGTTCGATAGCTCTGGCAAAAGTAAGGTCTTCATCTTTCAATTGGAATAGTTCTTTAAGTATTGCTTCATTCCTTACTGAGCAGATGAATCTTGTACGTAAAGCTTCATCTTGTGCATCCCTAATATTTGCAAAGTCACAAGTTGTAGCCTCATGTCTTGATCTTGCTGCTAACTCTTGAATTGTCTCTCCTGGATTTTTTTTCATATTGCTCCAGTAATGATATCTTTCTCTAACGATGAAAGTTTTAGGGTTATATTGAGTCATCATGTGGTTCTCAATATCTTCTATTGACAGTTTGTTGACTTCTTTCTTGGGAGTTTGTTGATCTGACCAATCAGTTAATTGTTTGTAAGCAACTTTTGATTGATTGGTTAGAAATATCTGTGGAACTCTGTTTTCAGTAATAGAATTGGCTCCTATGAATGTCCTAAAGTGCAGTAAATAGTCCGTCCACAGCTCTGTATTTCGGTCAAAAACAGTAAAATTAGGAGTAGTTCCTCATGCTTTTATTTCGGTCTTCATTGTTAGAAGTTTGATCAGCCATCTATTTTTTTCTTTCTGCTGCTGTCTCTGCTGCTCCATCTGCTCTCATTGCTGCTCCATTTGTTCTCTTTGAAGAGCCATCTGTTGAGTCAGCAGTTGAATAAGTTGCTCAGTTTGAGTAGACATTGTAAGGAAAATTTAGAGTAGAGTTGAACTGTAGAATGTCCAGCTGAAGACTGTCCTTGTTGCCAGGTATATCTTTGTTGCCAATAATATGTTGTGTTCTCACTGTTATGTTCTTTAAAACACTACTGAGTTTACAATGAACTGGTAAGAGATATCCCAAGTATATATATATATATGTATAGATAGTTGTTAGCAAAAGTATTATCCTGGAATTATACATTAAGCAAGTAAAAGTAATCTGTAGTTATTCCATAAATACCCAGCTATGTATAATACTATAATGACACAGCCAATTTCATTCGCAATGTAATACACTGGTTGTCCATTGTAATGTCCCAACACCATATATCTGCGATTATAGTTGTTCAAGAGAGGATCATTAGTGGCAGATGATATAGCCATAGATGTTCTATGACCTGGTTCATCTAGAAAAAATCAACAGATGTTTGTGCATGGAGTTCTTTTGGGAAGCCAAATCGGCATTTTTGAGTGCCATCTGGCTTTGTTCGCAAGCAGTACCCCGGATTCCAACGTGTATGTTTTTGATAAATTTTGACGAGGTCTTTCAAGTAGTTTTTTAAGTTATCTACATCTTGACCTCTTACTGAGCATGGGTAGTTTTGAACATCCCAATAAAAGTTAGCTGGATTTTGGTTATGTTCAATGGCAGGATTCCAAGTGCATACATATTTATTCCAATATGATGTTAGTTCAAGTTGTGAACAAGTTTGTGTGTTTGGGGCATTTTGTAACCAAGCTAGGCCATGTACATACAAGCTGCCTCGATTTTGCCATTTAAATCTGTACCAGTGGCCATCAATTAGAAAGTAAGGTGTAAGGAAATGTTTGAAAAACGTGTCAAATCTAACACCTAGGTATGAGTCAACAGTAAGAGGTGAGTGCGCAATTGCTTGAGCAATGGTTCTATTGTGAGTGTCAAGGAAATGTGCAAGATTGGGCCACTGCATGTCAGCAACTGAAAATGTGAAAAAAGCAGTAAAATTTTCAAGTTGTTTGATTATTGCCAGGAGATCATTGCGTTGGCTATACCAGTATTGAGCAGTACCCCTGATTTGGGAACCGAACCTAAGAATTTTGTTGCTCAAGTTTCGTTGATTTTATCGACAAGTTGGCGAATATCAGCAACAGACATTTCACGTTCATTTGGGTTGTTCTGTATGAAGACTTGACCTACTTGAATAGATTGCCAGCGGAGTGTACTATTATAAGCAAGGAAAAAAATTTAGGATCAGCTTGAAATTGACCATCTTTGTAGTAAATAAGATGTTTGAAGTAGTCACGCGGGGAAACAGGTTTAGCACGGGGTGCACATAAATCCGCTGCACCTGTCGGTAACAAAACAGGAAATGCTCTTGCTATGTAGCCAACAGTGTTGAACTTGTTGATAAGTTCACCCTGTCTTGCAGGCCAATCAATTACATCATTGTTATCAATTGCAGCCTAAATAGCTTGATGTTCATTTGGTGCGGGCCTTCGTGCAGGTGCAAATGTATTTGGAATGACATGGTCATTTGGAATATTTGGTTGACGTTGCAAGTTAGGTTCATTGTTGTTGGCTTCATTTGGGTTGTTGGCGCGATTATCTGGAATAGTTGCTAGAGGTAAGTCAGCATCTAACTCTTGTACTATATGATGGTCAGGTAGTTCCACAATGTCATTAAGTGACAAAGCATCTACGTTTTCCTGAATAATGTTTATGTTACGATAAAAATCATTGTTAGCTTTAAGCCAAATGAGGGCAGCAAGAGCTCTCTGATGACAAACTGTAAAGAGATTGGCTGGCAAGGCGGGTTGGTCAACGCGTCGCAGAAGGACAATGATGTCAATTTGTTGTAGTTGGCGAGGTAAATTTATAACAAATTTAGTTACACTCTGAGGAAAATTGATGACATGGCCTCTGAACCCAAATTGGCCACCACACGGAAGACGGAATATAGACATTGTAGGATTAACCTGAGCAATGAGTAACTGTTCTGTAAGTGTAAGAGAAGATAACAATTCAACAGATTGACTTGGGTCCATACTGTTGGCTGCACTGAATTTATTAACAGTGTCAGGTCTAACTTGTTGGCACATATGACATAGTTGTATTTGAGCATTGTATGTAATGAAATGTTTCTCATTACATCCATTACATGTGAGCTGTGATATTTTGTTGTCAAGTCTGCTTAGAAAGTTGTTACGCAGTTTTTAAAAATCAAAACAATCTGAAAGTGAAAATGAGGAAGGTGATGGAGGGGGCAGCATTGGGAAGAACAATATTGTTTTGTGCAATATTCGGTGCAATATTTTCATGGTCAACGATGTCCATAAAATCATGATCATCATGTGGAAACAAAGGGGCTGCCAAGTCCATGTCATTAACATCGCCTACAACATCTACTAAAAAATTCTCTGAATCAAATAAGTTGTTATTATTTTGAGTAACGTGTTGTTAAACATTAGCATTTGATGTTGATGGTTGCTGTGAGGACCTTCTAATTTTCCTCCTTCATAATAATTGGGAGACACGTGGACGGCCACTGCGGCGATGTGGTGTTCTGGAAAGTTGTATTTCCATGGTAGTTGTCAAGTTGCTTTGAAATGAAATTCAGAAGGTCAATTATGCAAAACAAAAGATTGTATAAAAATCAGACCTAATCTACAACTATCTCAAACCTATGTTTTACAACAATAAAATAAATGTTAATTCAAGCTGTAGGCCTAACCTACTGTACGTAATTTTACTAACAACGGCAATAATAAAATATGTTTATTATATCTCTGAAATGCAATATTAAAAGTAAAATGGCAAGCTGCCGTGTAATATACACAGTTTGAAAGTTGGTTGTGTTGAATGTAAAATGGTTTTGACAGCGATATGTAACAGAAAGCAAGCATTAGCATTCACGCGTCTGGAAGTTTTCTGCAAACTGGAGTAAAATAAAGAAAGATTCTTGTCACAAAGGGGCCTTGTAGTTCAGTCCTAGCTTGTAGATAAGATGTAAAGAAATCTGGCTAATGTTTTACTGTAGATAATTTAATGAAACCTTTGGTAATTGGACAAAATACATAGGCTGATAAACTGTGTACCACATTTTCGTACCTGTAAATCGGTCTACGCCTCAAACGGTCTACGTTAATTAAAAAAATCTTCAGCAATTGGACAATGCCATCATTATACACTTTGATGTTGTAAATTCAAATGATTATTCTTATAATTAAATATTATAATAATTTTATAAAATCGAATAATTAAATTGAATAATAAAATCGGCAAAAAAGAAACGATTACTTTTCAATACTTCTAAGTTAATTATAGAAATCTTCGGCAATTGTACAATGCCATAGACTGGTGAAATGTGCACGTGCTTCTTGCGAAATGTGCACAACTTAATGGTTCTACTCTCTGTCACACGGTCTTATCGGGGTTTCGTTGGCCGGTCTTAATTATTGTTGAAAAAGGTTTGTCAATTTTTATTTCGATTTTGGGCCAAATTAATCTGTCTATTTATGTATAATTCGAACAGATGGGTTAGTTTTTAGATGTTGCAGAAACTTTTCAATGACTTGGTAACATATTTAAATATGTTTATATGTGTTTTGTATCATTATTATACTTAAACGACTCTACACCAAAATGTTTAAATTTGTTGATGAGATTTCGGTACAAGGGTTTGGTAATGGCAGTTAACGGATAATTTTTCAGGAGTTGTATGGACATTTGCATTTATCATAAATCTCCCAAACAATCGCTTCGCTCATATTTGGTCGTGGGATAAATTTTTAAAATTCTTTGGGTATTTATATCATGCTTAAATTGCTGTTAAAGTTTTGTGAACGAAGCACAAAGCTATCTTTTCTAAATTTGGTAGAACTTTTCATAAATTTCATTAATATTTTATCAAAGGAGCAGCAGCGCTATGCACATCAATACAACAATGTAAGTTATTACCCTCAGAATTGGAAGCGCATATCAAGGTGTTCTAGTACCAAGTTTAAAGATGCTATACATGCTAAGGATTAAGGCTTGATCTACTATATAAACGGCAATCGTTGTCTGTCTATCTATCTGTGTATCTGTCTGTCCGCTTTATAGAGTACCGTACTTTTCCGACTATTAGCCGCTACTTTTATATAAGGGCGTGTCTATTCTGCGGTTTTTTTCACCGCTAGGGCGCATTAACGGGAATCTTCGGTTAGTACACGCCTCTATTATAATACGTAACTCGCTATTCATCGTAGGGATGGACGATAAATACTGATATGCTGATAGTATGAGTTGTCTTCTCGATATATTGAGTCACCGATAACTCCCAAATATGAGCAGTATAAATAAATTACCTTATATGGCGGTCTTTTTTTCGATTCGATCGTTAGTTAGTAATCTTTAATTTTGCTGATAACAAAATAACAAAAAGCCTCTATTTGCAGGCATATTATCCAATAAAACGGAAACTGTAGAGGAATCCTGAATGCAAGATAGTAGTGAACAATTCATATTTAGTTTGAGATTATTTGTGTAAAATTTTAAAAAAAATTTACATGAGAGGATGACTTCTAATAAGTAATGCAGGATAGCTTATACAAAGATAAATTGATTGATATCTCCACTACTTAATAACGTTGGATTTGCCGCTGTTCGTGATAGTGGGTCATGTTCATTTCCTTCAGCAGCCGAGTTACTAATTTTTTTCCAGCTACGAGTAGGCCTACTGTAACTTACTATTACAGAACTTTCACGAGTACTCCGAGGGTTGCGATACGCTATTGTGAAAAGAAAGAGAGCAGCTGCTATCGACTTACTGTCACCCTGCATCAACCATGACCAGCTATACGTCGCCTGCTCAAAAGTAGGCACACGCCGAAAACTGTTTCTTCATACGCCCGACAGAAAAACCAAAAATGTTGTCTATCCGCATGTGTTGCGTTGAACTAAGGGAGAGAGAGAGGGAGAGAGAGAGAAAGGGAGAGAGAGAGAGCGAGGAGGAGATGGGGGGAGAGAGAGAGGGAGAGAAGGAGGGAGAGAGAGGGAGAGCGAGGAGGAGAGGGGGGAGAGCGAGAGGGAGAGAGAGGGAGAGGGGGAAGAGGGAGGGAGAGGGAGAGAGGGATAGAAAGGGAGAGAAAGAGGGATAAGAGAGAGGGGAGAAAGGGAGAGAGAGGGGAGAAAGGGAGAGAGAGATGGAGAAAAGGGGAGAGAGAGGGAGAGCGAGGAGGAGAGGGGGGAGAGAGAGAGAGGGAGAAAAAGAGGGAGAGAGAGAGAAAGGGGGAAGAGGGAGGGAGAGAGGAGAGAGAGGGGGAGAGAAGGGGAGAGAGAAGGAGAGGGGGAAGGGGGAGGGAGAGGGGAGAGAGGGGAGAGACGGAGAGAGGGAGAGAGGGGAAAGAGGGAAAGAAGGGGAGAAGGAGAGAGAGAGGGAGAGAAAGAGGGAGGGAGAGAGAGGGGGAAGAGGGAGGGAGAGAGAGGGGAAAGACGGAGAGAGGGAGAGAGGGGAAAGAGAGAGAGAGAGAGAGAGAGAGAGGGAGAGCGAGGAAGAGAGGGGGGGAGAGAGAGGGAGAGAAAGAGGGAGAGAGAGAGGGGAGAGAGGGAGAGGAGAAAGAGGGGAGAGACAGAGAGAGAGGAAAGAGGGCGAGAAGAAGAGAGAGAGGGAGAGTGAGGAGGAGAGAGGGAGAGAGAGGGAAAGAAAGAGGGAGAAGAGGGAGGGAGAGAGAGAGGGGAGAGAGGGAGAGAGAGGAAAGAGGGAGAGATGGAGAGAGGGAGATGTAACTGCATATTTGGGGTTGTTTTACGGTATGAAAGCCAACTCTCAATAAACCTTGTGCAGCCCGTGAATCTGCTCCAGTAGACGGGTAATGCAGCTAGTCAAGAAAAAGGGATGGTAACTCACAAATCTCCTTGTTGGTTGGTTTTTTGAGGTCTTCACTCTTTTTATAACAGCTTTGATGTTCTAAAAAGAGTGAAGTTATTCTAATCAAACCTTCTTTGAAATTAATAGGTACTCATCAGGTTTGTGATACATTAGAACTGCAATGTGCCATTGCAGTTCAATGAGCAGCAATTGTGCAGTGTGATTCAACTTTACCACAACAATTCGCATAAAGATTTTCTGCTGCTACAACTATGTTCTCGCTGCAAATAGCACTTTGCAATGTACTCTCCATCAAATTCAATCATCGACTATCTGGAACCCAACAGTTCAAGCATGCTGAAAATGTGAAACTGTAAAACATTGAAGCTTTCTGTGTGCAACTACTACGCATAAGTACGAAATGGATACTGTGGATTAACTGACACTTTTGGCTTTCCAAAGATTTGTCCTGTAGTTTCATTGTTACTGAAGACTGCCTAAAGTTTTCACAACAACTGATATTATTTGAAAGTTGAAAAATGAACTAGATTATGTACACATATAGTCCGATGCTATGTTTAGCGAGCTCATGAACGCGTGCTTTAACTAACATATCTTTCAAAATAGGGTGACGGGCATTATCACCATTTCGATGAAGTTGGGCATCTTTTTATTGTCGTTTTATCAACAATGTATATTAACACCATAACATGGTGTCATTTCAAACATATATGACAGGCTCATTGTGATTATATTGTTTGCTCACTCCTACTCAAGTTTCAGCGATATTCACATTGTGCAATTATATTGAACTGTCGCTAATATATTTTAGATGTTGCACATGTTTAATATATTCAACTAAATTAGTTTTTGAAATTAGCAAAAAAATTACAAAAAACACTGTACTTTTATACATTTTTAAAAGGGTCAGTGTATACTGTATTTAGTTGTAAAGGTTATCATATTTTGTAGGTGAAAATCGTGAGATTGAGTTAGAGATTGTCTCCTCTGATAACATTGTACATGTAGTTAAAAACAATCAGGACTTAGTTACACCTCAACTTCAACAACTTCCTTCTTCTAATGCTTCACTTCCAACATCTATAACTCTACTCAGCACCATAGAACTACCATCAAACCCCATGTCAGTATTTCAGCATGAAGGAGTCACATATGTAGGACTGAGTGATGGTACAGTCAGTAGAATTGATAGCAAGTTGAAGCTGCATGGCTCATTCATCTCTTCTTCTGGCCGTGTTGAGTCCATCAGCATCCATGAGAATAGGCTATACATATTATTCTCAAGCAGTAACACTCATAGTAAAGTCTGTGTCAATGATATATCAGGTGAAGAAATAACAACCTGGGCCCACCCATGTCATAACAGTTACTGTAGCATGCTGACCATAGCAGCTGGTAAGGTAGTGGTTGCTGACCCTCCTAACAAGAGAGTAACTGTTTATTCTCTCAATGGTGAGACTCTGCATAACATCAGCTGCAGCTTGCTGAGTGATTATGTGGTCACGATATGTGCTGGATATGGAGATGATGTCATCATAGCTGACTATCATACAAATATGGTCTTCAGATTGAACATCACGACTAGAGATATTTTGTGGACTGTCCTTCATCCTTATCCAATTGGTCTGGCACGCTATGGAGACTACATACTGGTAGCTGTAGGTTACAATAATATCATCTCCACGCTCAGCTATGCCACTGGTAGGTTGTCTAATAGATGTGCTGATTATCATAGTTATTAAGAGTGGCATTTATAGCCTCTTGTTTGCTCGTGATTTGTGCTGTACATCATTCATGTCTCACTAGTCTTTCTATTGAACACAAATGTTCTCATTTTGTAAGGCAATTAGATGGTAAACTTGCAATTATTATAATTCATTCTATAATAATTACAATAATATGTGGTTATTAAAATTGTCTTCACCATAACTATTCATTAAGAAAGATATGATTAGCATGAGTATTGTTAACAATAGTGAGTATAAAATATCCTTTATTATTGATCTCTGCAGCAAGGATTTTAACTCATTTATGTTGCTGTCTCGCTTTTGAAAAAGTAAAGTGGAATTAAATAAGATTTAGTCACCAGATTTTGAGCAGTTTACTACTTATATAAGTTCTCTATAAGCTAGCAGCTGTAGCAAGGTCTCACCTTGTGGTAACTAGCAGCTGTGAACAATTGCTGCGGTAAATAATTTTAATCAAAATTGATTACAGTCATACTCCAATTCAGTAACCGTGAGCTCTGCTAACTTTTAAAACAGTTCAATAACAACATGCTACAATTATGAATTACGGACAGCAGACACACAATAAACTTATATTTTTCAGCAAGTACCAATTTATGTGAAAACCTGCTTATTAACAAATATATTACTAGCATATTTTTCCTTTCTAACTATTATTTGGTTATTTTAAGAGGCTCTATAAAACATTGAACATAAAAAGCTGCTAAGTACTGTTTATTACCAAATGTACAAGGTTTAATAATTAAATTACATGTAGTTAAAAGTATTTAACAGCATATTAACAGCATACAGTATTTAAAACCTTTCAGCAGAAACTGCTCTTTTATTCAAGCTTTAAACTTATGCAGTGATGTTACAAATACTTTCACATCAGAGTGTTCTGAGATTTGAGACAGAATCAATATAAATTGGGTCATGTTAATAATATAGAGTTATTCTTATCCTGAAGGTTCAGTATGGCGGGTCGATACACTATAGCTTAGTTTCTAATAAAAGTCAAAGATGTTTTCACCTTTGATGGCAATACGTTTTAGTTTTATCATGGCTTTGGTAACATAACTTTTATTCTTATTCAGCAGTTTTTAAAATTCTTTAATTTCATAACTATTTTCATTCTGAGTTGCACTTAAAAATATAGTTGCTAACAGACTAGTTCATAGATCATTGTCTGTTTGTTATAAATTGGTTGGTTGCAAACATACTCATTGACAACCAGAGAGATCTTAGCAGGAGTGCTTCATCAATCATTCAAAATACCATTGATATACCATTCATACCATCAAAATAATCATCATACCATTCAAAATACCATTAATATTCATTGCCATACATTACCCTCTCTGCATCATTTATTATTACTAGTACTTTTGGCAGTGCACCGTGAGAGGCTGTCATGAGTAATCAGTATGTGCATAGTTATTCCACGAAGTGGTGAGGTAGCTGAGTGGTGTAGTAGTTATCTTGCTTGTCTGTAAAAGGAGGGTGTGAGTTCAAGACTCGAGCAAAGTAGTGAAGCATCTGAGTAGTGTGGTGGTTAGCACACTAGTCTATAAAAGAAGAGTGTGAGTTCACATCCTGTGCAAGACAATTTGTTTTTCTAATGCTTTCACCATGGCAACATTACCAACCCTTACCATTGCTAATGCCGTTACCATGGAAAGTCGGTTAGACAGAAAGACACAGCTCTTATTATAGTAAAGATTATTTCATTATGCTTCAGTCTTTAGCAAACTTTGAATGTAGTTTATAAGTTCTTAGAACCTGATGAAGTATGACTCTATATACTTTTGTTACAGGAAAGAAAGTATCCAAAATGGAGCATGATGATCTTGAAGAGAGCAGTGTCTATAGCTTAGGTGTATCTGACAGCACCTTGGTTGTCCCTGACAACAACAATAAAAAACTGCTCTTCTATAGACTTGATGGAAAATGAGTGTTTCACTCCTTCCTGCTATCATAAAAGGCTCGAGCACAAATAAGCAAGCTCAGACCACCGAGTAACTTATCAGAAATCGAAGAGATTAATAAATATAAAAGTGTTCGAAACATAACGAAAAGCGTTTGTATGAAAGAAGAAAAGCGCTAACACTCCTGCAGATCCAGCGCAGGCTTCTTACATGATTGCCATTTGTTGCACAGACCTATGAATTTAGTTATTTATATATATTTGTGCTAAAATACAAATTATCAGGTAACTAAACACTCGATGAGTTTATTTGTAGCTTGACTGTCTTGTAGAGAGTAAGGAGCGGACAGTTTCCTTTACAAGTTGCCAATTAGAAACTAATAGTTATGTAGAAGTTTTTGCACTTAACATGTTAAACTCTTAACATGTTAAACACTTAACATGTTAAAATGTTAAAACACTTAAGACTTAAACATGTTTTCAAATATTTTTGACATTCAAAAAGTGGGTCGGGGCCCTCTTGTGGATAAACCTTATTAATTCAATGTCATATCTATAACCTAGGACACAGATGCAAAATGAGAATCAAACCTGGAAAGAAAACTTTTATATGCTTAAGGAAAGTGTAAATATATTGAGGTGTAAGATGGGTTGGATTAGAAGCCCCCTTATATCTTGAGACCTACTAATTCACAGTTTGTCATTGTAACTTAAGTTACATTTTTTTATTTGAATAAAACATTCAAACAGTACTGCAACTATCTCAAACTTCTAATGCAAGCAGATGGTAATACCTAAATTACCCAATATCTTTCCCTGAGAAATCAATGCTAACACCAAATGAGGGGAAGGAAAAGGTGCTTTTATTTAGAAAATTTATCTTATTGCTGCAGATGTTCCTTTCAGGTTTAGAAGATTACAATTTGCCTATTAGGCTCAGTTTATCAATGTCCACAACTAAGTCTCTGTTAAAACTCTCTCTATCACCGTAGTAGACTCAACATAGTAAACTCCCTATCACTAGACCATATGTAGATTATACAAGCCTTTCCCATCATCAGCTGAATGTTGTATACAAAGCACTTGAAAATTCAAAGACTCTAACCACGCATTCGTCAAGAAAAAATAACAAAAAATACTGTCCATGAGGAAATGCTGTCTTAAGCTCACTATTTGAAACAGTATGTAAAGTGATACGTCATTAAAACTCATAAATTTATAGACAGATTAGATGAATGCCTGGTGTTCCCGAGTAATAAAAACGATTTCGCGCAGAAATATTATTTTTAGTCAACATATGCAACATTTACCATTCTAACTTTTAAATGAAGGTGTCTGTGTTTGTGTTCAAGTGTGTGTGTGTAGGCATGTGTGTGCGTGTGTGCACGAGTGTGCGCGTGTGTGTGTGTGCATGTGTCTATGAGTGTGTGTGTGTGTGTGTAAGTGTGGGTAAGTGTGTGTGTAAGTGTGCGTGTGTGTGTGTGCGTGTGCGCGTGCGCGTGTGCGTGTGTGCGTGTGTGCGTGCGTGTGGGTTAGTTCACTGTGCGCTACACTGTTCAGTATTTAGATAGGAATAGTTTATGGTATTGCGAATACAAAGGCTTTATACAGTTTTACTTAAATTTAATTAAACTTGTTAGCAAAAAGTGAGTTTGCAACTTTATTGCGGTACAAAATGTTTGCAAAATGTCCTCAGCTAGATCTTAGTTCTTATATAATAGAAAACACATCAACTTGCATATATATCCTTAATTGTTTACACTCATCATGATCAAACAATAAAGGCAGTAAAAAGAAGCGGGTAGACAATGGCAACGAAGGGATGGTCAGAGTTGAGAGTAGAGGAAAGGCAAGTCCAACTTCTCTGAAACAGAGAACCAATGTGAGGAATGAGAAATCACATGAGTGAAGTGGATACAATTGCATATAATGATTGCTGTAGAGCAGTAAGGTAGGCAGAAAAAATTAAATGAATGAAGAAGAAAGAGACCTTTATAAAACTAAAGAGTTAATGGGAGAAGGAAAGATGCAATAGATGGAAGAGAAAGACATGTGCAACAAAGAATTAATCACAGTCAAGAGTTTGAAGAAATGACATGACTGGAGAACATCCAACAGACAATAAGGCCTTATCACTGTCAATTTATACTTGTAAAGGTTAGAGTCAAGATAGTTTGTTTTGAAAATATTTTTCATACAATTTAAAAGTGTGAAAGGCGTGAGGGAAAGGAGACATGACGGGAAGTAAGCGTAAAGGTAAGTAAACATGGAAAACATTAAATGTGAAAAATAAACAGTGTGGAAAGGTAAGCATGAGGAGAAAGAAGATCGGGTGAAGTAAGCATGTTGAAAAGTTAACATGGTAGTGATATAAATGTAGTGGATAATTAAAAATTGGAAATGTCAACATGGGTTTCCCTCAGCTGTTTTAAAAGTCAACCAAAGACTAACATGAGCAGTCGAATACCTGTGTTTAAAATTGGTGAGTAAACAAAATACAAAACTGTGAAATCAATACAAAATAACTTGTACGTCAAAGTTTCACATACTAGCTATTATCAACAAATACCACGAGAAAATATGCCAAATAGAGTGGTGTTGAAGTAGTAGTTTTTTATTCGTACAATTCCATAATCTGTTTGGACAATAAGTTAAAGTCCATTGCATTTTGAATTTTTCCACATCATTGTGCTGGTCACTAGTTTTATCTCATCTATAGATGTTATTTTATTGGTTTTTTTTAACTAGCTAATATTTGGGTTACGATTTATCTCAGTATTTTGTTAGTGGCATCTTCCGTTCATTAGTTCATGATTCTTGGCCTTTCTCTTAAAATATGTCCAGCATTGCGGCTAGACTAATATGAATGGCATGAATTGTTTAAATAACTTCAGTAAATAACTTCAGTCTATTGTTTCATGGGTGAGTATACTCTACGGCAGCTTTATCATTATCAACAAGTTGAAATCTAGTCATGTACAGTTATAAGCAAGCGGGTCTCTGATTCTGGGCCATATTAACAACTTTTTGTCGACTGTGAAAGCAATTAGATTAGCACTTTTCTCTTTTAACTGAATATCATTCTAAAGCTCTAAGCTTGTAAACATTAAAGAAAATAACATAAATCAGTTAATAGTATTTTCTCCACAATCTCTCAAAAAGTTTTGATTTAAGGTACCTGCGAAACATGATGATATAAGTCCACTGAGTCTGATGGAAGGTGCATATTTGATATTGTATGGATTATTATTGTATAGATGGTGATATCAGTACACTGAGTCTGATAGAAGGTGCATATTTGATAGTATAGGGATTATTATTGTATAGATGGTGATATCAGTACACTGAGTCTGATAGAAAGGTACATACTTGATATTGTATGGATTATTATTGTATAGATGGTGATATCAGTACACTTAGCCTGATAGAGTCTGTATATTTGAATAAAAAACCACTAGCTTTAGTGTAAAACTCATCCTATTAAAGAGGAGAATCTTTTTAGCTTTATCTATTTCTGAGCCTTCATTAGCTAGAATATCAATCAGAGTTTCACTAGAAACCAAGGTCTAGTCAGCAATCATGTTTATTTCCTAAATCTATTTTAAATGCTTTCTTTGAAATTTTAAATTTCTATTTTAATTTTCAAAATTTTAAATGGTGTTTTTGTAATATTTTATGAACTAGTAGTTCAATCAATTTGAAACTTCAAAATTATACTGCAAATTCTCAAACGTGAACAAAGTAAAATTCATAAACTTAGCTAAACCAAAAGTTGGAAAAAATAAAGAGAACCTGTCTAGCAGAGAGGTTACTAGGGCGTACGATTGTTAAAAAGCGTGCCCGTAGCGAGGAAAGACATCAGCAATGTACTCACTTCAAGATTTATAATAATTTTCAACAATAAAATAGTTTTATATTGTCGCTATGCATTCATTGCAATCTATAAAATATTTGTTTATACCAATTTTTTACTTATCTAATGCATATTGGTTTTGCAGTTTTATTTCATCTGCTGTGAAACAGGTGCAAATCATGTTGCTGCTTTTAGTTGTCCCTTACACACAGGCAGTAAATCTTTCCTTGAATGCCGACGTCTATCAGAAAATGGCGCTTCATCCTAATATCTTCAGGAGCTTCATTCTATTAGTAAGTTAATGTTGTAGCCTGTGATCATAGTGGTGGTGGTTGGAGTGGTATAAGATTATTGACTTTTTAAACTTACTCATTAAAGTTCTTGCCATTTTAATTACGCAAAATCTTGTTTCTGTAAGTCTTGTATTCCCTGGCGCAGCTGGGCGGCTGAACCGCCGTAACTTTTTAGTAATTTTTTTGCGGGTAAGTACTAAGAATTGCAGTCTAAGCTCAATCACTTGGAATTTCCAACAACTATATTACTAGCAAATAGCATTCTATATTGTCTTTGTGATGATCTCGCCAAATGAGTGGTCTTGTGAGACTTTGTTAAAACTTGAAAACTGAACTTTATTGCTTAAAGTGGAGGTGTAAAGAAAACTCTCGAACTTGCATTATCCTTATTATAACATAACCGAATCAAAACATCGATGAGTAGCGCTATGGGGCAGGCTCTTCTAAATAATCTTCTAATATTCTAATATACAAAGATGTTGAAATACATACAGAGTCAGTTGTAAAAGATTTGTGCTATGAACAAATTGACAGACAAGAGCTATTCCAATAAAGAGGTAATAGCAAAGAAAAATTGTTGCCTACTATAAGCCATAAATAATATATTTATGTAGATTTTGATGCTTACAATTGGTTGCATTTATGCATACGTTGAGGGTTTTAGATGCTTAATAAGTCCAGAGCTTAGAGGCGCTGCCCCGAACCCTGTTGGAGGGCTTACACCACCCTCAAACCTCCAGGTGCTCATAACTAGTCACCTAACATTTGGAGCCGCCCCAACTTGTAACCAGGGAATACAGGTGTGCTTTCTGCCTACATTTATTAATAAAACAAGCTAACTATATTTGCTGGCTAGTACATGACACCTTTTTACTAACTTTATTTGGAACTATTCAAATGCTCAGTATTTCCTGATAAGTACATCTACATTGGGAAACGATACTCACTGAACTTGATGCTTGGGCATGATTTTTTAAACTATTGTAATTTCAACAAATAACTTATACAAGATTTTTTGCTAATTAAAGAATTTTCCATGATAAATAAAAATTAAAAAGCTCATTGTTTTAAAATTTAGCTTTTGACTTTGAACTTTTAAAAAACTAAAAACCATTTAGCACATGTTTAAGTCAAAATTCTCCACTTTGCTGCATGTTTAGTTTTATGCATTCATCTCAAAACTCTTCAACTAAACCTAATAGATAATTGGAGATATTGCATAATTATCTGGAGCCATGAAATTTTCTATTTTTTTAAAGTAATATTTCAACAACCAACAGGCTTTCATACGTTTAGATTTTAATTTTTTTGTTTATTAAGGCTTATATAACATTTTAGCTTTTAAAAAAGTTACACACCTTTAGTTTTGTCCAAAAATATCTTTAAAATTTAATTTTGGAGGTTATTTTATTATCATTCTAATATCTAAAACGTCAAAGCAATTCACTTTGTTAGAATGCGATAAGATTGTAAAACTCAAACAAAAAAGTGTGATCCAAAGTTGTCTGCTCTTTCAGTCTAGAAATACAAACCAATGTATAAATTCATGTATTGCTGAGAATAGCTGATCTCTAAACTGTATGATATTGCAGACATGGATGTTGAGTGCTCATGTATGTGGACAAGAGAGAGCAACTCCGCAGGATTTCTCAACTTTTGATGGTACAGAGTAAGTTCTATTAGCTGATTATATGTAAAAGAAAAACAAATCATGTTCTTTTAACAGTCATAAAACATGTGAGTGAGATGAATGTAACATTTCTGTTTAGTATCTTGTTGGTTTTAATTGGAATACTAAAGAGTGAACAGTAATATATCCTTGAGAACTAATGGGTACTTGTACTTGTGGGTGCCAATAGCAATTTATCTACTAAACAATTGCTAGTAACTGCAATCTCTCCCAATGAATCTGTTACAGCCTCTTGCTGAATTTAAAGTTTAAAACTTTGCTTTGCAAAATAAAGTTTCTTTTCAGCAACTCGGCTGACTGTTAAGTAGAAATATGGGTGAGCAACTCCAACACTTATTAATAGTATCATACAGATGGTGGTGGCTGAAAACATTATTTGTACGTAGTTTTAATAAAATAGAGTTAAAGAGACACAATACTTTTTTATTTTATATTTCATGCTTTGGCTCTGTTTCAAAAACATTTTAGCTTGAATCAATAGCGGAGAGTTGTCCCACCCTCTCATTTACTTACAGCCAATCATGATAGTGGCTAATTTATAAAAACTACGCACAAAGATGTTGTGTTGATAACTACTTTTGCTTCATCAATCGCCTTTCATTTAGCTCGTGGTTCGAGGTATGACTGCATTCAATTTAAAAGTTCCCAAACACCAGCTAGATTTTTATATATATACACCATGTATATATAAATTGTTTCCTCACCCCTGTTAACTCGGGTGGGTGGTAATTTTTATTCAAGTTTGGGTCTTCTACTAGAGGCCTGGTAGTTTGAGCACTCCTCTTTAGATCTTAACCATTCTCAATAACGGGCTTTCCACAACCCACTTGTGTTGATGGTTGCCGGTGTTTGGGCAAGACGCATTTGCTGTGCAGGAGTTATTGCACCCAGAGGTACAATGGCTACTGGAATTAAATTGTTCTTGTATAATTCATTGCATTTTGAATCATTGAAACCAACAAATAGAGCTCAATATACTAAGTATAGAGCCTGGTAGAAATACAAAATTAATATATAAATTAATCAGTAGTCAAACAAACTGCTGGGTTTTCTTCAACAAATCTTTTCAGTATAGATCATAAACATAGATTAGCTGTACAGCCTTAGATGAGTATTTTTATCATAAATATAGATTAGCTGTACAGCCTTAGATGAGTATTTTTATCATAAATATAGATTAGCTGTACAGCCTTAGATGAGTATTTTTATCATAAATATAGATTAGCTGTACAGCCTTAGATGAGTATTTTTATCATAAACATAGATTAGCTGTACAGCCTTAGATGAGTATTTTTATCATAAATATAGATTAGCTGTACAGCCTTAGATGAGTATTTTTATCATAAATATAGATTAGCTGTACAGCCTTAGATGAGTATTTTTATCATAAATATAGATTAGCTGTACAGCCTTAGATGAGTATTTTTATCATAAATATAGATTAGCTGTACAGCCTTAGATGAGTATTTTTATCATAAATATAGATTAGCTGTACAGCCTTAGATGAGTATTTTTATCATAAATATAGATTAGCTGTACAGCCTTAGATGAGTATTTTTATTCTCTCAGAGTGCGTACTTATGGTACGTACTTATGGTACGTACTTATTGTACGTACTCATTGTATGTACTTGTTGTACATACTTATTGTATGTACTTTTGTATGTACTTATTTTATGTACTTACTGAATACACTTATTTTATGCATTTATGGTATTAAGAAAGTTGTTTTCAAGTTATCAAATTTATTTTAGCTAATAGTGTATTTATTTTGCAAAATAAAGCTGCAGTAAATAATAAAGTCCAATATAACCAAATGTTTAATAGAATGCTGTGCGGTCCGCAATAAAGAAAACCAATCGTATGATTTCTACACATTTTTGTAGACTGAGATTTGGAACAATGACAGATTTTTCCCGGGGCGTACTCAACGATGTTTTAGATTTGCAGGCTGATTTGTTTATTCCTGGAAACCTTCTCGCCGCTGACTTTTCATCTCTCAGAACTGTAAACGCTACTAGTGTCGAGGTAGTCATTGGAGCTGTATTTGATGCAGTCCTTAGGACTATAGCTTTCAGTGGCTATGCAAATGGAGCAGGGACTACTGCTCGAGTATCTCGTCCTGCATTCTGTCAGATTACAACGAACATCGTTCTACTAGCTGAACATGGCAATAATTGTGTTAGAGTTCTCAATAGAGCTAATCGCAACACAGTTTCAGATTTCGCCTGAACTTGTTTAACTTCTGGATCTGCTGATGGTGTTGGAACAGCTGCTTTATTTAATCGCCCAGTTCGAATAATTCAAGATATTGATAACCCCAATTTAGTTTATGTTGGGGAAGAACCCGGAAACATACGTTTGATCGATGTCAAAACCCGAACTGTTAGTACATTTCTACCAGCTGGGTTTACTGCTTTGCATTCTCTTCGGTTTGACACGTATTACTGCGGATACATGCTTATTGCTGATGATTACTCATTTAAGCGCCTAAATTTAAACTCGTTCATGTTGACAACGTATGGTACTGACAGAAACTATACTGATGGCAGCCTGCATTTAGGAAGATATGATTCTATCTATGATATGGCAGTTCTCTACAAAGATACATATGTTGTCGTAGACCAAGGAAACAGCAAACTGCGACTCATTAATACAGCCAGTTGTCAGGTTACCACGATACAAGGAACAGAGACCGCAAATGATCCATATACTATAGTGTTCACAAACGGCAATCTCTATATCGGGGGTCTAGGATATATTGTGAAGTTGCCAGGTCAGTGAATTAAGATCACTTAGTCAACTGTTAATTAAAACTAGGGCTCCCCTATTTTCTCTAATGTTAACAACCATACTTTACACTAGAAATTCCCCTGTCATACAGCCCACGACCAAAGAGATATAGGAAAAAAAGAAAGGGTACTGCTGGTTGAGAAATGCTATATTAGCAGTCAAATGGCACTGCAGTGCAATAGGATAACTGCAATGGTAGCTGTAATGTACTGGGTGTGGGTGTTATTATATACAACAAATAGCAATAATGAAAGGAAAATATTATATGTTTATATCTCTCTCCTGCAATAGGAGAAATGTAATATTGGCTAATATTAGAAGTAAAATGCACTGATATTATTAGAATAACCAATATTATTAATATAGTAATAATATAAAACCAATGCACAATTTTGTTGACATTTCAAAACGTCATAGCTAGCAATATCAAGATGTTGTGATATCTATATAGATTTTTCAAAAAATCTGTTCTACGTAGTCATTGTTCTGTAGTCATCCAAACTTATAATTAAATATTGTAATAACCTCATGAGGATCGTTAGAAAAAAATTTCATCATCATTTCCTTTACTTACACTGCGTTGGACATCAGTTAGAATACCAAAGTACTCCTATTTCAGTACTCCTACGTTAATTACAGAAACCTTTGGCAATTCGACAATGCTATAGACTGGTGAAATGTGCACATTGTTTTTTCGTGAAATGCGAACGACTTAATCGTTCTATTCTCTGTCGCTCGGCGTTTCAATTTCCGGTTTTAACTTTTATTAAACCAAGCTTGTCAAGCGCTTTGTAAAAAATTTCAGAAAAATTAATTTGTCTATTTGTGTTTAATCCGTTCAGATGGGTAAGTTTTAAGATAATTTTGACAATTTACAAAGACTTGGTAACATATTTAAATAGGCTTATATGTTTTTTGTATCGTTATTATACTTCAATGACTCTACAAAAGGATGGTTAAATTTGTAGATGAGATTTCGAGACAAGGGTTCATCTCATTGTTGATGAATTATTTTCGTAAGTTGTGTGCACATGCATTTATCATAAAAACTCTCAAACTTCGCTCCGCTCGTTTGGTCGTGGGATGACAAATTGTTTAATCGAGTGAATTGAATCTTTCCCTTGTTGTTACCGCTGTTTAAAACTCAATATCAGTTTTGGGTGCTGATAAATAAGACAAGGAAACGATATAAAATTGGGTATTATGAAACAAATGACATGTTAATGAAGCATACGGAATAATAAAATAGCTTTTATAGTCTTTTTGATGCAAGTCATCTTTTGTATGATGTTTCCCTACAAGTTTTGTCAAGAGTAATTAGCTTCATAGGGTTTTACCACATTGAGAATTACTGAAGAAGTATTTTGTGTATCGAGTTGATGTTTTAATACGATTTTTAAACAGACTATCATCTAGTTTTCCAAAGCCATAAATATAAACATTACATATATGGTTAGAAAAAAAGGCGCAGACGGCTGAACCAGCCTACTCAAGATGGCTTGCTAAATAAATACCAACTCATATTATGAAATACATCAACTGTTTTGAATTAAAAACATCTAAACTCATTCAAGGCCCTGACTAAAAAGTTGTGTTCAACAGTTTTGTCAAAAACAGATTGCATTTTGCCACTGGTCATGGCAGTTTTTATTGGGCTCTTTTAGTTGATATAGTCTTGAGTGGATCGGGTGAGATGACCACCTCTGGCCCTGGCTGCTCTCCTGTAAACTCCAGTTCAACAAGAACTGCTGCAGAGTTTGTTGATGACCCAAGCTGTGACCATCCAGTTACTACTACTACTACTACTACAGTAGTAACTACTACTGTATTTAATGACGCAGGAGCAAACAGGATGCCGGTTTGGGGAGCTGCTGCAATTGTTACCATAGGATGTGTTGCTGTCATTGCTGCCATTATCATTATCACCATAGCAACTGTAAAACGAACGTAAGTACACTGGGAGTACACTGTACCAAAATGTGTTTGTACTCAAATTTGGTTGGGTTTTTTACCGCGTGTTTTTATCATTTTATCACCGCTTGGCAGCTGAGACCTGGAAACAAGAAATAATTCAAACAGATCTTTTTTTAATATTGATTTGTAAGTTGAGGTCTTCTTCATTCCATTTTGTATGTTTATTTGAGCTGTGTTATTGTGCTAAGTAATTGGGTATACACAACTTAATGCTGGCTGGGTTTAATCTAGGCCCAAGGTTGGTGATTCACAAGATGTCAACTGAGGAATTCAAGTCTATCACTGCGCAGTCAAAAATGTGTTAGCTTCAGCCTGTGGATTAAAAGAACTCAGCACCCTCTAAAGGCCATTACATTTAACAAAAAGACAGATCGTGAAGCCTCCATTTTTAAATTTATGTGACTAATACGTGTTTTAAGCTAGCGATTAAATGCAATTTATGATTATGCCAGACTAACTACTATATATTTAGTATTGAAACTTTAAGACATTTTTAGTGGCAGCCACTAGTTATCTAAATACAGTCAAATTTAAAAACAAAGTACTTATTATTAAAAAGCAAGATTGTGGAAAATTCATCAAGAGATTTCAAAAACATCAGAAGAGAGAGAAAACAACTACCATCTAAGATCACGAGTCTTCTTGAGACATCTATCAGTTCATTCAAGCTTTCAATCCAACTAACCAAACCAACATAACTTTGTTAAATTCACGAGAAAGACCAGCATTCATTGGATTTCTGATTGGATCTATTGTCACTGATGAAACAACCAGTCATGAAAGCTTATTGAGACTGTAGGTATACAGAAATTACTAGGCAAAAGGTGTGTGTACCATATAAGCATATAATAGGACATTCATGTGATATAATGATACAACTTCATTTATGTGTTAAAAAGCATAACACATCAAATGTGCTCAATAAGTATATTAGTATTGTATAATTTGCAGCAATTCGTGTACATGGATAGATAACTCTAAAATTCCTTACAACAGACTACCTGGTTTTTCTCCAAATGCTGATTGCGGTCTCATACAAATCTAAAAACTTTTTAGAATTTTCAGCAACTTTTTAAACTTTAATTAACCGAGGCACTCATATTGTAGTAGGAGTAAAGTAACTATAGTTTATGTTTTATGCTTAGTTTATGTAGTTTACATTTGTTAAGATCTGTTTTGTGCTTTTATGTTGAATGTTGGCAAAGTTGGGATAATTTGCCTCATCACTTAAATATTTTACCAAATTAGTTTGCAAAACAGCCCATGGCATGGTCTTGCAATGCTGTTATTATGTAATTATGCAGTTTATGGTGCCTGAAGTCAAATTTGAACTCAGTGTGAACAGAATTAGCTAGTATATTTCATTGTGTGTCTGTGTTGGACTTAATCGGTTCAAGTGTCTGCAATCAATCTACTTACTACTAATCAGAATTCATTCTACAACAACTTTATCTCTCTCAACAAATCAATCAAATCAATATTATCAATATTGATATCAATCAATATCAAATCAAAATAAATCAATATTTAACATTACAAGTAGCACTGCGCTTTGAATACTGTTAAGCATACCTTAAATATGTCTGAGAATTAAACTTGTTGTTCATCTGATTGCGCATCATTAGCTGTCAAAGAACAGGTCAGCACTGTTATCCGAGTGCTGACCTATTCTAAAACCCACATGTCTCAAAATTTAATTCTAGGAAAGCCATATGTATAGCTTGAATCTTGAAAACATTAAATGGAAAAAGAAGACCAACAAATTTAGTTGTTTGTAACCAGCAAAGCTAGCGGAATTAAAGACACCTCGTTGAGTCGATACACGGAGCTTCGACTGGCTAGCTTGTAATCTAGACAGAAGTTTTTGGCTGGCCTTCTTTCTAATGTTTCTCATCGAAAAATTCACTGCAAATGGGGCATGGCAGGAGTCAAAGTGTCGCTTTATATTTTATGGTTTCATTGTCGCAGTTTTATCATTGCATCTTAGACACACTGGAGACCCGCTCTCTTGATCTTAGACACACTGAAGACCCGCTCTCTTGATCTTAGACACACTGGAGACCCGCTCTCTTGATCTTAGACACACTGGAGACCCGCTCTCTTGATCTTAGACACACTGGAGACCCGCTCTCTTGATCTTAGACACACTGGAGACCCGCTCTCTTGATCTTAGACACACTGGAGACCCGCTCTCTTGATCTTAGACACACTGGAGACCCGCTCTCTTGATCTTAGACACACTGGAGACCCGCTCTCTTGATCTTAGACACACTGGAGACCCGCTCTCTTGATCTTAGACACTCTGGAGACCCGCTCTCTTGATCTTAGACACACTGGAGACCCGCTCTCTTGATCTTAGACACACTGGAGACCCGCTCTCTTGATCTTAGACACACTGGAGACCCGCTCTCTTGATCTTAGACACACTGGAGACCCGCTCTCTCCACAAAAGCAAATTCTTCTGACCAGTTTTGCTGAAATGTCCGATACTCCTTGTCTTTTTTCTTTTAGCCATATTTTGGTTTGAAGGGTCAACCTTGTGATCTATAATGACCCGTGTGGTCTCTGTGCGACCTGCGCGGAGCAGAGTACAGAAAGCACTAAAAATTCTTCGCTGCGTTTGCCACACCAAAAAGTTGCAAATGGAATTATATTTTTACTAAATGAACAATATTTTTAGCATTATTTGTATTATTATTTTAATTAAATTGACAGCAAAATTATGGATTATTTATTTACTTTATTTTATTTAATTTATTAAACTTTATTAATTTATTTAGCTAATTTATCAAAGAGCCAGGTGTAACCATCAAAAGAACCATAGGTTCCTCTAAACTTGATCTAAAAACTGACACTTCATGAGTAGTTTTAAAGGTAAGTTCACTGTGGTACAATCAATCCAGCGATGATTGTATTGCACCTGCTTTGGCGGTGGAGAGTCACACATAGTGGCTTTTGTGTTACCCTGTGGCCAATGGTCCAGTAGTTCCTTACTACCGGTACTGTAATTAATAACTAAAACAACCGAATGGCTTTTTACCATCCATTTTTAGACTCTCCTGTCAAAACTGCATGCTCTGTTCTCATTATTTTATACTCTCATTATAAATTCCTTTATGAGTACGATATTACTGGCACAAATTTTGAGAAAATGGTGACTTTTGCATTGACCCAATAAGGCGAAAATCCATGAAAAAAATTTTGAACAACCTTACAACGAAACAAATCGTGTTATGCTCAATAGGGTAAAGTAGGTAGTTGTTTTTACTGCAAATGTTAAGGTAAAAGTGCAGGAAGTTGCGAGTTATATTCCTAAATGTAGCTAAGGAATTATCTCACGCACCTCAGTATCATTGCTTTACAAAAGCTTTAAATCTTATAACATTAATGAAATGATTAAAAAAATAGTAATGTTGATTATACAACTATTGTACCTTTCATACCAACCCTGGACTTTGGTGCTGATATCTGCTTTCCCAGTTTAAACACACTTAACTTTGATGTACATGATGTATAATTAATTGGTGTGATGTGTCAATGGATAGTGAAAGTTGTATCATCAGCATTTAACCAGCAGAATCTCCACTTGATTGGCAAGCCTATAAATGACAGTTTTATTAGCGTGTTAGTTAGTGCTGCCGCTAAAAATAAATCAAGTGTAAAGCATTTCTTTGAAAATTTAATGCCTGCAGTATTATGCGTCTATCTTCACTTCCTGATGCTCATATTTTACATGTTAAAACCTATTTGTAAAAAGTTGTGAAACTAGATTATGTAAAGAGTGGCTCTTTCCTATGAACCACCAATTTGTAATCATAAGTTTCAAAGACATGTGACTTGATAAATATGAGAGATGGCCGTTAAAATTTAATCTTAAAAAAATTATAGTTGTTTTCCCTTGCAAATAGTAAATCTGAATTTCTCGATGCTTCTGATTGAGTTTTAAAGCACACTAACATCTCAAGTGTTTCTTTTTCTTTCTAAAAATGTTCATCATTTTTGTTTTCAAACACTAAAACATTAAAAATTAAACATTAATTCATTAAAACAGATAAATATCAGAATGCCATGGTTTCTGTTTTTACTGTTTAACATCTATGTTAGGGCTGGGCAAAGTGCTGCTCTAGAGCTGCATGTGGCTTTTTGCAAATGTTGTTGCGGTTCTTTCAACTCTGCGAAAATTCAAATTTTTCGACGTATTTAAAAATATCCTTATAATATACTGTACAAAACTAGATGCATTGTGACATATTAGGCGTATTTAACTGTGCACTATTACTGCATTATATATAGCTCACACATGCATCATGAGTCATAGCTCATGGCATCCTTGTCATGGCATTCATTGGCATCATGCACGTGTAGCTATTTTGGTGTAATAACATCCGTTGCTGCCCTAATGAGGCCAAAAATAGAATGCTCCAGAAAGATTCATCAGGAAGACATTTCATCATGATTTCATAATGCTGGCTTATATAAGATGATGTACCTTAGTTGAACATGTCATTTGCAATTGAGCCAATTAATGCAGTGGGGTTAGCAATGGCATCTTCAACAAAACGAACCGTTCCCGGAGTCACAATGGAAGCCTCACAAAGTAAAGGAAATAGAAACGAATCTACCAGAGAATTCCAAGATGAGTGAACCCTGGAATATGCATTCATTTTAGGCATGGCAAACTGCAATGTCTATTGTGCCAGGAAACGATCTCCGCTAACAAGAAGACGAACATCAAATAACATCAGGCGATGTAGCACTGAAAGTTTACTGCAACATTTCCACTGGGATCTTCAGCGAGACATCAAAAGCTAGTTCAATTTCAAAAATTACAAACTTCATCAGAAAATATGCTAGTTTCTTTAACAACTACTGATAAACGTGCTACAGAAGCTTCTCTATGAGTCTCAAAGATTCTAGCAAAAGCAATGCTTCCTTATTCTCATGCTGAGATTGTAAATGAATGCATGGTTGAGGCTATGGAACTACTTTTTCCAGATAAGCTAAATGTTATTGGTACAGTCAAGGCAATACCACTTTCTAGGAAAACTGCTACTGATAGAATTGGAAGCATTAATGATCATCTCGGAATGACTGCTAACCCATATAGACCAGGCGGATTACTTTTCAATCGCCATTGATGAATCTACTGATATAATGGATGTAGCTCAATTAGCAGTGTTCGTAGGGTATGTAGGGTACTGTGTGTACACTAACAACTAGTAATCATTTTACCATGCATTTGCAAGCTGAAGTCATACAAGTGCATTTAAGACAGTAAAGAGAGAACACAACTCCAAATAGAAAATGTTGCACCTATTTTATCATATTTGTTTCAAAATGACTAACCCACACGTTTATACTACATGCTTTTTTATGAAGCATCAGTATGTTTCTTTATAAAGCATAGCCTTATGCTTTAGTCATATACCCTGTGCTGCAGATTTTGTGAGGGTGAAGAAATGAAGGAGGAGCTTCTTACTTTGGTTGAATTAGAAGGAGATACCATCGGTCAGGCTACCTATGATGCACTCGTTAAAAGACTTGACAAGATGAAGATACCTCTCCACAAATGCATATTTGTAACAACAGATGGCGCACCAGCCATGGTTGGAAGAGATCAAGGGCTCATAGCTAGATTGAAGAAGGATATGCCATCAATGCTAGCATTCTATTGCATCATCCACCAAACTGTTTTATGCAGAAAACTAAATGACCGCTTTCAACAACTAATGTGTAAGGCTATGAAGATGATCAACTTCCTCAGAAGTCAATCAGTTCTCAAACACAGAAACTTAAAGAAGTTTCTCAAAGAAAGCGATGTCACCTGTGAAGATTTACTAACATACAATAACATTAGATGGCTAAGTAAGGAAAATGCTCTGTCGAGGTTGTGGAGTATTGATCAGGAGCTAACCTCATTTCTAAATACATGCAAAAGCCTGAATGCAAAACAGTTTCAAGAGATGATGAGCTCTTCTAAAGATATGAGTGGCCTTGCCTTCCTTGTTGACATCTGTGGCCATTTGAATGATTTGAACCTCAAGCTTCAAGGGAAGAATAAGACTATCATTAATACACTATCAGCTGTTTAAGCCTTCTCTCATAAGTTAGAATTGTTTCTAGTGGATGTGCAAGGTGATATACTTTACTTTCCTACTCTAAAAGCAGTTTTAGATGATGATAAAGAAACGGTATCTTGTACAGCTGAGTACACTCACTTTATAGAAAAGCTGCGACAAGAGTTTAGCAATCGATTTAGTCAGTTTCAATCTTTAAAACATATCATACAACTCATAAAAGCACCTCAGAAGGCAAAGCTCAATGGAGAGTGGGTTACTCAGTTGCCATTGAAGAGTGTTAATGCCTCATCTCTGCAAATGGAGTTGTGTAACCTCAAAGGTACCTACAGATATAAATGAAATTGAGGGGGCTTCTATTTGAAAGCTTCAACAAAGGCTGAATATCCACAGCTTGCTCAACTAGGAAGATGGTTGTACGCTGTGTTTGCTGCCAAATATATATGCGAATCAGCATTTTCATACATGAATAATATCAAGAGCAAGTTGAGATCGACTTTGACTCGAGATCACTTGTGTCAGCTCCTAAGAATAGCATGCTGCAGTAGAAAGCCAGATTACCAAGAGATAATGAGCAGCCATAAACAATTCTATAAATCTCACCAAACTTTAAGCTATACAAAGCTCTTTAGGCTCACTTCAACATTATTCAATGTTATTTTAATAAATAAATTTAATTACAATACCACTACCAAACTTGTATTATCAGTATGAAATGTTATTATGTAGCTCTTCATGAAATTTTATACTGTTATACAAAGTTCTTTAGGCTCACTTCAACATTATTCAATGCTATTGTAAAAGTATTTTAATAAATAAATTATATTATAACCACTACCAAACTTGTATTATCAGTATGAAATGTTATACTGATACACATATTATGCGGCTCCCAAAAATCTTGCAACTGTGAAACTTGGCTCTATGAGAAAAAACTTTGCTTATCCCTGATTTATGTCTTCTGTAAGGAAACTGAATTACCATGTCGAAATGCAAATCTCGGCAAGGTAATGCAGTTCTCTGATTTTGACCCAGGCATCACGGTTTGTACTAGTCTATGCTTGCGACAAACTAAGAAGCTCGACAGTGTTGATAGCTGAGTGGACAGAGTGACCAAGGTTTGTGTAGTCATCAATATTGAACAATTGGTTGAGTCAAACATGTTGATCACCTGTGTGTCACTATCGGTGTTGAAAACGCCTTTTCATTTTCTGATAGATCGTTAATCATCGCTTCAGAGTTATTTACACTTGGATCTGTCGACAGATTTGGTAAACCGAGTTTGGTTATTAATGGTAACATCACGCTTTACTTCTAGTTTTCTAATGATAGGATCGTAAAGTCTGTAGGCTTTAGACTTAAGGCTATGCTCCACAAACACATTGATTCTGCTTTCTTCTCAAATTTACGTCTCAGTTGATTAGGTATGTGGGCAAAGGCCAGACATCCAAAAGTTTTCACGAGCCCAAGATCAGGTTTTCCGTTATTCCATGTTTCATGAAGAGTTGTATTCCATTCAAGTACTCATGCGAAGAGGCGATTTCAAATGTATACGGTAGTCGATGTTGCATTTGCTCAAAATGACTTTGGAAGTTGAGATTCAGGAATTAACGAGTGAGCTTCAAAAATCTCTTTGAATGAACTGTACGATTAAATTTCTCAGCACAGCCTTTTTTGTTGTGGAGACTAGCGAGTGGTAATTTAATGATGTATACCTTAGACTGACAGGAAACTCTCAAACTCATTAGATGTATATTATCCACCACCATCGCTTCGAAGTGTACCTATTATAGTCTGTCCAGTTTGATTTGTCACTAATGATTCTCAAGTTCTAAAGGCCTTGAAGATGCTAGATTTGTCACGTAAAAAATATACATGTACATGCCAACTAAAACCATCAATAAATAAAAGAAAAAACTTGCTACCACTTAAAGATTCATTCTGCATCGGGTCATACACATCTGTATGTAACAATTCAAGAATCCTACTTGATGTAATGCCAAGGTCAGTTTGAAGTGGCCGTCGAGACATTTTACCTTTCACACAAGCTTCACAGACACCTACTTTGCTGGAAGCATTTCAACCATTTTCACACCAATGATTTAGGTTTTTGAGGCTAATTACGTTTACATGAACAAAACGTTGATGCCACAGGAGGGAGGAGGATATGGCAGCATCAGCAGTATAAATAGCAGACTCGAAATTAAGATAGTATAGCTTGTTTACTACAGATCGATATGCTATTAACAACTTTCTTTGATTTTTCATTCAGCATCGCGACGGTCCAAACTTTCCTATATACCCTCTTTGTGCAGCTGCTTTTACAAAAATAGAGTTTTGTGCAAGTCAGGTATGTGTAGTACATTGTAAAGTGTGGCACGTCTAATTTTGTTTCTATGAAGTTTTGTTTGCAGCTGTAATAACCTTTTCCGACTACTTGAACTTGAGACTCATCAGCAACAACAATGTACTCAGGTGATTCTAGCTTAAAGTAATCACAATAAACAGCTTCATTTTTTGTCGCGTGACTTGTATAGCGCCACTTTTGATCAACCATCTTTGAGAATCAACATCTGTCTCTAACACGGTAAATTCCTATTCATCACCTTTGCTATTATCATCATGTGTAGATATTTTTGGCCTGATTTGGACTTGAGTTACTACTGTAATATCTATGACCTTGGCTTCGGCCGCGACGTGATCCACGGCTCTGATTATACATGTAGTTGTTTTTAGGACAACTATTTCGATAATGACTGAAAGAACCACCAATATAGCAGCCTTTGGACTCTTGCTGGCTATGTTTAAAGCGGTTACTTGCTGACAGCAGAGCAATGTCAGAATTCGCTTTCATGTGACGTAGGTGGTGTTCAATTGATGAACCTTCGTTTATAACCGTCCTAAAGTACCATTTCTAGAGAAATAATTTATTCGCCAGTGTATCACATTCAAAGTGAGCTCTCAGCTTGTTCTACGCAACTCCTGGGTCTTCACATTCACTAATTAGCTAAATAAGACTATTGCTGACAGAAATCATTGTGGGAAAAAGCTTTGCTTGACTTCTTTTTTTCTTTGGCTTTAGCGGCAGCATTAGCATCATCCTCCAGAGTAATGGCTCCATTCACATATCGAAATAAGTTTTTAGCTATGAGTAGGTGTTTGAGTTTGAACTTTCATGAGGCATATTTATCAGTGTTTAGCTTATCTATTATAATAGTCAAGCGTTTCTCATCGCTAGTTATTTGATATAATATTTAGTGGGTTGACTGGGCCGATAACTTGTTGTTTATAAAGTTTGAATATTCAGTTTATTGACAGAAACTATTAGCTGCATTCCTTTTGACATTTGAGAACAAAAAAAAGCTTTATATGAAAAAGCTATGGGTACCAATAAGCAACAACCTTTCAGAAAGCAAAATGAGAAATCACTATTAAAACTAAGACACTACTATTAATGCAATAATTACTACCGGTACTATAATTAATAACTGAAACAACCGGATTGTTCTTTACCATTTTGTGACACTTGCAGTGACTGGTGTCAAAACGGCATGCTCCATGCTCATTATTTTATCGTCTCATTATAAATTTTTTTACGGATATACTGTAGAAGATGATGACTTTTGCAGTACCCTCATTAGGCAAGAGTCCATAAAACAAATTTTGAAAAGCTTTTCAACGAAACAAATTGTGTTATGCTTAAAATAGTCAAGAAGGTAGCTGTTTTTCCTGCAAATGTTAAAGTTAGAATGTACGAAGTTGCGAGTTATATTCCTAAATGTAGATAAGGAATTATCTCAAGCATCTCAGTATCATAGCTTTACAAAAACTTTAAAATATTAATGAAATGATTGAAAAAATAGTAATGTTGTTTATACAACTATTGTACTTTTCATACCAGCCCTGGACTTTGGTGCTGATATCTGCTTTCCCATCTTAAACACACTTTACTTGGATGTATATAGTGTATAATTAATAGGTGAAATCTGTCAATGGAAAGTGGAAGTTGTCTCAACAACATTGAACCTACAGTATCTCAATTTGAGTCTCTCTTCAAGTTTATATATGACATTTTTAATAATGTATTTCTAGTGCTGTTTGCTGCTGTCAAAAATAAATAAAGCAAGTGAAGGGTATTTCTTTACAATTTTGAATACTTTCCGTATACTTACAAACACAGCAAAGAAAGTTTCAGGATAACACTATTGGACCGAGTTGAGGTGATGTTGAGCCGGGCAGGAATATGACCAGCTGGCTGTCAGATGGTAAAAACAAACTGGTCACGCCAACGAGACCAGCAATCTGCTTGACCAGCAATAAATGGCCTTCCAGCCCCAAAAAGAGGGGGCAAAGCTTAGCCACTCTAGAACAGTATTTATGAGGCAGAAAAAGAAGCGGTAATACACCAGAGCACAAGAAAGCCTCATATTTATCAGTTGATTGTATGTGCAAACTGTCAATTGTATCTCACATATTTGTTCTATAAATATATATTTACCCGTATAACCTTTATAACCTTTATTTACCCTTTTAACAAAGTGGTTGGTTCTAATCAAAGCAGTAATGGGTTTGCAGTGGGCCCTTTACATTACACAGACAAACGTTTATATCGATTATCTACCTATTACACCCTTTTTGTTCATATTAGACTAGAAATTCCCCTATCATACAGCCCACCACCTGATAATGGAATAAGTGATAATAGAAAAAAGATATGGCAGTGCTGGTTGTTGAAAAAGTAGTTGTCAGCAGGAATTGGCAGAGTATAGTGTAAATGAAATTTGTTCGAGATTAAATTAATTATTAATTGAAACTGTAGGCCTAACCTACTGTAATGTATGTAATTTAACAACAACAATGAGGAAATATGTTTATTATAACTCTGAAATGCAAAATTAGAAGTAAAATGGCAAGCTACTGTGTACTATACACAGTTTGAAAGTTGGTTGTGTTCAATGTTTAATGGTTTTGATAGCGATCTTTAACAGAAAGCAAGTATGAGCGTTCACGCGTCTGGAAGGTTTCTGCAAACTGGAGCAAAATAAAAAAATATTCTCGTCATAAAGGAGCATTGCAGTTCGGCCCTAGCTTGTACATAAGTTGTAAAGAATTTTGGCTAGCGTTTTAAATAATTTAATGAAACCTTTGGTAATTGGACAAAAAATCATAGGCTGATAAACTGTGTACCACAATTTCGTACCTGTAAATCGGTCTACGCTTCAAATGGTCTACGTTTATTACTGAAACCTTCGGATAAATTTGATTAATTATTCTTATAATTAAATTTAACAAAAATATTAAAAACCTTAGCAAGTAAACAATGCCATAGACTGGTGAAATGAGCACGTTTTTCTCGTGAAATGCACACTGCTAAATAGTTCTACTATCTGTCGCAAGGCTTTATTGGTGTATCATAGGCCGGTCTTAACTATTATTAAACCAAGCTTTTCAAGCGTTTTGTGGCGATTTTTGGCCAAACTAATCTGTCTATTTATGTATAATCCGATCAGATGAGTAAGTTTTAAAACGCTGTCGACACTTTTCAAAAACTTGGTAATATATTTAAGTAGGTTTATATGTGTTTTGTATCGTTATTATATTTAAACGACTTCACAGAAAAATGGTTAAATCTCTTGATGAGATTTTGGTACAAGGGTTTGCGACGTTGTTGATGAATAATTTGCGTGAGTTGTGTGCACATGCAATTATCATAGAAACTCTCAAACATTCGCTCCGCTCGTTTGGGCGTGAGATGATATAATATTTCACACTTAAAATAACAAGACAAAGCTTGATTGTAGTGCAAATCACATATTATGAGTTGACTTCAGTGTTTGAATGATTGCATCAAATCCGGAACTATGTATTTTGTACATCATCAGATAATGTTGCTGAGCAACAGAACAAAGTACAGGTATTTACTTAGAAAAGATAAACTAACTTTAGTGATGGTGAGAGATATCTCTGCCTATCCACAAGCTAACCGCCTGCAACCAGCTGTCAGTTCTCATCTGCTCATGATATATTGACCTACCAATTTATTTCCTTTTCCCTTGTAGTTATGGCTGGTAGAGGCAGAGCCTTTTGTCTGACCTTTCTTCTGGCGCTTACTTTAGTTGCTGCTGATGTAAGAAAAACGCCTCACTGTGAGAAAGACAAAAGTGGGCAAGTTCTTGTAGAGCTTTTTTCTTGGAGATGGCCAGATGTCGCTGTTGAGTGTGAAAATTTTCTTGGACCTAAAGGTTTCTGTGGTGTGCAGGTAAGGTAGCTCATACGAAACTTATATCTTCAATCTTCAGTATAGACAATCTTCTACTAATAGCTTCTACTTCATCAGGATAGCATCATCAATGCAGCATCTTAACCTTTCACCCCAAATCCATGCCGATCAATAAAAGTTGACTCAATACAGCAATGTATATAGTATATATACATTGCTGTATATATATATATGTATATATATACACACACACACACGCACGCACGCACGCACGCACACACACACACACACACATTAGAAGCCTTTTAATATGCAACAAGCCATCTATGCTTCTAATTTATATATAGCTTGTATATGTACATGTATCTACTAATAAATAAATGGATTTGTGACAGTGCTCTGATAACTTAAACGCTCTGATAACTCAAGCACTTTCGCTCAGTCTCGTGAAGTTTGAGTTATCCGAGTTTGCCTGTATGAATATGCATACGTATACATGTATACATAAAAAAAATTGTTTCTCCACCCCGGTTAACCCGTATGAGTGGCAGTTTCTGCTCTTACTCGGGTCTCCTACCAGAGACCTGCGAGTTTGAGCACTCGCCTCAAGATCTTAGCTGTTCCCAATAGCGCACTTTACTGCAACTCACCTGGGTTGATTGCTGTTGGTATTTGGGCAAGCCACATTTTATGCGCCGGTGTTATTGCGCCCAGTGTCCCAATGACTAATGGGTCTACAGTTGTTCTTACATCCCAGTATTTTTCAATCTCTTCTCCAAGAGGGATATATTTCTCTACCTTTTCTTTTTTTGTTGGCTATATTGTAGTCATTTGGTACTGCTATATCTCTTATAGTAGCCCTCTTGTTCTCCTTGTCCACCACCACTATATCTGGTTGGTTTGCTAGGACATGCTTGTCAGTCCGGATGTAGAAGTCCCAGAGGATTTTAGCGTGGTCATTTTCATTGACCTTACCAGGAGTTTCCCACCAGTGTTGCGGCTTATTAAGGCCATACTCATCACATAGACTTCTATACACAACACCTGCGACATGATTATGCCGCTCAGTGTATGCATTTCCTGCTAGCTGCTTGCATCCACTGATGATGTGTTGGATGGTCTCAAGTGCATCTTTGCACAGTCTGCATCTAGGATCGTCTCTAGTGTGATAGATTTTTGTTTAGAGTTGCCTTGTTTGGAGCACTTGCTCCTGGGCTGCCATGATTAGCGACTCTGTATTGGCCGTTAGGTTTCCTTTGTTCAGCCACATATATGTCTGGTGAAGATTGACAACCTTAGATATTTGTCGGTGGTAAGCACCATGAAGAGGTTTCGTGTGCCAGTCAATTTCCTCATCATCAGGGCGATGGTCCATTGTAAGAGCAGCCGATTGAAATTCAGCTAGCAACTTATCTGAAGTGGCCATGGAGGCTGCATAGGCTTTGATGTTTTGCTCTTCCTCCTTCACTGTCTGCTGTACACTTTTGAGTCCCCTACCGCCATCTTTCCCATCGAGATACAATCTAGTAGTATCAGGTTTTGGGTGGAGTACTCCACCCAAAATATATATATATATACTTTTTGGGTGGAGCACTCCACCCAAAATATATATATATACATATATATATATTTATATATATATATAAATACCGTAAAACCTCTAATTGAGCGTCATGGCACTCTATTTTCTACCCCTTCCTCTATAATGGCGGTGAGTTGAAGGCGGCATTCAAATAGAGGCTGACGATGTATTTTTCAAATGGCTCGTCATAATTTTGGGAACGTAAATTTAGCCCGATTGCAGGCGAGGCAAATGTCGCCCATAGTGTGCTCTTTTTTCCAGTGAAGCACTACTATACCTTTTGGATACTGTTAACTGGAAGTCTGTTAACTTACACCTCCAACTTTTCAAAGACCTTTTAATAAATATGCATCAAGAAACCACGAAATATCTTTACCAGTATAGGTATTGCTTGCAACTGACCTGTGATGATATTATAATCTGTGTCTTTCTTTGTAATTTGATGGAAATTTCAATTTTTGTTTTATTTTAAATTTGAAGACATATTTTATTTTATATCTATATTTAACAATGTTGAATAAAAGCTCATTGCACTCACTGATAAGTTTGCTACAGTTTGCAGCCAAAACGAGCTTTTTATGTGTCTTAGAAGTAGAGTTTTGGATGAAGCGATGGAACGAACATCTTTCAGCTGTCCAATACCTTCCATAATATAGTCTAGTCTCAATTTCCCTGCTGCACTGCTGAACTAATCAAACTTAACTTTCAAACAACTTTTTGACAGAGCGAAACCTTTAGGCGCTGCATTTAGACTAAATGCAACGCGTAAAAGCTTTCTCGCTAAACGTAACCTTTGCCCCACAAATTGCGAACTGATTTTATATGCATGTTCTTCGAACTATTAAGACCAACAAAAAACTACTGTTAGCCTGAGACAGTCAGTAATTATTTTCATGACGTTGCTTTCAAAGTTATTCTATATCATCGTAAAGTTAAACCGGTTATATTTCAACCGGTTCATTATTAATATGATTTTGTAAATACTCTTCTACTGATCACTTGGTATTCTTCTTGCTATTCTATTAGTATTTCTACTGATCACTTGCTATTCTTCTTGCTATTCTATTACTATTTCTACTGATCACTTGCGATCAAAGTGGCGGTGGCGTACGTACGTATGTATGTTCATACGTACGTATGTACATACACACATATGTACATATGTACATATGTACATACGTACATATGTACATACGTACGTATGTACATATGTCCCACGTATGTACATACGTACGTGTGTACATACGTACGTACATACGTATGTACATACATATGTAAGTACATATGTACGTATGTACGTACGTACGTATGTACGTATGTATGTACGTACGTATGTACGTACGTATGTACGTACGTATGTACGTACGTATGTACATACGTATGTACGTACATATGTATGTAAGTATGTATGTATGTATGTACATATGTACGTATGTATGTATGTACATACGTATGTACGTATGTACGTACATTTGTACATACGTACGTACATACGTATGTACATACGTATGTATGTACGTATGTATGTTTGTATGTACGTACGTATGTATGTAAGTATGTATGTACGTATGTATGCATGTACATATGTACGTACGTATGTACGTACATACGTATGTACGTATGTACGTACATATGTACATACGTACATACATATGTACATACATATGTATGTACGTATGTATGGACGTATGTATGTGCGTACGTATGTATGTAAGTACGTATGTACGTATGTATGTACGTACGTATGTACGTACGTATGTACGTACGTATGTACATACGTATGTACGTACATATGTATGTAAGTATGTATGTATGTATGTACATATGTACGTATGTATGTACGTACATACGTATGTACGTATGTACGTACATTTGTACATACGTACGTACATACGTATGTACATACATATGTATGTACATATGTATGTTTGTATGTACGTACGTATGTATGTAAGTATGTATGTACGTATGTATGTATGTACGTATGTATGTATGTATGTACATACATATGTACGTACGTATGTATGTACGTATTTATGTACATATGTACATACGTATGTACGTACATACGTACATATGTATGTACGTACGTATGTATGTACGTATGTACGTACGTATGTACGTATGTACGTATGTGTGTACGTATGTACATACATATGTACGTATGTATGTACGTACATACGTATGTATGTAAGTACGTATGTACATATGTATGTATGTACATATGTACGTACGTATGTACGTACATACGTACATATGTACGTACGTATGTATGTACGTACGTATGTATGTACTTACGTATGTACGTATGTATGTATGTACGTACGTCTGTACATACATACGTATTTACTAGTGTTGAGCCGGTATTGGGTTATCCGCTCTTACCGATACCGAGGGATTCTCGGTATCCGAGGAAACTAATCATTTTCGGTGTCAGCTAGGTGTCTGCGGCCGGTTTGATATGATCGGTATTTATCCGTATAAGCCTACCAGTAAATGACACGGATATCCGGAGAGATTTTTAAAACGCTTCGTGACGAACATGCTAATCTCAGCACGCACTGGCGAACAAATTCAACGAAGATTTCCACGCTTACTGTATCTACTATTATATTACGTTACATTGATAATGCCACCAGCCTCAAAGGTTTGGGAGTTCTACACAGATGGGAGGACGTATAAAAACTCTAACGGGACTGGACTCTAATTAGACTGCGTATAATTAAGTGATTACATTACCTGATTACAATATGTGATAGTAAGATTTTTTTAAACTGTTTCAGTATATTTAACAAAGAGAGCCCTTTGCCATTATCTATCTGTTATTTATTATTCATAACGTTTGTATCAATAACTATATTTTTAATAGAATAAACAATAAAAACATCTATCATGAAAATTTTATTTCCATCTTTCTTTTCTTTTTTGGTTTTCTAAAACAAGGAGTCTCTTTGCCGTAACAATATACTGCTGACTAAAGAATGTTTTTTTGCACAGGCTACTTTTTGCACAACGATAAAAATTGTTCGAAACAGTTATGATTTAAAGTTTAAACCATTTAAAGACACACTGATAACTACATACCGAACAATAGTACCGCCAATACCGAACTTTTTTAGTTGGCAAAGGATACCGAAGATGGTAAATACCGAGGATACCGATACCGGGAAAACCGATAAAAATGTGCAAGGATATCCGATCCGGCACTAAATTAGATACCGGCCCAACACTAGTATGTACGTATGTATGTACGTACGTATGTATGTATGTATGTACGTATGTATATACTTACGTACGTACATACGTACGTATGTACGTATGTATGTACGTACATATATACGTACGTATGTACGTACGTATGTGCGTACGCATGTACGTATGTATGTACGTATGTATGTGCATGTAGGTCTGCCAGTTGAAGGTTTCATTTTCAAATCCAGTGCAAAGTGAATTTTTCATTTCGAAAACTTTATCAATATAACTGGACCCACAAAGGACAGATGACAAACAGCAGACAGAATACAGACAAACGCCGAAATTTCTAAACACAGATATATATAATACATATGCTACACTAAAAATTATATATATGCAAGTTAGCATTTTGTGGCTCAAATCAGCAAAGGAAAGAAAGCTGCCAAAATAAGCACTAAATTTATCAGAGGTTACAATGACATAAAAAACAAGATATTGCGAAAGCTGAAGGTTATTTATAGACTTGCCATAGGTCTTCTATATTTCATTGTTAATGTTTTTGTTGCCAATAAATATATAAACATTTTTTTCATTTAATTGTGTTTGTTTCAATTTTATGGACTGTACGAATATTTAAAATAGCCAGGAAACTAACTAGAATAAACACCTAGAAAAATTAGTAATATTTCATTAAACAAACACTTGCTACATGTATATGCAGGTGTCACCTCCAAATGAGCATAGACGTCCAAATTATTCAAACAAAACACTATGGGATAGGTACCAGCCAGTCAGCTATGAGTTGAACAGTGCTTCAGGAAGTCGAGTCGAGTTCGTCGACATGGTTAGGAGATGTAATGCTGTCGGTGTGAGGGTTTATATAGACGCTGTTATCAACAACATGGTGGCTGATGATGCTGGTGCAGGAGTTGGAACTGGTGGAAGCTACTACAATGCACAGGTATTCTAGTGTAGTAAATACTGTAGGTTTTTTAGGACATACTCAACATAGCTGTAATAAAATATGACTGTATGCATCTCTAGGGTGTGCTAGATTTCTAAAGTTAGTTTGGAGTTATCTGACAATAAGAAACTAAATTTTTAACTTATTGTATGTATTTCTTCATTGTGTGATTGGTTCAAATATGTAATCAGATTTTCTATTTATTCTTGCATTACAAATCACTTGAGACATGCCAAGATTTAAAAATGAGAGCAAGTAATTGTGGTTCACATAATTCAATGGCTAAATTTGCCTGACCTTACTCTTAAATTTGTGTTATCCTACTATCCGCCCGTTACTGTTAGTCCTGGCTATCTTTAGTTATCCACACTACTATTCATTCTTGTCACTTTGTTCAACTCAACTTTTATTCTAATAGACCCAATCTTTTCTTTCAATAGAGCTGATTTTCTTTTCCATTAGAACAGATTTTTTTCTTCCAATAGAACCAATCGTTTCCTGGGGTGCCCTATGATAAAGATAACTTTGGTGACCAATGCTCAACAGCAAGTGGAAGAATAGATGATCCCGATGCTGTAAAGGATGTCAGATACTGCTCTTTAAATGGCCTTCTTGACCTTGACACAGGAAGCGACTATGTCAAAAACAAAATTGCTGCTTATTTTAATGACATGCTGGCTATCGGAATCGATGGTAATGTGCTTTTTGACAGCAGATGAATTTAACGCCCTCATGCTAAAATCTTTAGCTTCCTCTACACTTTTTACATTTTTTTTGTTGTCTTAAGCCTGGTTCCCATATCGATTGCGAGACCCCAGCGGTAATATTGCGCAGCAAAACACTTGCAACACTAGGCTCGGCGGCTTCTGTTCACATAAAGCTGCATCGCTAATAACTACATAAAAATGTTCAGTCGCCATGATATTTTGATAATGCTGACCTTCACTTGTACAGTGCATTTCGGGAAGGTTTTGCCTGCGGCTCTTCGCGAAGTTTGAACAGCAATAAACTTTTGCGATGACTGCCGGCAACTACCGGCATTGCTCGGCGCGTAGGTTCACACTTCCCCGCAATAGCTTGCAGTGCTGTCATCGGTGCTTTGCGGCGTATATGGGAACCAGGCTTTAGTTTCACTTTTATTATAATTTTGCGGGTTTATTGCAGTCAGTTTGTAGTAGATTCAAACATTTAAGATTTATTGTTTTGGTTTAACTAACCTATATGCTCAGATAAGTAGAAGTCGGCACACGTTATTTTGCAGTGAGACTAACAGACTTTAATTTTTATTGAGTTCTATTGTGCTTAGTTGTCGCAGTCGTAGTAGTAGTCGTAAGGGTTGTCAAACATTCTTATTAAATACTAGGGTACAAATGTACTACATTTTTTTCATTTTCAACACACACTCACTATGTTTCCAAAACACGCATGACGCGCAAATTGAGCCAATCCGTCAGGCAAGTTAACCGCATCATGGAAACGGCACAAATCCGCAAACTAAGAAAGTTTTGCGATTTGCAATACTATATCGAATCCATCATGCATGCGAATGATAGAAACAGCACTTGCGAATGATGCTCATTAAAATGTTATGCAGGCTATTCCATTATAAACATTTTCAGTCGTCAGTCATTTTTATTTTTATTTGAGCAGTCTCAATGTGCCAAGCCCATAGATATAAAAACCTAGATTGGTCAATAGGGAAAAAGCCTGTCAGACATAAATAGCATGATGTAACGTCATTGTATTGTACCTCACGTTTGACTGCACTGTTGTTAACAATGAAGCTAATGAGAATTTGACAAAATCACATTTATTGTCACATGAAAACCTTCTTGGATACATAATCCAGTAAAATAAAGCTATGTGATAATACTATGTGATAATATCTGATAACCACCTTAGATTAAAACTATAAAAGCTATGAATTGTTGCGAACAAATCATGAACCATCAGGGCTTTATTTGCCACCCTCTCCTATCCCCATTCTCTCTTTTCCCCTTCTCCAAAGAAGAAGTGAGATGGGGAAAAGAGAGAAGGGAGAAAGGAGAGGGGAGGCAAATAGCCCACTCACTCAAAGAGCCAGACCCTGGCTAGGTAAATAGACTAATACCATGTTGAACTAAACATGACTAAATATGATGAGCCTGTGAAGTTTTGATCTGATCAGGGAAATGGAATCAATGGCTTTCTTAGCTAGAGCTGGAACGAGACCAAGGAATGCAGGATCGGACCAGACTCAGGGTCAGCAATTAGGGCCAAGATCGGGTCGGACCGGGTCAGCACGCGCCGATTTTTTATTCATTTGAGGTTAAAAGATAGTTCCATTACAGCCTAATGTTGTGACATCAATTAACTAAGATAAAAGAAACCATTTTCACACCAATCATTATATTTTGTGGCTTGGTTTATAGATGCAATCTACAATTTATGGCTAGACATTGGTGGATCAATGCTATTCAATGGGTGATAGATTGATGGCATGATTTGGCTAGTGTTTTTATTACATATTTTATTTTCAACTGCTATTATAATCAACAAGAGATTAGTTAAGAAATACTTTACAAATATAGAAATAGATAACCCAGCATAGTGGAAAGCAAAAATCCATCACTTCTCTAAAACTTCTGGTATTAGTGAAAGAAACTAAAAATAAAATAAATTTGCTGGATTGAAGGTTCTTAGAAGCGCTTTTAAGTTCCTCAGGATGCCCTCGTTGTAAATGCCTCAATAGTATTGAGGTGGACCGTTCTTTGTAGCTTAAAGGTTGACTTGCGACAAAATTCACATTACAGTTATTTGGTATCAAAATATTCACCATGTTTTACTCTGTTGTGTTGTAGGTGCCAAATACGTGGAAATGTGATTACAAGCATTTAAAAGCTCAAAAACTAAAAGCCGCCGTAGATTGGAATCTTTTTATTTCGATGACGTAGTAATTACAGTTTGGTTATCGTCTTGTCACGTGATGTTCTCACGTGAATTGAAAAACCAATAAAAAGCTAAATATAAAGCTTATCGTAGCACTAGTTTATGACAAACACTTCGGGTTTTACCTAATACCCCGTATCAAACATAGATGCTCGCTACTTTACAGTTGTGTTTCGGCATTATTCAATCGTCAAGTTGTAATCTGATCACGTGACCCAATACTTTGAAAATAATTTTTGCAGCACTTTTTGATTATCCCAGGTGACCAACAGGCTCGTCATGATTATCAGACAATGATATGTACTCCTTCGAGCTAAGGTTAAAAAGTTTAACGATTTTTTACAGTAAGTTATAAGATATCAGTGCTAAAAGTGACAGCATTACAATGACGATAAAACAGACGCGTAAAAACAATAGACATGGTTTTATTGAATGCGTGAAGTATATTTATGAAAATACTTTGACGAATGAGGTTGCATAAAAATGTAAACAGAAACCATCCTGTAACAATTACAGCCCATTTGAGCCGTTTTGGAAAGCGAATCCAAATTACGGCGGTCTCGTGTGGCTGCGATTAACTGTTCGTTTTTGAGCTTTTAAGAGCTTGTAATCACATTTCCACATATTTGACACCTAAAACGCAACAGAGTAAGACATGGTGAATCTTTTGATACCAAATAACTGTAATGTGAATTTTATTGCAAGTCAACCTTTAAACAATAGCATGATGTTGAACCTCAGCAACTTCTCCACGGTAGCAATTAGTGCTAGCCTGGGAAAGTTTTTCACCAATCCAGCACTACTAAGCAACACTCTCGTCGCGTTCTCACTGTGGTTGCAAACCTCAATCATCACCGGCGAAGACAAAGTCAAGCCACCACGATTCTTAACTGTGATTAGAGAATTTGTTGCTTGGTTTACATCATAGTTGGTAACATCCACAATACTAGTGATACAATCATTACATTTCAGCTTTGGTGACCTAGCTGAAATGTACATCATGTTACATCATAGTTGGTAACATCCACGATACTAGTGATACAATCATTACATTTCAGCTTTGGTGACCAGCTACATAGCCAGCTGTAAAATAATCATTCTGTCTCATTTTTGACTTAAGACATACTTGCATACTCATCATATTTAGTCATGTTTAGTTCAACATGATTTTAGTCTATTTACATAGCCAGGGTCTGGCTCTTTGAGTGGGTGGGCTATTTGCCCCCCCCCCTCTCTCCTTTCTCCCTTTTCTCTTTTTCCCTTCTCACTTCTTCTTTGGAGAAGGGGAAAAGAGAGAATGGGGATAGGAGAGGGTGGCAAATAAAGCCCTGATGGCTCATGATTTGTTCGCAACAATTCATAGCTTTTATAGTTTTAATCTAAGGTGGTTATCAGGTATTATCACAGAATTGCTTTAGTTTACTGGATTATGTATCCAAGAAGGTTTTTATGTGAAAATAAATGTGATTTTGTCAAATTCTCTTCATTAGCTTCATTGTTAACAACAGTCAAGTGTGAGGTACAATACTGTGACGTTATGTCATGCTATTTAAGTCTGACAAGGCAGCCGATGGGAATAGCTATCATTGGCCAATCTAGGTTTATATTAGTGCTGGGCACGGGTAGTAATACTCGTTGAACTCACGGGTTTATCTTCTCTCGAGTATCGGGTAATAGAGATTTCGGGTATTCCGGTCTTTCGGGTTCGGGTTTTGACTTTTGAGTTCGGGTTTTTGTACACGGATCCGTCGAGTACTGTGAACATAAACTCGGTCTATTGCGCCCTGCGCTCTTTATCTGGGGGCCACAGGGCATTTCTGTGTCATTTTGCTAAGGAGGCACGACAATGGGGTATAACGAGTTTTTAATTTAATAGATAGAATAAAGCATCTCATACCTTATTTACCATACCTACCGGAGATATTGTAGTCAAGCAGTGATTACTTGTCATTAAAAGGCGCGTAGAAATACTTAAATCAAATGTTATTTGCGCAATTAGCCAAATCGGCTTCGTAAACAAATCTATGCCTTTATTAATACGGCGCATGTTCGCTTTCACCGATAACACATAGGTCCTTAGTCGGTTTCCGCTATCGCCTTGTTGGAAACTGCCGTCAATGTTGGTAGTAGCAGTGAAAATTTAATAACTCTCTTTAGATTGATTACCACAGCTAGCTATTATGGATTACATAATTCAATATAGCCAAGTTTTACCAAGCCAACAAGCTTTACTAACTGAAAAAGCCGATAATGTAAAGCTTTATATGATATTTGGAGCACCATCTACAAAAAGTCAGAGAGGTCCATAGAATATGCTCAAGTATTAAGCTACCATAGACCCTATCTTCTGCTACCTGTTGGCACGAAAATGCCCTGTGGCCCCAGGCTATCTTGACTGTTTAACAATCCGCCTGTTAACGCTGTGAGTACGAATGTCAGTCGATAAAAACTGAGAAATGATAAATAAATTGAAAATAAATATAATTGCTTTGTAAATTTGAAGATATGTCTGTTTAGAAAATTTAAACATAAAATCCATATCAACAAACCCGATACCCGAAAAACCCGTAGGCAAAGAAATACCCGAGCCTAGCACTACTAGCTACCCCATACTCGAAAAACCCGAACAGAAGGGGGCGGAGTCTAAACCCGTTGGCCAAGAAGTCCTCGTGCCCAGCACTAGTTTATATATCTATGGCCAAGCCAAACGATTGCTGCTAAGCTTAGTGTGAAATGACGGCGTAGCTATTTATAGAGTCATTAATTAGGTTAATACTTGACCTATGGGGTCAAGCACTGGCGCACATCGTGCCGGTGCATGCATCGTGCCATGCATCGTGCAGGTGTTCATTGAAACACTGGATTGCAAAGTAGCTCAACTTGTACACAGCCTCAAATGGGTATCATGCGAGTCATGTAAGCATATGTGACTACTGGAAAGCTTTTGTGGCATCCATCCATGATTGGGGCATTGATGACTAGTGTCTTTAAAGCATTTGAAGGCCTTATTTTGAGTTATTACTCAAATATATCGTTGCATTTTTATATGGGATAACGAATGTTATAAGATCTTTGATAAAAGTTTTATAAATGGTCAAACTCTGATTTTATGTGAAAAGTGAGAGTTTACATATTGTCAATTGAGCTTAGCATAGCTTGCAGAGGACTCGCTTGTGTCCCGCTAAATGAGCCATTGATGAAGTGTGGAAGTTTAGCCGTCTGCTCTTGTAACCTTTTCCTCATGCGAGAATCTTTTTACGTCACTAATTTTATTATAGTTAAGATTCTTGTGCAAAAGAAGGGCGGCGGTTGAATCCGTGCAGAGAGTATCGTGTTGGTGCCCAAATCTAACTGTCACGGTTTGGAGTTTCACGTAGGAATTTTTTATGAAGCACTCTAATGAGCAATTGTGTTATTTTTTTCCAGTGTAGCGATGTATTAAGCAAGGTTATAAGATCAGAGTTTTATTAGTAGATAGATGGGTAGATGATTAGATGGATAGCCGGACAAATGTAAATCTGAATAGATATATGGATAGATAGACAGGTAGATAGATAGATGGATAGAAGGATAGATGGATGGCATATGGCTACATGGATGGCAGATGGCTAGATGGATGGCAGATGGCTAGATGGATGGCAGATTGCTAGATGGATGGTAGATGGCTAGATGGATGGTAGATGGGTAGATGGATAAACCGATAGATTAACAGATGAATAGATAAACAGATGGATAGAGGGATAGATTAACAGATGGATAG